>NC_080573.1:68912500-69537500 GCF_029962835.1 Magnolia sinica
GAGAAGAAACAAATTGTAATTTAGGAGTGTTGTGTCCATTGAGGAAATTGAAAGTGCCCTTGTTTGTAAATATACATGAATGTCGAGTCAGTCTATCAAGTGAGCCATAAATTGAAGACTTCAAGCCCAAGACTCATCAAGACAAAGAAGTACGAGTGCACAACAGGTAAACTAAACCTCACTTCCCTAACCAAACCCTATGAGGTATATGACCCATTAAAATGATCTTAATCCTACCCAAAAAATGTATTTGCAAAACCTTGGTAAGCTTAGATTTAAGCTATTTTATAGTTGGTGGAGAATTGGAATAAATTGGCAAATTTCATATCCAATCGATTGCATCAAGTTGCAATCGAGGGAAGTTTCAATGGCATCAAACAATGTTCCATGGTATCGAAAAACAGGCCTAATAGTCCAACAACAAACTGAAAAATTAGCTGGGAATGGTCGATTGTATCGAAGGAAGTTTGATGGCATCGAAACTTATGTTTCAATGGCATCGAACCCACTTCGATTACATAGACCCTGGCCACTTTCTCCAGCAACCTTGAAATTCTCTAAGGGTCTCTCGATGTAATCGAACCTCTTTCGATTGCATCGAACGTAAGTTATAGATGGCATCAAAGATGGTTCGATGGCATCATAATATGGAGCAGTTCGTCCAACAAGCTTTCAAGGAAAATCAAATTAATTTCAATGACATCGACAAACGTTCGATAGCATCGAAATTCAAATTTTGATAACGTCAAAGGTCTAATCGATTGCATCGAAATAGGGACAATTCTGTCCAGAGAGATTTTAAAAGAAAATCATAAAATCTTCGATGACATCAAATTGCCTTTGATGACATCAAATTTCAAATTTCTAGAGAAAAAGGGAACCAAATTGTCCAACAAGCTCCATGCGTTTCTAGAGAAAATCCCAATGACATTGAGTTAGCATTCGATGACATCGAAGGTCACCTTCAATGGCATCGAACATTACTCGATGACATCGAGCAGAACTGAACAAGCACTTATATGAAAATCTTAGTGTGGGGTTTCGATGACATCGAAGGAAACTTCAATGGCATCGAAGCCCTTCGATGACATTGAACCCTGACAGAAATCTGGCCATTTTTTTACCATTGGGAATTGTGCTTATAAATTTGGGGGCTTGTTTTCTTAGTTCTTTAGTGGGAAAAAGAGAGATTTAAGAGAGTTATTGCTAGAAGAATACCACCTACCATCTTAAATCCCTTTTCCCATGGGAGTTCATCCTTCAACCCAATCTTAAATGCAATCACTGGAAAATCAATAGATTAGATTGAAAAATGAACTCCAACATTCAAAGATCTTCCCGCAACTCATTTATTGGCAAATCATTGAGCTGGAATCCTGTGAATGCCTAACTTTTGGGAATCTCATCCAAACTTAAAGACCAACATTTAATAGATAAGATTCACCAAAATACCTTGACCCAACACCCGACGACTTCTATTGGAGCATCTACTGCTGTTGAGGATCAAGGGAGCCGAAGACTCTTCTTCATCAACAAGAAAGATCATCTTCAGCATATGCTAAAAAGAGGCTCACTCACTTTTAAGTAAATAGAGTCCATTGTGTTTGAAACCCTTTCCTTGTGTAAGATAGGGTTTCAGAGTTTGATTATACAAACTCGCCAAGACCTTTCATAGGCCTCCGACGGGAGAATACGTTGTGCATCCTTGTGTAGGATGCATTGCCTTGTGCAGGCAAGTATCAAGTATGTTTACCTCGTGTAGGCAAGTGTGATTGCCTTGTATAGACAAGTGAGTTTGCCTTGTGTAGGCATAGTGAGTTGCCTTGTGTAGGAACCTAAGGTTGTCTTGTATAGACACCTTAGTTAACCTTATGTTGGTTGTAAAGGTTTATGGTTAACCTGATTTAAAACCATTGGATAGTGAAATCCGGTACACTCAACGGTTAAGTGCGTCCAGCGAGAGTGGAGTAGGCGCGTAGCCAAACCACTATATATCGTTGTGTTTTGGGATTGTCTTTGTGCATCTATTTAATTATGCTTATATGGTTGAAATGCTTAATTATAATGCATGATTGAATGAATGTTTAGTATTGTTGGGAATCACATCCCACACACGCATATACATTATCTCTCTAGGCTAACTACTTAACTTGTAAATCATGTGTAGCCTTTGTGATTGGATCCTCTATAGGCTTGGAAGCCTTAGAGTAACTTTGACTTACGTAATTTGATTGGTAAATTAGTTCAAGATAAGCATTGTCTAGTTTTAATAAGTAAATATTTTTTGAAAAGTCCTACTCACCCCCCCCCCCCCCCCCCCCTCTAGGACACTTGGACATAATTCCATACTTCAATTAGCGGTTTAGCCGCAATTTCAAAAATTGCATCAAAATCTTTGAAATCAAAATCCGAAGTTCACAAGCGAAAACCCATGTGTGCATTTTATAAAGAGAGATGTTTTAATGCTTTATTGTCTTTTGTGATCGTTTTTAGCTTCAATATTTTTCCAAGATGTAGATACATGGATTTGGGAATAGATCCATGGATCAATGATATTTAAAACGATTTTCTATCAAAAAATTTTGAGAAATTATTTTAAATTCTTTTTTTTTTTTTGCTTCTCTTTAAAATCTTTTTAATCTATTATGTTATAAACATAATTTTCACATGGATGCCATCTTAGATCTATGAGTTTATCAATTAACGAGAGAGTAACAATTTTATTAAGAAACTCGCAAAAGTGAGAAAGAATACCCCCAAAAATCACAAAGAGATGGACAAATTGGCACCCAAGGTTTCGCTAACATGAGCGGCCCGTCCCGAAACTTAACCTTCCTAATGACCTCTACATCAGGATTCTCATTGCAAAAATGCATGTTTCAAGCTCCCCAAATAGACCAAAATAGCCATTTAAGGAGATAAACATTTAAGGAGAACCAGGGACCTCCTTTGTAAATGATCAATGGTAAGAACCCTTTTCCAGGTTGCACAGCCTTCGTGTGGTTGGTAGGGCAGAAGAGGATCCTCACTATTGATAACTTACAGTGAAAAGCGCTTGTCCTTCCCAATATATGTTTGATATGTATGAACAATGAGGAATCAACTGATCATCTTTTCATTCATTGCACTTTTTTGGCAAGAGTCCAAGGCCAATTCCTTTGTTTGTTCCACACTAATTGGGTTATGCAGAAAACAGTGGAAGATCTGTTGTGGACTTGGCATGGAGGTAGAGTGGGTAAGTCTGGGAAAGCAGTTTGGTGGTTGCTGACTATGGTGGTGTTCTGGGTTATTTGGAGATCTAGGAATGGTCGTCATTTCGGGAATGAGGGGATTAATTAGATCATCTTAAAAGTTACGAGTCAATGAGATTGGGCAGCTTTTGTTAAGGCAGCTCCAGCTACCCTATTCCCTTGAGTGTTTTTTTTCAACTTTTTTGTTGGATTGCATTCTTTTCTCACGTTTTGCAAGCTTTTAATAAAATTTTGTCATCTCTCTTTTAAAAAATAAAAACTTTTTCCGGCCTAGCAACCAAACAAAAGTTGTCACCGAAGAGGGAGCTCCATAGGACCAAAACATAAACAAATAAAAATTCCTAAACTTTTTTGTTGTTTTTCTTTAGATTCCGTATAACCTTATGTTATAAACAGAATTTTCAAATATGATTAACTTTAGATATGTTTGTCGATTTATTAATTATTTTTTACTAAAAATTACAAATATATATATATATATATATATATCATTTTTTGGTTCTTTCATAGTACTGCTTTTATCTTATAATGAAGTGTGTTAGTTAAATACATTATCGTTACAATGACTTTGGTCCACTAGATCTATGTTTTTTATTCATGTTAGGTTCTATATAAAAATAAACAAATAAATAAAATTTTCTTTTTTTTACTCATCGATTCTAGAATATGTTTTTTTAACGAGTATATTTATTCTAGTTTTGTTTTAATGATATTACAGCTTGCCATTTGACAAATCAAGCTTTTAGGTTTATGGAGGTTTATAAATTGGCAAAATGGCATCATATGCAGAGAACATTGATGATATTGGTTGGTTGCACGAAGAGAAAGTGGGAGGTGACAGACAAAGTGCAATTAATGTCGTAGTGTTGTACCTAGAGGAATCACACGATTTAAGGAGCATCTCACGCACATTAAAGGCGAGACTCGAGGTTGTACAAATGGACCAATGGAGATTAGACTAGAAATGAGAAATGCCCTACTTGGAGAAAATAGTAGAAACAACAAGAAGAAGATGAATGAGGATTAGCAAGAGATGACAAAAAGGCAACGGGGTTAGAATTCCAAATTGGCTACATTGACATTTCCAACAACGACAATGATGATGTTGATGAAGATATAGTAACTTTTAGAGAGAAATACACGCCAACATGCAATCCTTTAGAGAGAAGCAGCATTTCAAATCAAGCCATTATGGGGGCTCAATAATCATGGATTTAAGTAGCAATTTCAAAGTGCAACTATCGGAACCGATACAACTCAGACGATACCAAGTCCTTTCAGATGATATTCCAAATGATCTCAATAATGGATATACCGAGTGGCAGTAGTAGCCACTGAGAAGCCCACTTTCCCATGGTCATGAGGAGGTCGGTCCTTTCAATTTCTATGTTTAGTAAGGTTATAGAATGTGAGAACAAACAATCCCTTCCGCTATATTATAAGTCACCAATAGAGGGTGGCCATTGCAAGCTAGTTCTACTTCAACCGAATTCCTCCAAATACGACTAATCCTTATTATCAACCCATCATTGATGATATAGTCGATGTTGCCAAAGATTTAAGGTCCCTGCGCATGAAGTTAAGAGGAAAATGTCTAGATAGTTTGGTGGAAGATTAAAGATTCACATAAATACTTATCAATGGTTTTTGGAAAGAATATAGTGTGATGATATGTGTAACGGGCGAACTGGGCCCGCAAGTCAATAATCAATTCTATAGTGTACTATTCGTAAGAATCGGTCTTCCACTAGCCATTTGATGCATCTAGTCTAATTAAAGATGCCAAGTATATATGTTTGGCTCCTTGTTGTTGTTGTAGATGAGATAAGGGAGCATTTGGGAGCTCTGGTTGTCACAACCAATGAAGTTGATTATAAGATAGCTAGCAAAATGATATATATCAAAGAAGTTGATACTGCAGCATATAATTATTAGAGCTTCATATAAAATCATAACTAATTGGTGCACTTTATTAGGAAACGAGTTGCGGAGTTGCTTCAACCAATGTTTTCCGTATTGTCATCGTGTACTGTATCACACCCTTGGGATATAGATACATATTGATTATCGCACAGGATATATCGCTTGTATTGCGTAATTTATCACTATTATTGCGAAACATGGGGAAACACTGGAAGATTGGTCAAAATTTTCAATGTAACTTCAAGGATTATTAAAAAAAGACACTAATACACATTTTTAAATTTAAAAAAAAAAAAAAAAAAAAAAAAAAAAAAAAAAAAAAAAAAAATCACAAAAAAGAAGTATACATAATAGGATTCATTTGTATAGGGTCCTAATCAATGTTGTTGAATTGCATATGCCTTCATGTGCAATTGCACCTATGCATAAATGTGATCACACAATCACATATGCAACCACATATTTTTTTTCAAATATATATATATATATATATAAAAGATATTAGGGAAAACTTTCCTAAGTTAATAGATAACTAATTTTACGTATTTAAAATACATCTGAGAGAAATAAAATCAATTAAACAATGAATCAAACATCAGGTCATCAACATTCAACACTGTAGTTAACAAGTAAGAAGTAACAACAAAATCAACAAGCTATTTATGTATTATTGTAGAAAATGGAAATATAATTTACAAGTTCTACACTAACAAAATAATACTAAATGTTATATAAATTGATCTATTTTCTATTGTGCCATTTGATGACCACCATTGACATCATTGCCATAATCATTGGAGTCATCTCCTTCACATATACTTCATCTTCTTTTGTTTCTTCATCATCTGTATGTATTAATATTTCATCAACATCCAATGGTTGATCTTGATCTTCAACTTGATCCCCCCCCCCCCCCAAATTGAGCAAAGGTCAGGTCCTCTGTCTCTACGAGTCATTCATTATCTGCATCTTTCTCATGTAAGCAGATAGGGTCATAGAAACCAGGCTTTTCTTGCGTAGCCTAGAATCATTCTTACAATTTCTGATTGTATTAGACAAAGACCAAGTCGTTGAGCTTCTTTTGTTCAAGACGATTCCTTTTCTTGGTGTGAATCTGCATGAAAAAAAGTGCATTAGGCATTAGCTTAGACTTGGACTTATTTATAAACCAAACTACAACATTTCCATTTTTCCAAACTTACTGCCTCGAACGTGCTCCAGTTGCACTCGCAACGCTAGCAGAACACGTGAGTCCAAGAATACTCGTGGCCAGCTTCTTTAGAGCTAAATCCTTCATGTTCGGGTCCACTCCATAGGCAGCTCACCAGTCAGTTGAGAAAAACAGTTTGATTATGTTAGACTTTATTGATTTGATTGTAAAAAACTATTTGTACGTAAGAGTTTAAAACATTAAACAGTGAGACTTATGAGACATTCATACTCCTTAATGGGTAATTTCATTGTCTGATGCCTGATGACTATATCCCTTGAAAATATGCCCCCACTCTTTGTATAAAAGTCTAGTAGAGCTGAGATCTTATCATATTCTTCTCTATCTGGAACCATTCTTTCCAACATGTCAATAAATCCAACCATGTGTGTAGTTTGTATTTCTACCGGATCGATGGAAGCGAATAAATAGGCTGGGTTAAGGATGTAGGCAGCCGAATGCAATGGAGATGACATATAGCTACCCCATCTTCTATCCATAATATCTAAAACGGGCCTGTAATCACACCCTCTATAGTTAAAATGGTCCATTATTTTATTTCTCACCCTCTCCATCGCATCATGTATATAACCCATTGATGGCTTCTCATCTCCATCCACGGATCGCAACATAAGGACTAAGGGTTCAGACACTTTTAGTGTCTTTACCACTTGTGTCCAAAAAAATTGCGAAAGGATTGTTTGTTGAACTCGCTTCCCTTCAACCTTCTTTGACCAAGGCCCATTTGTCCAATCGGCCGATACTATAAAGCCTCCTAAGTTCAGCTTTTCTTTTTTTTTTAATTCAATATTTGTAGTGTTAAGAAGGTTGTACCAAAACGGGTGACTATTGAACGTAGCAAGTTACATACAATGTGTTTTCTCATTAGATGAAGAAGAAGAGCGTGTTTGTACATAAAGATTGTGATTAGTGTAGCCCTTGCAATCACTTTTAAGAATAATCTACCTATATATTTTAACATAATATCAACAATGTGGGTCACACAAAGGGTCAAAAATAAACAGCGCATCTTCTCCATAAGAAAACGGCAGCTACATATGAAGATGTGTTGTCTGTAATTACATAGACAACGTATTCCTCCACTACTTCCTCAACTACATTATCTGGTAATTTAAGTAAGTATTCTCCAGTATGAGAATGGCATGACGCATCTACGGACTTCAAAAACATTGTCCCAGCAGCTGGACAATTCATCAAAAAGTTTATAAGAGTCCGACCAGATCTATCGGTCCATTCGTCGGCCATGAGTGAACAACCATATATTTTCAACGATTCCTTGTAATCATCTATGAAGGATCGTAAATAATCAACCACAACTTTGAGGCACGTCTCCCTCATTTCATGATATGAATGAGACTCAAGCCTAAGTCCAAATTGACATATTGCCTCAACCATAACTTTGAAACTTTTCATTTTAACTGTGTTGAAAGCAATACCAGATTGGTAAAACCACTTAGCAATATATTGAATAATAGTTTTCCTATCTTTTTATTTATACCGGTTTTCTAATGGTATTTGAGGTAGCCCTTTGCCCCAACCCCTTGGGTTTACCACATCCTCGGGTGTGATCTACTCCATCTATCCATGGGCCCATGCCCACGAACTCTTTTCAAGGCCAGTGGTCTAGATCGGCCTGTCAATGTAGGGGGGTAGTGATAGCTTCATCATCTATATTAACTACATTTATATCCTCACACGCTTCTTGCTCTATAAATTCATCTTGATGTAGGGCACTATCACATTTCTTTCTTGATTACTTATCCATATGCTCCAAGACTTCCCTTTGCCTTTCTAGAGTAATTTTCTGACATGCTTTTACATTCGACCCTAATGCATGTACAAGGTGTTACACTGTTACTTGTGCCACGCAATGCCACCAGAACTCGCATACACACATAAATCACATACTATGTGAGTCTTTTCCATAGTACTACGATAGTGCCCGTACCTCCAACCCGAGTCATTTGACTTCGGTCTCAAAGAAGAAGATTGGGAAGAAGACGTGGTGTATTAATTCTTCTTGTTATAACTTGTAAAAGCTAAAAACCAAAGAGTAAAGACTAAAGTAACTAAATATTAGAGAATAAATGAGAGAGGTATGAGAGGGAGAGAGAAAGAGAGTTATACTTGCACACTTTCACTAGTACTTGTAGACTTGTAGAAGAGACGAAAGGGAGAGAAGAAAAATAGAAAGATAGAATGTAGAGATAAAGAGAGAGAGAATAGAGATAGAGAGAGGGAGAGATGCACTTAACACTTGTAGGAGAGAACAAAACAAAAGAAAAAAAAAGAGAGGGGGGGGGAGTTACACACTTACACTTGGATTGGAACAGAGAGAGAGAGAGAGAGAGAGAGAGAGAGAGAGAGATAAGGGGAGAGAGTTACACTTAGTCACACACTTAGACTTGAAGGAGAGAACAAAACAAAAGAAAGAAAGAAAAAAGAGAGAGAGGGAGAATAAAGACTTTCTTCACTCTAGTCTTTAGTCCTTGTCTTGTAGTTGAGACTTGAGAGTCTTAAAAGTTGAGACTTTCTTCACTCTAGTCTTGGGTCGTCTTAGAAACATAGAAGGCATTGACATGGATAACTAGCTACTGAGACACAACAAACAGGGCATGCACACGGAGAAGGGTAGAGTATTGCATCTCAAGCTTCACAATCCCAACCACAGTTAGTTGATGATGACAACAATGACGATGGAGGACATGGTTGGGATCCTAGTGGTGCTATTCCTGATTATGGTGATGATGGTGGCATCGATGAGGGTGCCGGGGGTGATGCGTGAGTTTATGACGTATAGATGGCATCCATATATATGAATGATATAGACCAGGGTGATCATCGTATAAGGGGGCATCAGGATGATGTTAGACACCGTCCCAGACCCAGCTCATTAGCTACTAGTTCTAGCAGTGCACCCATGAGATCAAGTCTGCCTGCTACCTGCTAAGCAGATGTCATGTCTTACAGGATATAGGTATGGAGGATCATATGCATATCGGCCTTACAAATATGGAAGCTAAGCTACCCCAAGAGCAACAATGCCAATATCAACAGAATGGCTTGGGCCTAACATGGATATGGTGCTTATACACAGAGTAGGCATCATCAGCATGGGCCAATATGACTATGGATATGGTCCATCGACACCATCAGCATGGGCCAAATATGACTATGGATATGGTCCATATGGAGGACACACTATGCAACAACAGAGTCTGCAGCAGGATCTCATTCCCATTTTCAGTCTCAAGGTGATGATAGGAGCAATAACAACTATTTTGATATGATCTTTGCATATTGACAGGGAGGACAGTATCCTTGTTCATATCGTGGATCATCGCAACAGCTACTCCTCACTCCATTGTGGGCTGTTTTGTCCACCTTAGATCCTCCTTCCTCAACTGTTAAACATGATCTCAACCATTTAAATCTTCCTTGCAAGCTTACTTCAAGTCAAACCCAGATCTTATGCAAGCCTGTCACTGCTGAAGAGATCAAGAGACTGGTTAATGAATCTAACCCCAACAAATCCCCAGGTCCAGATGGTTTCAATGCCTTCTTTTATAAGACTACTTGGCAATATCATTAGAGATGATATCATTAGAGCTGTCTTATCCTTCTTCGCCTCCAATAGGATATTGAAATCAATAAATTGTACTCATATTGCCTTGATCCCAATGAAAAACTCTGCTTCCACGCCAAACAAATTCAAGCCCATTTCTCTATCAAAATTCATTTACAAAATCATAGCCAAGGTGCTTAGTAACAGACTCAGAGAGGTCATGCCTACTCTAATTAATCCAATTCAATCTGCCTTCATCGCCAACAGAAATATCACAGAAAATATTCTTCTGCCAAGATCTTTTTTTAGATGTCAGCAAAGCCATGGGTAATAAAAGAACGTGCATCAAAGTGGACCTTGTGAATGCATTTGAAAATGTGAGATGGAATTTTCTTTTTGAAGCAATGGTTGCCATGGGGTTTCCCCAATTATGGGTATCAAGGATTAAAGAATGCGTTACTACACCAAAATATCCATCCTCCTAAATGGCATTCCCTATGGTTTCTTCAACAGCTATCTTGGATTGAGGCAAGGTAATCCCCCTTCTTCCACCTGTTTGCAATCCTTATGGAGGATCTATCCCACATGCTCGAGATTTACAAGGTGAATAATCTCATTCAATTCCCATTTGAAAGAAGACAATGCTCAATCACTCATTTAATTTTTGCTGATGATCTGTCATTGAATCCATCCTATCGCTTAAGTTTCATAGAATTTCACAAATTCTCTGGCCTTGAAGTCAATGTTTCCAAGTCCAGTGTTTTCCTCTCCAAGGAATCACTTTGGGCAAGGAACAAATTCTAGAAGCTCTTCAAATGCAAGCAGGTAACCTTCCTATTAGATACCTAGGACCAATGTTTTAAATATCGTTATCACGTAATGCATCACACCCTTGGGATATAGATATATATCAGTTATCGCATGGGATATATTGGTTGTATCGCGTAATGTATCGTTGTTGTTGGGAAACATGGGAACATTGAGAAATTGGTCAAATTTTTCATGGAAACTTCTAGGATTGTTGAAAAGGACATCAATACACACTTAAAAATTAAAACATTACAAAAAAAAAAAAGTGCACATAATAGAGGTTTCCTTTGTATGGGGTCCTAATACATGCACTGTCCAACTGAACTGATATAAGTATATTTTTAAAGTATATTCATATAATTTATAAATGTAAGAAGACATGCATGAAAACACAAGCAATACATTCAAAAGCAAAAGAAGAATCACTAGATCAAGTTACATACATGTTTGATTTTGTGTTTGGATACAAAGATTTGCAATTGATTTGCAAGAAATTGAGAAATTTTGAATTTTCCGTAACTTGCCCCATCTCCCCCAAATCTCGAAATCAAAGCTCCAATTCCGTGATTTTTCATTGATAACATGAAGAATCATATATTTGTAACCATTTGACACTGATTTAACATGATTTATAGCCAAAAAAAAAAAAGGTCAAAATTTGAAAATGCTCACCGGATCAAACAGGTGGGATATATCAGCACTACCTGTGCATTTTGTATCGCACAGGTGGGATACAAGATATATTGTGGGATATATCGGCCGACATCATCGCTATTTAAAGCACTATCTAGGACTTCCCATTCTCCAGAAGATAAGAGAATTGAAGATTGTAATCAGCTCCTCGACAAGTAGCGTAAATTCTCAGGGTGGAAGGCATCCTTCCTTTCCTTTGCAAGAAAACTTAAGCTCATCAAATCATCTTTATCCTCCTTGGCCCTATATTGGGCCGCTGATTTCTTCTTCATATGGGGCTCATTATTACTGTGGACAGAATTCTTAGGATCTTTCTTTGGGCTGTCTGGGAGAATAAATCCCTCTACACTATTAGCTGGCAAGACATTTGCTAGCGTAGGGAATATGGAGGCTTGGGCATAAAGAATCCAAAGGCTTGGAATGCAGCATGCATGGCAAAGCTCTTATGGCATATCATATTGGGTCATAAATCCTTATGGACTAATTAGATCCACGCAAAACATATCAAGGGCAAAGTTGCTGGAGTACTTCCTGCTCCACAAGCTCCTCTAGCATTTGGAAGCACATATTGGGCATGAGGCAACACATCAAAACTCATGTATCATATAACTTCAGCAATGGTAAAAGTTTCTTCTTATGGCATGATCCTTGGATCAATGACTATTGACTAGTCTTTTTGAGACAAAAGCAGCCCAATCATCGAGCAGCTTAAAGTCTGTGATCTCATCTCTAATAGGAGATGGAATTGGCTTGTGGGCCACACAGCCTTGTTGGATGCAGTTTGGCAGACTTGAAAATATTCCTATTTCAGATTGAGATGACAGTGTTACATGGAGGAATGCATTATCAGATCAATTCACTTCTCAAGCCATTTATTCCAGTTTCCTATACAACGGGCCTGAAGTTCTGTGGGCTTCCCAATTTGGTATAGCTTGAATGATGGCCCCAAGTTTACCTACACTGCTTGGTTTACTCTTCAATCCAAGCTTAAAACAAAAGACCTTATTGCTCAAGACATCTCTATTACTGATGGGTTGCACTTTATGCAATTCCGCCCAAGAAAATGTAGCTCACATCCTCTTCGCCTGCCAATACTCGAGCTGGATTTGGAATTCAGCTGCATCCCAGTCAACTGCTGGACATGATGAATTCCTTTATTTTCTTAAGTCATTCCACACCTTCCAAATCTATGATCTAAGCCTTATCTGGGCTGCTTCTTTGAGCTACAGCATGCCATATTTGAAAGGAGTGCAATCATCATATTTTCAAGCAAAAATTCAGGACAAGACCACTGTCTACAGTGATATCCTCCTTACTGTCTGGAATAGGCTGACTTTTACAAGTAATACAGGAGATCTTTCCCCTCTGCCCCAGATAATCAAAGCTCTTTGGGATCTCCCAGCTTAGGCAGTTGTCTCCTAGAGATTCTCTTTCCTCTTGGTTGCCCGCCCCATGCTGTGGGGCCTCTTTTGTCTTTTTTGTTTGCCCCGATGTGGTTTTATATTTAGGTCTGTTTTCCTCCCTTTGGTTGGTAAGAAAATCACGTTTGCCTCCTTCCAGGGGAAAAACCACCATATTGATGTGCATTTGAAATGAACTACAGAATATACCTTTTCGATATTCTCCATCATAACACCTTTGACTTCCGAAACCTGAGCCTTCACTTTTGCGAGCTTGCTTATCTCCTCCGGGTGATCTACACAGTACTGCATATGTTCCTTTAGTTTGGGCCTGCAATACAAAGGGAAACTTTAGGATTCACTGAAGAAACTTGGAATTATAAGCTCCCACCATCCTTTACTCCTTTAACCATCTATGACTGACAGGAATTACCCAAAGTCCTTGTTGAGGCTGTTAGCAGCAGCTGTTGCAGCCTTTCCACCTCCATATCTCGATACAAAATCATCCTTGATACGCTCCAGAAAAGCGATGGGCACCTGTCTCCCTACTGATTCAACTGCAACTACGCAGTATGCTGCAATTCCACAAGAACAAATAAACAGAAAATGGATAAAAAGTAAGTGAGCATAACAGCAATGTAAGGCTGGCCCATGTCCAGAGTCAAATCTCATATACTCATCACGAAAAAATGAAAACATAGAAGCTACATCCTGATCAGGATATGCTCAAAGATGCCACTCTTCTGTAACAAATTATATGATCATTGGCATAGAATACAGTATTAGGTCCTGATTCCATGCATAGGGAGGGCCCTTGGCTAGGTGATGCAAACTGTTGATCTGAAGGACCCAATTGGATGGACCGCCATTGTCCTACCTTTTCAGAATCAACAAATTTACTTATTTAAGGGCCAGTTTGGGAGCTTTGAAATGCTTCTACAGAAATGCATCTCCAATGAAACCATGTATTCCCAGAATTTATGAGGTCATGGAAATGTCCCATTCTGTGAAAATCCACCACTACTTAGATTCCCACCAAAAAACTAACGAGTCAATTTCCATCTTGGGAATGCCCCAGATGTCATACAAGCTATCTTATCAACCATCATAGATTTTACAAGGAAATGATGTCAAGGAAACTCCATCGGGTTCGAGTTCAACACTCCATTCTCAAAGATCCCAGTCCCTTTCCAAATTCCCATCAGAAAGCAAAGCATGCAGCATGAATCCTCACACTTTCTCTAAAGGGCCCCCTACTGCCAAATTTGAAAGATCTCTCCTAAGTTCTCTAGAAAAACCCATTAAACCCCAAAAAGCCAAAGGGCCTGTTTGGTCAACCCTAACATGCCGCTCAACAATGATGAATATCGTTTTGGTCCCAAAGACTTCTCAGCATATTTGGATGGCGTGATTTCTAAAATGCAGTTGGTCGGAACGATATATTCCGATTAATTTTCATCTGTGTGGAATTGGCGGAGAAGCCACTTCCTGCTCTCAAAAACAGGGTTCAATAGGAGTTATTGATAATTCAGCAAGATTGATACTTAAGCATTCAGATATTGTACAAGTGACAAAACTAAACTCAAGATAAACCATCCAAATTGTAGAGCCCACTGGATAGGTCACAACCCTGAAATCCAATTGATTGAACTTTTCTAACGTGTGATCCATGGACACTTGCTGAATTAGTACAACTTAATGCTTCTTTTTTTTTTGGTTTCAACTGTCAACTAAATGTGCACCAATTGGATAGCTATGTAGACGCATTTAACTTTTTCAAAATAAACCTTCTAAACTCGGCTCACAATTTGGACAGCTAATTTTAGCTTATGCCACATGTGCCATTTGTGAGTGCATGCATATTGCCAACACACTAGCTGAGTATCAATATCATCTCTTTAGAGGAATAGGCCAACCAGAGCACTTTCATGGGCTACAATCCCATGACAGCTCACCACCACTTTGAAAATGGTGGTGACTCATTTTCTTCACATTTGGCACTTGCGTATGGCTATCCTGACCACCAAAAATTGTAGGGCACATTATGGATGTAAATTGTCTAAAATATCACAGTAATCGACAAATCATAACCATCCAATTTGTATTGAATGAACGGTTAAAAGTAAAATAGCAAGCGGTCAAATTCCAAGGGCAGAATCATACAATTAGTATCACTTGCTCTGCGTGATTTCAGGGTTATGCTTCATCCATAACTGGGCTGACAATTTGAACAGTTTTGATATGGCTGTACAATTTAGGTTTTTGATGAACTATGGTAGGAGTGTAGAATCTCGTACGAGTTCTTCACCACCATTTTGAAAATGATGGTAGCCCATCTCCTCACATGGCATTAGGACCTGTTTGGTCCGTGGGATTAAATGGTGTGGAATTGCATTAGATGGGATTAAGCCATTATTGCACAATGATTACATGTCTAGAAATACCATGGTATTTTGGCAATCCAAACCCCACATTTGGGATCAAATTTTTCCTTTGGAAAAATACTGCATTAAGTGAAACCCACGTTTGGTGGACCATGGAATTGAAATTAATGGACTAGATTCACAACTGATGTGGGTCACTTGTACACGTATATAACTTGAATGTCATGTGTAAAGGGCACATATGGATGGACGCCATGGATAAAACACATATCAATATGGGGCCCATAGATGTAGTGGATTTCAAAATCCATCAGAAATCCCACATGAGACTTAATGTAATTCCATCCCACATAATCCCAATCTTTTCTGACATCTCCAAAAGCCGGATGGAATTTGCACGAACCAAATGCAATTCTATCCCACCTAATCCCACCTAAGCCCATGTACCAAACAGGCCAATGTACCGCCACTTAGACCATCCTAATTGTGGAGCACATTGTGGAAGGAGCATATCTAGAAAAACCAAACTGATCAACCAATATTAATCATCCAATGCCAAATGAATGGTTAAAAGTAAAATTGTTCAATTGCTTTGCCCGGTGTAATTTTTGGATTACTCTCTGTCCACCATTTGACCAGCAATTTGGACAGTCTAGCTTGTCATGCAACTATGCCATGTGTATGGTGGAAGACTCACCACCATTTTTAAAGCGGAGGGGAACCATCATAAGTATCTAACCCAAAGATATAGTTAGAGGTTTCCTAGCCACAAACGTCCTTCTCCATGCACATTACACATAGCACACATGCCAATGTGGGATGAAAAGGACATCTAACATACATAAGGTGGGCCCGACCACAAAGGTGATCCAACAATCAAGTCTATAGAGAAATTAGTGAATAAGCATCTTTGTGTTTGTGAATTTAATGGTATAGTGGAGGACAGAATGTATTCCATTCTGGTCTTAATAAAAGTGAGGAGGGGGTGCTCCCAACCCCATCTCCATTCTCTTTCTTTCTTCTCTTTTTCCTTTTTTTTCATCATCCACCACACAATCATATCACATGGAGAGAGATTCCTCACCTTGTGCTATGGTATGGCTATAGTATTGTTCTACAGTGTCAGTACAGTGTTGTTTTATGGTGACACTCTTATCTTGAGTCCTAGTATAGGAAGGACGATCAGCTTTCCTCATTGGCCCAACAGTGTAGACAGGTTCCGGCTTCACCTTGACACCTTCGAGTCCCCTATCCCACTTCGACTGTTGATGTGAAGACTTCAGTAATTTTTCATATTTATGTTAGGCTGAAGCCTTCATCATTGATTGTTGAGTTGTGAATCCGATTGCATCATGGCTGAAAGTAGCACGGGGAGATCATAAAAGCTCATTAATAATGGAGCAGAATCAAAATGATCCTATTGGGTTGGTGATAACTAAGGTCAAGCTTGACAGCAAAAATATTTTGAATAGTCTCAATCTGCCAAAATGTATATCGGAGGGAAGAGAAGCTTGGTTACATAATGGGAAATAAAGAGACACCATCTAACGATCCATCCCATTCCCATGAAAACTGGGAAAATGCAAACATGATGGTCATATCTGGTATAGAGCCACAGATATGTATTCCCAATGGGAAAATGTTGCCTACTTTTATCAACTACATCGTGAGATTATAAATATACAACAGGGTGATATGACTGTTGAGGAGTATGTTGCGGCTATAAGACAAAAAAAAAAAAAAAATGTACGAGTTGGATCATTCCCAAACTCTGGCGCTTTCACCGAGTATATAAGAAAATAGACTGATCATCATAGGATTTTTTAAATTCTTAGTCAATCTTCATCTTAATCTAGAGTTAATCTCGAGTTACAAAGGGATTAAGGACAACCTTCCTTTGAATCTGTTTACAATTACATTCAAAGAGAGACAAGCAGGAGAGCCACAATCTTTGGTAGACTATTTCTTCGAGCCATGAGAGATCTTCTCTTGTGGCAAATCAGACATTTTCCGGATATACATCCACTGGAAAGGGACCCAGCAAATCTTCAGTAACACCAACAAATCAGGATAAGCTGGTGTACACTCATTTTGGGAAACAAAGATCACGTCAAGGAGAGGTCTTGGGCTTCATCCTTGTCTCACCCCCAAACCTAAGATTTCTTCTGCAAATACTGCTAACATTCAGGGGGAGCCTTCTCTCAATATAGTGATTCTACTACAAAATCCACTCACCAAGCTATCAGTGAACTATGACAACATCTAGCAGCTCTCTAAGCATCTATGACACCAGATACAGAAATAGGGTAGTCAAGTACATTGTCATTTCTTCAAGAGAAAGTGATTCTAAAGATGTCACCATGCCTTCTGTTAGATTTGACGATCAACTTGTATATACTGTACTAAAGCTTAGAATTGTACTTGGCTTCAAATTTTATCTTTTCCAAGCTAGGCATGACTCATTTATGCTCAACTTGTGGGGGAGTTTGGTGGTTTATGGCATGCATTTAGCAGAAAAGAGATGACACCACGTGTTCCTGTGGAAGAATGATGTGGTGAGCCTAGGAGACCCTCATGTGATTCAATTTTCTTTAGGAATGAGACAACAAAACAGAAGAAGATCAAATAAATGCAGACCAAAACTACAATTGTGAAGCTTGGTAGGGTCGTAGCTAAATTATTCATATATGTCAACATAACTCTAAATATTTCCAACTCCCCTTACTGGAAAGTGATGATTGATATAGCAGTAGAAGTAGGCGAAGGAGTGAAGCAACCCACAACTCGTTGCATTCGGGAGAAGTGGACAAATGCATAATATGAGGATGTGAAGGCATATGTAGCCACCTTTAAACCCATATGGCAAACCAAAGGATGCATTATTATGTGCGATGGTTGGACTGATCCAACCAGGTATAGCATGATCAATTTCATGGTGTATTGCCACTTGAGTATTCCAAAAATCAATTGATACATCGAAGGCAACGAAGAAAGCAGATTATATCTTCAGCCTTATGGATAGGGTGGTGGATAATATTTGAGAGGAAAATGTGCAACAAATCATGGCCGATAATGAAACAACGTACAAGGCGGCAGCATAAAAGTTGATGGAAAAAGATACCACATTTGTTTTGGTCACCATGTGAAGCGCATTGCATTGACCTTGTCTTAGAAGATATTGGAAAGAAGAAGAATATCAGAAAATTAGTTGAGAAGGGAGGGGAAGTCACGATGTTCATCTACAACCACAACCAACTAGTCGCCATGATGAGGAAGTTCACAAAGGGGAGGGAGCTGCTGAGGCCTGTGCCAACCAAATTTGCAACCAACCTTATAGCCCTTCAAAGTTTGTACAAACATCAGGGAGAGTTGAGTGAGATGCTCTCTTCATGGGATTGGCTCAATACACAATACAGACGAAGACATCAAGAACACCGTTTGAGATTATAGAAATCATAAGGAACAACAAATACTGAAAAAAGTGTCATCCTCTAGGAGATGGAGCCATTGATGAGTCCATCTTATTGAATCCTCCGAGGTACCTACCATGGGCTTCCTCTACAACACCATGGAAAAGGCGAAGCTCGTATGCATCGGGATTGTAAACACTATTTGGATTACTGGAAGATGATCGATAAGCAATGGATGAATCAGCTTCAGCACAATCTTTATGCAGCAGTTAAACTCGTTGTTAGTATCCACTTCTTGTCTTTCATTGTTGACTAAGTTGATTATTGTTAAGTTTGTTATTGCAACGTAGGATACCACTTAAATCCAAAAAACAATGACGTTCGTGTCAAGCTTAAGAACGTGATAAAAGGACTAGAGCTTGACTTAGATAATAGATAAGGGCGTTCAACGAAGTAAGTACATTGTACAAGTCTTTACTGATTAGTCTTTAATTTTGTTATTTTCGTGCTTTAAACGGTATAAATGTTTTGCGGATTTTGCTGTATGTATCGTCCACAATTGGAAATATATGCATTTCGTCTAGACAACTTCTCTGATGCCATTCCGCAAAGAACAGTCCATGAGACAGCTCCAGGTAAAAAATGATGTTTTATTAGTTGTTGTTGTTGTTGTTATTATTATTATTATTATTATTATTATACAATTTACAAATTATATTACTTAGTGATATAGAATGGATTTCATAGTTTACTAAATAATGTAATTTTTCCCTATACAACCAATTGGTGGATGCATTTTGGAGAGTGCAAAGATTCTCAAGGCAATTGCAATCAAATTTTTGAGCTAGACAACTTCTTGCTCTAGTTGCTAGAGGAATCAGAGTTGTTTTGCACTCATTCATTTGAAGAATATGAATAGATTGTATACCAAGACATTGGATTGGCTCGTGTATATGTGTTACAACATAAAGCTCCAATTAAGTAATTCAAAGTGTATGGTGAATTTAGTTGATGATGGTAACCCTCTATCCAATAAGCTTGGACCACACTTACAATAAGGACTCACTTCTACCTTGATTGGAACAAAGGGAGAAACAGATAAGACAAAGTGAATAAGTTCGGGTCAACGATCTAGAAATACATGCGGCTCAGCAATAGAGTCATGCAGCTGTATTGGATCCAGAGAGGACATCTCCACCTATCCAAGAGAGGGAAAGCAGTAGCGACAACTAAGAGACCGAGTCGGATGACAGTGGCGTTAATGATAATGATGACGCACCTGTTGGTTTCGCTTCTTATGTTGCTCAATATATTGTACAGTCATCTATACATCACAAGGCCAATGAACATTGACGGACTAAAGGAGGCTAGACTTATGAGTGCACTGAGTCACGATACAACCAGCTAAGAGGAAAGTGAGAGTATCATGGAGAGGGGCACTAGTGGCAAAGCAGAAGATGGAGCACCCAAACATTAGATCGCTAATGGATATGGATATGATGAGTCATATGGATATGGCAATGGAGGACAATGTATGAAACCTGTTAAAGCACATTTATGTTGGACTAGTCTTACTTAAGCATACAGTCGATATTATGGTCAATATGAGGGATGTAGATATCCATATCCAAATCTAAAGTACTCATCGTCTCAGTCTCACTCTCAATCTCAATATGAATAGTACCAAGGGCGGGGGTACAGGCAGTGTTCAAGTTGTCGGTATCGCTACAAGTTGCTGGCCGGAGATAAAGATATAATATCATTATCGTCGATAATATCACCAATAACCGGAAATGCAATGAAAAAGTGGAAAATATGGGAAAAACAGTGGAATTTTTTAGTGAAACTTCAGGACATGACTAAATACACATTTGCATATTTAGGAATTTTAAAAAATAATAATAAAATGAAATAAAATTGTAAAAAGAATGCATTAAATAATAAGTTTTCATTTAATGGGACCCAAAAGCATGCGTTGCTGTAAAATATCACTCCAATAATAAACAAAATGAGTTTATATAATAAAAATGCAACTAGCATACAATAATTAATACATGTAATAATAAATGAATTCAAAAAATATACTTTTCTGGCCATATTTCATCCCACATGGAGTGACGAGGTGGCTCGTAGTCATCATCTGGATCCCGTTGCAATTGGGGCGTGGCACTGTTGCCCAACATGTTGGCAGTATTGTTACCAGGTCATCCTCTGCTCGTACTATGGTCCATCTGAGATTTGGATATGCTTCAAGTTTTGGATCATGCCCTAAATTTAGTTTTTAATATAGATGGATGGCATAGATTTAGTCACATAATCAAGGTGGCCCCACACTCAAGGGTCCCATGCACTTGGCGGATTCGGGGATCCACCGAAGTCACTCCCGTGTTACTTGAGTAACACCATGTTACTCTTACTGTGTGGGGCCCAATTTTATCATTGTGACAAATCCACTCCATTCATCCGTTTCAGAACATCGTTGTAGTACGTGGTCCCCAAAAATGAGGTAGATCCAAATCTCAAGTGGACAACACTAAAGGAAACATTAGTGATTGAATCCCACCATTAAAAACTTTTTACGAGCCATGAAAGTTTTTGATCAAGATGATAATTGTGTTTTCGCTTCATCTAGGTCAATATGACCCAATCAAGAGGTTGGATGGTAGAAAGACATTACACTGGCCCCCACAGAGCACCAAGCCAAGTCACACACACGACTTCATTATGAACACACTGATTGGTGTTGAGCATACTGAGGAAACTCTAAGGGGCCCACTGTGATTTATGTACTTTATCCACTCTGTCCATCCATTTTACCATATAATTTTAGGTATTCATGTAAAAAATGAAGTATATCGAATCCTCAAGTGGACCACACCATAGGAAACAATATGAATTGAACGTATACCGTTGAAAAATTATTAGAGGCCACATAAGTTTTAGATAAAGCTGATTTTTTATGTTTTACTTTCATCCATGATTGTATGATCTTACATACAGTATTGATGAGGAATAAACATCATTGTGTGCCCTAGAAAGGTTTCAACGGTGGACTCATTATTCCCATTGTTTCCTTTCGTGTGGTCCACTCGAGCTTTGGATATGCTTCAATTTTGGGATTAACCCCTAAAACGACCTAGAAAATGGATGGACGGCATGGATAAGCCACATATAGTCATGGTGGGCCCAAGAGAGTTTACTTAGTACGATATTGTGTACGAGTTACTCGGTACGCAACAAAAAAGCCGTTACAGGCTTAACATAGATTAGCTAGGGACGTCACCAAGTTTTGTGGACCCCACCATGATATATCTGTTATATCCATACCGTCTATCCATTTGGCGAGATCATTTTATGGCATGAGCCAAAGAATGAGGCAGTTGCAAAGCTCAAGTGGACCCCACCAAAGAAAACAGTGGGGATTGAACGCCTACCATTAAAAACTTAATGGGAGTCGCAGAAGTTTTCGATCAGGTTGATATTTATGTTTTTTCCATTATTCCATGTCTGTGTGAACTTATTAACAAGTTGGATCTCAAATAAACATCATGGTGGGCCCTAGGAAGGTTTCAACAGTGCGCATCACTATCCCCACTGTTTTCTGTGGTGGGGTCCACTTTGGCTTTGGATATGCATCATTTTTGGGATCATGACATAAAATGATCTCACCAAATGGATGGATGGTATGGATATAATATATATATATATATATATATATGGTGGGGTTCACAAAACTTGGTGACGTCCTTCAATACGAGATCATTGTTGAAGTCGTCCGTAGCTTAATCTGTGTCCCTATATCGTCGAGCCTTGAATTATTTTTTTTAAAAGAAGAAGAAGAAGAAGAAGAAGAAGAAGAAGAAAACCCTGAAATTTCGTTCGCGAGGGATTCTTGCCGAAGAAAGGGGGTTTTTGAGGGAGGGTTTCGAAACCCTATATCATTCCCAAATCGCAAGGAAATTCCCAAAATCACTGATTTTTCACCGAAATTTCGAGCTTCTAATCGAAAAGGGAAAGGGAATTTTGAGGTTTTTCTTACCTCTTTGCAATGTTCGAAGATCGACAAGAGGCATTCTTCCGAGTTGTGAGTTCCGATTAACCAGGGACGCGATCACTCTCACGTATTTACAAAAATAGTGAAATCAAAGCGATTTTTTTATTTTATTTTTTTCCTTATTTTTACCTATTGATTGAAAAAATAGGTTGCTAGCTACAGTTTTCCATTGATAGGTTACGTGGTTGGTGGCTACAGTCGATATTCTTGGCGATAATCCAAAATTATCGACAATATCTCCGATTTTTCGCCGATAATCGGGAGAGACGAAAAATTGGGGTTTCAGTATCAGTAGACTAGCGACACCGATATTATCGGCGATAATATCGACATTTCGTCGACAACTGGAACACTAGGTACAGGTACAACTATAGTGGTGGCTATGTGTCGTCATCTGGCACTTATTCTTACCTAAGTTTCATGCAACAGATGCCTAGCGACAATGAGGAACATGGTCAGTCATCCTCTGGATTCATTGATATGGTCTTCTCCACCGGATCTGATTATTATGAATATGCAACACTTGCTCCACAACCACAATAAGATGATGACAACGTAGGAGTCAATCAACCACAAGGAGCAAGATTTTCTTTCTGGTGACGACTACAGTACTAGACCAATGTCATTGGTGTGTGAGTGATACAAATGGTGTACTATAAATTATAATTTTGGAATACCAATATTTTTATATTTATAACACATTGTCCATTGTTATTAACTTAATATCTTATAGAAATTTAAATAATTAATTAGGTATCTTTAAATTGTCTCATTGATGCTCATATTATCTTACTTATATTAAATCATTGATAAAATATATTTAGGAAATAAAATATAACAATTTTGCAGCCAATTCAAGCTTGTCAAGTTCATAAAATTGGCAGATATACCGAGACAGCATTCTCACCAAAGAGTGGATCGTTACACAATCATAAACATATCAAAACAAAACAAACAAACAAACAAACAAACAAAAAATTACAATCCTCTGATTAAATACAATTTTTTTCATATTTTTCTGAACTTTTCCACCCAAAAAAAAAATTCGTTACAGGGGTTTAATGGTCGTAACGACTGTTACCAATAATGGAAATGGTGGGCACTGCTACACTCACCGTAACCATTACAGAACACCTTGCTTACGAGTGTCAAACCACCACATGGTGCACTCTCTTTCCAGTATAGCATCCACAATGTCTTAGATTTTAAAAGTGCCAAGCACTATCCATCTTATCCATCTCACCCTATAGCATACAAAGTTGCCTCCCTTCTAACATGCTAGGCAAGTTCTCCATTATAGACACAGCTCTACGCTCCCTGTCTCAAAGATATACACAATGAATATGGATATTAACGCATCTCTATATCCATTCATCTCTTGTTAATGACATCATAGACTCTGTACTAGAAAGATTATTCTTAAAAGTGTATCTATGCCTATCACCCCACCATGTGAGGGGTACGGAGCTCAATCAATTGATCATAGGCACCTTGTGGATCATTTGAGCTATGCTCTGGACACTGAATACAATGAGCTATATTCAATAAAGCACACGCCATTTGCATTATTCACATCCATTCTCTATTATATCTATATCATAGTTTTCTTATTATTGCCTTAGGATCAAGGGTTATTCAACTTGAATGTAATTAAAGGCCTGTGCTAGACCATAGCCTGGGATGTAATAAAAACCTAGATTAATATTTAAAAAAATAAAATAAAAGCCTTTCAACTATGTGCACTCTTCTCTCTTTCTGATGTTTATGTTGGCAATCGCTATCAATGTTCTGTGAATGATTGTGGCAATCAACTTCAATCAAAATTTATGAAAACACCATGATGGAGCTACAGTTCCTTATAAATCTCCTATAAAAAGTCATCAATCAATGAAAGCAACAAGTCTTGTGAATGTTCTTTGAAGTCAACCAATTGAGAATGACCTTTATCTTCTCAGGATTGGCCTTAACAGCTTTTACTAACACTACTAATCCCATGAAGACCACACTAGGGCTTGTGAAGGTACACTTTTTAAAGTTAATGTAGTGTTTTTCTTAGCATAGAAATCTCATCATCTGTCAAAGATGGCTTAAATGATCCTCTTATGAGCGATTTTATACAACAATATCATCTAAGTACACAATAACAAACTTTCCTCTAAACGACTATACGATCTATGTCATCACCCGCAAGAATCTGCTAGGTGCATTTGTCATGCCAAATGGCATGACAGGCCATTCATAATATATCCTTTCAAGGTAGACTTCCATTTACCGCCAGTCAAACTCTTATTTAGTGATACCCATCAGTTTGCAAAACAATCTTCAAAAAATTGTAGCATTCATCGTCATGTCTAGCATGTCATCCATACATTGGATTTGAAAATGTTATTTTATCATTACCTTATTGATGGAGCAGCTATCAACGCACATCCACCAGCGAAACATCCTTCTTTGGCATCAATAGCCTGCACTGCACATGGGATGAGGCTTTCACAAATGAAATCCTTCATTAACAATTCCTCCACCTATCAACGAAGCTCACCACTCTCCGTCGAATCATCTATCAAACTGGAAGGTTTCATAATAGGCCCTAGGCTCCAAGTCTCAGTGTTCCAGATATTGCCAATATTGTCAATGTTAACAGAATCATTGGGCCAACGATGCAAATATCAAGTGTAAAACCAAAATTACACTGCATTGATGATATTATCTATCATATCACCAATATTTTCGATGTTTTAAATATCATGAAATATCAACTTGGGTCCTTCAATATAAATAGCTCATATCGACGATAATATCGATATTATCATCGATATCAAGTATCAACAAAAGCTTGTGACCAAGAGAAAATCAGAAGTGCACAAAATTAAAGAAAAAAAAAAGGCTTTTGTAGTTTTTTCCTAGAAGATCTCTTCCCAAGGTACCGCCAACCACACCATTTGAGTACTTGAAATCACACATCACGTTTGGGGGAGAATGACAACTCAAGAGCAAAATATAATCGAAACTCAAAAGTGCGAAAAAGATAAGAGAAATGCTATTTTTTAGACATGTTAAGATTGATTGCAATTAAATAATAATAATAATAATAATTAATAAATAAATAAAAACCATCTCTATGCATGATTCTCGTGCACGAACATACACTCGAGGCAAAAAAATTTGTTTGAACGGTGAAAAATGGAGATAATTTGGGAAATCTTAGTTTTCTCGATTTTTACTCCTTCAATGATATTTCAAGTAGGGTTGCCACCAGCCAACGAGTCGTGATTGGGTTGGATCCTATAGCACCCATGCTCAGGCTAGTCAAGTTCAGGGCTTGATGCAGAACATAAAATTAAATATGGTATGCAAGAAATCAAGCTTGTGATTATACCAATTTTAAAGAGTCACAAAATTCCACTTCCTACATACTATCAAACATTCAAAAAAGGGAATCTATGGGGGTCCAAGCCTAAACAACTTTAGGGCTGGATCAAATAAAATTATAAGTCAAACAAGCTCAAAGGAGTGTAAGAATCATCCATTCTTGCAAAGGATTGTTCCCAACTCAAGAGATTCACTAAGTTTCAACTTGGGGGAAAATCAAGGGTTTGAAAATTGGGGATAATTGGGATTTGGGACTCTTTAGGGTTAGGGATTTGGATTAAGGGGTTTTTTTAGTCAAAAGAGAAGGAAATAGAGGAAAAAGAAAACCTGGGATGAGTCATTCCCGCTGGACAACAGATGGGCCTGGACGCACATGCGTGATAGGTCGTCCGCATGTGTGTGGGACCCACAAAGTCGGAAACCGACTTCTAGACTAGGATCGGTCAGGGATGGGCTGCCTCCATACCAAGTTTCACGTCGATCCGTCGCAAGGTGTGTGCGTAGTACTCTGCCGAAGTTTCAGCCCCTCAGATGGGCCAGAATCTGAAAATCTATTTGTGCACTTCTGTAAGAGAAAACTTGGATGCGAAAATGGGTGAATCTGAAGGTCGAAGGGGTATAGAGGGTGATGGATGTGGTGCATAAGAAGATGGAGATGATTTGGAGCAGATGTGGCTTCGCATCACAGTAGTTAGCCCTTCGAGGAATGGAGGGCTTCACACCCAATTCGATTCTTCAACACAAAGAGAGAGAGAAAGGAAGAAACGCAGGAATTTTTATTCATAAAATATCATTGCAATACCTACACGGGATTGCTACATTTATAAGAAAACCATAAACCCAAAAAAGACAAAATTACCCTTGCGCCATGTGCGTGCACTAATACCAAAGCTAAAGTAAATAAAATAACTAATATAAGCAATCAAAGTCGTTCGTGATGTTTCTAATAACAAAAATAGTCAAAACTCAAAAATCCTAGATCATCTAAAGTAGTGGGCCACGATCATGAGATCCGATGGAAGAATCTATGTGAATTAGTCAACTCTGATGCTCCATAACGTAGCCCCCTAATTATGAGGCCCTCCAAAGATGTCGTCGTCGATCCAAATCGAAAGTGGGGCCCGCCACCTCCTCGAATACGAGCGGAGGGGGCGTGTGCATGATGTCCCCATCAGGGCTTGTCAAATCCAAGTATAGTTCTTGAAGACCCAAACCCAAATCCACTCGAGTTCATGCACCCATCGGTTCTTTACAACTAGGTTTCAAGTTGGGCTCAGAGCAAAACAAAAGCACTCACATTGTCTGGCCCGCCCGATGGATGGATTAGATCACACCCATACACATGCCACTTCAACTTGTGCTTAGCTTACAAAACCCTATTTTAGAATCATTTATATATAAAATATTCATGCTTATACTATTAAAACCAACTAGACTCATCCAGTACCCAACTCGATCCAACTTTAACTAGGTCCATCATATGGATCTAACCCGGACTCAACCAGACTCAGTTTTTTATCGGGTCCAAAAGGTGAGACCAAAACCTATCCAATTTTCTAACAAGTGCAAAAGATGAGACATGGGCACATAAAAATAGGTCGGGCACATTGGGCACCTGCGAGTTCATGTACCCATTGACAGCCCTAATTGCAAGTATTGAAATTTAAAATATTCATGAGTGGTAGTGGATATATTGAATGACCACAAGTTTTCCTTTGTTTTCAAAAAGAAATATGTTTAATTATTTAAAAATTTAAAATATATAAAAAATCTGTTTACTTTGAAAATTGATGTTGATGAGTGTCGTTAATGTGGACAATTTATGTAATAGTGAGTGGATTGTTTATCGATTGGCCGCAAATCTTCCCTTTGAGAAAAAAAAAATTAAAAATTAAAAATTAAAAATTAAAAGATAAAAATATAAGAAAAAGTTAGTTTATTTTGAAAAATAATTATTTCACAAATTATTTGTACATATGTATGTACGTGTGTGTGTATTTGTCCCCTTTAGCTTTTGAATGTATTATTTGTGTTTTATTACTTGCATTGTATGATATTTAAATGATGTGGACATATTTTGGATATAATTCCATTGCTTTTGTCCGACATCACACGATTTCAAGCCCTATAAAATGGAAACATATTATGTATGGTTGTTTTTCATAATATTTTTTAGTCCTAAGTGTGCGAACTTGTATCTTTTAACATCTCCTAAAGGTTTACTAAAAAAGTTATCACACATGGGTGGTAGTTTGCTTGGCAGCTCTACCAAGGACCAAAATCAAAAATTGAGATAACGAGGCCTGAATAGCATGTGGTTGGGCAAAAACCTCATCGATTGAATCAATCTTGCATTCACTCTACCAAAGCATACACAGTCCCCTACTTTCTTCCATAAATGGAACCGTTTTGAGCACTATTGAGGCCAGCTTTGTCCCTTTGGGCTCTTCATCTCTCGTAGGCTCGATAAGAGCATGCGTCCCTCCATAAACGAAATTGAATATGCTTTTGCAACCCATATGATGCAAGGGCATCTTGGTGTGATTCCAAGGATGCACCGTAACTCCACTCTGGGGTGAGGTGGCCTAAGAGGCAGAGTCTGTGAGATACAGAATGGCCACGAGATGGGGCCCACTGTGGGACTGTGCGATTCGGAGACCTCTGCGAAATAGGGGTTGCACACTTGTATCTCTTAACATCTCCTGAAGGTTTACTAAAAAAGTTATCACACATGGGTGGCAGTTTGCTTGGTAGCTTTGTCAAGGACCAAAATCAAAAATTGAAATAACGAGGCCTGAATAGCATGTGGTTGGGCAAAAACCTCATCGGTTGAATCAATCTTGCATTCACTCTACCAAAGCATACACAATCCCCTACTGACTTTCTTCCATAAATGGAACCGTTTTGAGCACTATTGAGGCCAGCTTTGTCCCTTTGGGCTCTTCATCTCTCATAGGCTCGATAAGAGCATGCGTCCCTCCATAAACGAAATTGAATGTGCTTTTGCAACCCATATGATGCAAGGGCATCTTGGTGTGATTCCAAGGATGCACCGTATCTCCACTCTGGGGTGAGGTGGCCTAAGAGGCTTGGTCTGTGAGATGCAGAATGGCCACGAGATGGGGCCCACTGTGGGACCGTGCAATTCGGAGACCTCTACGAAATAGGGGTTGCACACGGGGCAGTCTCGCCTAGGTTTGCCTGGGAGGGCTTGCATATAAGGATAAACCGGTCCTTCCCCATCAGCTCTGGAGCTTTTAGTGCACTGGTCGATTGTCCACTATCAAATAGCATTAGAGCGGGAGCCTACTGTTCGAGTCTCCTCACTAGCATGGGTAGATGATACAGGGGCATCTTAGTGTAATTCCAAGGATGCACCGTAACTCCACGTTGACGTGGGGTGGCTCACGAGGTGGGGTCTGGAGATGCAAAACAGTCACAAGGTGGGGCCCACTACGGGACCATGCGATTCGGGGACCTCTGTGAAGCGAGGGTTGCCCATAGGGAGGTCTCGCCTGGGTTTGCCTAGGAGGGCCTACATATAAGGATAAACCGGTCCTTCCCCATCAGCTCTAGAGCTTTTGATGAGTTGCTCGATTTCCGCTATCACCATATGAGTCATCCATATCATCTAGCCATGGTCATCCCAACTCCCAACAATATATTTGTGATTGTCATCGAAACAATGTCATGCCAAAGCGATTCTTCATAACACCACTTCTTGGTTACAAGGATGAATGCATCATTTGACCCACAATTTTGTAGGGCTTAGTGTATTTTTGAGCTTTCAGCTTCAACTTGTCCATATGTTGCTACTCTCATCAATAATAAGGAACTTGACTGTGTTTCGACCATACAAAACTTTTTTAATTTAGCTAACGAAGACAAAACACAGAAACAAACAAGACAACATATATATATATATGTTGCTACTCCCATCAATAATAAGGAACTTGATTGTGTTTCGCTAACAAAGACAAAACACAGAAACAAACAAGACAATATATATATATACACACACACACACACACAACTAGAGGTGTACACGAGTCGAGCTTGGCCACTAGTTGACCCCAGCTCGAACTCAGCTCGGCTTGGTCCTCAAGCCTGACTGGCCAGCTCGGCTCGATTCTGTCAGCAGCTTGGGCCAGTTCGAGCCAAGATCGAGTTGAGTTCGCCTCTGCGGCATTTTCACAAACACATGGACTGCACCTTCAAATTCTCACTGTTTGTAAAACAGAAGCAACGGTTTTCCAGGTATTTCATCAAACACCTTGTAGGCAACATCAAAATCAAGAAAAAGGGGTATTTGTTTCACATAAATACCTTCCTTGCCACCAACTGACACTTCGTTGGGTCATTTCATCAAACACTTGGTCAGCAACATCAATATCAAAGTAACCAAGTCATCGAACTGGTTCGATCCAAGTTCAATTCAAGTTGGGGTTCGATCCAAGTTGAGTCGAGCTTGGCCAAGCTTGAACTCGGTTCGAAATTTTTTCGAGCTCAAAAAATCAACTCGAACTCGGTTTCAAACCGAGTCAAATCAAGCTTTTTCGAGTCGAGTCGAGCGAGCTAACCGAGCTAACTCTGTTCATGTATATATACAACCACCAGAGAAAGGAAGACCGATAAAGAGAAGGTTTAGTCTTCCAACCACCAATGTCAAGATCATATTTTGTTGCAATAACAGACATCCATAAATTGGAATTCTCCAAAGCAAACCTCCAAATCCATTTACCTAGGAGAGCCTCGTTGACCAAATCTAGTCGCCCGTTTTCAGCCCCACCCTCTATATTGGGGGAACAAACCTCCTTCTAGTTCAATAATGGAAACTTTCTTGAGGAGCCCCCTTGCCACAAAAATTCTTTCCTCATCTTATTAATTCGGGCAATGACCAATTTTGAGCAAGGAGACGGATACATAATATTATATTAGAAAGTGAAGTTTTAATGAGTGTAATCTCCTCATTGGACAGATTGATCCCTAATAAATCACTTTTTGCAATGTTAACCTTGAGACCTGAAACAACTTGGAACTAGCAAATAGTTGTACTAAAAAAAATCTACCATAAATTGTTTCATAAAAAAGCCAAGTATCATTTGCAAATTGAAGATGACTAATCCATTGGGGGAATTTTCCTCCTTAAATCCTTGGAACAAACCCTCCTCTTGCCCTTTGAAAGCATGCGACTAAGAGCCTTCGAAGCCAGAACAAAAAGAAAGGAGATAAAGGATTCCCTTGCCTTAAGCCTCGAAGCTCTAAAAGACCAAAGGGAGATCCATTGATTAAAATGGAAAACTTTGCAGAAGAAACACAGGAGGAAATCCAACCTCTCCATTTTGCCCCAAAGCCCATCTAAACCATCATATTATCCAAGAAAGACTATTCTACACGATCATAGGCCTTTTCGAGGTCTAACTTGCACATAACACCTATGCAACCTAATCTGAAATAAGAGTCTGAGCATTCATGAGCAATTAACACACCCTTTCCAGGTCTAACTTGCACATAACGCCTGCGCAGCATAATCTGAAACAAGAGTCCGAGCATTCATGAGCAATTAACACACTATCTAGAATCTAGCTCCCGAGACAAAAGCACTTTGAAAGAGGAAATTATATTCGAGAGAACATTCCACAATCTATGACTTAGGACCTTGGCTAAGATCTTATAAGGGTGATTGATTATGCTCATAAGTCAGAAGTCTTTAAAGTTCTCAGCACCCTCCAATTTTGCGGAAAGGGTAATAAAGGTGCTACCCATTTCAGAAGGATTATAGTAAAAGAAATCTTCCACAAAACCTAATTGATTGTCTTTGATCATATCCCAGGATGATTGAAAAAAGACTATCGCAAAGTCATCTAGACTAGGGTATTTATCATTGTCCTAATCAAGAATCTCACACTTAAACCTCTTCAAGGAGGAAGGGCTTTTTCAAGGAATCAGCCTCTTTACGAGAGATACTGTCGAAAGACAATTAACAACGGGGGGGTGATCTAATTCTTCACTGGAAAGCAACTGAGAATACAAATTAACAATAGCATCACAAATTTTCTCCTTGGCAATCACCCTTTCACCATTTAACATAAGAGAAGAAATACAATTGACCTGCACCCAAGCGTTAGCAATACTATGGAAACATTTAGTGTTCTGATCACCTTCTTTAAGCCACATAGCCCGAGACTGCTAACGCCATTTGATTTCTTCTTCTTTCAAATTAGAGCAATAATACAGAGAATACTTAGCTCAGGTAGTGGCTCCCTCTTCCTAAAGAGGGCCATCCTTATCCTTAAGGTCTGGAGCTTGGATGTCATTGAGCAAAGATACCATCTGATATTCCCTAAGACCAAAGACCTCTCTGTGCCAAACCTTGAGCTTTCTGTTTAAGCATCTGAAGCTTTTAAAACGGCTTAAAACCCAAGAGACCCTCAACAACAAAAGATGACCACCATTCAGAGATAGGGCATGAAAACCATCTACCTCAAGCCAAGCTAATTCAAACTCGAAAAGTCTCAAGCCCTAGTTAATTTCATCAACCTCTAACAAAATGGGGCAATGATCTGAAACTAGCTTAAGGACCCCTCTGGTGAGTAAACTTGAACTAATGGATCCAAGAGGGCAACACTATGAATCTGTCAAGAAGAGACATAATTGGAGGGTAATGACCATTAGACCAAGAATATTTAGTATACCCCCATTGGAAGGTGCAACCGGTCATGCTTGCTCATCCAATTAGAGAACCCACGCATGCTTGAGGAAACCCAAGACCCAAATAACTTCTCATGCATAAAACAAACCACATTGAAGTCTCCACCTATGCACCAAGGGAGGTTCCACATGCCAAAAGCTAGAGATAACTCTTCCCAAAAAAGAATCCTGCAAGGAGGGACGGGTCGAGCCATAGACACCAAAGAAAAGCCATTGAAAACCAGAGGAAATCTCCTTGAAGACTACATTAACAAAGTAGGATCCCACCCAATTATCGTCTCTTTGCCATACCGACGAGTCCCACATTATAAGGATTCCACTTTTGAGGAACCAACTGCATTCAAAGCAGTCCACTCTGAGTTTTTACGCCCTCAAACAAAACCAACAATGAATATGTCCACATTCTGCAGTTTAGTTTCTTAGAGAACAATTAACCTAGCTTTTGAACGAGAACAGACATCTTTGACTTGGGTTCTTTTGTGGGGGAGCCTGACCCTCTCAAATTCCAAGAAAAGATCTTCATTAGGACATTAAGCTAGCCCCTCTACCCTTCCTCTCACCTCTTGGGATGGCTTTTGACAAACCCTTAGAAGTCACCCCAAGATTGAGAAGTTCTCTATTACTTTTCAACGAAACCGAAGAAATCTTCTGAACTAAGGAAAGTCCTAAGGGGGGACACCTTTAGAGCCTCCCGTAAGGGATCCTGGAGTAACTCTCCCATCCCCGAAAAGGAAGGGCCCAAAGCAGAAGAAGAGGACTAGGAAAGGGGGCTTTCAAGGGGAACTGTGACAATGGCTAATGACTCAACGTTAATAGAAGAAAGCACATCAGAATGGTTGAAAGATAAGTGACCTAAGCAAGGAGGGTTCAATAATACTAGCGATGATGGAGTGATATGTCTAGGGTAGGAAGATGAGGAGGGGATAGAACTAGACCTAGAACCACGATAAGAGCTTCCACTCCAATGCCTTCAACTCTACGTCAAGATGGAGACTTCAATATTAAATGGTCTTCCGTAGAAGCAAAATATGATAAGAAACTATCATCATCATCTGAATCTTCCTCTCGCATCGAGTAACCACTCTCTAATAGGGGAACTTCTGATGATCTCAATTCTCCACCAAACCTAGGATCAGTTTCTTTTGGCAAAGCCAAGGTGATTTGCTTAAGAGGGAACGCACAGCTCTTCTCAAACAAGAAGGGGGGAAAGGCCCCCACCATCTCCCTCTCCTGATAAGAAATGAAGAGAGAAGCATCCACCGGACAATGGGAAGGACCAATCTCAAGCACCGCCTCAGAAGTTTCTTATTGTTGCAAGGACGAGACAAATGGCACCTTTTTCAGAGCCCGAATTGAAATCAAGGGGACAAGTGTCTATTAAAGTTAACGTGTCCAAGCCCTGTGACAAACATTGAACGATTGAGATCTCTTCGCCACGAAACGAGGCGTTGTCACCTCTAGGGGCATCCAACAAAACGATGGGGAGCAGGGTGTCCCGTATCCGTTACGATATGGCCATATCGGCCGATACGTAACGGTAATAGCCAACACCGTTACGCGATACGGGGTCTAAACGGGCACCCCCCCCCCCCCCCCCGATTTTGTGAGACCAATAGGACTGTTACGGGCCTTTAAAAAAAAATAAAAAAAAATAAATAAAAAAAAAAAAAAAAAAACCTTACCTTTTTTTCGTTCTTCTTTCTTCTTCTTCTTCTTCTCTCTCTCTCTCTCTCTCTCTCTCTCTCTCTCTCTCTCTCTCTCTCTCTCTCTCCTCTTTTTCTTTTGTAACTAATTGTCGAGTATTTGAGCAGTTATCTAAGTGCTATCTTATTTGTAGTCCTTGAGGCAAGAGGGTTCCACAACGAAAGATTATGTCAAGCAACTGGAGTTGGATTTAGGATTCAAAGGAGATCAAAGTGACGTGGGCTCCACAATGATGTATTTATTATATCTACACCGTTCATCTATTTTCAGAGATCATTTTAGAGCAATACCAAAAAAATGAATTATATCCAAAGATCGTCTGGACCACACCAAAAATAGCAGCGGAGATAATGATTTTCACCATTAAACAATTCGTAGGGCCCACCGTAACATTTTTTTTCCATCCAATCTGTTCAAGCCTTAAGACGAGCTCGTCAAATGAATGGACGGTTTAGATATAACACATACCTCATTATCAGACCCAAGTGGGCCCCACCATGATGTATATATTTTATGCATGTCGTCCCTCCATTTTGCCACGTCATTTTAGGTCAGATCCAAAAAATTAGTAATATCCAAATCTCAGGTGGACCACATCATAGGAAACAGTGGTTATAGAATGCTCACCATTAAAATTTTCTTAGGGTCCACTGTAATGTTTATTTCCAATCTAACATATTAATTGGGTCACACTGACGTGGATGAAGGGAAAACACACATGTCAGCTTGATCTAAAACTTTTGTAGCCCCCAATAAATTTTTGATGGTGAACGTTTAATTATTGTTATTTCTTATGGTGCAATCCACCTGAGCTTTGGATGTGCCTCATTTTTGGGCTCACGCCCTAAAATTATTTGGCAAAATGGATGGACGGTGTGGATATAACACATTCATCACGGGTGGGGCCCAAAAAACTTTGACACGTGTGCTACACTTCAAAATCCGAGTCCCGCCTAATTTGGGCCTTTAAAAAATTGTACACTAGACATATATTAACTTAAAATTTACCAATTAAATTATGGACTGCAATTGCTAACTCACAATGCCAAAATCAAATTGTTTGAATAGTTTTAATTGTTAATTTGTGGACTTCTATTTTTTAAAATTGGGCCTTTTGATTTTTTTCATGATTCACTATCCAATAAATGTCCACCAATTCATAAGTGGGATAATGGCAATAAATTGGATGAATTTAAGGCTAATTTGGGGCATAGATTGGTCCTCCAAGTCAGCCCCAAATTGGCAACGCCATCTACCTAAATTTAATTTCATTTTTTTAAAGAACTATTGGGAGAAATGATATCAAATTGTTAAGTACATAAATTAGATATTTAGAAAATTAAATATATGAATTTTGTAGTCAAATTCAGGTTGCCTGGTTCAAAAATTAATCAGACAGTCTGATACAACTTCTCACCAAAGAGTGGACCGTTACATCACCATAAACATGTTCCAATTTATAAATGAATGCATATTTGGAATGCTTAGAATATTTCGGATTTAATCCATATTTTTTCATATTTTTTTGGAAAAAAAAATTGCACCGTTATGGGCCGTTACGCCCCCGTATGGAGGTAGCGAGTGACCAAGGTGTCCCGTATCAGTATCGGTTGGCGTAACAGTGCCCTCCGAAACTGATACGGATACGAAGGCGTAACGGCAATACAGGGGCGTAACGACCCGTAACGACGCAATTTTTTTTTTGCCAAAAAAATATTAAAAAATATGGATTAAATCCGGAATATTCTAAGCATTCCAAATATGCATTCATTTATAAATTGGAATATGTTTATGGTGGTGTAACGGTCCACTCTTTGGTGAAAAGTTGTATCGGACTGTCTGATTAATTTTTTAACCAGGTAACTTGAATTTGACTAAAAAATTCATATATTTAATTTTTTTAAAATATAATTTATATACTTAACAACTTGATATCATTTCTCCCAATAGTTCTTTAAAAAAATGAAATTAAATTCAGGCAGATGGCGTTGCCAATTTGGGGCTGACTTGGAGGACCAATCTATTCTCCAAATCAGCCTCAAATTCATGCCATTTATTGTCATTATCCCACTTATAAATTGGTGGACATTTTTTGGATAGTGAATCATAAAAAATAATAATAATAATAAATCAAAAGGCCCTATTTTAAAAAATAAAAGTTCACATATTAATAATTAAAACTATTTAAGTAATTTGATTTTGGCATTGTGAGTTAGCAATTTCAGTCCATAATTTAATTGTCAAATTTTAAGTTAATATATGTCTCGTGTACAATTATTTAAGGCTTGAATTAGGAGGGACTCAGATGTAAAGTGCAACACGTGTCAAAGTTTTTTGGGCCCCACCCGTGATGAATGTGTTATATCCATAACGTCCATTCATTTTGCCAAATAATTTTAGGGCATGAGCCCCAAAATGAGGCACATCCAAAGCGTAGGTGGATTGCACCATAAAAAACAACAATAATTAAATGTTCACCGTTAAAAATTTATTGAGGGCTAGAAAAGTTTTAGATCAAGCTGACATGTGTGTTTTCCCTTCATCCACGTCAATGTGACCCACTTAATAAGTTAGATTGAAAATAAACGTTACAGTGGACTTTAAGAAAATTTTAATAGTGAGCATTCTATAACCATTTTTTCCTATGGTGTGGTCCACCTAAGATTTGAATATTACTAATTTTTTGAATCCTAACATAAAATGACGTGGCAAAATGGATGGACGATATGGATAGAAAATATACATCATAGTGGGCCCCACTTGGGTCTGATCACATTGGATGGAAAATAAACGCTACCGTGCGCGTACGAATTATTTAACGTGAAAATCATTATCTTTGTTGCTATTTTTGGTGTGGTCCAGATGATATCTGGATATAAGTCATTTTTTGGGCGGTGCTCTAAAATGGTCTCTGAAAATAGACGAACGGTGTAGATGTAATAAATACATCACTGTGGAGCCCAAATAACTTTGATCTCCTTTTAACCGTTCGTACAACTCGGAGCTCGAGGAGTATCAGCGCGCGTCTTTGCGTGACACGTACCTACATCAGTATTAAAAAAAAAAAAAGGGGCAGAGAGGGAAACGAAAAGAAAAAAAGAGGGAAGGAAGAGAAAAGAAAAAAAGAGGGAAAGGGGGAGGAAGAGATTGAGAGAGAGAGAGCGAGAGAGTGAGAGAGAGAGAGGAAGAAGAAGAAGAAGAAGAGGAAGAAGCAGCTGCAGCCGCAGCCGCAGCCGCAGCTGCTCGAGAAGAAGAAGAAGAAAGAGAAGAAGAAGAAGAAAAGAAAGGAAAAAAAGGTGAGTTTTTTTTTTTTTTTTTTTTTTAGGGCCCCATCATTATGTTTACCGGGTCCCACCGTTACCGTTACGTATCGGCCGTTACGGCCGATACGTAACCGATTTGGGATACCCTGACCGTTACGCCAACCGATACCGATACGAGATACCTTAATGGGGAGCTCACAACACGTGTTCATCTCTATGCTCGAGAGAGTTCTCGATTTTGAGGACTCAATAATACTAATAGCAAGCAAATGTTAACGTGGTGCCAACGAGAGCTTTCAAGAACGGGAGAAGGCTTTATGGGATCTAACAAGAGTCGTTCATCTGCAAGGCCCTTAGGATCGGACAAAGGGGATCCATTCTCAAGATCGGTAGTGCCCGAGGAAAGAGAATAGTTCGACCAAGGCATAGGACAAATAACTGGTGAGGGTGCAAAATTCATGTGGGTCGATGATGTGTGACCCACTCCAGTTGGACACATAGAAACATCCGCATTACTCGATTTGGCAGGAAACCCTGAAAGCCCACATGCTCCAATTGCTCTGCACGCTTCGCAAGGCCAGCACTCCAAACTCGGAATACCACAAGAGCACAAGAGTGGAACACCTTCATCATCCAAGCTAGGAGTGAAAGAAGGCAGAGGGCAATTAGAGGCATCGGGCGCACTACCACCTACCGACGATAGCCACTGACCTCCTCCATCACCGTGAAACATCCTGATTTGGATCAACTCTTCTCCAATCTTGATCGATGTTCTCAAATCACTTATGGGATCATAAGCGATCCAACATGTGATCACTTTTGCGATCGCACACTTCAATTTTATTTTATTTTTTGAAAAAAAAAATTTATGCAAAAGAAATGGGAAAGTTTCTAAAAATTTTCCAATAAGACTAACTACTCTAATTTGGTTTTGTTATATATTGCAATCTAATTTGTCTGCTACCTGAGCTATAATAAGTTAATAACCATTAACTAAGATGTTTTAAAAAAAAAAAAAAACTAAAAATTAACAAGTCAATAACTTATTAATAAAATTTTAATTATTTTATTGATATTTATCTTAGTGGTGTTTCAAACTTTCAATGAAGACTACTATAGTATATGCATAATACAAGTTACAACATAGAAATTACAAATTTTCATTACAAGTATACGAAATCTACAAACTACCATAACTATATACATTGATCCCTCTCCCATTGCAGCACATCATCACCACCATCATCATCATCCTCGAAATCATCTCCTTCTTCAGCATGCACTTCATCTTCTTCTATTTCTTCATCATCTATACGCACAAGTTGCTCATATACGTCTGATGGCCGAGCATATTCTTCTTGTACTTCTTCAATCTCAATATCATTGTCTTGACCTTGACTGCTACTCGCCCTCGTGCTACTACCAGACCCTTTTCTCCGCCTTTGAGAACCTTCACATCCATAAGCGGCATTTTTGACTTAGCCCCATGTAAGGGTCTCGTCGGCAAAGACCAAATCCTCTATCTCTACAAGCCACTCAGTATCTGCCTCCAAATTATCTAGGCTGATAGGGTCATAAAATCCAAAATTTTCTCACCTAGCCTAGAATCTTTCCCACAACTACTGGTTATATTGGACAAAGATCAGGTCATTGAGTTTCTTTTGTTCGAGATGATTTCTTTTTTTTTATGTGAATCTGCATAACATTTAGAAATTTCAATTAAAAGTAAATTAGCAATTTAACATTGAAACTAAAACTAAGTGAATTAAATAACTTTAAGTCTTCAACTTACTAACTCGAATTTACTCAAGTTGCCCTCGCAACTACTCACAAAACACGTAAGGCCAAGACTTCTTATGGCCATACATTGACACCAGTCAGCTGTGTAAATAAGTTTAAGTTAAGACACTTAATCACTTAGACCTCTTACATTGTAAGTTGTAACTTCGTAAAAGTGCATACTGCATACTTGGCAATTTCATACTTCTATGCCTGATAACGATGGCTTTTGAAAAAAATCCCTGCACTCTTCATGTAGAATTTAAAATCTTGAAAATTTTTATCATGTTCTTCTTTATATAGATCATTCTTTCCAAAACGTCAAGAAATCCGACCATATACATCGTCGATGCTATGGTCCAATCAACGAACGCAAAAAATACGGCCAAATTAAGGATGTATGCAGTTGAATACAATGAGGATGAGATTTGGCGGCCCCATCTGGCATATCTAGGATGGGTTGGTGATCACATTCTTTATAGTTAAAGCGTTTCACGATTTTATTTATGGCCCTCGCATCGTAGATATAGCCCATGGGTGGCTTTCATCATCATCCACCAATTGCAAAATATTAAGGGTTCCGATGATTTTAAGGCCTTTATCACTTGATTCCAAAATGATTGGGAAATAATGGTTTGTTGGACTTTCTTTCCTTCGGCCTTCTTTGACTAGGGCCCATTATTCCAATTGGCCAACACTACAAAGGTTCTAAGTTCAGCTTTCTTTTAATGTAAGTGAATAAAAGAGATTAGAATGAGAAATTGAAGATTGCTTCTTGCTTCCTTGCTTCAATGCTTCAAGCCTTCAAGTGAAACTATAAAAGAGAGAGATTATGAAAGACAGAATAGAAGTGTTTAGGGCTTTAGGCATTATAATACTTAAAAATGAGACAGAGAGAGAGAGAGTATTTGAGAGTTTTAGGGAAAGTATAATGCAAACAGAGAAGAGGGGAGTTCCTTTTTATAGGGAAAAAATTGGATTTCTAAAAAAAAAAATTAAAGTCCTACGGTTAGATTTTTGACCGTTGGAATTTATGCGATCGCATAATGGCATATGCAATTGCATACTGTAAACATGGCATATGCGATGGTCGCATATGCCATGTGTACAGATATGTGTGATCACATGATCACTTTGCAATCGCATAATCAAACATTGATCATGATAGAGATGAACTTCGGCACCACCTTCGTCTTCTTGACTCTAATGCAGATTCTAGCTGAGCGAAGCTCTTGCCACATCACCATTGTCAAGTCTATGAAAACCACCTCACCTATGCATGACCCCGGCAACTAGAAAAAATCTTCATACCACAACTCAAGAGAGATACCTGGAAAAGGAAACCAAACATCAAAGGACCCAAGAGACTACCAGTTCGACCACTAGCAGATAGATTCCAACAAACCAACCCAATGACAATGACCAATGGAGATCACCCTGTCTATATCTTCCATAGAGTGGAGTGACCTAAACAGAAAAGGGGCTAAGATATCTAAGGATGACCTCTCCAGGGCCCATGTTGCAGAAAAAAAAAATGAAACCAAATGGTAAGATCGTTGAGGGAGCAGCCCTGACATAGAAAAACCGATAAACTCCACTGAAGAGCCTCCCAAGCCTTAGGCAAAAGATCTAGGTTAACATGCACCACTGGGAAGTTTCTCCTAAAGCCCTTATTTGGAAATGGAGGGGGTAACTAGGAATGAAGTTGGAAGCGGGCGGGGGGTAGACAAGAGAGGAAATCAAAGCTCCTATGAGGGTGAAGAGGAGAACCTAGAAGAGCTTCCTTAAAAGAAACCCTAGGTCCCACTACTTGGAGGTAGCGTAACAGTGCCCACCGTTACCGATACATTGAATCGGCATAACGGCTGATACACCCTTGTATTGGTCTCTATTTTTTTGCTCAAAAAATCCATATATATATATTCGGAAAATGCGGAAAATTGTAAATAATCCAAATATGCATTCATTTATAATTTTGAACATGTATAAGGTAGTGTAACGGTCCAATCTTTAGTGAGAATGTTGTATTGGGTTTTCTGATGAATTTATGAACCTGACAACTTGGAATTAATTGCAAATCTTTTATATTTAATTATTTAACTATATAATATCAATAGTGGGACCTAGGGTGTGCCCATCCATTTTGCAATAGTGTTGTCTATGCAAAAAAAAAAAGTAAAAGCCTACACCTCAAGCTTATTTGACATAAGAACCTCATATTGTGGTTGTGGCCACGAAGATTAAAATGGTACACCCAGGAGAGTGTGATGGTTGGTGGATCAACAGAAGTGCTAACAGTGTTCTGACTAAATCTAGTTCAAGAACTATAAAGACTTCCAACCAAGAGAAATGCTTGATTGGGGAATGTTGCAAATAGCATGTGATTGGAAAAGGTCAAAATCATGTTCACCTAGGAACAAGGTGTTCCAAAATGGTAACGGTGGCCGTAACAGGCTAACAGCCACCACCGTTACCGTTATGATACGGACCATAACGGACGTTACAGCCATTTTTTATTTTTTGAAAAAAACTATTACAAGACCATTACGGGACCGTTACGGGGCCATTAAGGGCCGTTACAACCTATTTTTTATGTAACGGCCGTTTCGACCCCGTAACGCGTAATGGTTATAACCATTACCATTACATAACGGTCATTACGTAACTGATTTTGAATTTTGAATACATTGCCTAGGAAACACAATCACTATGGCAAATGCTCTTCACGCTTAAACAAAAGAAAAACATTAGCCTCAACTCTCTAATTACCTTTTAACAGTGTTTTCAGTAGCGTGTAGCATACACTACGTAGCATAGCGTAGCGAAAACGCTACGTAGCATACACAAATAACGTAATTCCCTAGTAGCGTAAGCTACAGTGCACGTAGCGTAGCGTATGGCGTGGATAGCGTAAATTACCCAAAATCTCTTCTTTTTTTTTAAGTATTTTTTCTATGTTAATTTAACACCTATTTTAAAATGGTGATGACTTATACCTATGACACATGGCACTACATTAAATTAATCCGGACCATCCAAATTGTGGTCCATATCATAGATAAGAGCACGTAGATCAATCCAGACCATCCAAATTGTGGTCTATATCATGAATTTGTGATGTTTCAATACATAAAAAGAAGTCATACTTAGAGATGTCTAAAGGCAAAGAGAGAGAGAGAGAGAGAGAGAGAGAGATATTTTGTATGGAAATAAGCGGTTGATGATCCAGATTCATAGTCAAGAACTTGTAAAAATTATGCATTTTGTAAAATTTATCATATTTTCTATTATTTTAATTAAAAATATTAGAATTGTGTAGCTTACGCTACATGCTATAGAGGGCCAAACGCCACGCTATTTAAAACACTGCCTTTTAAATAGTTGGGTCTTGAACCAATTATTGAGATTACCAACTCATAATATATATATATATAAATGGATCCTTTGTTGGAAAAAGCCATGTTAATCATGAGCGTGGGATGTTATACTCAATGTAGAACCTAATTAAGTTTCTTCAACTTACATCGTGTGCACTTTTTTTATAGCATGATAGTATGGGACATGTGAATGCTAACTTGATTATAAACATGGTTGCTTCTGGTTTAATTCCTAACTAAATCAAAACGAATGAATTCAAATAGTGTGAATCTTGTTCGAAATTCAAGATAACTAGAAAACTATGTTCTTAGAGTAGAGAGCAATTCTAAGTTGCTTGGATTAATTTATTCTAACATAAGGGATCATACAGAATTGCACATATATGCTTTTTTCCTTTTTTCTTTTTCTCTTTTTTTACTTCTCGAATAAAAAATTATGCTTTTCCTTTACCTTTCCTGTTTAATTAAATTATATAAGTCCCAATACTTCCACATTTCTTTGCTAGACTAGAATGGTGCAATCCAAAGTGGCTAGTCCATTTTTTCAGAAAGGAAGATATTACCACCCTTCATTAACCTAAGAACACTAAAAAGGCACTTCATTTTTTTTAATATTGCCCAATAATCAAACCTTTGACACCATGTTGCAATTTTTAAATCCAAATGATCAACATTATGTAATATGATGGAAAAGAAAAAAGAGAAAAGAAATGTCGTCTTGTCAAGATGCACACTGTTTCAAGAATATTTCAATTTTCATTTCTTCTTCACTAATTTTGAAGATATGCTCCAATGCTACAAACTATAATAATTCCCATATTCTTCTAGTAGCATTCTACTGGGAGAAGGCCTAGCATTTAATCCAAATCTTAACTAGAAAAAAAAAGCAGAGGTCAGTTCGCAAATTGATCATCTCTAGCCCTCCCTACCCCACTCCACTAAGCATGTGGCATATGCCAGAGGAGATTGAGACCATAGATCTAGTGAAACAGCCATGTGGATGAGACTCAAGACTGAAAACCACAGTTTTCAGATCAAATGGACAGTCGAAATTCAGAGGGGGGAAAACAAGATAAGCACAAGCCCACGCTCAAAAAATGGGAAATTTTTGCACCAACAATGACTACTATAATCCAATCGCAGCTATATTAGAGCTACGGACCACCACATTATGGTCCACAGATCAACAGAAAGCTCACTATAGACGCATGCTGAGATGGCAAAATGCTCACCAAAGGTAGCCTGTGTGCGTCCTTACTGTTCATCAAAAGACAACTATAAAAAATTTAATAAAAAAATCATTTAAAAGAAAAAAGAAACTCAGAGGCTGAAAACGTTGAAAGAAAGCATAAGAAGAGAGAGCATACTGAAACCGTCTTCAACAAGATAGTTGAAGGTGTGACCATCGCAGTTATAGGTGAATTTGTTGTTGGTGGCTGGGAGTTTCTGAAGGCACTGCGCTGCAATGGATGTGAAATTCCCAGTGAATTCCGTGAATTCTGAGAGGACCACAGTCCCTCGGGCTACAAAGGCATAGATCAGTGATTTCTGTGCCATCTCCCACGCAACTCTCTCTCTCTCTCTCCTCCTTAAGATCGATTTCTAGGGTTACAACTGATATTGATTCCTTTTTAGGGTTTTCTGGTCTCTCTCTCCGTTGCCGAGAGAGGAAAGTCAAGCGGCAGAGAAAAGGGTGGGGGCGAGGGTTATTTTACTTTTTCAAATAAAATAGGATTGAGAGGGAGTGAGGTTGCTTTTTCCCTCAAGTGCACGGGTGACGATGCTTTTGCGCGGAACTCCCGTCATTCATTATTTGATACCTGACTGCGCCCGACGCTTCACACGCAGCTACGTAGAAATTGTACACATTGCGTATATTGATACACATTAAACCAGCTAAATTGGCAGAAGCTCTCTAGATCAATTACGGTCTAAAAATTATATTAGTTTACGGATCCTTACCTCTGATTCGTGTACACTTGTTACTTGAATAACAGTGTTGCTTATTTTTCCTTTTCAAACGTCCAAATGTCCAAAAATCTATTAGTCAAATAACCAGTTATTTTTTTATTATATTTTAAAACTAATGGTATACCATGAGAATAGTGCTCTAGACCACGGAAGCATAGGAGATGAACCAAGCAAACTATTTCAATTGCACAATCAAGTCCAATCACAAACAAACTAAATTTAATGTAGGAAAACCCTTGCAGAAAAAAAAAAACCATGGCACAAAGCGACAATTTATGCACTACGAAATAGGAAAATTACAATAGATAAATATTACCTTATTTGAACAAGCCTCGAATCTCCCTTGCAAGCCCTTGAAACCCTTTGTAACGAAGTAAAAAGCCCTGAGATACATTATATTTCCAATTATACTCATATATATAATATCTATGAGAATCTATGGACACTGGAAATCGGCGTCCACGCTAATTTCTATGTGTTGTTTTGATAGTAAGGGTAATCAGGCTGATTTGTGGGTGTTGGAGTTGCCACTATCCGATAAATCTCAGAATCTCACGGTCAACTAGAACTACGGAATACGTAAGGTTAGAGAAGTCTGAAGACTTTCCTCTCTTAGATTGACTCCTAATCTACGATTCGGGATTCCGAGTAAGGGACCTCGGTTACAAAAAGGGAAAGTGTTAGGCATCTTCTATGTCTGTACAAATGTACAGTCTTTACTTCGTGTGATAGAATACTCTCAAGGGAAGAAGGATGCTATGGTTGGGATGGGACTAGGTACACGTGCAGATTTCTGATGTAACAAGATCAAAAGTCTCGGCAAACCATAGAGCATACGTCTACGGCGTATTTAGAGGGCGGATGTAATGATGCGTATGCAAAAGGAAAAAAAAATGAACTAAATTACTAGGAATTTTTGATGTGACAGGATCCGTAGTACGACAAGTTACCGAGCATACGTTGGCTAGAAATCTAGAGGAGCAGGGGGGTTAAGAAGGGAGTAAATGTCATGATGGTGTATGAAATGAGTGGATCATTGGCTTGAGACTTGGGTAGGCTAGAACATGGATTGAATCATGACCAACATGGGCTTGGCTAGAAGAGTCAAGAAGAAATGATAGGGGGTGGCTAAAGGATCAAATCTTGGGGGGCTTGGGAGCTCCTTCCCTCTCCTTCCCTCTCCCTGAAATGGCCAAGCTTTTTGTCCTAGAGGGGGGGTGAATAGGACTATGCCAAATTTAAAATAAATACAGCGGAAATAAAGAAAGAGAGATAGCCAAATAAATAAATCAATACACAATGTGGAATGCAATCTCAAAATATTGATTGTTCTAAGGACAACCATGCACCATAAAAATGTCAGGGCAACCTTACTAGAACAAATAGAGAAACTGAAGCTCAAACTGATAAAGAGATAGCAAGGAATAAATTGCAGAAATATAAATCTAAACTATTACAACATTCCCCACTGAGCTTGAAATAAAATGATTACAACATTCACATCCACATATACATCCCACAAATGAGTAATTAAATATATGAAATATAAATCACACAACCATAAAACACAAGAGATTATAGTGATTCGCCTATGTGTACACCAACTATTAATAAAAAACCACACAGCTACTCCACTCCTAATATCCTCACACAGGGGATATCAGCGTTCACTATCAAAGATAGGTTTTCCAGTGTCACCCAAAACCTTCACAATTGTGTCTTTCTCTGTGAGCTTACACAATTAAAAAAACCCTTCTTCTGAGTTTTCCTGGCTCTCCTCAAATAACCAATACAATAAGATTTTTCAAGCAAATCCCAAAAGAAAACCAAATGAAAGTAAATTACATAAACGTAAAATACCTGAATTTCTCCTTCGATGTAGCAGCCCAGAAGAACCAAGTCGGAGTAGAGATTTGAATGTCAAAGTTCAATGTCCAATACTCACTTTATAATGGTTCTAAGTTCTAATAGATTTTAAATTAAACCAAGTGGGGCTAGCTCTAATTGATTTTGATTCCAGAAAAAGGAAAAATGAAACTTCCTTTTTTTCAGATCAGATTGGAATACAAGAAACAAAATCAATTTGAAAAGCTAAAGAAAGGGAATATTAAACACGCACACTTAGCTTAAATGGAGCACAGACTTATCTCTCAAAAGGCCGAATTAAATTAGCTTGAATTTTCTATTTTATTCTGAGATTCGTGCTCTATTTATAGGTGAGCAAATCACGTCTTCGACTAGTCTAAAGATCTCTACGACTAGTCGTAAAACCAACAGATATTTGAAAATTCAGGCGCGATAAGATCTGACGGTTTCACGACTGGTCGTAGGTGGTCTTCGACTGGTCGTAGGTCTCATTCGACTGGTCATAGGTTGCTCATGACTAGTCCAAGGTAGCCGAATTTCAACACTATACTTTGAGTCGTAGGTCTACGACTGGTCGTAGAAATAGTCGACACTGTTTATACGACTAGTCGAACAGTCCTTAAGACTAGTCGAAGCCTAACAGAAAATTTCTGAATTTTGCAACAAACTTACGACTGATCTAGGAGATTCTTAGACAGGTCGAAGCAGTGTTAGGACTAGTCGAATAAAGTCCAGGACTGGTTATAGAACAGACTAAACTCACTTATATAAAACATATGAATTATGTATCCAAATTGACCTACTTTAAAGGTCAACCTAAGGTCAATCATACCTCAATAGTGAAGTAAGGACATTGAAACTTAGAGACGAGTGACCTTTGAAAATAATGAAGCTTGAAGTCTTGATGTAGCTCAAACTTGAAAGCTTTTTGAGATCTTGAGGTTGAACTTGAAAGCTTCTTGAGATCTTGCATTATCCTTGTCTTGAATTAAGTTGAACAATCTCACTTTCTCGAGTCTTAACTTGTGAACCGTGCTTCTCAATCAAAGCTGATCTTGAGTAGAGCTTTGTTCTTCACATATGCAAGCTTCATAACAGTGTCTTTGGCACCACACATTTGACAACAAAAAGGGGCTATAAAATATAGCACTTACACACACACACACACACTCTCTCTCTCCCCCCCCCCCCTCTCTCTCTTAGATGTGGAAATAGTTAATGTGTTGTTGTTTTTGAAAATAAGAGGAGGAGAGGGCTATTTATAGCCTTCTCTAATGGCATTACGGTAATTGCGAGGTTTAGGAGGGGTAAAAGCTGAGGTGGCAAGTGGTGGTTGGTTGAGGAGAGAGAAATACCACATGGCGTGCTCTCATTGGTTCTTGGGCTTGGTAAAATGGTAAATCGGGTCAGATAGGGGGGTAATTCCTGGAGAAAGTTGACTTTCGGATGCTGTGCCAGCTATTGCTCGGAGGACACACGCGTTCGATGAGCGAAGGTAATCGGAGTACCACCGGTGGTAGTCAAACTACCGCCCGAGCCAAGCTCGGGCTGGGCCCAAACATGCGGTCCTCGTGTAGCGCACTGGTTCATTCGGTAGTCCTTTTTCGGGTTTTTGGCTCGGCCGAGTGTATTTCTAGGCTGACTTGGCTCGAATAGGTCCGAGATTTGGGACTTCGGGCTGGGTTTGGGAGGCTCTAAGGGTTTGGATTAGGGTTTTAAGTTTGGGTATGGTTAGGATTAGGGTTTCGGGTTTAGATATGGTTTGGATTAGGGTTTTAGGTTCGGGTAGGGTTTGGATTAGGGTTTCGAGTTTGGGTAGTTGATCATGGCCCGGATTGTCCTTGCCTCTCCAAGATGTTAGCTTGGGTGGGGTGTCTACAGGTGCCCCTCTTTGGCCGAGGTTGTGAGCAACCGAAGGCTAAAGCCAGTGGACACCTCACCCTTTTAGTCGGAAAAGATAGTGAATTGAATCTATTGCCTGCCATTGTATCATTATCAGCTGATTGTTTGAAAAAGAGACGACTTACACATATCATGAGGGCTGAGGAAAACATTGTAATTGTCCCTGCGCATTGGTGTGGCATTATGGGTCACCAATCACAACCTTTTTATGTCAGATTGTTAATAGCATTGGAGGGTAAGTCTGAAAAGTAGAGCCTCTGCGCGTTGGTGGGGCTTTACGAGGATTCCCATACTGTTTGGTCTATTCATTCATTTGCTACGCAATCACCTTGGGAGTATTCATTCTGTTTGATCGTTAAAGTGGTTAACTGCCCTGCGCGTTGGTGCGACCTTACGAGGAACTCACTACGCCGACTTGGACTCGATCAAATTTTGTGAACCTCCTAGACTAGGTATATGCAGGTAATCTTTTGTCATGCAATCTTCTGATTATAATACCTTGGTTACAATGGATTATTATCACTTTGACTTTGATTTTTCTTCCCAAAGATGGATCCACTCATTTCTACTAGCACTTGTATGACTGTCCAGATATAGAGATCGGGCTAATCGTACATGTATCATGTACGGATTCGATCATCCTCCAGGAAAACTGGAGGAGATCAAATCTTATTTAGCTATTTACATTGGCTGCAACTAGAGAATATCGAAGATTCCTCAGTGTATTGCGCACCACGTGCGATTTTTTTGAAAAAATTTAATATTTGAAAACTAATCTCTTTAGGACTAGACTCCTTGGAGATTTTATTTGAAGTATTTTTAGATTTTTGTAAAATATCCATTCGATCTCGCAGGTAGGCGTCGTCGTTCGGTTTTTATTTGAGGAAATTAACGATCGCCTCCACTAATGAGCTAATGGGGCTTATCATTTGAAATATAGTTTTTTTGGATTTTTGAAAGATTCGTTCAATCTCGCGGGTGGTCGTGATCGTCTGGTTTTTATTGTACAACTCAGATAGTCAGATGGCCTCTACTAATAAATTAATGGGGCATTTTATTGTATTATATTTATATTTTCTAGCATTTTTCATTTTTCATTTTATTTTATTTTTGTGTATTTTGCATTTTCCCAGCAACTTTCAAGGTGCACTTCATTAAGATTCTCAATTTCTCGCGAGATTTTGAATTTCTTGTGAGATTTTAAGATGAAATCATGAGGGTTGAGAGAATCTTTCTCTTTTTGCTTTTTTATCTTTTCTTAAGCTTTTATCCACTGGACCAAGGGAAGATCCGAAGTCCTATCCTATCAAAGGGGACAAGCCTGCTGTCCCATGTACTTTCGGTTAGGGGCGGCAGTCCGATTACCACCGGTCACCGGTTTTATCTAATGGTCCGTTGTGCACATTGGTCCGGTCGTTGCACCCCTTTTTATTTTATCATCTCACCTTAGTTCAATCCGGGAAGCCATTGTTACTTCCTGGAAGACCTTGGGTGTGAATTTTGTATCTTTTTTAGCCTTTCATTGCCTTTCTTCCTTCTCCATTTTTCAGGTGTTTGATCAATGGATTTTGCTGGATTTTTTGCTAAACCATTTTTGTGGGTTTTTTGGAGGAACCATTGATGGGTTTGGATCTTCTTTTTGGGACCATTGATCATTCTAGCTGAATTTCAGCTATTGGATCATGCTGGATCTTTTGTTTTGGGCCAAAGAGTTGGCTGGATTTTTCTTGTGTATATATGTTTTTTTTTTTTTTTGGTTAAAGTGGGGTGTGATAAAAAGAGGCCCGACGCTTTTATTTCTTTTTCATTATTTTTATTTTTTTGTGGGATGATCTGGACTGTAGGATGGGTGATTTGGGGCCCACTTGAGTGCTTTAACGGCATAGATTTTGGTGGTGGGCCATATTTTATCATGAGATACAGATGAGATTTCTCAAGTGGGCCTCACATCATGATCCTGATGTGGTCAGATGTGTCTTGACTTTGATATGTGGTCCCAGAGATGGACTTGTGAAAGTATGGATTTGTGAAAGTGGGCCTGAGTTATGGACATGTGGGCCGAGAGAATGGGCCTTTGAGAAGTGGGCTTGTTCCATAGGAATATGGGCTTTTGGAAATAGGCTTTGAGCATTTGGGCTTTTGATGGGCCTTAAGGAAATGGGCTTTTGATGGGCCTTGAGGAAGTGGGCTTTGAACATTGACCATGGACTTAGACTCTTGACCTTTGATTTTGACCGATGACTTTGACTGTTGACCTGGGCTTTGAATACTTGAGCATTTTGACTTTGACTTTGATCTGGGCTTTGACTTGGGCTTGAGCCTTTGATCTTGAATCATGGACTTGGGGCTTTTTTTACTTGGGCTTTAACCATGGATTTGGGCTCTTTTGATTTGGACTTTTAAGCTTAACGATGAGAGTAATACTTACTTGTGATCTTACTTACGCAGTATGCCTCGTCGTGGTAAAGGTGATGCAAGCTCTTCTCGTCAGTCAGCCCATCCTTGTTTCACGCCTCATGAGGGTCGCCATTTATCTAATGTGGCTCATGAGGGTGGTGCTCCTGCGATCCTGAGGGGTCGGGGAGTCAGGACCCACTGGCCAGACTGGTTCTATGACCCCCAGCCTCTATTTTTCGATGTGCTGGAGCACACTCCATTTGCCAGTCTGTTCCAGGTTCGTCTGAGCAAGACGAACATGTCCCTCCTATCGGTTTAGACGGAGCGATGGCACACTGAGACTCATACCTTTCATCTGCCCTTCGGAGAGTGGAGGATCACCCCATATGATATCTATATGCAGCTGGGCCTTAGGTATGACGGGGGATCTATCCCTTTTGAGATGACCTCCCAATACCTTCTGAGGATGAGTGGATGAGTCTGCTGGGGATGATGCCGGATGTTTTGAATTTTTTCGGACATCGGTTCAAGTTGCTCTGGCTATTGTCAAACTTTGCCCGGCGTATCCTTGAGCCATCGTGAAGGCCCGCGCCTTGATACTGTACGCTATGGGGGCCGATGATCTTCTGTCACGGGAATGAGCTGGTGAGTTCCCGTCTATTGACGCTGGTGGTAGATATCACCTTCCCCACACCATACAATTGGAATGCGGCTCTCCTCGCCCATCTGTATGAAGGACTAGACAAGGCCAGCCACTGCATTAGCAGGTCTCTGACTGGCTTTTATCTAATCATTGAGGTATCCTTTGAATCTGCTCCTTTGCGTGTTTTTTCTGCTTGGGGATGATTGAGATCGACTTCTGACTGTGATCGCATGCAGGTGTGCTTCTTCGACCATTTCCCTCACTTGGCACCCGCTTTGATCAATCATTCGCCTCCTTTTCCTCGCATGATGCTGTGGTATAAGGATAACCGCAGCCGCACGGGTATGTTTTCTGATCTCGCTTGGAGGTCGAACATAGACGCCCTGGTTCCTGATGATGTAAGGAACTGCCCTGTCCTGTGTCACCCTGTGTTGATTTTCCCTTACTGTTTGATTTATGTGCGCCCTCTGTTTTTACAGTTTTGCACTCGGTCATACCTTCGGTCGAACGCGACCCTTGCTCCTACTGCCCAAGAGGCTTTGTAAGCTTCGAGGCGGCATTGTATCCTGAAAGACCCTCGAGTGACGAAGTGGTACCTCGGCGAGAGGCTCTTTTGGCAGTTGGATGGGAGTCTGCTCGTTCCGTTCAGTCCCCCATCTAGTCCATCTGACTGGAGAGCGGTGCCCAAGCGGGAGCTGGCTACTGCTTTTGAGGGTTTTGATGCTAGCGCCTTTGTCGACCCAGCCAGGGAGTATAGCTCCTGGTGCGAGCAGTGTGGTATCGGCCCCATACTGCAACCTACTTATGCTCCCGGTGATGGTGCGCGCTTTGCCGGTGGGGGTCTTCTGGGGCTGCATGTCCGCCGAAAGGGCAGGGATGAATATATACCTGACGAGGATGACTAGTTTCTATTGTATCATGTGAACCATATGCTTGTTTTGTATAACCTTTCTCAAATATATATAAAAAACATTCTCGCCTGCCTTCTTTGCCCTTGAACTCTGAAGCATTGTCGTTGATGGCCCAAACAATTTTTTCGAAGATGAATTGGGCTCTAGAGTTTCAGAACTGGACCCCCTGTTTGATTGTGTGCGATTGTGAGCCAGGGCGGCAGTTGGACTACCGCTGGTGGTAGTCCGACTACCGCCCGTTGACTTTTTGCTTGTTCTCGTCTTTTCAAGTGCAGCAGTGATAGAGGGATGTCAGTACCTGCAACGGTACTCCGAGTACCACTAGCGGTAATTCGATTACTGCCTCTGTCCATCTTTTCTTCTAGCAAGTCCTCTTCTTCTTTGTACATTCTTCAGCACCTTTCTGGACATTCTTTCTCCGCCTTGACCTCCGAATCCATCTCTTTTGTCCCCTTCTTCTTTCCTTTATCTTTTCTCTTTTTATCTCCTTTTCTCTTTGTCTTTTCCTCCTCCTTACCCTTTATGGCCGGTCATGATGAGAATGTTACTGAGTCCATGAATGAGGGGGAGAAGGGTGGGAATTTTGGAATTTATGGTAATGGGGGCTCTTTTATCGATGGGTTGATGGAGGTTGGTGATGGAGAGGTTAATGTCATTTATGGCATGATTCCTACCACTATTAATGGAGGGTATGAGGTTAGATTGGATGGGATGGATGGATTTGATGGGTTTGTTGGTGTGGATGGATTTGATGTTTCCATGCCTTGTGGGCCATTGGGTGTTGGGATTGTGGGACCATCAGATGGTGCGGATGGTGTTGGAGGGCTGGTGGATGGTCTAGACCTTGGTGGGTCACTTTTGGGTGCTGGAGATGCTATGTTGATGGGAGTGGATGGTGTGGATGGGATGGATCGGGTCCGGATGGGTGGCGGGCTCCACTTTGGTGGTTCGAGCGGTTTGGATTTGACAGGCGATGGACTTCTTGCGGATGGCCTGGGTCAGATATTTGGTGCGAACTTCAAGGTAGTGATGGGACAGGCGGTTATTGTCGGGGATCAGGGTACTGGTCCAGTCAGCTACTGGGATACTTTAGGCGTTGCCGCTCCTGGGGCATGTGCTTTCTAGATTGCTCCTGATGTGGCGATCATTAGCGGCTCAGGCCCACATGTTACAGCTTTTCAGGACACTCTACGGGACGTGATGAGTGAGTCTGGTTTCTTCCGTCACCATGAGATAGATCCGTTGGACGAGGGGATGCCCATCTTCGATGATTCTCTTGTTGACTCGGGGTTCCAGATTGTAGAGGGTGTGCCTGTTCGGACTTGCCGATTGCAGCCACGCGGCACCTGTTTTGAGCGGTTACATATCTGGATTGAGAGCTTGACTAAGTTTGATATCTTTGAGCTGTGCTCCTTGGGTTTCCGAGAGGTTCTTCACTTCCACCGAGTTCGCCTAGATTGACAACTGTTAAGTGCAGCTTCGTGTGATTGGGTTCCAGCGTTAAACCTATTTTCCTTCAATAATTTGGAGCTGGGCCCATCTTTGGAGGAGTTTACACACCTGTCTAGTCTTCCTCTTGCTCGGGAGCCTTATGTTCCTTCATCTAAGTCGGTTCGTCCAGCTGATCTGATTCCTTGGTTTAGGTTTCCAACTGCTTTTCCCACTGCAGAGGGTAGGGCCGGTGAGCTTTCGCTTGAGCTCCTATACGATCGCTGTTCTACAGCTCGAGGAGGCCCTGGATCGGACCGCCAGCTTCAGTACATGAATGCATTGATATTCTGTGTCTTGGCTGAGTTACTTTTCTCAGGCTGGCGGTAGTCATCGTTGGCAATTTTACTAGATGTATTCCGCCGCGTTTTGTTTCGTAGGGGCATCGTTTCTGTGGTGCTGGTGGAGCTCTTTCCGGGCTTGACCGATAGCTCTTTTAGTCACACTCGTATCCTCCGAGGTTGTTGTTCCTTCCTCCAAGTATCTTTCATTTTTACTTTTCTTTTACTCTGATGCCTGTTTGTGCCTTTGAACTTGACTCATACCTCCACCCAGGTATGGCTATGGGAGCATCTCCATATGACTCCTCCGCTTGTGTGGCCTGAGTCCTGCCGTGACAATGTGCTATCTCTGTTGCTTGACGGCCTTCCTTCCGGTGCTAAGGTCACTGAGTCATTGTACCGCCATATGCTTTCTCAGCTCCGAGGATGGGAGGTTAGCTGGGAAGCTCCATGGCTCTGCCGTACTCCTTTGATCTGTAGCGGGGCTCGCACTCCTCTGTTGTTGTTAGGCCTTTGAGGGTACTGCTCCTATCACCTTACTCGTTTTCTGTGGCAGTTTGGCTTCTGGCAGGACGTTTCTGACTTCGCCTTTTCTGGATTTGGACATGCTCCTCTTCCTTCTGGCTTGATCGCTCTGTATCAACGAGTCTAGATTTCCTGGCGGGGTTCTTTGGATGCGGCAGCTTTGGAATTTGAGTCTTGGGCTCCACCCTTGGCGACAATACTATACCAGCGATGGGTGACAGGGCAGTCACTTTATTGTCAAGTCCCTGGTTGGCACTTGATGGATGAGGCTAATGATCGAGACACGGTTGGCGATACTACTTCGTCCTCCTCATGTGTCGATGATTCATTGGAGGCATTCGAGGAGCGACCGTTCATTGATCCGTCGTTTCTACTTACAAACAAGGCCATCTCATATATGAGATTGTCGTCCTTCGTCATTCCTGTGAGGATATGGCCCGCCGATTGGCCGTGGGGAGACGGTATAATGAGGGTATGCTTGCCACACATCGCTAGGAGAGGGATGAAGTCTTCTACCTGCGCATGGAGGTAGAGTGACTTAGATAGAGATTGTCGATGTATGAGAGATAAGAGCTTACCTGAAATCCCTGATTTTAACCAGCTACTTGTCTTGTATATATATATATATATATATATATTGTTTTCTTATTATTTTTGTAAGTAGGAAGACAAATGATGTAAAAGACTTTTTGAAAAGAAAAGGATTTTTTTATGTGTGCCAAAACTTGTGAGTGCTAGCTCATGTTTGGATTTGTGCTTTGGATGATTTGGATCAGAATATTAGGCTCAACCTACATTGTGTGCAGTAGTCTGGGTTGTATACTTGGGATCTTAGTTCCCTGAGAGCGTGTCCAGGATCATGTCCTTTAGATTTGAGTAGAGTCTGATAAAACACTGATCTGAAGTTGGTCCTTTCCTTGTATCTCTTCGTTGTATTTGTTGCCTTCGCCTCTTCTGTACTTGCACTTTTTATTTTTTATTTTCTTTTTTATTTCTCAGCCATTTTTGCCCGTAGCACCCTTTCAGGTTTTCGCTACGACCGGCCTTTTTCTATCATTTTTACCTGTAGTGTCCTTTCGAATTTTCACTACATCCCGAGTTTTTTATCTTATCTGCCCCTTGGCAGCTGTGCTGTTTTTACCCTTGACGCCTTTTCAGGTTTTACCAAGTCCGCTACATGCTCACTGTTTTTACTCGAGCTGCCCTCTTGGGTTTTCAACTAGCCCTTTTTGCTTAGGCATGTTTTTCTCTCTTTTTTTTTGGTGCTGGAAGAGATGGAGAGACTTCCTTCATAGTCGGCCAACTGATTACCTTCCTGTCGTTGTCTTTGATCACAATCGTAAGTTATTTTTGGTCAGATTATTTGGGAATGTGGGATGGTCTTATTTTCTTCTCCTTCTTGGTCTTCTTTTTTGAGATTTTCTGTCTTTTTCTCTTTTTTTCTCTCTCTTTTTTTGTGGTGTTGTTTCTTCTTTTTCTCTTTTTTTTTTGTTGTTTTTGTACTTGGCGGGAGGAAAGACGGATATCTTTTGGTGGGAGGAGTGATGGGGATTTTTCTTTATTTTTGTGGGAGGGATGATGGATACAGCTTTGTGATTGTACTCATTGACAAGGTTAGGTATAGTTATCCGTGATAGATTTTCACGTTGTCGGCATTGATGGGCTTGAGAAGATCTTCTCCTCTCAGACTGGTGAGCCGAAGAGCACCTCCTGGGAGTACTTCCCAAATGATCAGCGGTCCGTCCCATGAGGGTTTGAACTTTCCTATGGGATCTAGTAAGCGGGGCGGTAGGATACGCTTCATGACCATGACCATGTCGTTGACTTTGAAACTTCTTTTTCGAACCCTCTTGTTGTTGGCCCGTGCGATCCTTCTTTGGTAGCACTGTGAGTGACTCAGTGCACGCATGCGCTTCTCATCTGCCAGATGCAGTTGATCGTATCTTGCTTGTTGCCACTCGCCTTCCTCATCCTCGCTTTCCAGCAATACTTAGAGTGATGAGATTTTGATTTCAACTGGTAATACTGCTTCCATTCCGTATGCAAGTTCGTATGGAGTTGCGCCTGTAGTAGACCGTACAGACGTCGGATAAGCCCAGGGTGCGTATGGGAACATTTTCGACCAGTCGCGATATGTCTTGACCATTTTTTCCAGTATGTGGATGATGGTTTTTTTTGCAACTTCGACCCCACCGTTCATCTGAGGACGGTAGGGACTTGACCAATGACGTTAAATCTTGAATTTGTCAAGGAAGTCGCCCATCCTTTTATTGACAAATGGAGTTCCGTTGTCTGTAATAATGGCCTGAGGAATCCCATATCGGCTGATGATAATGTTCTTCATCAACTTGACCACGTGAGATGCTGCGATGGTGGTGTACGATGCTGCCTCTATCCACTTAGTGAAGTAAACTACTGCCACCAGGATATATTCATGCCAGTTTGAAGCTTTGGGATTGACTTTGCCGATGATGCTAAGTCCCCATATAGAGAAGGGCCTTGGTGTCGTTAGGTTATAAAGTTCGGAAGCAGGCGCATAGATTTGGTTCTCATGTTCCTGACACTTGAAGCAGTTCCTGACGTGTTTGCAGCAATCTGTCTCCATCGTTAGCCAGTAGTAGCCGAGCCGTAGGATCTTCTTTGCCATCATATGTCCATTCTTGTGTGGGCCGCATAGTCTTTCGTGGATTTCTGACATGATCTATGCTTCTTTTGTTTCATCCACACAGTGGAGAAGGACTTGGTTGAAAGATTGCCCTTAGAGGATTCCCCCGGTGATCGTGAACTGGGCTGTTAACCACTGGATAGTGCGACGATCGGTTGAAGTCGCTCCTTCTGGGTACTTCTGATGCTTGAGATATTCCTTAACATCTATGTATCACGGCTAATCATTTAAGGAAGTTTCAGCTTCATCTATCTACAGGCAGAACTCAGGTTCCTCTTGGAGCTCAACAATGAGCTCCCATTCAGCAACTCCTTTTGGGATTTCCAGCATTGAGGTGAGGGTAGCCAGAGTGTTCGCAAACTGGTTCTTGGATCGAGGCATGTAAGAGAACGTGATCTCTTCGAATTTCTCAGTTATATTCTCCAGATAGACGTGATAGGGGATCAACTTTTCATCCTTGGTCTTCCAGTCGTCATTCGTCTGATTGATGATGAGCTATGAATCTTCGAAGACTTGCAACTTCTTCACGTTGAAGATGATGGCTTCTCTCAGACCAACAATACACGCTTCATATTCAGCTATGTTGTTGGTGCATTGGAATGCCAATCGCCTAGATATGGGAATTGGGAGGTCATCGGGAGAGTAGAGTATGACGCCTACTCCACCCCCTTTTGAGTTATGGCTCCGTCGAAGAAGAGTGTCCACTCTTCTGCCTTTCTTTCTTCTTCTTTCTCAATCAGGAGGATGTCCCCGTTAAGGAAGAAGGTCTTCAATGGTTGGTAATCAGGCAGAGAGTGTGCTGCTAGGTGGTCGGCCAATGCTTGCCCCTTGATTGCCTTCTGAGTGACATAGGTGATGTCGAACTTGGAAAGTAGTAGTTGCCATTTTGCGATCCTGCCCATTAGTACTGGTTTTTCGAATAAGTACTTCAACGAGTCCATGCGAGTGAGCAGTAGGATTGGGTGAGCGATCATGTACTGTTGTAACCACTGTGTTGCCCAAACTAGGGCGAGGCACGTTTTCTCTAAGGTGGAGTACGTGGCTTCGTAGCTTGTGAACCATCGGCTTAGATAGTAGATCGCTTGCTCCTTTTTTCTTGTGTCGTCATGTTGGCCGAGGACGTATCTAATTGCTTTTGCTACGACAGAGATATACAACAATAGTGGCCTACCTAGGGTAGGTGGCATGAGCATTGGAGGATTTAGCAGGTACTTCTTAATTTTATCGAAGGCCGTTTGACAGTCGTCGTTTCATTCCTTTGGCGAATTCTTCCGTAGAAGCTTGAATATGGGCTCACAGATTGGAGTGAGCTGTGCAATGAATCGGCTAATATATTGGATTCTTTCAAGGAAACCCCGAATCTCTTTTTCAGTATTGGGCGGCGGCATTTCGATGATTGCCTTGTTCTTGGTCCCGTCCACTTGTATGCCATCTTCGCTGACGATGAAGCCTAACAGCTTACCTCCGGTTGTGCCGAAGACCCACTTTTGCGGGTTCAGGCGGAGCTTAACTTATCCAATTTGTCGAAGAGCTTCTTGAGGTCTTCAAAATGTCCTTCGATTGTGCAAGATTTGACCATCATATCATCCACATATACTCCATTTCCTTGTTTATCATGTCGTGGAACAAGGCAGTCATGGCTTGCTAATACGTAGCTCCCGCATTCTTCAACCTGAAAGGCATAACCCGGTAGTAGAAAGTTCCCCACGGTGTGATGAAAGAAGTCTTCTCTCGATCTTCGCTAGCCATCTTGATCTGATTGTAGCCCGAGAAGCCGTCCATGAAGGAGAAGATCTTGTGTCTCGCAGTATTATCTACTAGTGTGTCGATGTGAGGCAGAGGAAAATCGTCTTCAGGACTCGCGTTATTGAGGTCCCTGAAGTCGATGCATATCTTGACTTTGCTGTCTTTCTTTGGAACTGGTACGATATTTGCGAGCCATTATGAATAGTCAGAGACTACCAGGAACCTCGCGTTGTATTGCTTGATGACTTCATCACGGACCTTCAGGGCCCATTCTGGTTTCATTCTTTGTAGCTTTTGCTTGATAGGCTTCATGTCTGGCTTTATTGGCAAGTGGTGTACTACCAAGTCTTCATCGAGCCTTGTCATGTCCTCATAAGAGAAAGCAAAGTTGGACAACTTCGGTCTCAGGAATTCCATCATCCTCTGCTTGTATTTCAGAGACCGTGATCTACCGATGCATACTTCTCTAGGGAGTTCCGCTGATCCCAAGTTCACAATTTCGAAGTCGTTTGCCACAACGTTGACCTTCGTTTTGAACCTTTCGAGGGAGTCCTCAAGTTCGAGAGTTGTATCATCATTTCCCTCATCCTGGGCCTCATCCAAACACATGAGCTCGAAGTCCAACTCTAGATCGAAATCATATGAGTCAACCTCAAACTCGAGCGCTATGTGTGAAGTGTTTGGCACAGTGATTTTTGAAAGTTTTTCTGTTGTTTTTGTGTTTTAATGATTTTTCGATGTTTTGTGATTTTGAGAAGTATTTGATGTTTTTGTGATTTTTGGAATATGTGATGTTTTTGTGTTTTGAAGGTTTTCTATTTTTTTTATGTCGCTAGGGGATCCCGAACAGGACAGTGTTGCAAACCATGATTGATCCTGTCTTGATTCGAGGTACCAACTGTTATTTTCATTGGCATTTTTTTAGGCCGGCGTTTGTGGGTGGCTCACCGGCCGATTCGACCGTCAGAGGGATGACTGTCCAGCCTGGTTCTTTCCCCCTTTTGATCCTGTTGCTCTGTTCTGTTTGTACCTGTGGGTCATTCGTCCTGATTCTATCTCCTCGCTCAGGAGTTGGAGCTCTTCGGGCTCCTTAGTTCCACCTTGCAGTGGGGCCTTGATGTCTGTCCAATCAAGGGAAGGCCATTTCCCTTTTTCAATCCAATAAATGGGCTGCTTCTGCCCCTCGTGTTACTGAGTTGTTGGTGGGGGTGTTTCCCCTTGACTGTTGGTGGGGATGAGTGCCTCCCCACTTTTGCCTGGGTGACTTACAATGAGCACTCCTGGTCCTGGGTCCTCTATGGGTGGCCCTGCCTCCGTGCCCCTGGCTTCTTGTGATAGGTCCGGGGGTTCTGCCCCTAGCATTGAGTGTGTCTTTGATGCTTCAAGGATCTTATCCCATCGTATTGGCGGCCAAATGGATTCTTGGCTAAAATGTTCTGTTAGTTTGAGCCGATGGAGCTGGTCCTCAAGAGAGATCATCGTGTCACCACAGACCATTCTGGCCTTAACAAACTTGATGGGTGTGCACTTGAATGGTTGCCTCTTCTTAGACCTTGAGGCCTGATCTTCTGGTGTCGGTTGATACCCCAGTCCCTGTCTTTGTATGTTGGCACGGGTTGATTTTACTGTCATACCTTTCTCATGGAACTCAGTACGCTAGTTCAGGATTAGACATTCAGCAGGAGGGATGACATATTCGACTGCAAGGGGGTGAGGGTTGGTAATGGAGTTCATAATTTCAAACTCAAAACTGTGATATGATATGTCACCCTCTATATGCTGGACATCAATCACTGGAATGTCAGTTTCTGGGGTATTGATCGCCATCGATAGGATAGTTTTCGGCTCGGCCAGTACTGTGATGATCCGATTTCCCGAAGGGAATTTAATCCTTTGATGGAGGGTGGATGCGATGGCTCTAATAGCATGGAGCCATGACCATCCCAACAGAAGATTAAATGAGGCAGGAATGTCGATGACTTGAAATGTGACAAGAGTCATGTCTGGTCCGATTTGTAACTCAATGTTTATTTCTGTCTCCACTTGCCTTCGAGAGTTATCGAAGGCTCTAACACTCATGGTACTGGGTCTGAAAGAAGACATTTCTATCCCCAAACGGTTGGCAGTCCTCAAAGGGCAAACGTTAAGGTTGGATCCGTTGTCAATGAGTACAAGTGGGACTTTGAAATTCTTGTAACGGACAACTATGTTCAGTGAGCGTCCATGTTTGCGACCTTCAAGTGGTAACTCATCATCAGAGAAAGGTCGAGTGGTGGGATTCTGTGGTAGACTCGAGGACTTTCCCTGGGATGTGATTGAATCCTCATAGAGTTTAATAGTGGGATTTTCTTCCTCCTTTTGATGTGTACTTTGTGAAGGAGGGATCGTCTGGGCATGTGCCAATTGGTGAGGCAAGAGGAGACTTGGGGATTGGACAAGGGGTGCCCCTTGCAGGGTCAACGAGGCAAGATCTGGGAGACCGATCGGAAGGATGATAGGTTCAGGACCTAACCTGTTTGGATATGCCGGGGGTGACGCTAGATGTGCCCCTTGGGGGGGGTGAAAGATTGAGGTTGTGACCTGGATGTTGTTGATTCCCTTTGGAGGGTGAGAGGTTGTGCTGTCAGTTCCGCTTCAAGTACAAGAAGCGGTGTGGTTGATGCTGCATCGAGAATGAGAGGTGAAGCTGTCGGTGCTGCTTCGAGGTATATCTATGGTCCAGGCGGAGGCACTTGTTGGTATCCCCATGTCCGATCTGCTGTATCGGGCATGATTGTTTGTATGGAGTAACGTGGGAAAGAGTATGTGGGATATTCTCTTTCGATGTTGTTGACGATAGAGGTGTCAGATGTGCTGGGTCCCGCTGGATGTGATGGCAGGGGATTCTGGAGAATGTTGGCCTGATTGGCATTGCCCTCCTGTGGGGTAATTACGATCTTCTGGCTCTCAATCAAGTCTTGAACCACATGTTTCAAGGTAAAACAACGGTCTGTTAGATGACCGGGAGTCTGATGATATGCGCAATACTGGTTTTCATTGTATCCTGGTGGCAGGGGATTTGACAAATGCCGGGGCTGAAGTGGTGTCAAGAGTTGCCTTTTGCATCAGCATTGTCAAGACCTGACTGTATGTTTGTGCTAGAGGGGTGAACTTCCTACCTAGCATCGCCTGCTTGTTTGGGCTTTACGCATTTTTCAGAGGCTGTTGCTGAGGCGGCTGTGCTTAATATCCCTGTTGGGCTTGTTGTGGCTAGTATTATTGGCTCGGTGACCTATTTTGTTGTGGCTCTGGTTGCGGGGCATACTGGTTACCTTGAGTGTTGGCGACGATATTGTTGACCTCTATAGTGCGTTGCACGGGAGCAATACTATTTCCATTTCTATATCCGACAGGTTTCCCCTCGACTTTGTTTCTTTTGATTGAGGGAGGCCTGGTGCGGCTATGGAGAATTGGTTCCGGCTCTGATCCCAACTTCCACTTATTCCCCAGCTCGGATGAGCTGGGAGAAATTCACGTATGGGTACGAGATCAAATATCCAGAATTGCTTGGGTTTGTAGAATGGACGATCATGGATATCTGCTCTTCGTCATCGATGGGGTTTCTCATTCAGGCTGTCATGGCCCGCCATCGCCCTACATATGCTGATAATGACTCGTCACTTTTCTGTCTCAAGGCAACCAGGTCTGCCCTTCTCGAAGCCATGTTCAGGTTATATGAAAATCTGTCAATGAATGCCTAGGAGAGTCTTTCTTAGGTCCTGATTTGATGGCTATCCAGCGAGGTGTATCAATCCAGAGCGTCACCTTTAAGGGATTTCTGAAAGATCCGTATTAAGGCTCCATCATTCCCTGCTATCACATTGAGTTCCCCACAAAAAGCTTTTAAGTGTACTGTGGGACACCCACTACCGTCATACTTCTTGAATTTGAGCACCTCGAAGTTTGGAGGTACCTGAGCATCTGGAAAAGGACATAGGTCCCTGAACTTGGTGGATGGATGATTCACCCCATGTTGCCTTTCAGTTGGTTCTGCACCATTTGTAACTGTTCCCGCAATTCCTCAATCTCTGCTCTGTTATGTTACACATATCTTACCCCTTGCTGTAGGGCTTGTGCTACCTCTTCCTCGTAAGGATCGACTTCCTCAATCCTTTAGTTTGCCAGAATGGGGGGTTGTTGGAAAGAAGATGGACTCCCGGTGGCGGGAGGTAATTGAAATTGTACATCGCTCCCTTCGGAGGAGGATGTGATGTATGGAAATGGCTCCCGCCTGGGGTAACTGTAAATTCCAGATTGTTGCTCTTGTTAGGGGGAGTGAGTTGGACTTGAAACTGACCCCCTTCATGAGCATCCGCTAGTTCTTGTCTGTGGTTCCCGTTAGGGGGAATGGATGTTGTAACCTGATTGTTGTGATGTGTTGAGTAATGATGTGTAGGAGGGTTGCTCACGTTTGCTGGTTGTTGTTGATCTTGTGCTGACTCCTCTGGTAGAGGGAGGACAGGGTTTGCTGGAGGAATGAGAGAAAAAATAAAAGGAGTTTGAGGAATTGAACTGTTCTGTACACTAGGCTGGGTTGCCTGTGTATTGGTGTGGCACTCAGTACCAGGCGAAGCAATAACCCTTGCATTGCCCGGAGACTTTGGGCCACCTCTTGCATGGTTGTGTTAGCTGGTGGGTCTGTTGGAGCTGCTGGAGGTAATGGTGCGGGTGCTGATGTTTTAGGAGCTGGCTGAGCTGCCGACTCTTCTTCATGAGTAGCTTGAGAGGTCATGACTGCGTGGGATCCAGTGGTCATGGTTCGGATCAGTGCCTAAGCAAGTGTGAGCCAAAGAATTTGTTTTGTTTTTTTTTTATATTGTTGAATGCAATGGTGAATGTCCCTTGAGAGTAAAGTATCATAAACTTTCGAGTCGGGTCTCAGCTAGTGAAAAAGCTAAAAATCCCTAGTGGAGTTGCCATTCTATGGACACTGAAAATCGGCGTCCACGCTAATTTGTATGTTTAGTTTTGATAGTGGGGGTGACCAGGCTAATTTGTCGGTGTTGAAGTCACCACTAACCGATAAATCTCAGAATTCCACGGTTGGCTAAAACCACGGAATACATAAGGTTAGAGAAGTTTGAAGACTTTCCTCCCTTAGATTGACTCCTGATCTACGATTCGGGATTCCGGGTAAGGGACCTTAGTTATAAAGAGGGAAGGTGTTAGGCACCCTCTCTGTCTGTACAAATGTACGGTCTCTACTTCATGTGATAGAATACTCTCAAGGGAAGATGGATGCTATGGTCAGGATGGGACTAGACACACGCACAGATTTCTGATGTGACGAGATTCGAAGTCTCGGCAAACCAAAGAGCATACCTCCACGGCGTGTCTAAAGGGCTGATGTAGTGATGCTTATGCAAAAGGAAAAAAATGGACTAGACTACTAGGAATTTCTGATGTGACAGGATTCGTAGTACGATAAATCACAGAGCATACGTTGGCTAGAAATCTAGAGGAGTAGGGGGGTTAAGAAGGGGGTAAATGTCATGATGGTGTATGAGATGAGTGGATCCTTGGCTTCAGACTTGGATAGGCTAGAACATGGATTGAATCATGACCAACATGGGCTTAACTAGAAGAGTCAAGGAGAAAGGCTAGGGGGTGGCTAAAGGATCAAATCTTGGGGGCTTGGGAGCTCCTTCTCTCTCCTTCCCTCTCTTCCTCTCCCTCTTTCTATAACTTCTCGAAAAAATCCGTACAAAGACCCGACTACTACCTCAGGCATAATCACCTAAGGATGTATCCAGTCGTAATTTAGACGAAAATTAATCAAGTTCTAAACTAAATAATCGATGGATTTAGCTCAAACCACCATTTCCATAAACGAGAAGACCTAAAACCATTAATACCACTAACTCAATACTACATAAAGATCTAGGAAAAATCCCAAGAGCCTGTCGCTTTCGGGAGTACATTGAAACCCCGTATCGAACTTGGATCGCACGTTGAGAATCCGATAACTGCGAAACTATAGGATTATGTTCGTCCTACTTGGCTTGACTACCATCGCGGGAATCGAGCCCAGATAGTGTCCAAAAACGCACAACTTGAGCCCTTAGTGAAGTATGTGAGAAACGCGAATATCTTTAGAAAATGTGATAAAACTTGAGTGAGTTGGATCGTTCGCTCACGCATGAAATTGAGGATTTAGGACCGTTAGTTTCTAACCAAACTTCGTGTAACATCCGTATCCTAGCCCATACCGTTCATATGCCTCCGCGGTCCTCCTGGTCAAATTCCGGCGACCCACGATCTCCTATCTGCATTTGCATGCGATCCTGAGTCATATCCCGCATTCCAGAGTCGGCTCAACCCGAGACTTGTACTCTTGAGACCGTGCCGTCGCCGTGGTTCAGATGTCGTGTCTCGCGCACCGAGGCGATAATCGGGCTAGGTGATGTGGGTCCGCATTCAGTTCGAGGAAACCACCGCGTGTTGTAATTTCGAGAGAATCTCTACGACACATCACATCAATCAATCAAAGTACAACCCATCACTCCATCCCATCCCCAAGTACAACCACCCTCCCCAAAAGTCAACACTCTCTCTTACACAAGTACACATCCATCACTCACTCACCCATCCCTCTCTCTCTTACACCTCTTTCTTTCATCTCTCTCTCATTCCCCAACAACTCCAACGTCCAAGCCTTCCAAGAGAGAGCTAGGTGTGGCCCACTCCCTACCCCCCTCAATCCTCACCATCCAACCCTTAGATCATTATCTCCACCATTGAAAGAGCTTCTTAGGAGACTTGGAGCATTAGGGAGGAAGAAGAAGGAAATGTGGGTGATGTTATTTTGTGATTTGAGGGCCCACTTATGCTGGGACCCATCTTGATGTATGTATTGTATGGGGGAGGGCCCATAGTGGCGGGGCCCCTCCTCCATCCGTCTCTCTCTCTCTTTCTTTCTTTATCCCTCTCTTCCTCCCTTTCTCTATTTTTTTTGTTTTTGATGTATGGCCCACTGTGATGTGTATGATCCACACCGTCTAGCATATCTGGACGGTGAGACCCACCTGATGAACATCCAAACCCTCCATTTGGACGGTGGGTACCCACGTATATAGTTGCCGTATTGACGTCAGCAGTTTTTGTGGGTCCTACGTGATGTATATATTTTATTCCACGCTGTCCATTTGCGTGAGCCCCACTAACAAGATCTGTGGGTCTGACCATGTGGATGTGTTAAATCCAGACCGTCCACTAGCAACAGCAATAGCTGCTAATTGAAGTCAGCAAGGGTGGACCTCGTGATCATAAGGTGTGTGTTTTTGTAAACCGTCCAGATCGTGTGGACCCACTTGATCTCCATGTGTGACTCCACCGTCCAACAGCAAGGACGGTGGGTCCCACATGGGATTTATATCCATACCGTCTATCAATTAGACATCCATGTCTGGACGTTTGAACTCATGATAATATTAAAATAATAATGTTATATATATATATGTATGTATTATATATATATGTATGTATGTATGTTGGGCTACACGTGGTACCCACCAGATGTTAAGGTCTCACCTCTCCCATCCACCGTCTAGTGGATTGGATGGTGGATAACTCACCACACCGTGATGCAGGAGCCTTATTAGCACCGTCTAATTGTGGAGCTCACATGAGATGTACGTGATGTATATCTACGTCATTCATCCATCTTCAGCAGCAACAACAGCTGCTGTTGACGTCAGCAACTTCTGAGCCCCTTATGATATATATAATGTATCCCAGCTGTCCATCATCTGTACGGTGGGCCCCAGCAGCGTGGCTGCTATGCTGGAATGACGATAGAGTCTTGTGGGGCCCGCTGATGTATGTGTTACATCTAAACCGTTCATCCATTTGGCAAGCTCGTCAAAAAGCCTGAGACTAAAAATAAGACAGATCTATTATCCTGTGGACCATACTACAGAAATAGTGGAGATTGGATGTCTACCATAGAAACCCTTTTGGGTCACAGAAGTTTTGGACCAATATGATTTTATTTCTCAGGTTGGTTCAGGTCCGTGTGACTTATGAACAGGCTGGACAAAAAATACATGTTATCATGGCCCCTGTGAAATTTTGTACAGTGGAAATCACTGTCTCCATTGCTAGTTGTGATGTGGTCCAACTGACCTTTTTATCACTATCGCCACTGTTATTTGCTTTATGGTCCAGATGATCTTTTGATATGATTCATTGTTTGGATAATGCTTTAAAATGATCTCTATAGATAAGTGAATAGTGTAGTTGTTGAGGCCCATTAGTGCAGCCCATTGATGCAACCCACTTGATGTGGATGAGGCCCATTAATGCGGCCCATTGATGCAGCCTACTTGATGTGGATGAGGCCCATTAATGCGGCCCATTGATGCAGCCCACTTGATGTATATGAGGCCCATTAGTGCGACCCATTGATGCAACCCACTGGATGTGTATGAGGCCCATGTGTAGGGCCCACCTGTTGTGTATATTAGGCCCATGTGTAGGGCCCACCTATTGTGTATTTGAAGCCCATGGGCGAGGCCCAATATGATGTATTCGAGGCCCAATGTGATGTCTTTGAGGCCCATGAGTGAGGCCTATTGTGATGTATTTAAGGTTCATGTGATGCGGCCCATAGTGATGTGTATGTGGCCCTTGTATGAGGCCTATTGCGATTTGTATTAGGCCTTTGTGTTAGGCCATGGGCCCACTATATGTTTAACCTTATGTGGGTCACTCCTTGGGAGTAATGTTGGTTGAATGTCCACATTGATGTCAATGATGGTTGGATGTCCATATTGTGACCTTCCCTTAGGCCTTATTAGGCCCATTCCGATTCCGATTGTCGATTTCGATTGTCAAGGCCGAGTCCGATTGACGAGGCCGATTCTGTTAGTCAAGGCTAATTCTGATTGATGTGACCGATTTGTTGATTCTGATTATCGATCGATTCCGATTATCATGATCGATTGCCGATTCTGATTGACGTGACCGATTTGCCGATTCTGATTATTGATTGATTCCAATTATTGTGATCGATTTACCGATTCTGATTATCGATTGATTTCGATTGTCGTGACCAATTGCCGATTCTGATTGATGTGACAAATTTGTCGATTCTGATTATTGATCGATTCCGATTATCATGACCAATTGCCGATTCCGATTGACCTAACTGATTTGTTGATTCTGATTATCGATTGATTCCAATTGTTGATTCCGATCGATGTGACCGATTTATCGATTCTGATTATCGATTGATTTCGATTGTCGTGACCGATTGCCGATTCCGATTGACATGAATGATTTGCCGATTTTGATTATCGATTGATTCCGATTGTCGTGACCGATTGCTGATTCCAATTGACGTGATCTATTTGTCGATTTTGATTATCGATCAATTCCGATTGTCATGACCGATTGTCGATTCTGATTGTCATGACCGATTGTCGATTCCGATTGACGTAATCGATTTGCCGATTCTGATTATCGATTGATTCCGATTGTCGTGACTGATTGCCGATTCTGATAGACGTGATCGATTTGCCGATTCTGATTATCGATTGATTCCGATTGTTATGACCGATTGCCGATTCCGATTGACGTGATCGATTTGCCGATTTTGATTATCGATTGATTCCGATTGTCGTGACCGATTACCGATTCTGATTGATGCGACCGATTTGCCGATTTTAATTATCGATCGATTCCAATTGTCATGGCCGATTATCGATTAGCGATCGGGGCCGATTATCATGACCGATTGCCTATTTCGGTTGACGTGACCCATTTGTCGATTTCGATTATCGATCGATTCTGATAATTGAGGTCAATTCTAATCGTCGACGCCGATTCCGATTTGTCAAGGCTGAGTATCGAGGCCGATTTTGATTGGTCGAGGCTGATTCCGATTGTCGAGGCTAAGTATCGAGGCCGATTCTGATTTGTCGAGGCCGATTGTATAGGTTGATTTCGATTGTCGTGACCGAGTGTCGAGGCCGATTCCAAGTGTCAACTTTGATTGTTGAGGCCGATTTCGTTTGTCGAGGTCGATTTTGATTACCGAGGCCAATTGCTAAGGCCTATATGATGAGGCCTATTGTGATGCATTTGAGGGTCAGGCGATGGAGCCTATTGTGATGTATGTTAAGTCCATGTGAAAGGCCCATTGTAATATGTATTAAGCTCTTGAGTGAGGTACATGGTGTTGTATATCAGGCCCTTTATGAGGCCATGGGTCCACTATATGTGAGGCTCTATGTGGGCCACTCCTTGGGGGTAATGTTAGTTAAATGTCTACATTGTCGAGGCCGATTGTCGATTGTCGGTACCAGTTATTGATACCGATTATGAGTATGTGACAGCAAAATATCATGAAACATGCCCATACGCATCATCTACATGTTTGTTATGAGATGTGGTTGACCATTGCATATGACATTGGGCATGTTGTTTTGAGACTCCCTGATAGGCGGAGATTGTCTCACATGAGCATACGGTATGTGAAGGATTGATGCATGACTAGATTGTATGACTCATGCATCTTGCATTGTGTGTTGTGATTACTGTACGCCCTAGCGACATCAGGGTCGTAGCCTCCACAGTTATTTCGTGGATGGCCAAATGAGACACTAGAAATCTGTTCTACATGGGATGCTATAGATATCCCTAGGTGAAAGTCCCTAAACCCTCTTAGTTTTAGAGGTTGCTCCAAGGTCTAGACCGAGTGGATGCATAGCGCATTAGGACCGTATACCATTAGGCCGCGTCTCCCACTGTGTCGTGGTCGGTTGGAAGGGGGTACGACCTTACCTACCTGAGAGGAGGGGGCAATGCTAGGTTGAGTCTGACCAGCTCGAGGAATGGGTCCGCTATCGACGAGCCCGGCCCGATATTGGCAGATGGGTAATGAGGTCTCTTTCACTCACCTTGTTGCGTGCGATGGAGCAGTAATTTGGTTTGGAGTGTAATAGACCCCGGTGATTTCCTAGAGAGGAACCATACAATATGTTGACTTATTGAGTAGGAGTTGCATACTCATGCATTCATTTCATTCACTATCCACTCGGGCTGGTGGTGTGCAATTAATTGTTGTGTACTTTCGAATGGTTAAGATTTCGGTTGGGCGCACGACTAACCTGAGATCAAGAGTTTACCACATTGAATCTGACTATCCAAATTTAGGTATGGGACTGGTTTGGATAGAAGTCCCTTGTGGTGGACCTCGTAACCTGTGATACTATGTACTATCATCCCAACTTCACACTCCAGGTTGGTCATTTTATTCGCATCGCATATTGTATTACATCCTTAGCACATAGTATTTGACATACTGTCTTCGCATTGCATAACTGATCTACATTGCTTCCTCAGTATATGATATTGATTATTATATTTTTACATCGCATAGCCTGGATAAGGTTAATGGTATTTATGGGCCTATCAGCATGTTTTCGCATTATTCTAATATTGTATGATTTATGGGCCTGTTAGTATTTTCGCTTACTCTGATTACTCTAATATTGCTTACTTGGCACTTACCTTGTGCACACACTTTCACCATCCACTAAGCTTTCTATAAGCTTATGCACAATAGATGTGTGCAGGTGGTGTTAGGTTGCAGTAGCATTGAGCTTGGAGCATGCAATGGACTTATGGAGCTTTGATTTTTGACATATGTATTTCCCTTTCAGCACTGTATTCAATTGTTTATATTAGTGGATATATGATAATGATGTTACCTTTGTGATTTGGGTAAACTTGTAGTTATGCTTCTTATGAGACAAATTCATGTTGAAAGTCCTCCTTGTAGGATCCCAGGATCGGAATCTGGCGTATGAGCGCTAAGAGCCGAGAATGGGGTAGTACGGAGGCTGTCGGCACCGAAATCGGCGATCGGGAATTTTGTGAGCCCGGTTTTCGAGTTTGGGGCTTGACACTTCGCCGATGGGAAAAGGAAATTTCCCTGCATGTATCCGTACACTTATCGCCCTGATTGAGTAAGTACGACCGTTGATCTGACACGGGTCCTCCATGGTTGATCAGCTTATTAGATCGCACTAAAATCACATCCTGGCATAAATCCATTGTTAGGAAACTTACCCTACGACGTATGTGAGTAGTGGGCCTCCCTGTGAGCCCCGTTTGTCGAAAACAGCTGCCCAAAGGGTATAACCCATGTATATAGTGGCCTTGGGGCTATTTGCATCACTTCTAGGCCTATATATAGCCCTTATACCACCCTCTCTCTCTCATACGAATTTCTCCAAACCCTAGGAGAGAGAAGAGAGAAAAAAGTACGGAGAGATGAGAGATCTTCGGAGATTGCTGCAGTGATTCTCTCCCACAACTCCACGCACCGAATCACCTTCCCATTTCACTACATGATCTGTTTCAGTTACAATTTGGGTAAGAAATCCTAACCTTAATACCGTAGTTGAGATCCAAAATGATTGTTTGTCAACCTAGCTAACTGATTTCACCATTTCGGTACCCGACGTTCTGTTTTCGGGAACATTGAATTCAAACTGAGTTCGAATTGAGTATTCCGGCGAAAGGTACGGACTACAAACGTTTAGGTTATGGTTTTCAATGCTTTCAATGTCAGCTAATGATTTATGTCTGATTTGATTGCTGCCATATCGTCTTAGACATGCTGATTTCGATATATTTTACATGTATGAACTATGTTGAACAAAAATGCATCATATGTGTTTGTTAAAATGTTTGAATGAACATGTAAACGTGATTTGTGCTTGCCATGACTTCTAATCTAGGATTCATGTTTGTCATATGCATGGTGACCTCTTTGTGTAAGAAACTGTCATAATATATGTCGTAACTGATCTAGTCTATGTATTTTGGTGAAGTGTAACTTAAGTGTTTGATTAATTGTCTGCATGAGAAATTGTTGATGATTGTATTTATTAAGAGTATTGAGATAGGATTCTTAATTACCTTACTCATATGTATAGTTTTTTTCATGTAATCATATTTGCCACTACGCAATTTATGGATAAAATGCAAGTGTTCGGTAATATACTCAATGTGTTTAATGAAATGCTCAAATGAGGAATTTATTTGGATTGTTTGTTAAATCCTAACATGATTATCACATGTATCTACCTATTGCATCTGAGTAAGATTGGGGCTACAACGTAGTCTAGGTAATTGGTAACAATCCTTGTTCGAGTGGCTGAATTAGCCTCGCCACATTAGATATATTCGATGAATCCGGGTCGCACGACGATTGTCGACAGTGGTTAGGCCATGAGGGGTGCTTACGCGCTCCATGTCAATTGAGTCAGCGTGCACCTGTACCAATCGAACTTGTCTAATAAACTGATTGACCTATTGTGTGGTTACCATTTATGAACACTACTGCTTGAATCTGAGGTACCTATTTCTAATGTGAAAGCCCACTCTAACCATGTTACCACAATCCGCTAAGACTTATGAGCTGGGCATGGTCATATGAGACACCATGGTCGAGCTGTCGGCCTACGCTGGGGTGACGAGCCTCCTCGTAGTGACCAGTGAGCAACACAAACTCGTGAGCCGGGCATGGTGGTATAGGATACCGTGTTTAAGCTGTTGGCCTACGTTGAGGTGATGAGCCTCCCCGTAGTGACTGCGAGTATAAACTTTGAATTTACCTATTGACTGCTTTTCATTAGGAGTGATGCCCTATAACTTGCCTATCGTATGTGATTAACTAGGATTGACGACCTTAGATGGATTATTCGGTTCAGGTTAATGATATAAAGGGGGGTACTTTGGCTTCCTAAATCTGCTGTATGAATAAACTTAATTAAGTACTTGACTAACACGACCATGCATCACATTGCATTAGTTAGGATGTGTTTTTAGCGAGGAAGTTGCACTTTAGGGAGTGTTTTCATATGCGAAATTGGTTGTCGGAGTCGCTTTTGAGGGAGCTTTGTGCGAGGACATACATCATTACTTGCACTCTATCCCTGCATTAACAAAAGTAGTTAGGAAGTGAATGTTGTATTGCTTTATCATTACTGCTTGATTGACTTGATAACATGTTAACCTTTGCCTTATAGTACCATTGAGTTGATCACTCACTCCCACCCTGGGATGATGTTTTAAAACACCAACCAGACTTTGGTTTAGATGCAGGTGTTGATGAAGTCTATGCGACGAAGCAGGACTTCATGGATGAGGAGGAAGAGTTCTCATACGTTTAGCTCTCGGGCGGGTCTATGTAGATCTCATGCCGATGCGCAAGGACTATAGGGATTTTTGGCTTAGTTGAACACATTTACTTTTCGCATTTTGTATATTTTGAAATAACACATGTATATATTCAACCCGGTTACATACTCATACTCTGGAGGTTGTGAAACGCTTTCATATTTAAATACATATGCTTCAGACTTCCGCTTACTTGATTTAATTGTATATGGAGTATGATATGCTGTTTTGGTATAATCCCATTCATGTTTAACTCATTAATATAGACGAAATGTGAACATCATTATCCATGCTGCATAAGTGATGTGCTGGATCTCGGGAGTAGAGCTTTGCTCGACCCTTGAAATTTAGGGCGTTACACTTTCTCTCTCTCTCTCTCTTAAATGTGGAGATGGTTAATGTGTTGTTGTTTTTTAAAATGAGAGGAAGAGAGGGCTATTTATAGCCTTCTCCAATGGCATTGCGGTAATTGCAAGGTTTAGGAGGGGTCAAAGCTGAGGTGGTAAGTGGTGGTTGGTTGAGGAGAGAGAAACGCCACATGGTGTCATGCCCCAAACTTGGAAAATGGGCTCACAAAATTTCCGATCCCCGAACCGGCACTAACAGCCTTCATAGTGCCCCATTCTCGGATCCCGGCACTCACATGCCAGATTCCGATCCTGGGATCTTACAAGGAGGATTTTCAGTATGATTTTTTTTGTTATAATGGAGCATAACCACAAGCATAACCAAGTCACAAAACAACATCCCCACATATCCACTATATCAAAAACTTTAAGTACAATTCAAAAAGGGAAATACAGGTTGATCAAAAACTCCAAAATAATCTGATGTGCGCTCCTGCCTCAGCACTATTGCGATCTAATGCCACCTGCACGCAACGGTCGTGCATAAGCTTACAAAAGCTTAGAGGGTGGTGTAAGTGTGTGCACAAGGCAAGCGCCAAGTGTACAATATCAGAGTAATACGAAAATATGCGGTGAGTCCATGATGCTATCAGCTGTACCAAAGCTATATGATGCAAGGCATGAATGCTATCGCCTATACTAAGGCCATGCGATGTAAGGCCTATGTAGCCAAATGTCATATGCGAGATGTAAAGCAAGCATGCCAGTCCTCATCAAGTACACATATCAGTATAGTTCCTCTCTGGATATCACTAGGGTCTAATACAATTCACACTGATTGCCTCCTCCCTGGCTGCACAATCAAGCAAGTGGAAGAGACCACACTATCTACCTGACTAGTAGTCTGCCAATACCTACCCGGCTCATCGATAGTGGACTCATTTGCGAGCTGGTCAAACTCAACCTAGCTTATAGCCCCCTCACTCGGGCGGATAAGGCCACATCCCCTTTCAACTGACCACGACACAGTGGGAGATGCGGCCTACTGGTATTCGACACTCCGGCGCTCGTGTATCCACTTGGTCTAGACTTTGGAGCATCTCCTGTTACCAAAAAGGTTCTAGAATTTTCACCCAAGGATATCCTAAGTGCCCATAATGCTAGAGCTAATATTTTCGGTATCCGATATGACCATCCATGTTGTGACTATGGAGGCCACAGCCCTGATGTGGCTAGGGCGTGCAGTGATCACGACACATAATGTGAAATGCATGAGTCACACCATCAGTTATACAGCAATCCTACGTATACCGCACGATCATGTGGGGCACTCCATCTTATAAGGAGTCCCATAAATGTCTCAGCCCAACGATTTATGCTAGGATCAAACATTCCTCATATTAAGCATACATATGATGCGTATGGGCATGAATCTGGAGTTATACTAAGCATGTTATAAAGTAATGAACTATCCTCACAACGAAGATGGGCCTAGACGGCCTACACGTAACAAGTATGGGCCTATCAATAGGCCCTAGGGAGAGTCGTAATACGGACATTTAACCAACATTATACTTATAATGTGGATGTCAAACCAACATTGTTCCCAAGGCACGACCCACCATAAATACCATTACATAAACCATGGTGGAATCACACATTACAATGGACCCTAGGTACATCCCATTGGGCCTTAAATACATCAAATGGGCCATATCACATTCATCAAGTGGGCCACATCAATGAGCCGCACCAATGGGCCTTATATACATTGTAATGGGCCATAACCCATGGGCCTTAGAATACATCACAATGGGCCCTCATATAGCAAATGGGCCACCTCACCTGGGCCATATGTACATCAAATGGGCCACACCAATGGGCCCCATATGTACATCAAATGGGTCACACCAACGGGCCCCAAATGTACATCAAATGGGCCACACCAATGGGCCCCAAATGTATATCAAATGGGCCATACCCAAAGACAAGTGGAAACTGCTATGGCTCTTAAGAAGTTTGAATGGTGGAGGTCACTGTCCACTATTTTAAATAGTGGGGTCCACTCATTCTTTAGCTCATGCCACAAAATGAGATTTCAAAGTGGCTGGATGTAGCACATGCATCATGGCGGGTCCCACCGTCCAGGTGTGGACGGTGTGGATAAAACACGTAAACTATGGTGAGTTCCACCGTCCACTGCTGTGGATGGTGTGAATAAAACACATACATCATTGTGGGTTCCACGTGGGGCCCACCATAGTGTTTATATGCTGTCTAACCTATTGATAAGGTCACGCTGACCTGGATGGAAGGAAAAAAACAAATTTCATATTAACCCAAAAAGGGTTTCAATGGCAGACGCTCAATCCCTGCCGTTTCCTATGATGTGGGCCACCTGAGTCATATACATGGCTGATTTTTGGAGGGGGGTCCACTTCAGGAAGGGGCCCACCGAATGTATAGAGTGGATTAATAACACACATCATGGTGGGGCCCACGGCTGGACCGTGGGTCTCATTGTCTGTCCGCCTAACGTCGCAGGCCCTGCCTGCGCGCCTCTGACAGCAGCAGCGTCTGCTGCATATATATATATATATTTAAATCTTATTTTTTCTAGGTTTTCCATGCGTGGGGTCCACGTCGGAAGAATTCACCCCGTTCACTGCTTCCCATAGCTCAAGACAAGCCAAACAAGCCCAATATTCGAGGTGTTTTGGAGTATAGAAACATCAGGTGGTTTTTCAATGGTAAAAATCCCATTTTCGTATGCTGTGGCCCGCCAAAAGGTCGGATCAGCTTTATTTTTCGGCTCAACGCCTAAAATGAGGTGGGGAAAAGGATGGACGGCTTGGATTGAATCCATACGTCATTGTGGGGCCTACACAAGTGGCCCATCCAAAAGCTTATGAACCAAATATTTGTGTTTTCCCAGTTCACGTCCAGCGTCCCTGGACGCTGGACGATTTGGGCATGATACACACATTTAAGGTGGGCCCCACCTATGGACATGGGCCACCAAAAGGAAGGGTTGGATGGCATGGGTAATATATACATCAAAGTGGGGTCCATCCAAGTGGGCCACACAACTACATCATCACAAAGAAAAGGGAAAAAGAGAGAGAGAGAGAGAGGGAGAGAGAGAGAGACAGTACACGTGTGATGGAGGGACCCCGACACTATGAGCCCTCCTTTGCAATCAATCATACATCAAGTGGGTCCCATTACACGTGGGCCCAGCAAATCGAAAATCAACGGTGGAGATCCTTACTCTACCAAGATGTAAGGTCTAGATGACCCTATTCATAAAAGGAGAATAAACATCATGATGGGGTCCATGGAGAATGGCCCCATCGTGGAATGATCATGAGGATCAAAGTGGGCCATCGGCCACACCTAGGGTCCAAAGTGAGATCCACACCATCAATTGGTAGGCCTCACTTGGCCCATCATCAAAACATGAAAAATCTGGCCTAATAAGCACCCACCGTTCGATCTTCTTGGTCTGATGGAACGCCGATCTCCTTGCGCTTCACTTTGATGGAGGGTGATGAGGTTTGAATGGCTAGGATGATGGTTTTTGGGGTGGGAAGTGGGCCACACAACTCACTCTTTTCTCTCTTGAAATGGCTTGGACGTGCACTCTCTTCCCTTGCTTGGAAAGTGTGTTGAGAAATGAGAGAGAGAGAGAGGGTTGTAAGGAGAGAGAGTGAGAGATGGGTGATGAGTGAGGTGATGGTGTACTTAACATGTATGGGTGTGTAAGAGAGAGGGTGAGAGAGAGTTGACTTGGTGGTTACTTGACTTGTGGAGAAAGAAAACATGGGTGTGTGTACTTAACATGAGGTGATTGATTGATGGGATATGTTGTAGAGATTCTCTTGGGATTGCAAAAGCGCGATGTTTTTCCTTGAACTGAACGCGGGCCCACATCTCTGGGCCAGGGTATCGGATCGGTGCGCGAGTCGCGGCGTTGGAACCGCGGCGACGGTGTGGTCGCAATGGTACAAGTCTCGGATTAAGCTGACTCAAATCTACAGGATACGACTTAGGGTCACGCGTAAACATCGATTATAGGTCGCGGATTGTTGGACTTCGACGGGAAGGATCGCGAGAGTTGACGAAACAGTATGGACTAGGATACGGGTCTTACATGGCACGCTCTCACTGGCTCTTGGGCTTGGTAAAATGGTAAATAGGGTTGAATAGGGGGGGTAATTCCTGGAGAAAGTTGACTCTTGGATGCTATGCCAGCTGTTGTTCGGAGGACACATGTTCGATGAGCGGAGGTAATCGGAGTACCGCCGATGGTAGTTAAACTACCGCCCGGGTTGGGCCCAAACGTGCGGTCCTTGTGTGGCTTGCTGGTTCGTCTGGTGGTCCTTTTTTCTGGTTTTCGTCTCTGCCGGGTGTATTTCTAAGCTGACTTGGCTCGAATAGGTCTTAGATTTGGGACTTCGGGCTGGGTTTGGGAGGCTCTAAGGGTTTAAATTAGGGTTATGAGTTTGGGTATGATTAGGATTAGGGTTTTAGGTTTGGGTATGGTTTGGATTAGGGTTTCGGGTTCAGGTAGGGTTTGGATTAGGGTTTCGGGTTCGAGTAGTTGATCATGGCCCGGATTGTCCTTGCCTCTTCGAGATGTTAGCCTGGGTGAGGTGTCTACAGAATCACAATCAAAATAAGAAATAAATCTTACACTTATGCAACTTTGTGTAACTCTGCACAATCGTTCGATGGCACTTCATTGGCATTGACAGATTGTCGATGGCATCGAACATCTTTTATGTTATCGAACTAAACACCAATATGTTCCAGGGATAAAACATGGATTTATTTTTCTGACGGCATCGAAGTATGCTCAATGGCATTGAGTTGTCATCAATAGACCTGTTGATTTTCATATTTAAGACATCAACAACTATATCCACCATGTCTTCAATATTCATTCTTCATAGCTCGTTTATTCTCATATCTAATTTTGTCTTGCAACATAGCTCGACCATCACTTCTCGTGCACACTCTGTCTTCCATTTATGTTGTTGTCAAACCCAGATAAGTTACACAAAACTTAAAGTTCTCAGTGAGAACCACTTTAGTGAGCATGTCGGTCAGATTCATGCTCGTGTGAATTTTCTATAGAGTCACATTTCCTTCCTCTATTGAATAAAATGGTGCTGAACATCTATATGTTTAGTACGTGAGTGATAAACAAATTTTTTAGCTAAATTGATTGCTCTTTCGTTGTCACAATTAACCAGCACGGTCTCCTTCTGAAGCTCCAGCTGATTTATCATCTCTCACAACCAAGTACCTTCCTTAAATGCCTCTATTACTGTCATATACTCAACTTTGGTCATGGAAAGAACCACCACAGACTGAAGCTTCGACATCCAATTGATCGTTTCACCCACTAGCACAAACAAGTAACCGGAAGTTAACCTTCTAGTATCTATACTACCCGCGTAATCAAAATTCACATAACCTACTAACTTGGCCCTTGGTTTCTCAAAAGATAAGATGTAATCATATGTACCTCGAATTGATCAAAGTTGTCATTTCATTGCTTAAGAGTGTTGCTTCACGGGGTTAGACATGCATTTGCTAACAATACCCACCGCATGTAATATCCAGTCTCGTGCAGACCATGACATACATCAAGTTGCCAATCACACTTGAATAAGGCACAAGAGACATCTCCTGCCTTTATTCATCAGTTTGAGGACACTGTTTAAAAGAAAGCTTAAAATGAGTCGCGTGAAGAACGATAGTCAGCTTTGCCCTATCCATCACATACTTTATCAAAACCTTCTCAAGAGATTCTTCCTGAGATAACCAAAGTCTGCTCCTTTTACTGTCTCTGTGTATATCAATGCTGAGAATCCTCCTTACAACCCCCATATCTTTCATCTCGAATGTCCCTGATAACTGAGTGTTTAGTAAGTTGATATCAAATATGTGTGACCGGTGATAAGCATGTCATCGACGTACAATACCAAGATAATGAATTTCCCATCACTATGTGTCTTATAATAGACACAATGATTATATTCACTCCTAGTAAACTTCTGACTTACCATGAAATAATCAAACTTTTTATACCACTACCTAAGCGAATGTTTCAGGCTATACGACAATCTCTTTAACTTGTAAACTTATTCTCTACCCCTTTTATTTTAAAGCCTTCTGATTACTTCGTTTTGGATTTGCTCTTCCAATTCCCCATGTAGGATAGCAGTCTTCATATCTATCAGCTCTAGCTTGAGATTGTATTAGGCAACTAGCGCTAACACGAATTTGATAGATACTTGCTTTACTGCTAGTGTTAATATCTCAGTGAAGTCGACACATTCTCTCCAAGAGTATCCCTTTGCTACAAACCTTACATTATTTTTATCATGTATCTTCTTAAAGATCTGTTTGCACCCAATCACTTTTTGGTCAACAGGAAGCTTAACCAGCTCCCATGTCTTATTCTTGTACAAAGAGTCTATCTCATCATTAATCACTGTTTTCCACTTTTCAACACCCGCCTCATCAAGAACCTCCTAAAGAGTAGACTGATCCCCCTGATCTGTAATGAGGGCATATACCATATTTGAGTTATCTTTGTATCTCACCAGTGACCTGCGATCTCGGAGTACATTCTTTCTCACAAGTGGCTCTTCACTTGCTCTTATACCTCTATATGCATCCCTGACTCAGCCAGTGTCTCTTCTTTGTCTAACTGAATTTCCACCACCAAATTTTTCGATTCTCGTGCTCATCCTTACAGAACAAGGATCCATTGTCGAATTTGACATCACGTCTAATGATGATTTTCGTATAACCTAGTCATATAACCTGTACCACTTCACACCACCACCATAGTTGATAAAGATGTATTTCTTAGCTCTTTGGTCCAGCTTATCTCTCTCAACTGATGGTACGTGAGAGTAAGCATCACACCAAAAACATGTAGTCTCGAGTAGTCTACCTGTTGACCACTCCACACTTTCTCTAGAATTTTACATCCAATCGTTGTATAAGTGGACCGATTCACTAAGTAACAAGTCATGTTAACGGTCTCAGTCACAATTCCTTGCCTAACCCAGCACTACTAATTATGCTTCGGGCTCTCTCTAAGAGAGTTTGATTCATTTGCTTAATCACATCATTTTGCTCTGGTGTATGGCACACTGTGTTGTGCCTTATGATCCCTTCATCCTCATAATACTGATTGAATTCTTCATAAGTAAATTCCCTACCGTTATATGTCCTTAATACATTCACTTTTTACCTTGACTGCTTTTCACCATTGCCTTACAATACTTGAAGTTGGTGAAAACATCAGATTTATTTTTCATAATATAAACTCATACCTTCCTAGAATAGTCGTCAATGAACGTGACGAAATATGATGACCCTTCACCAAAAACCACAGGTGACGGCCACCATATATCAAAATGCACATAATCAAGAACACCCTTACATACATATTTATCAGATTTAAAAGATAACCTTAAATATTTACCACATATATAATATTCGCATATATTAGAATAAAAACTTTTAAATGTTATAATTAAACAACAATAAAAAAGTACCTTCATGCCCTACTCGCTCGTGTGGCCCAAGCATGTATGACACATACGTACAGACGTGGAATCCACTACAGACGTTGCAACTTCACCCAATCAAGTACTCCCAATTAACCTGTAAAGGTTCTTGTTCCTCTGTGCCTTCATGACTATAAATGCTCCCTTTGAAATTTTAAGGAGTCAATCAAAACCGATGAATTTGCATCCAAGCACCTCAAGTGCTCTCAGAGATCAAGCTCTTCCTCATATCAGGAAAGTGTCTCACCTTGGTTAAGGTATACTCTATGTCATTAAGCATCTTGATGCAAACTGATCCAACACTCACCACATTACAGGCATTGTCATTTCCCATAAATACCTAGATGCCATCACACTCTCTGTAACTGGTGAACCACCTCCAATGAGGAGTCATGTGATATGATGCCCTAAAATCCACTCATTCTTATGATCATCATATAAGTGTCTGACCATGAACACTGACAACACATCATAACCACTTGTACCTTCATCTGACTTGACAGTATTGGCCTCCTTGGAAGAAGCCGCTGAATTCTCATTTATTGCCTTGGGATTTGTGCAATCCTTCTTCATGTGCCTAGACATCCCATAATTTCAGCACTTCAACTTCCCTTTGCCATTGCCCTTGGATTTGGATCTCGATAAAGAAGATCCACTGTCCTGCTCAGAATTCCATCTCCTCATAACCAATGCATCAGTGGAGGCACATGTCACCACTTTTCTTTCTCATCACCTTTCCTTGAAAGGATGAGATAACATTATCGACACTAATGGTTGATCTACCGGTACACAATGAATCCTTGAATTACTCATATAAAGGTAGGAGAGAATTCATGCTTGGTCCTCATCTTTCATCATTTCATCCCCATCTAGCAATTTACAAATTAACTTATTAAAGTTACTAATGTGGGCCTCAACATCAGCCCCCTTTACCATCTTCAGATTGAACGGTAAGACTTATAACCCTATGAGACCGACCGTACACTTTGTTTTCAATGTTAGTATATTCTTAGCAGACCAGATCGACGAGTTTTGATCGTGACCATATTTTAGTGTCGAATACCCTGAGACTTGTACCTTAGCGATCGCACGGGTGCTATGATTCCAGCGTCGCACGACATGTCCCATTGCAATCCCTAGATTAGAAGTTGTAGTTTTGGCCATAATTCGAGCTGGGCTGCACAACGTACGCACGCCTCACTTGCACAAATCCCAAGGTTGTCAAATCAATCAATCCATTGATATAGCCATCACTTCTCTCTCCCCATTAGTCAAAGCAACCCATGCCTCCTATTATGCAACTCATGCCTTACTCATACTTAGCCATTCCCTCTTATTTCCCTCCCCATTCTACCCCTTCATCTTCTTCTTATTCACTCCTATCCTAAAAATTCTACCACAAATCCCCTGACTCCCTCTCATTTCTATCATTTGCTAGCAAGAGAGTAGAAAAAAATTAGAGAGAATTAGGGAGAGATTAAGAGAGAAAGGGAGAAGAGAAAGAAAGATTATGAGATGGCTTAAGAGAAAAGAGAGAGATTGAGAGAGAATTAGGAGGGATCAAGAGGGTAAGCGACAGAGAAGAGAAAAGAGTGATTAGAGGAGGTTAGGAGTGGAAAGGAGTTTGGTGGACCGTCTGATCGCCGATCCAACCTTTCATCCTTTGTTATGAGTACATGGGTGGATCAAACATTCCATTTATTTGTTTTTGGTGAGCCCACAAGGGTGGGACCCACCTTGATCATGTATAGAGTGTATGGTGGTCCCCTTAGTGGCAAGGGCCACCTCGATGGCCAGATCTCTTCCCTTGCGTTTCTTTCCTTTTCTTTTAAGATTTTGGTGTTGTGGGGCCCACAAGTGGATCACGCTTTTGGAAAGCGTGCCCCACTTACTATCAAAGCATGAACTACCTTGTGTGGCCCACCATGATTTTTATTTTCCATCTAACATATTGATTAGATCACACCTATCTTGATGAAGTAAAGACACAAATTTTGGCTTGGTTCGAGGTGCTTTGGACACACCATGAGTTGGCCCACCTAGTGGACGGTGTAGATATCCCATGTGGACCCCAACTACCTATCTCTTTAAAGAAAAAATGCACATAAATGGTCTTGTAGTTCTCCGCTCGAGACGCTAAAATTGTCAAGCGTCTATACGTACCTTAGATAGTGGGAGGAGTTGTGCTCCACTCGTGGGCCCCACTATGATGCATATGATTCATCCACACCCTCCATTTGTTTTCTCGGCGGATGTTAGCTTTAAAGCCCAAAACTAAAGCTGATCCACCTCTTTAATGGGCCACACCCCAATGAACCAGGGGGCTAAAAAGCTCCAACCATCAATGGCACTTTTACTTTTCAAGGTTAGAGTTTTGGAGTGGGTTTCCACTCGTGGGACCCATCATGAGGTATTTCTTAGATCCACACCATCCACCTCTTTGCCCAGGTCATTTTGACCGCTGAGCTTAAAATTGGGGTTAATCCAACTATCAGGTGGACCACACTATAGGTGATGGTGGGTTGTGATCAACACCCCACGTCACTGCATGCAGACGTGGTGGGGAGGGGTGTGACACTCGTGGACCCACCTTGATGTATATGTTAAATCTACATTGTCCACCTATTTCTCCTGATCATTTCAGGCCATGGGTAGAAAAATGAGGCAAATCTGAGTCTCGATTGGGCCCCACTAGGGGAAACAAATTCCTTGTTGTTAAAATCTTCCAAGGCCCACTGTGGGCCATTGTTATTCCAAACCATCCCATATCAGAGCCCATTAGACCCTGCTCGAGCTAGCCTTCGCGATGAACGGAGCAGATCATACAAATGGGCCCTCTTTGATGTCATAACATATATATATATATATATATATATATATATATATATATATATATATATATATATATATATATATATATATATATATATATATATATATATAAAGGGCCTACTGCTAGTGCCCTTGGCGGGCGAATAAGCAGCTTGGGGCATTGATTGCGGCCCACTCATGGGACAATACAAGATGTATGTTTCTTATTCATGCCATTCATCCATCTTACCAGATCATGTTAAGACATGGGCCAAAATTTCAGGCTGATTCGAATATTTGGCAGACCACACTGAGGGGACACAATGGGCAGTTAGTGCTGCCCATTTCGACAGCAAATGGGGCCCACTCGTAGGACCCACCTTGATGTTTATGTGTCATCTCTTCTTCATGTTGTGTTAGGCCATGGGCCCAAGTTTCAGGCCAATCTGTAGGCCACACCATAGGGAAATGTGGGGGTAGAAACCCCTTGGCCTTGGAATCCCCTGGATATGGAATCCCTTGGACTTAGGATTCTCTTGTATTTGGGATCCCTTGGACTTGTGAATCCCTGAATGTGGGATCCTTTGGATTTTGGGCACACTTTTCTGAATTTTTGGAATCCCTAGGGCCATGTTTTGCACCTTGGATTCAAAATCCCTATAATCCTAAGTTTAAAAAAATGAGGTTTATTTGTAGGATTTAGAATTTATTTACTAAATCAATTTAAACCCCCAATTTGTGTCTATGTAATGTTGACACTATGGTTGTATTAAATCTGTTGAGGCAAATACTTTGCCATGATGAAATCCCAAGACTCAGATGGGCCACAAGCACATGATCACATCCTAGTGACTAACCAACACTTTATAACCATCGATTACATCGGCAAAGTTCAAACGGTGCAGATCATCTTATTGATGCCAGTGATAATCTGATCATTTTGGGATATCATTAGTGTGCCACGTGCTAAATAAATTGATTGCCTAATGGCACACATGTTGCACATGTGGGTGTCCATTCGGGTCACTCCTAGTAGACCCCGCCTTGGTATATGTATTTTATTATTGCCTTACATGCTACATAAAGGGCCGATGTTAGTCTAACGTGGGCCACACCACATAGACCTTTATATTTCTAGTGGGGTCCGCTGTTTAATTCCTACTCTCTGTATATGATGTGCCAATTAAGGTCAATTATCTCATGATATGTCTGATAACATGCTGGTGTATTTAGTCTGATAGAACACATTGATAACATGTCTAGTATAATGGATATTGTGCCCATTTATATGCCTATATGCATCATTTGTATGCCTGTTGTGAAGAACGATTGATCATAGCATACATCTTTCGGTTTTAGATAACTAGGGGACACCATATGAGATAGGGTTGCCTCACATGATCGCGCGGTATGCACGGGTTTGGTGCATGACTTGGACAGTATGACTCATGCATTCTGTATGTCACGATTACTTTTACACCCTAGTGACATCGAGGTTGTGGCCTCTACAGGCATATCGTGGATGGCCGGATTGGATACCAAAAATATCTGTTCTAGCATTAGGGCTCTATGGATGTCCTTGGGTGAAAGTCCATAAATCCTTGTGGTACCAATAGGATGTTTCAACATCAAGACCGAGTGAATAACATGAGTGCTCGGGTGCCAAATACAAGTAGGCTGCATCTCCCACTGTGCCATCGTCGGTTGAGAGGGTGTGTGACCTTATCTGCCCGAGGGTAGGGGGTTGTAAGCCAGGTTGAGTTTAACTAGCTTGTAAATGGGTTCGTATCGATGAGCCAGGTGGGCATTGACATGCCACTGACGAGGTGGATAGTAAGGTCTTTTCTACTCGCTTGATTATGGGCGCGATGGGGCGACAGCCGACAGCCAGTGTTGGAGTGTACTTGATCGGGCCCCGATGATCTTAATAGATATGAACTGTAATGATATGTGGACTAGTCGAGGATTGGCATATTTACATTGCATCCCTAGCATATGACATTCGATCATGTAGGCCTTGCATTGTATAATCTTGGTATGGCTAACAACATTCATAGACTTCGTAGCTTGGCTCTCCATTATCTTCTGCGTACTCTAGTATAATTATTATTTTCGTATGCATTGTGCACACACACACACACACTCTGCTGAGCTTTGTAGGAGGATTATGCACATTTGTTTACGCTGCAGGTGATGCTAGGGTGTATCAGTAACATTGAGCCTAGAGCATGAGCATGTTCTTTTAAGTTTTAGTTATATCTTGTATTTCCTTTCCAACACTATACTTAAAGATTCTATTAGTGGATATGTGGTGATGATGTTTTTTAGTGACTTGGGTACACTTGCGGTTATTCTCCTTTACAATAAAAAATAAAAAAATTTACCTTGAAAATCCTTCTTGTAGGATCCCAGGATCAGAACCTGGCGTATTGGAGATATGAGTAAAGAATGGGGTACTACGGAGGCTATCGACATCAGATTCATCAGCCTTGAATTTTGTGAGCCCGGTTCTTGAGTTTGAGGCATGACATGAACAACTGAAGCTTCAAGTACAAGTGATTCTCAAGAGATTTCTTTGCGTAAATGTCCTTTAATCTTGCCCATGTACTTGTTGCAGTTTTTTCTCTCATGACATTATAGAGGGCCTCATCTGTTAAGTACAATTGGATAGAGGTTCTTGCTTTCTTATCCATCTTGTTCCATTCATCATCTGTCATAGATTCTATCCGCTTCTCAAAGAATACATCATCCAATCCTTGTTGAACTAGGAGACTAGTCATTTTGACCTTCAATAGTTTAAAATTGTTTTTTCCCAGAATATTTCTCAACATCAAACTTTGGATTAGAAGCCATCAATACTATGCTTTCATATTCAATCTACTCCCCAATGTTAAGCTCTAATACCACTTGTTGGGGGACCGCGGAAGTACACAGAGATGAATCAAGCAAAGTATTCCAATCGCATAATCAAGTCCAATAACAAACCAACCAAATTTAATGTGGAAAACCCTTGTGGGAAAAAACCACGGCACAGTGACAATTACTCACCATGAAAGAAGAAAATTACAAGAGATAGAGATTACCTGATTCAAACAAGCCTCGAATCTCCCTTACAAGCCCCTGAAACCCTTTATAACGAATTAGAAAGCCCTGATATACATCATATTCCCGATTACACCTATACATAGCTTTTATGAGAATCACAATCGAAATAGGAAACAAATCCCACACTTACACAACTATACGTAACTCTACATGATCATTCGATGGCATTGAACATCTTTGATGTCATCGAACTAAACACTAAAACATTCTAACAATAAAACATGAATTTTTGGATTTTTCTAATAGCATCGGGCAGCCTTTGATGGCATCAAAGTCAGCTCGATGGGATCGAGCTGTCATCGACAAACTTATTGATTTTTAGATTTAAGACATCGACAACATACAGTTTCTATCAAAATTTCTCTACCGACCTATGATCCATCACGCTCAACTAGAGTATTAAAGTATTTCTCCCATGGCTGTCCAATATAAACATTTCCCATATGAACTTAATGTTCAAATCAATGTATGGGTCCACCTACTATTTTAGTGGCATTCAATCCATCCATTGTGTGTGTCCCTTATTATTCTCATTGGTGCTAAAAAATCTGACAAACCCAAAACTCAAGTGGGCTAAATTATGGCACACAATAGGGATTGGGACACCCATCATTGGCAACCTTTCAGATTGTATGTGTGGGCCACCCATTTGAAAGTGTAGACACCCCATCGTGTACGAGAAGTTCGATCAAATCAAGCTTGAATAAAGGATGATCTTTGAAAGTTTGCATTATTCACCCAGAACCAAGCCTAAAACCAAGACTGAACCACGCCCAGAACCAAGACTAGAAAAAGCCATGTTCGGTCCGAACCCAATAGACCCAAAACCCTAATCGAACAAACTAACGTACTTAAAGCAAGCTGGGACTGTGCCATATGGTAGGTGGCACTCTGAGTGTTGCCCACCTGTTGGCACAACTGTAGCCTACTAAGCCATGTTAGTTGAGGGGAAGGTTGCACATGGGAGGCTTATCTGGGGGAAAGAGTTGACTTTCGCTATCCTCCAAACACCCTCCGCGTTTCCTCCATTTAACCTAACCTACCACTCTATGAGGATCTAAGAGGATGACATATGCACCAAGTCCCTCTTAGTCAATCAAAGCCTTCCATATGGGATCTTTGACCGTCACCTAACTTCAACTTGCAATAATGTCATTGGCTCAAGCTATAAAATTTCATCCCCAACTTCTTTACACACTGAAGAGTGAGAAAGGAGCATTTATCCACATTTCATCATCTTCTACATCTCAAAATCTCATGCATGCACCCCATCCCTTCTATTACAAACCAAAAGTCCTCTCTATTTTCAACATCTCATACCCAGACAACACACAAACCCCTCACATGCCCCACAAGCCCTCTCCACTTTCTTCCCTAGCTTGGTCCTATATTAAAACCTCCTTCTCTTCCCTAGCATAACCACAACCATTCAAAACCCATCCACTAGCCAAAGCCTAAATCTACCTCCTTAATCCCATATCTCTAACTCAACATATCCATTCTCTACATCGACCTCAAATCCACTTTCTACACCCATTCTCTACCACCTCATATCTATCGTCTACACCGATTCTCTACTACATCACACCTATTCCCTACATCCATTATCTAAACTCATTCTCTACATCCATTCTCAATATCCACTCTAATATCCACACTCTCCATGAAAGCTAAAAAGGGAAAAAAGAGACATGAGAAAGTGGGAAAATTTCTCCTTTTTTCCTTTATGTATTTTGCACTACCCTTAATATAAAAAAATGTATACAATGTGAGAATACTAATTTGGGAGTGATTACAATCAATTAATAGTTGTAGAAGATTTTTAGATCAATCAGGGATTCTCAATCCATCCTCACCGTTCACAGATGATGAGCCAAATTTCTTTAACACTCCTTAAGTTGGAGTTGAGATATCGACGTTGTCCAACTTGTGTAATGAACTTTGGAACCTGAGTTTTCCTACAACTTTTGTGAAACAATCAGATAGTTGATCCTCAATTTTTTACAAATGGAATGGTGGTTACTTTATCTTGAACCTTTTCTCTGATAAAGTGGTAGTCAACTTCAATATGTTTTGTTCTTTTGTGAAATACAAGATTAGAGGCGATATGAATGGATGCTTGATTATCACAAATAACTACACTTGACGTTCAACAGAAAAAGCCCATGTCTTTAAGCAATGCTTAAATCCACACAAGTTCACAAGTCGTAAAGGTCATAGCTCTATATTCTGCTTCAGCACTGGAATGAGCAACGACACTTTGTTTTTTACTCTTCCATGTAACTAGGTTACCACAAAAAAAGGAGCACATACTAGTTGTGGACCTTTTATTGAGCAGATAAACCAGCCTTGTCCTGCCCCAAACTCGGAAACCGGGCTCATAAAATTCCCGATTGCCGAATCCGGTGCCGACAGCCTCCGTAGTACCCCATTCTCGGCTCTCGACACCCATACACTAGGTTCCAATCCTGGGCTCCTACGAGGAGGATTTTTATCATCAATTTGATTCGTAATGATCATAACCCACGACTAATAACCATAAGAATACCATCACAAAATTCACTATAATAAAAAACTGTGTGTACAATGCGTATGTAGGGAAATACAAGATAGTGATAATAATAGAAACTCCTGAAGCTCGACTGAATGCTCCTACTACGGTGAAGCTATGGCTGCGACCTGGTGTCACCTGCACGCATTAATCGTGCATAAGCTTATAGAAAGCTTAGAGGGTGGTGTAAGTGTGTGTATAATGTGTACATGCTCAGAATGTAATGTCAGAGTAATGTGGGATCATGCTGATGGGTACATGAATGCAATCAACCGTACCAAGGCTATGTGGTGTAAGATATGAATGCTATCGGCCATATCAAGACCATGCGATGCGAGATGCAACTCAAGCATATCAATCCTCATCCAAATCCTTATACAGCTCATCAAATATCAGTATAATTCTCATTCTAGATAATCACCGGGGTTTAATACCCTCTAAATGGCACTGCCCCTTTCCCAAGCGCGCAGTCCAAGTGAGCGTAAGAAACCTCACTATCCACCTAGCCAATAGTCCGCCAATATCTATCCGGCACGTCAATAGCAGACCCATTCACGAGCTGGTCAACTCAGCCTAGCAATGCCCCCTACCCTCGAGCGAGTAAGGCTAGACCCCTTTCCAACCGACCACGACATAGTGTGAGACGCGACCTCCTGGTATTCTGCCTTTGTGCGCTCATGTATCAACTCGGTCTCGACGTTGGAGTCATTCCCTGGTACCTTCTGGTTTAGGAATTTTCACCCAGGGACATCTATGGTGCTGCGATGCTAGAAACAACATTTCTGGTGTCCGATCCTACCATCCATGATGTGCCTGTGGAGGCCACAACCCTGATGTCGCTAGGGCGTGCAATAATCATGTCATACAAATGTGAAGTGCATGAACCACACTACCAGTCATGCAGTAATCCTGCACTTACCGCGCTCTTATTAGGGCAACTCTGCCTATCAGGGAGCCCATAAATAATCTGCCCGAAGGCATATGCTATGATCACTCACTCCTCATATCAAGCATACATATGATGCGTATGAGCATGAATCATGGATCTATACTAAACATGTTATATAGTGATGGACTCTATTCATAATGAAGATGAGTTTAGACGGCCTACACACTACAAGTATGGGCCTATCAATGGGCCCTAGGGAGAGTGACAATGTGGACATTTAACCAACATCATCCTTACAATGTGGGCATCAAACCATCATTGCTCCCAAGGCACGGCTTGCCGTGAACATCATTACATAAACCATGGTTGAATCACACAATGCAATGGGCCTTATGTACATCCCGTTGGGCCTCAACCCAGGGGCTCCAAATACATCACATGGGCTTTATATATATCCAAGTGGGCCTCAACATCGGGCCTCATACATCACATCGAGCCTAATTAAATGGGCTGAATCAACTGGGCCGAGCCAAATACATCAAATGGGCCACATCACGTGGGCCTCATATATATAAAAGTGGGCCTCAACAACATACCTCATGCACATCGAGGTGGGCCTCAACAATGGGCCATAAATGCACTAAGATGGGCCTTATTACATACTCAAAAAGAGTCATATTGAAGGATCATTTGGACCATACCCCAAGTAACAGTGGAGATAATTTTCACTGTCAATTCACAGGGGCCCACCATAAGGTTTATTTTCCACCCAATCTAATCATAAGGTCTTAAAGACCTAGATTAAGAGGGAAAAACAAACATCATATTGGTCCAAACCCTGTAGTCTAAGGGTTTTAATGGTAGATGTTCAAACCCACTGTTTCCTGAAATGTGGCCCACCTAATCCTAAATCTGTCTTATTTTTAGTCTCAAGCCTTAAAATGAGCTTTCAAAATGGTTGGACGGCTTGGATGCAACACATGCATCATGGTGGGTCCGATAGGGATGGACATCATAGATAAAGCACATATCTCATGGTAGGGACCACACTGATAGAAGGTGTGGATTAAAATACATACATCAGTGGGTCCCACGTGGGGCCCACCATAATGTTTATCTACCGTCCAATCTATTAATAAGGTCACGCAGACTTGGATGCAGAGGAAAAATAAATTTCATAATGAACTAAAACTTTTGTGAAAAACCCAAAAAGGGTTTCAATGACAGACGTCCAATCCCTACTGTTTCCTGTAATGTGGGCCATCTGAGCTCCACCTACGGCTGATTTTTGGGGTGGCCCACTGCCCAAAGAGGGCCTACTAAATGCATGGTGTTGATGTTTACACACAGCACGGTGGGGCCCACGGCTGGGACCCAGGGTCCCTACCTCTTCCATCCACAGCGGAGCAAGCAGCAACATCCTGCACTACTGACACTGCAGCAGCAGGCACTGCTACATGTTTTGTTTTTTTTTTTTTAAAACTGATTTTTTTATGGTTCTGCCCAGGTGAGGTCCGTATCAGGAGGATCTAACCCACTGGTTGGGATCCATGGCTCATGACGGACCAAACGAGCCCAATATGCAGTATATTTTGGCAGGTAGAAACATTAAGGTGATTTGAACGGTAGAAATCCCTATTTTTATGTTATCGCCCACCATAAAAATCGGATTAACTTCGTTTTTCGGCTCAACGCCTAAAATGGGCTGAGTAATGGAATAGACGGCATGGATTTGATTTGTACATCATGGTGGGGCCTACATGAGTGGTCCATTCAAAAGCTTGAAGCAAAGCTAATATTTTTGCTTTGTCATCAGACACCACACTATTTAGTTCACACTTCATTGTAACGCTCCCTGGACGGTGGACGGTGTGGAAACCACGCAAGCATCATGGTGGGTCCCACATGGACGTGGCCCACCTATTTGGATCAACATGATATTTGTGTTTTTCGTTCCATCCATGCCCACTAATGGACTGGACAGTGTAGACCCAATACATCCGTCAGGTGGGTCCTATGAAGGTGAATGGCATGGATGAAAATACACTTCATGGTGGGTCACACACAACCACACTATCATCCATACAAGAGAGATGGAGAGGAAGAGAGAGAGAGAGAGAGAGAGAGAGAGAGAGAGAGAGAGAGAGAGAGAGACAGTGATGGAGGGGCCCCGCCACTATGGGCCCCTCATCATTACAACACATACATCAAGTGGGTCCCACAACAAGTGGACCCTTAAAAATTGAAATCAACGGTGGATCACCCACCTATCGGCCTTCTTCTTAAGCTCCTTAGACTCCTATGCTCCTTGCCTTCAACTTTGATGGAGGTTGATGGAGATTGGAAGGTTGAGATGAGAGAAGAGAGAGTGGAAAAGTGGGCCACACTTGGATTGGGAGAGAGAGCTTGGACATTGGGTTTTTCATTGCTTGGGAGATTTTTGAGAATTGAGGGAGAGAGAGAAGTGATGGGATGATAAGAGGTGGAGTGATGGGTGATGGGTGGAGTGATGGATGAAGTGATGTAAGGGTTGACTTTGGGGTAGCTTGTGTAAGAGAGAGGTAAGGGTAAGGTATGGGTTGCTTGAACTTGACTTGAGGTGTGATGTGTACTTGATTGATGGGATTGATTGATTGATTGATGGGATAGGTCGTAGAGATTCTCTCAGAATTCACACACGCGGCGTTTTCCTCGAAATGAATGTGTGCCCCATATCTTCTAGCCTGGGTATCGGATTGATGCGCTAGTTGCAACGTTAAAACCGCGGCGACGATGCTATCGCAGTGGTACAAGTTTCGAGTCGAGTAGACTTTAATATGCGGGACTCAGCTTAGGATCGCGTGCAAACATAGGATACGGGTCGGGGGTTGTCAAAATTCGACCGGAAGGACTGCGAAAGCCTACGGAATGGTAGGGTTTATGATATAGGCCTTACAAGTCTCCCCTCTAAATAAAAATTTCATCCTCAAAATTTTCACAATCATCACAACTAGATATAACTCATAAGGAAGAGGAAGCATAGCATCACCATATAAAATCGGAGGCAGCATACAAGATATAACATATAATTAATCATCAAAAAGATGGGGATAGCGCTCTCGAATCTCAGCCTTGTACTCCCAAGACACCTCATCAATAGAATGGTGACCCCACTGAACCTTCGCCAAGGGGATGACCTTGGTCCGGAGGACCTGCTCCTTTTGATCAAGGATACGTACTAGCTGCTCAATATAAGAAGCGTCCTCACGAACCTCCAACGGCTGCCAATCAATAACAGGAACTATGTATGACCCACACTTCCTCAGCATAGAGACATGAAAAATATTGTGGACGCAAGGCAACTGAGATGGCAAGGCAAGTTGATAGGCTACGGACCAACGCACCCAGTGATCTCAAAAGGTCTTATAAATTTCAGGGAAAGCTTGCCCTTCCCTCCAAATCGAACTACGCCCTTCATGGGTGAGACCTTGAGATACACATGATCTCCTAAATCAATCTCCAGGGGATGACACCGACAATCAACAAAACTCTTCTGCCAGCTCTGAGCTGTGCACATCCTCTGCCTGATGATATTGATAGCTTATGACGTATGTTGCATAAGCTCGGAACCTAGGAGACGCCGCTCTTCGACCTCGGTTGAACAACTCAGAGATCTGTACGGTCTGCCATATAATGCCTCCAAAGGAGCCATGCCAATGGTCGCCTGATAGCTGTTGTTGTATGTGAACTCAGCCAATCGTAGATGCTCATCCCAGCTACCCTCGAAATCAATCGCGCAGGCCTGAAGTATATCCTCAAGGACCTAGTTGACCCTCTCAATCTGGCCATCGGTCTGCGGGTGATACGTAGTGCTAAGCTGTAAATCAGTCCCCATCACTCTCTGAAAGCTCTCCCAAAACTTAGACGTGAACCTCGGGTCTCGGTTAGAAACGATCGAGACTGGATCGCCGTGCAGCCTCACAATCTCCTCGAAGAATAATCTCACAAGCCAGTCCAAAGGCCAAGTTGCACGAATCACAAGAAAATGTGTCGACTTCGTCAAATGATCAATGACCCATATGGCGTCATAACCGTGCCGAGTCCTCTGTAAACCCATGATAAAATTTGTCGACACGTGTTCTCACTTCCACATCTGGACGCTCAATGGCTGAATATACCAGGGGGTCTCTGATGATCGGCCTTGACACGCTGGCTTGTGTCACACTCGGCCACAAAACTGGCGATCTGGTGTTTCATCCCCTATAAAAAATACTGTCTCCTCATATCACGATATATCTTCGTCGAGCCAGGGTGGATAGAAAATCGTGATCGATGTACCTTGGTCATAAGATCTCTGCGCAACTCAGGAATATCCGAGACACATAATCAGCCTCTGAAGCGAAGTCCACCATCAAAACTAATTTGCCAATCTTTCTGACTCTCAGATGCTGTCTCTGCTCGATAATCCTGTAACGACTCATCTGTCTGCTGAGCCTCGATCACCCTTGTGATAAGAGAGGGTTGAATCGACAGGCTCGATAACTAAACAATAGAAGACTGTAGACCAAAATTGAAGTCATACTCTACTATATCCTTAAGCATCCTCCACTCCTGAATCATCATATGTGCTACCAGGCCTCGTGGCTGACTGCTGAGGGCTTCCACCACCACATTTGTCTTACTTGGGTGGTACTGGAGATCGAAATCATAGTCCTTCAGGAGCTTCATGCAATGCCTCTACCTCATGTTCAGCTCGGACTGAGAGAGTAAGTACTTCAAGCTTTTGTGGTCGGAGAAGAGCTCAAACCTGACCCCACAGAGACAGTGCCTCCACACGTTCAGTGCGAAGATGACTACTGCCAGCTCCAAATCATGCGTGGGGTAGTTCAGCTCATGCACCTTGAGCTGGCGAGACGCATAAGCCGCTGGTCTCCCATGCTACATCAGGACAGTACCCAAGCCAATACGCAAAGCATCAGTAAATACAACAAATCTATCACTCCCATAGGGAAGAGTGAGGACATGAGAGGATGTGAGGTGGTCCTTCAACTCTATAAATGCTCATTTATAGGCGTCCCTCCAAACAAACTTTGAGGCCTTCCGAGTCAACCTGGTCAACTGGTCTGCAATACGGGAGAAGCCCTCAATAAAATGTCGATAGTATCTCGCTAAACTAAGAAAACTACGGATCTCGAACGCATCGTGGGCTGGCCACACAGACGCATTACCTTGACCTTTGAGGGGTCTACTGCGACACCCTCCCTCGTCACCTCATGACCGAGGAACTTCACCTCCTCCTGCTAAAACTCGCACTTCTCTAGCTTCGCATACAGCTGGTGGGCATGGAGGGTCTGTAATGCGATCTCTAGATGCTACATATGCTCCTCACGAGTCCTCGAATATATCAGAAAGTTGTCGATGAATACTACAACAAACTGATCAAGATACAGATGGAAGACCCTGTTCATCAACTGCATGAAGACTATGGGTGCATTAGTCAAATTCGAAGGACATGACCTGAAACTCAAAATGACGATAACGGGTCTCAGAGGCCATCTTCGGGATGTCCTCCTCTAGGACCGAATCTGATGATAACCGGAACGCAGGTCAATCTTTAAAAAGAACTGCTCACCCTGCAGCTGATCAAATAAGTCGTCTGTCCTCTGATCTCGATTGCTCTGTGAGCCAGCCCACTCAGTCTTGTAAATCTGGGCCCTCCATACTACCGCCTGAAAGGTTGGGAGCTCATGCTCATTAACACAGCCTCAAAGACAGTAATGCAAGTCATTCTCGAAACGGTGGGCCTTTCGCCCCTCATCATCAACCAAATACAGTGAAAACCTCGATAGCGCCACAAAATGAGTTACGTACTGCGCCACGGACATGTCTCCCTACACTAAAGTCTCGAATTCTAACGCTCTTTGATGACGAATGTGGTCGGGGAAGTACTACTGCTCAAATTGATCAATAAAATTCTCCCATGTCCAAACATAATCAGGCCCTGCAACATGGATAACAGAGGTCCACAAGTGCTCGGCCTCACCCTGGAGAAGAAATACGGCCAACTGGACTCGCTGATGAGTCGTACACGCTACAGTATCAGAAATCTTCTCAATATCAGAGCGCCAACTCTCAGCTGTAGTCGGATCTAGCTCGCCCTGGAAATGCGGAGGATCGAGCTATCGGAACTCTCGAAGTAGGACACTCGCACTCTCCTACTCTGCCTATGCTAGCGAAACAACTGGGCACTTACCCGGTTCCTGAAGCGCAGCCGTCACACCTTGGAACATCTGCTGTAATTGGGAGGCACTCATAGGTACGGTCGGATCCTCAGTGGTCTCAGGTGGAGGAACGAAATCCTCAGGCTGGGGTGCAGGGATCTCTGGGGGTGGAAAGGGAGTCGCAGGTGGTAAAGCAGGAGCCTCAGGTGGTAGAGCAGGAGTCGATCAGGTCACTCTCCTGCGCGGCATGTCCTATATAAAAGAACAAAGGCACCTATCAATCATTGAAAAATCCCGAAGGCACGTTAGGGGACTAAATCGGAAGGTTAAGCACTCGGAACCTAATTAACCTGTAACGCCCTGAAATTCGGGGGTCGAGCATAACTCAGCTCTCGAGTTCCAAAACATCACTTGTGCAACATATTTAATGATGGATGTATGTTGACTGTATTAGTGCATAAAATATGGAATAGATTAAGCCAAAACACAGATATGATTCAGGGATAAGTGAATAAAGCAAGCGGAAGACTTATAGTAAAATGTGTACAAGTGTAAATCCCTGAATTACATATACAAGCCAGATGTATGAAAGTGTTATTTAACAAAGTTATAGGTATCAAGTTACATCATTTAAGTTCCCAAAAATAATCCCATAATCCCGCACATCAGACCGAGGCTCGCTAGAACCCGTCTGAAAACTGCATATAAGGAAGGCAGCCTCGTCATCATCCAGCTCCCGCTCTGCCTTAGAAGTCGCATTCACATCTGCAACATCAGAGTCTAAGACAGAGTTTGGTGGGTGTTTAACACCGCCCAAGAAACGTGGGAGTGAGTGATCAACTCAGTGGAACAATAAGGCACTGGTTAACATGTTATCAGTTCAATCAAATAGTAATGATAAAGCAGGACAATTAAATAAATCCTAAGTACTCTTGTTAATGCAAGGATGTATGCAATATGATGCGTGCCCTCACGCGTACACCCTCAGCGTCTTCATCCTACGTTACGCATGACATCGCCTCAAAGTGCGCCACATCTACAAAGCACATGCAAATGCGGTGCATGGATATGATTACCAAGTTGTTATTAGTCCATTTCACACAGCAGGATTGGGAAGCTAAGATACCTTCCTCATATCACCATCCAAACAGTGATCCATACTAGGGTCGTCAATCCTAGACATCTCATACGATCATATGTTTGAGGTCGTAGCAAAGGGCTCGTCACCAATCAATGCACGCTTTTCATGCCCTTACTACCACAGTTCGGCTCGTCACCTCCTTGCGGTATCCAAGTATGCTCGAGGTCACTACAAAGGGCTCGTCACCAATCAATGTAGGCCGACAACACGAATATAGTGTCCCATACCACCATAATCAGCTCACGAGTTTAGTTGCTCACTGGTCACTACGGGGAGGCTCGTCACCCCAGCGTAGGCCGACAGCTCGACCACGGTGTCCCATACCACCATGTCCGGCTCATGAGTCTTAGCGGATCAAGTACTACAGTTAATAGGATTTCACTGGTAAGTTCGGTACCCTAGATTCAAGCAATAGCGTCCATACATGGTGAACATACATCGGACAATCGGGTTACTTGACGAACTCGACTAGCACGAGCACACGTTGAGTTGAGCGACATAAAGTGCGCAAACACTCCGCGTGGCCAAACCATTGCCGACAACTCTAATACGACTCGGGTTCGTCTAATACGTCCTACGTGGCGAAAGCGATCTCAACCATGAACATAGGGTCAATAACAGATTTCCTGGACTAAGGCATAGTCCCAAACATCTTACACTACTACAGATATTCATATGGAATGTGAAACAGTAATGGAACAGCAACTCAAATCATGGTACATAAGCACTTGAGGAATATCAACTTAACATAAATGTAAGCATATGAGATGCCTGAATTTAAATAACTTGGAATGTAACTTGCATAAAGGAAATCATGTACATCAATAGGAGTATTGAGAATCACTTCTCAACGCCCGTAATTAGTGTAAAGTTACACTTTAGATCATTCATGCATTTCTACAAACACTTAGCATACATGGAATAACATACATGACGTATATTGGAATACATGCACTTAGACAATTCCTTTTACCAAGGAGTCGTCATACATGCATCTAGCATACATACATGACAATTAATCATGGCAATCATAAGTGCATATTTTATACGTATACGGTACTTTATAAATACACATAGAATACACAAATCTCAATATAGCACATGCATATCAGGAAAGCAATGTAAACGCAACATTTGGCATGTGAAATCTCATCCATAACAAGAATAAATCACTAACTGGGATTGAAAGCCTTGAAAACCATAACCTATACACTTAAAGTCCGCACCTTAAGCAAGGAAAGAACCACCGAACTGATTTAGACGAGTTGTCTTCGTCAACGGCGATAGAATACCCTAAAATAAGGATAGAAATGAGATACAACAACACTAAGACAAATCTAAGCTCTAACACAAGTTAGGGTTAGGTTAACTTACCCCAAAAGAACTCAGAACCGTCAGAAGAACGATTCAAAGTGAAGGTTCAAAGATGAAGTAGAACAAGGAAGAATCCAAGATGATTCACCAACTTATCTCTCTCACTTTCTCTCTCTTTTCCACTCTCTTTCCAAGCTAGGGTTAGAGAAAATCGTATGGAAAAGAGAGCTAGGGTTTAAGGACTATAAATAGGCCTCAGAATGATGAAAATAACCCCAGGGTCAAGGTATACTTAGGTTATAACCAAAGTAAGCCTTTCTCGATCCAACGAAGCACTTCTGGTAGGCCTATAACCACGAAAGGTCGGACTTAAGCTCCTTGACCATGGATCTAGGTCAAGCTGAGTTTTAATGCCGACCGGCTCTTCAGATCAGCCGTGGCGGACCACACTTAATTCAACGGTCACAGAATCTCGATCAGGTCCACAAGCACTAGGATATGCCTGGGCTAACTATCCTGATCAGAGGGTGAAATTGGGTCAGAATCCAACGGTCAGATAGCTTAAAATCGTCGCGCAAGCGACATGACTCATATTTCATAAAAAGCTTAATAAATTCCAACCGTTCTCACACTCTTCCCTCCGAGCTCAAACAAATCGACCCAGAACATCACATGGACTTAATTTTCGAGGTGATGGTCAAGCCCAACTCGGTGACCGCAACAGCCTAAGATCATCCTATCGAACTTTCGACGCGCGGTCCAGGTCCGATCCAGATCTTCCAAAAATTTCCCAGAACAACTGGATTTAACAATGGATCCCATATTTCAGAGTAACGTAGCGCTCACTAATCTACACGTTTTGAGCCATGCAGATACAATTGAAAGTGATTGATGCGAATTTCACAAGCAATCGAGTAAAGCGCTAATTACCCCAAAAACAACTACTTAAGGAAAGATTAACACAAAAATTCCAAGGTCGTTACATGACCTAAACTCATACTAGATATGTGATGTTGTTCTAAGTTGTTCTCAAGTTATGCGATACCAACTTCTGTCATGCCCTAAACTCAGAAACTGGGCTCACAAAATTCTTAATTGCCGAATCCGGCGCCGACAGCCTTCGTAGTACCCCATTCTCAGCTCCCGGCACCCACACACCAGGTTTCAATCCTGGGATCTTATGAGGATGTTTTTTATCATCAATTTGATTCGTAATGAGCATAACCATAAACATAACCCGCGAACAATAAGCATAAGAACACTATCACAAAACTCACTATGATAAAAAACTTTGAGTACAATGCATATGTAGGGAAATACAAGATAGTGATAATAACAGAAACTCCTGAAGCTCTACTGAACGCTCCCACTGCAGTAAAGCTACTTCTGTGATCTGGTGTCACTTGCACGCATCAATCGTGTATAAACTTATAGAAAGCTTAGAGGGTAGTGTAAGTGTGTGCTTAATGTGCATGTGCTCAGAATGTAATGTCAGAGTAATACGGAATCATGTTGATGGGACATGAATGTAATCAGCCGTACTAAGGCTATGCGGTGCAAGATATTAATGCTATCGACCATATCAAGACCATGTGATGCGAGATGTAACTCAAACATGCCAATCCTCATCTAAATCCTCATATAGCTCATCAAATGTTAGTATAGTTCTCATTCTGGATAATCATTGGGGTTTAGTACCCTCCAAATGTCACTGTCTCTTTCCCAGGCGCGCAGTCCAAGTGAGTGTAAGAAGCCTCACTATCTGCCTTGCCAATAGTCCACCTAATATCTATCCGGCACGTCGGTAGCGGACCCATTCACGAGCTGGTCAAACTTAGCCTAGTAATGCCTCCTACCCTCGAGCGAGTAAGGCCACACCCCTTTCTAACCAACCACGACACAGTGGGAGACGCGGCCTCCTGATATTCAGCCTTTGTGCGCTCATGTATCCACTCGGTCTCGATGTTGGAGTCATCCTCTGGTACCATCGAGTTTAGAAATTTTCACCCAGGGACATCTATGGTACCCCGATGCTAGAAACAGTATTTTCAGTGTCCGATCTTACCATCCACGGTCGCTAGGGTATAAGTTTTGAGTCGAGTTGATACTAATTTACTGGATGCGACTTAGGATCACGTGCAAATGTTATTTACAAGTCGTGGGTTGTCGAAATTTGACGGGGAGGATCGCGGAAATCTAAGGAACGGTACAGACTAGGATACGGGCCTTACACACTTAACGTTCAAAAAAAGAGGAACCCACATGCTTGAGGGATATTGCCTAAAAAAGGGGGAGTGCCACGTGGCTGGCGACAACCAAGCTACAACCGATCCCCACTTGGACTCTTTACTTTGGCATAAAGTATCGTCAAAATGTGTGAAGGCTTTACTATTAGGGTTGGTACTTTGAAGTTTTGACCATCTCTCCGTATGGTCTTGGTTTTAGGCTTGACTATGTGAGTTAACTAGGTTATGGGCTTAGGTGGGCTGATTGGGTGAGTTAACTCACCGAGTTTACTCAAGGCTCTAGGGTTTTGGGTTTTTGGGGTTTAGGGTTAGGCTGACTAGGTTGGATGGTCTGAGTTTAGGGTTTAGGACTGAGGTTCCTATGGTTTAGGCTTATAGGGTTAGTGTTTATGATTGGGGTTCAGCCATCCATCCATCCTTTCAAAACTTTATCAACTTATCAGCTTGAGGTGGTGTGTCTACAGTATGCAAGACTTTTGATCGTTGATGAAAAACCATTTAGAATGATAGAAACAAAGTTTTCATGGTATAAAGTAAATTTCTTAATCTTCAGGTTGAGAAGGCCTCCTGCATTATTATGAAGAGGGAGTGCATAAAGATGTACACAAGTGAGAAAATAAAATTGAAATAAGTTTTGACATCAGTTTTAAGAATGAGTTTGACTCTTGATTTAAGGATGGTGTCTAATAAATGAAAGGGATATATTTCATTGACCGCATACTATGTTGATGAAGATTGGAAACTTTGCAAGTGAATTTTGAACTTCCGCCACCTTCCACCTCATATTGGTTTGGTTATTTTAGATTGTATCTATATCTGTTTACGAGATTGGGGCATTAAAAATAATATCTCTTTAATAACTTTATGTAACACCCCATGCTTTCCAGTACTCGGGTGTTACCATGAAGACCTAAATTAGAATAAATATGAATATAACTTAATTGAATGTTCACCTAAGTTATATTGAATGTTCACCTACATTCTAGCATAAATATGATCAGTAGGAATCATTTTCACCCATAGATCAAGTCATCCATCAGATTGATTTGTAAAATGGACCCCCACATCAACGGAGAAATTTATTTTCAGATTCCCATCTCCTGGATAGATAAATCTAATCAATCATCTTATATTTAGAAGTTTGAATCATGAGATCCACCGTTCATTAGATGCACAACGTTCCATTAATTGATTTAACACTTAATTTCCCTGATTCGACCATTAGATTATAAAATCAACCTTTACGTTGCAATCAGACATCCACAGAAACCATTAAAGTTGTTCAATGTGGACTATGTAAGGCTCTAACCTCAAATCATCCTAAATTTGGGACCCAGGTCACCAAATCCACCGTTTATTAGGCCTATGACACTTAAGTTCACAGTCCACTACTTGATCACCCTTATCCTAACTTTTGGCAACCGAATCTACCATTAAAATCACTTAAATATGCCCTGGAAACCTATAGATAATGAATGATCAAATTAAGTAACAACCTAACCGTTAGATTTCCAATAATCAACACATAAGACCTAATATGCTTAGTGAGGCCCACCTGAATGCTAGATCTGTCTCATCTCTAGTCAAATGATCTAGTGAGACTAGTAGAATCTAATGGTTGGTGCGGATCTTACATAAGAAACTCGTGGACCCTACTTTAGAGTCGTACGTGCACACAAGGTGTGTACACCTACTGTACAGTAGGTTATTAGTTGGTCAAACGAGCGTTGACCAGAGCTCATTCGATAAAAGGAGAGATTTCTCTTTCTTACCCTACAACTTTGAAACAAACATCGTTCGTCTGTGAATCAGGTGACCTACCATCTTAGATCATATGAGTGATCTGATTCATCTATCATGTGCATAATGAAGGTCTGACTAAAACCCTAACAGATTTCGCATGTTAGGCACACATGTGTGTGCTTGGTTTTTAGTGAAAGGCAAGTTGTGCGAGAGAATCTTTTCGAAAATGGAAATTCGTTTTAGCTCTGAGTTGGCGATCTAAGTGGAGGAATTTAAGCCAATCTCAGCCATCTTTCTGAGTTAATCTCAGCCGTTCAAAGTAGCTCCATAAGGAGTAGTGTTCCCATAGAAAACCTCCTTTCCAGTAGCTGCTTCTAGAAACCAAACGTCGGGATCAAATCTTGGCCATCCATTGTTTATCTAATGATGCAAGAGAATTGGTTTTGATATAAAAGAAGAAGGAAATCATGCAGCTATGCCTTCTTCTCTTCTTCTTGTGCCAACACGAGAAAACCAAGCTGAACTCTCCTTCCTTCCATCCATTGAGAAATTCTCACTAAAGCTTCAATTCAAAGCTTCCCCAAGCTCTCAGGGACTGATCTAAATCATCTAGAAGGGAGAATATTGAGAAAGGCGCCACATATTCAAAGATGTCATGATCAGCTGATCATCTTCCTCACAAAACCTTTTTGTTAAATCAAGTTAAACCTCGATTCAGCTCACTGATTCACTGTAGTTTTGGACCTAGTTCAATCCAAGGCACGATCTAGAAGGAAGAAGCAGGGTGAGAGTTTAGGAGGGTGAGTTGAAAGGAGTTAAGGGCCGTTCATTGTTGTGCCATAACGACTCGACCCAACAGAGTTACAGGTGGGGTCTAATGTAATTTCCATGTCTGTGCGTAACTGGGGGAGAAAATAATAAAAGTGGAGAAAGAAGAGGAGAGAGAGATAGAGGCGAATCCAGTGTCGTGTTGCACCGTTTGTGCCGCACATGATCAACTCGCTGTTGAGTTGTGCGAGTTAGGTCGAGCTCATTGTTGAGTGTCAAATATTGCATATTTTCCCTGTTTATATCTTGGTTTTATGAACATGATAATGCTTAATGGGTATATGTTATACACATTTGTATTGCGAGGTGAGTCTAAGAGCTTGGATTGAAAAGAATGCTAAAAGCATGGATTTGATGCTCAATAATCACTAAGGCAAGGTATGGATCTTAGGATACCACATTAAAGATCTCAAGTCCCTAAGACTTAAGGAAACCAAGTGAAGAAGGAAGAAAGTCGACAAATTAAAGTGTAAAAATCTAGAAATCTAAAGCTTCACCGTCGATGACATCGAACACTCTTCGATGGAATCAATGTAAGTGTTTGATGGCATTGAGACCTGATCGATTGTATCAGAACTTACGTAAAAATCAAGTTTGGTTGCTGAAATAATTGAGTATTTTTCTCGATGGCATCGACCACATGTTCCATTCATCGAAACTCAGTTTGATCGCATCGAAGACTATCTGATGGGATTGATATTTTTGAAGAATATTGGAGCAACTCGCTGGAACATTTTGGATACTTTCCAACGGCATCAAAGACATGTTTAATGGCATTGAAATCTGCTGGATGACATCGAAGGCATTACGTAGAGTGTGTAAATTTGAGGCAGTTTCCAAAGTTGGTTAGACAAAGCTTATATATTTGGGTTCTCCAAGGAGCTCTAAACCCGAATTTGGTTTCAAGGAACAAAGCCAAAGGGTGGAGCAGCCTCCCAAGAGTTTTTCTTCTTCCCTAGTTTATTTTTCATATTTTGTTTGAGAGATTTAGTTTCAATCATGCCTATGGTTAACTAAACCTCTTAGCTACGGCTAAGAGGTGAAGTTTGTAGCGTGTTAGGATGTTTATCTTGCTTTAATTCTTGTATATGTTGAATTTCATTGATTTCTAGTTGAATTAAGTAATATTTTCAGTTTTCTATGGTATATTGTGACTCAAATTACAATAGATGTTGTGATGACTTTGAATATCTTCTTATCTGTTTTGATATTGTTGAGATTGGTAATATTCGTGATTCACCATTGTCTTCTGGGCATGGTGGATGGTTGAATTCCCTTCCAATTACCACAATAGTGCTTCATGTATGAACTATTTTAATGAGAAGTTTAGATCATGCTTCAATTATTTTATCTTCCAACTAGATAGGATGGGACTCCGATTTCAGTTGTGTTTATTGAATAATGTGAGGTAGCATCTTATTAGCTACAAGTGGATCCTTGGCGCCCTAGTTTCCTTTTGATTATTGATAGTTTATTCACAATTACTTCTAACTATTCCAGATTTCAATTTAGATCTTGTTCTAGTTATACTTCTAGTTATTTTCAGAATATGTACAAGTTTAATTCTTGTGGATTCGACCTCGGTCTCATTGAGTTATTACTACATTGTGACCCTACACTTGGGGTTGTGAACAAGTTTTTGGCACCGTTGCCAGAGACTACGACTACATTTTTCTGAGATTAATTAGTATTAGAATTAGTTTAGGATTAGGAATTAATTTTTGCTGTGTTTTTAGGTTGGGATTTTTCTGAATTTTTAGGAACTAACATTATATTCTATTTTGCAGGATCCTAACATAGTAACTCTTATCCGGTAACTTCGTTCCAACTTTCTTTATTTTTAGATTTCTTATTTTCTGTAGTTTTCTTTTTCTTAGGTTTTAGTTGTTTAGTTGCTTGAGGGTTGCGAGTGTTTCATGCCCAAGTGGGTTCATGATAACACTCAACATCTCTTAAGTGAAGGAGAATTAGTCGAATAGTTGCCTATTTATCAATGGATTAAATACCACTTGAGATTCTCTCAGTTAATTTGAGTGATGGTTGCACGTCAACCTCAACGCCCAGTTGAGGAAGTCCAGGATGAGAATGAGGTGCATCAGGCACCCCTGCCTCGTATTCTACGAGATTATTTACAACCGGCGGGGGTGATTACACCTACCTACATGATATTCCCACTGAATGCAGGAACCGTGGATGTCAAATTGGGAGTAATTTAACTCCTTCCTAAGTTTCATGTACTAGAATATGAAAGTCCATACTTACATATGAAAGAGTTCGATGAAATAATATCCATACTACACAAATGTGTCTGAGGACACAGTAAGACTGAAATTATTCTCTTTCTCTTTGAAAGAAAAGGGTAAGTCGTGTTTGCATTCCTTAAGACCACGGTCCATTGACACATGAGCTGAGATGACAAGAGAGTTCCTTAAAAAGTTATTCCCGTATTATAAAACGAATACCTTAAGGAAAGTCATCATGAGTTTTGTGCAAAAAGAGGGTGAGACCTTCTTCCAATGTTGGGAGCGATATAAGGAACTCATAAATTCATCTCCATAACATGGCTATGAAACATGGCAAATAACAAGCTTTTTCTATAATGGATTGACCTCTCCCATGTGCCAATTTGTGGAGATGATGTGTAATGGGGAATTCATGAATAAGGAATCCGATGATGCGTGGGATTATTTTGATAAACTTGCTGAAAGCGCGCAATCATGGGATACCTCCCCAAGACCCACCACTTCTAAGCTTGCTCAACCAAAGGAAAAAGGGGGAATCTATATCTTTAAGGAAGAAGATGATATAAATGCAGGAGTTGCCAATCTCGCAAGGAAAGTTGAGGCCATAGAACTTAAGAAGGCATAACCTATCAAACCCAATAAGGCTGCTGAAGTTGTTTGTGGTATTTGTGCTTGCAATATACATACAACTAAAAATTAGCCTACAATTCCTGCTTTTTAAGAGATATTGAATGAGCAATTAAATGCCATGAATAACTACCAAAGACCTTTCAGTGGACCCACCTCGAATAGATACAATTCCAGCTGGAGGAAACATACAAATTTTAGTCGGAGGAATGGACAAACGACTAACCCACAAGAGGCCCTTACACAACTCTGAGAGGCCTTAGGAGGATCCAGTTAAAAAATTCATGCAAAACCAAGAGCTATTCAACCAGAATATGGTGCAAGCATTCCAGTATCTCAAAACAACAATGGAAATGTTTGCATCATCAATTCAAAGGATCGAGTCACACTTAACAATTAGGGAGCAATAGACTTTTCCAACCCAACCTCTACCCAATCCAAAACCGCAATGTGAAATCAGTGACCCAAGCTCTTCCAATCAACATGTGGAACAAGCTAAATCTATCACCACTCTTAGGAGTGGAAAGACAATAGACAAATCTATTCCAGTGAGGGCTAAAAAGTCTAAGGATCCGGAAGAAGATGAGAATGATAGACTTAGCGACACTCCACATGAGATAGAACCGGAATCTCAAAATAAGCCGATTGCTGCGCCATTTCCCTAGCGGTTGATTGTACCAAAATCTCTATCTAACTCTCAGGATATTCTAAAGGTGCTTAAGCAAGTGAAGGTCAATATCCCTCTACTGGATGTCATTAAATAAATCCCTTCATATGCCATATTTTTGAAAGATTTATGTACGACCAAAAGATGACAAAATATTCAAAAGAAAATCTTTTTAACAAAAAAAGTGAGCGCCATCCTCAAGAAAAATGTGACACAAAAATACAAAGATCTCGGTAGCCCAACCATCACTTGTGTAATTGGGAATTAACGGATCGAGCACACACTTCTTGACTTAGGGGTGAGTGTTAATTTAATCCTATTCTTGGTTTATGAATAATTGGGTCTAAGTGAATTAAAACTCACCCAGAGCACATTACAACTTGCCGATTGATCGATTCGTGTACCGAGAAGAATGATTGAAGATGTGTTGGTCCAGGTATATAAATTCTACTATCTAGTAGATTTTATTGTTCTGGATACTCAACCTATCATGGATGTGAGCACTCAGATACCCGTCATTCTTGGTCGCCCATTCGTTTCTACATCAAATGCCATCATTAATTGTAGGAATGGAGTTATGAATTTATCCTTCGAAAATATGATATTGGAGCTCAACATCTTTTTCAATATGGACAAACAGTCAGAGGATGTTGACGATACCCACGACATTAATATGATCGATTCTTTCATAGAAGATAGAACACTTTTGACTCTATATTATGACTCTTTAGAGACGTGCTTGGCCCACTCCCCTGATTTGGATGATGACATGATTAGGGAGATGGGTGCCTTGTTAGATAATGTGCCGGTACTTGAAGTTAACCGGTGGAGGCCACAATTTGAAACTTTTGCCCAAACAGATGTAGTGCCTCTACCGTCTAGCCTCAAAGCACCGAAGCTTGACCTAAAACCTTTATCCGCTGATCATAAGTATGTCTACTTAGGTCAAGATGAGACATACCCGGTGGTAATTTCTTACCACCTTGAGAAAGAACAAGAGAGTGTGCTTATTTCTACTCTCATTGAGCATAAAGGAGCCCTTGGATGGTCGATTGTGGACCTTAAGGGAATTGATCCTTTGATTTGTGAAATTGTAGTTTAGACCGCTATAGTAGAAGTATGGAATAGTTCAAGAGTCTTAGAGGGGGGAGGGGGGTGAATAAGACTTTTTAATGATTTTGCCAGTTTAAAACTTCATTGCCTTATTTAAACTAATTTGCAACTAAACTAAGCAAGGCAATATAACTCTAAAGGCTTCCAAGCCAATAGAGGGTCTAAGCACATAGGCTGCTTTAGATATGCAAATAAAGCAACTAGCCTATAGCATTGTGAACATGTGTGTATGGAATATGTTACCTATAAATTCAAGGCATTCATCTGATCATGTATATAGAATTAAGCATTAAAACATATAAACATAATTAAACAGATGCGCAAATGACAATTCCAAACACAAGCATGTATAATGGTTCAGCTAGGTGCCTACTCCACTCCCGACAGATGCACTCTCTCATAGAGTGTGCCAAATTTCACTATCAATGGTTTTAAATCAGGTTCACCATAAACCTTTACAGTCCTACACAAAGGACTCTACAATTTATGTCATGCACACGAGCAAAGGTCCTACACTGAGAACTTACGTTTAGGCCACACCGGCCAAGGTCCCACACAAGGCACCTACGTTTAGGCCACACCAGATAAGGTCCCACACAAGGCACCTACGTTTAGGCCACACCGGCCATGGTTCCACACTAGGCACCTAGTCGAGTTTGTGGATAGCAAACTCTTAGCCTCAATCCTACAAGAGGATAAAGACTAAATTATGGACTCTTAACACTGACACTTACTTTGTCGGATTGAGTCCCTTTTTGTAGCTCTGCTTGGGTTACTTGATCTTTGCTATTTCATGCTTCAATCAGCTCCCCGATGCTCCCCAATCACGATGCTATAATTTTCCTATTGTTTCAGCTTCACTATCAAATACCTTGCATATGATGTTCCTATTAGGGTAACCAAGGTAATGGGAGTGTGTTAAATCTCCTATAAAAGATGGTGAATGGATTTTCTAAGGGATTCAACTGATGGATGCTCTAGAGTATCATGGAGACTAAGGATTTGCCAATAGGTTTGGTCTCAATACTCTAGAGAAGGCTTGAGATCATGTTCTTCATTAATAGGAGCTTTGAATGCTCATTGAAGTGAGGAATCACAATGAAAAGAACATGAATCTTGTGTGGATAGAGTTTAGGATGAGTGGGTTGAGCTTGGGACGAACTAGGGACTCTAAAATGTCTTAATCCATGCTTTTCACAAATTTTTAGATGCTTCTTCTATAGAGAAAAAGTTCCAACGGATCTATAACGGCTACTTTTCAGTCCTACCGAGGGAACCTTCGGTCGCACTGAACTGTCATCGATGGGACTGAATTATCTCTTGGTGGCACCGAATTAAGTCCTGAAGTTGCTGGAAGAATTTGGTCACTTTCGGTGGCACTGAATTTTGTCTTCGGTGGGATTGGTGCGATCGAAATTCATATTGGTGAGACCGAATTAAATGCAAATGTTGCTGGACTATTTTAGTCACTTTCGGTTTCACCAAAGGTGCCATTCAGTGGCACTTACTCCAATCGAAGGTGAGATATATCTTCCTGTTTTAAGTGTTTGTCCTGCAATTCTTTCAGCAACTTTGAACTTTCTAAAGCTAAATCCAGAAGAATGAAAAGTATGAACTTAAAATGGCTTTGGATAGATGATTTAAGTAGGGTTTCCTATTTGGGTAAGGATCATCTACAGATATGATCAGGATCGTTGAAGCTTCTCTTTACTTTGTGAATGTTGCTTAATGCTTCTACTCTAGTTACGTCATCGGTCTTCATTCTTCAAGGACTCATCCGACTACTTGACATAATGAGTCACATGATTGATAAATAAGTGTGCAAGGTGTGTGTACTAACAAATTCCCCCTTTGTCAATTACATGACAAAACAAACTAACCTATAACATTGTCATGGTCCATACCAATGACATACCAAAACAATAAAGGATTACATATCAATATACCAATTTACAACTCAAAAGAAATTTAGACATGTAACACAATAATGCTGCTCCCCCTGAGTTTCTTCCATGATAAACCTGCAACAAGGGAAAATCAATCTCTGTAAAATGACAATGGATCATTTTGGTGGGTGGGTTCTTCTCCCCCCATTTGTCAGTCATTGGCAAAGGATATTCCAAGAAGTAGGCCAATAACAATTTTTTGGATAAAGCTCAGTTCAGAGAGAGACAAATCACATAATGTTAGAGAGTATAAGTAGCGAATATGTAAACAGTATGTGAAAAGCATATGTCAAAAAATATAACCATGAGCAGAATAACTAACATAAGCATAAAAGATATCAACATTTAAACTTTAAAAGTTTCATCAAAATAGCTACCCCAAGCTTGGATAGAATCATCAGCATCCATAAAATATGTCAAGCCCTTAGGGGCATAAGCAATTTAAATAAAAAAAAAGGTATCATAAGATTCATGCAAAGTTGAAGGGAGCAACAAAATTTTAGGCTTTAAATGTTAGTTTAGTCTATAAACCACTGCATCACCCAAGGCAAAAAGTGTTGGGGTGAGGACCAAAAATATCCAAATAGAAATCACTAGTACATTCACATAGAACAGTAGACTTAAGAGGGGCTAGGCGGCCTAACATCCACAACATCATCCTGGTGACATGACAAATGAGCAGCAATCCATTGCACAGTCCGTTGGATAGAATGAACTATTCTTTCTAACCTGGACTATCGCTAAATTATCTGCCCTTGCTGTTCTCTAATAGAGGCGAGAATGCCGTTTGAAGACGTCATAGGTGCAGGAGGTGAAGGTTGTGGAGCTGCAACACCTTCAGAAGGTTCAAGAGCATCTTCGCGGGGTTCTTCATCTTCAGCTTGATCGCCTGACCCATGCCCAGATGAAAGTTTCATCTTCTTTAAGTTGTTGGCTGTGAATCGAGGTGCGGTGATTGTTTCGCCCTTGTTTCCCATCAGGCCGAACTAGTTGGCTAACCAACAGAGCAACTGTCCGAATGGTATTCCAGAGGTATTTGACTCAAAAGCGTAAACAAATTGATGAAAGATCATTATTAGAAGACACATAAGCTCCCCTGTTCCAAGTTTATAGAGAATCTCAACCATGAATAGGGTGAGTTCGGTAAAGTTGCCCGAGCGAGGATAGACATTTGAGACAAATATGAGGTGAAGAACATGACAGTCATTGGACATCTCTGTTGCTCGGAGAGCATTACCTTTGCTCCACTCAATGTTCCCACCATTGCAAAGAAATTTAGTCCAAGTAATTCGTTTGGTAGTAGCAGACATATCGAGTTCAGTGGATTGTTCCAAGTAGACAAGGACTTTAATTAGGGAGGCAATCTTGGACGGGGTGACATGGAAAACTCTCCCACAATATTTAACTTCGAAAGCAACGGTTTCATGATGCTTCGATTGGGTGCAGTGAGACAAGAAAGATTTAACAAGGTTTATGTCCACTTCTCCTTCGAGAGACAAAATTGGGTCCCAACCACGACGATGAAGGATATCATAGACATTATAGTCTTCAAGACATGAAGAATCGATATTCCTTTCACAGATAATTTTTCTAGTAGCGAATTGAGCCGCTATAGGACTTGGAGGAGGAGAGGGAATGTCGAGGATGTTGGCGAATAGTTCGACCTCTTTTCGGGGCATATAGTTTGGACTTGGTCCTCGAGGATTCACCTCGATCATGTTTCTTTTTGGTATGACCCTCTCAAGGAGGAGCATATTCCTAATCCTCCATTTGAGAAGAAAGGAGTAAAAAGGGCGAGAGCTAAGTAAAAGAAAGAAACGTCAAAAGAGAGAGGCAAATACAAAAAGAATACCTTGGAAACAATGGATTTCAGTAGGAAACCCTCCAGCCGACGTTTGAGGAAAATAGACAAAAAGTTAGGGCAAATGAATCTGGACTTGAGAATCATTTTAAATAGACATCCTCGCACGATTTCGGTCAGACCGAAGGAGTTGTCCGTCGGACCGAAGGTCCTTAATAAAATTTTTTCCAGGAATTTCTAAATGATGTACAAGTATATATCTCAAGTAAGTATTTTGTACATCCGAAAGACATAAAAAATTGATAACAAGTATAAACATCAAGGATCCAAATTGAATATACATATATTCAAAAGAATGTTGAGGCTATACATCCTCAAATGTGACAATTAAAATTAGTAGACTGCTAAGTAATGTTAAATTACACATACTCCAATAGATTTTTGGAGATCTCCAAATATGTTGGCATCCAGTGGTTTCGTTAATATATCGGCGAGTTGTTGCTCAGTAGGCACAAGTTCTAGCGTGATGATGTTCTTTTCAACAAGTTCACGTATGAAGTCATGTCAGATGCCAATGTGCTTTGTTTTAGAGTGTTGGATTGGATTTTTTGAAATATTAATGGCACTTGTATTTTCACAAAATAGTGTCATTATAGATTGCTTAATGCCATAACCCAGTAATATTTGCTTCATCCACAGAAGTTGTGTGCAACAACTACCAGCTGCAATGTATTTGGCTTCAGCAGTAGATAATGAAATTGAGTTTTGCTTTTTGCTATGCCATGATACAAGACAATTTCCAATATAGAAACAACCTCCACTGGTGGACTTACAATCATCAATGTTCTTGGCCCAATCGACATCTGAATACCTAGCAATTATGGTAGATGTGTCAAATGGGTACCATAAGCCGAAGTCAGTAGTCCCAGCCACAATTCGTATAATTCTTTTTACTACGGATAGGTGTGATTATTTAGGATCAGCCTGAAATCGAGCACATGCACCAATGCTAAATGCAATGTTTGGCTGACTCACGGTTAGGTAAACTACCTATCATACTGCGATACAAGTGCTGATTCACACTCTTTCCATTAACATCTTTAGAAAGTTTAAGAGTGGTGCTCATGGGAGTATTATGAGTTCATCTAGATTCAAGTCCAAATCTTTTTATCAAATCTTTTGCGTATTTGGACTGACATACAAATATTCCATTTACCATTTGTTTCACTTGTGGTCCTAGAAAGAAATTTAGTTCGCCAACCATGCTCATCTCAAATTTAGATTTCATCAATTTAGTGAATTCATGAGTAGCATCTTCACAAGTGGATCCAAAGACTATATCATCCACATAAATTTGGGCAATGAGCAAGATATTCCCAGCCTTTTACGTAAAGAGTGTTGTATCAAAACTTCCCCTACAAAAATGGTGGTCTAGCAAAAATTGCGTTAAGCACTCATACCATGCTCGAGGTGCTTGCTTTAGACCATAAAGCGCTTTGCTCAATTTGTATACGTGTTGAGGATACTTTGGATCCAAAAATCCTTTTAGTTGTTCTACGTATACTTCTTCCTCAAGTACACCATTGAGAAAGGCATTTTTTTTACGTCCATTTGAAATAATTTAAAAACACATGCAATAGACATGAGAATTCTTATAGACTTGAGGCAATCTAGGGGGCAAATGTCTCATCAAAATCAATGCCCTCAATTTGTGAGTAGCCTTATACCACGAGTCTTACCTTATTCCTTACTACAGTCTCGGATTCATCGGACTTGTTCTTGAAGACCCATTTGGTTCTGATGATATTTGTTTCAAGTGGCCTGGGAACTAGCTGCCACACCTCATTCCTTTCAAACTGTTGGAGCTCATCTTGCATAGCCGCAATCTAAAATTCATCTTGGAGAGCTTCTATGACATTCTTGGGCTCAATTTTTGAGGTGAAGCATAGATGACTAGAAATACCCTCAAGTTGACATTGAGTTTTGAAAACGTCATTTAGATCTCCAATGATTTGATTGATGGGATGATCCTTAATGAATGGCAAGTTGTTCGACGGTTGAGGTTCATGAGGTGAGGTGGATTTGTTATCAAATTTACCTATTATGCATGAGTCCATATCATCCTCTATATCAATTTTAGGATTATTTTCATCATGTGGTTGGTCATCAACAACCACATTGACAGATTCTTGAATAGTTAGTGTACTTAAATTGTACACTCCATAAGCGTGACTATTTGTAGAATATCCTAGAAAAATACCTTCATCACTTTTAGAGTTGAATTTCCCTAGTTATTCTCTATCTTTAAAAATATAGCATTTACTACCAAAGACATGAAAATATTTTACATTGGGCTGTTTCCACTCCATAGTTCATATCGAGTCTTATTCAATCCTGCTCTAAGGTATACCCTATTAATTATGTAGTAGGCGGTATTTACGGCTTTGGCCCAGAAACTTTTGGCCATGTTTTTACTATTTAGCATAACTGAACCCATTTCTTGCAATATCCGGTTCTTTCTTTCAACTATTCCATTTTGTTGTGGTGTTTTTGGTGCTAAGAATTCTTGTCGGATTCCATTTTTATCACAGTATTGTTGGAATCGATCATTCTCAAACTCCCCACCATGATCACTCCTAATATGACTTATGTAGTATCCATTTTCATTTTGAAGTCATTTTGCCATCTTCTTAAATTTATCAAATGCATCAAATTTTTCCCAAAGAAAGGTGCCCCAAGTAAATCTGGAGTAATCATCCACCACTACCAGAAAATATCTATTTTTCCCATGGCTCTCAACTTTGGTAGGTCCCACTAGATCCATGTGCAATAAGTCAAGTGGTTTGGAAGTTGCTTCGGTGGTTGTCTTTTTATGTCCAACCTTTATCTATCTGCCTTTGAGACAATCATTGCACATAATCTTCTCTTTCTTCCTGATCTTAGGGAGACCTCTCACCAAAATTTTTGAGTTTAGCTTAGCCAAATTCCGAGAGTGGACATGCCTAAGTCTTTGGTGCCTCAGCTTGTATTCATTGTTTAGGGCTATGTGGCATTTTGTGGATGAGACACTTTCTCCACTACTTTCAACTACATAGCAGTTGTCACTTGTGCGAAGACCTTTCATGATAAGTTTACCTATGAGATCTGAGATCTTGCACATATCTTTGGAGAACGTGACTGAGTGTTCTTTGTCACAGATTTGGGAAATGCTTAGAAGGTTATGTTTTAATCCCTCTACACAAAGAACATCCTTAATTCTAGGCAAGCCAGGCCCAACTATTGTCCCTCTTCCAATAATTTTGGTGGAGCTCCCATCACCAAATGTGACTCACCCACCATCAAATTCTAAATAATCATAGAAGTGGGTTCGATCACCTGTCATATGTCTGGAGCACTAGCTATCAAGATACCACTTAGAACTGTTGCCTACTTTAAGTGCAGTATGGATTACAAGGAAATTGTTCATGTTCTTTATAACCCATTTGATGACAATCCTTTTTGGAGATGTTGCTTTGTTTTCACCTTTAGGCTTTTTGGATTTTTCTGGTAACTCAACCAGGTTTCCTTGTTTCATCAATTCTTTGGTTTTCCGATTCAGTTGAGCTACTTGATTTATCAATTCCTCCATCCTCTTAGTCATTTTGGTTGGAGTAGGGTATTTTCTTCCTTCATTTCGTGTATGCTTTGAAGGACTCTTTGTTTTCTGCATTATTTTTCCGGATAGTTTGAATTTTCCTATATGGTTCAACCCGAAAGTGGAGTGAGACCTGCTAGATGCAAGACATTCAATTTTGTAATGTCCCAGGTCTCCACAAGAATGACAGATTGGAGTGTTTTTTTTTTGTGTTGCTTCCAGATGCAACAGTTTTCTTAATCACAAGTGGTGTAAGAACGGGGCTTGATTTGCCAATTTCATAGCCTAGGTGTTCACACCCCAAGTATAGGGTTGTAATGTAATAATAATCTTAGTAAGACCGAGGTCGAATCCATAGGGACTGAACCTTGTACATAATCTGAAAGTAACCACAACTAGAACTAGGAGAAGACGTAATCTAAATTAGAAAAATTTAAGAGAAATAATGGTGAAATATTAAACTAAAACTTGTAAAATTCAAAAGTGGGAAACTGGGGTGCCAAGGATCCACTTGTAGCAATCAGGGAGATTTATGCTTGATTTATGAACACAACTGGAATTAGAGTCCCATCTTCATCCAATTGGAAGATATATCATTAAAAACCAAATCTAAACTTCCTTTGATCCAGTTTTCAAGAGATTAGAGGTATGAGAATTAGAATTAATTCCATCACAAAACCATGCCCATTAGACAAAACAAACAACAAAATTTAGCCAATCCACAACCAATCTAAGAGAGTTATGAACATTAGGAAGGATTCCATCATCCAACCATGCCCATGAGACGATGGTGAACAACGGGGCGCCCACCTTCATAATCCCTATAATGAACAGAACATGCTTAGAGCCATCGCAGATCCATTGTAATTTAAGTCACAATAAACCATTAAAGATTAAAAGTATTCCATATAATCAAACTATAATCAAAGAGAGTTCATAAACATAAATCAAAACCGTAGAAAACTCCCCATCATACTACAAACTTCACCTCTTAGCCCTAGTTAAGAGGTTTAGCCAGACATGATCAAGCTAAATCTCTTAAAATAAAGCATAAAAGGAAAAGAAGAAAAAAATTGAGGGAGAAAAACTCCCTAGCTGATAGCCCTCTCTCTCTCTTCTCTCCCACGTCTCAAAAGATGCCTCTCTCTCTTTCTCCCACGTCCTTTTATAGATAGCAAGCAAGAGGTTAGTGCTGCTGAAGTCGGTGAAGAAACCACCTGCGGAAAATCGCAGCACATCCTGTACGCTGTTGAAAAACACAACCGACTTGCGTTTGATATGGTATTTCGGCAAGAAGGGGGCTGAAAAATCCAGTTTCTCTCTGTGGCTGGGGTCTTTTCGACGTAGGATTCCTCTGAACGGTTCAGATCATCCAACCACTCTAGGCCGGTGGGCCACAACTCCCTGTAACATCCGAGAAATCTGGACGTGCGTATCTTGCGAATTACATTGTGCTGACGTGTTCGGTGGGCCCCACAGTGATGTTTCAGCGAAATCTACCCCGCTCATTAGATTCCTGGCAAAAAACCAGCCGGAAAGGAGTAGTTTTGGTCGAGTTTTGGTGCGGTTCACTATATCAAATCAGCTCGCCGTTCATCCTGCATTTTTCGGCGATCCACGTGTGTATGTATGCATGGGGCCAAAAGGCCACCATGGCCAGGGTCGTGGCCACCCCTAGACGCAATAGACGGTCCAGATTGTCCATTTGGATGATGGGTGTGGCCCATTGTGTGGTGCGTCCGCTGGATGCTCGTGCTGAAGAAGGATCAGGTCAGTGGGATTGTTGACCGGATCTCAGTCCGGTGCACGTCCAGTGCACGTGCGCACTGTGTACACACAATGCACACGTGGGGTCCACTGTGATGTGTATGTCAAATCCTCTCCATCCATTCATTTTTTCATCCCATTTAAGGAGTTGAGATCAAAATTGAAGCATATCCAGATATCAGGTGGGCCCCAGATTAATGATTTATGGGTTGATCTATCCGTTGGGCTACTTTCACAAGGATCCAATGGATGAAATTTTACTTGTACGATTAATTTATGGTCCTCAGGCCAGATATAAAGTTTCCAGCCAAACGGATGGTGAGAACCCTGTGATCTTGCATTCAGGATGACTTTCGGGCCTCTTTATTGTTTTTCACTTGATTTTCTCGGATCTTTGGTGTGTAACTTCTTTGATCTCGGTCTCCTACAATCCGACCTTTGCCTTGGTGATTTCTAAGCTTTAAATCCATGCTTTTAGTACCCTTTTTCAGTCCAGACTCCTAAATTCACCTTGCAACATAAACACAATTAAAATAGGACGTTAAACAGTATCATGCTCGTAAAATCAGGTAATAACTAGGGTCTAATATGCAATATTTGACCCTCAACACAATCCCCAACTAGCATTTTGCTAGTCCTGAGCAAAGTATGCGCAAAATAATTTAAGAATTACGGGACAATTCCTATAAAACCGAGTGATTTTTGAAAAACAATCCGGTCAATAGAATTCTAAGATTCATGAATGTTAGGCATTACTTTCTCCTAGACTCAAGCTCACGGTAAACTTCATCGTCAAGTTCAAAGTATTAATCCACCAATTAGAAAAATTCTAAACATTGAGTTCCATAGGTGTATAGTGCAACCTAAACTTATCAGAATCAAAGGTTCAATTCTCTATTTCATGATAACATTGATAATCAAAAGAGCATTTAGGATAACCATAACCTAAACCAAAACTTTCCTTACAGTTCAACTTTTCATTCTTCCAGCTTTTGATTTTTCCATCGATGGCTTTCACGTGATGTCAATCTTTTTAAATATCTTTAATAGGTAGCCCTTTTCGACGACAACTGTTTTTTTTAGCTGGGTATTCTTTTATTATTATTATTATTATTTTCAATTCTTCTTTTCTTTATCTTTTCTTCTTATTGACCATGATGGATAAATTCCCCAGGCTGGTTCCTTCCATCCTTAATGATCACCAAGTTAACAATTCAATATCAAGTTGAAACCTTAATGTGTAAGTTAGATGTGACATGTGAAATCATGACTCAATTAATGCTTAAAAGTTCTAATCATGGATTAATAATTCAAACTTAACTATGAAATCTAACAGATAACTGAATCCAAGAGTCACAAATTACCAACATTACGTATTTTATACTTATAAATCAAATATGACCTTTAAAATCACTTCGAATTTATAAGAATTTTCAGAAAAAATTAAAAAAAATTCACAAATTTTCTCATAATTTTTGCTCAAGACTGAGAAAACATTGATTAGGTAACCTAATCTCCCATCGCCAACCTAAAATCTACATTGTCCTCAATGTAAAAGATATAAGCATGAAATGCACATGAAGCAACAAAATTGAAGGAGAAGTGATGGAAAGATAGTACCTAATGGAGTTAAGAGGCTTTTTCCAAAGAGCTATCAGCGTGAAAGTGGGTCAGCACAAGAGTGAAACCAACAAAAAGCAAACTATCCTAGAGCAACTAGAAAGCAAACTACCCTAAAGGTATAAAGCCGACTATCCTAGAACGACAAAAAGCAAACTATCCTAATCTTATGAAAGCAAGGGAAAAGCTACTCATTCATGCCGCAAGGTTTTTCTTTCGGCCAATATCTTGATAAAATTCTCAGTAAGTTTCTCAACAAGATCATCCAAAAGCCCTTTTTGTAATAAGCTTGGATGCCTTGGAGCATGAAATTCCAGAGAAATCTATAGACCTCATCAAAAGATTGTTGTTGCATCACCTGAGGTATCCAAAGTATATATGATTCACCTGTGACAGAAAAAGTTGCAACGTTAGTATTCTATGATGAATCAGAGACTACAGGTAGATATAATTCAGAAAAATTCTCACCAGATGATGTAGTCTCAACACATTTCAAAGTTTCAGACTTCGGTTTAATTTTCAGCTCCTCCTCCTTTAATGGTAAGCATTCAAGATCTATGGAGGGGAGGATTTCAGAGTAAGGGTTCTCTCGGTCCATGACAACCATTGAGGTATTGTCTTGTAAGGCATCCACTCTTTCTTTTATCATAGGATCATTTGAATCTATAAAGTATGCCAAGCAATCATCCAAAGAGTTGAAAAATTCCACATTGAAATCTATAATGAGATGCTCAAGGACTCCATTGTCTTTAAAAGTAGATGGAGGTATACTCTCTTGCTCCAGCCCTGCACAGACAGATTGAGGGTCAGTAGACAAAGTATTGATGTGAGGACTTTGTTCATTGATACTACTCAGAGGAGGCATTGAATTGTCAAAATTTGACAGTTTAGATGGTGATTTCAACTTGGTGGTTTCAAATTTTAGAATCTTATCAAGCAATTCATCCATCTCCCTAACTATCTTATAAGTTAATTCAGGGGAGTGGTCTAAACATGTATCACACAGGTTAGAAGGTTTAGGTGAAAGTGGTTCATTCTCCACATTTAAATTAGCCATATCAGATAGGTGGAGTAGATTACTATGGTCGATAACTTCCTAAACCTCTTAATCATGGATATGGGACAAACTTGAGATTGAATCCCAATATGCATCATCTTCTAATTCAGTGCAGTACACACTTGGAATGTGATCATTTTCCTCACATTCTGTTCCTAGATTGGGTTGAGGTTCAAATACACTAACCTCTTCCTCATCATTAAAATCAAGTGTGTCATGTGAGCGAAGTGTGTCAATATCATTATCTTTGAAAACCAACAATGTCTCTTGATTATTCCTTTGGACCGTCATCGAGATTGACTCATCGGGAAATTGAGCCAGATGCTCATTAATAGATTCCAACTCCTTATTTCAAATTTTAGAGTTCTCCATGAGTAAGTTAAGATCACTCTCCTCGTATTGTGTTTCTGGATGGAGTTGTGGCTGGGACAAACTAGCTTCCATTATCTCATCATAAGTAGGGAATCCAAAGGAGTAATCAAGAAAATTAATTGGTGGTTCATCTCTCCAATGTGTCGAGTTGACATCACTTTCCTTGCACTGTATTTATAATTTGGGTTGCGGTTAGGATGAATTAGTCTCCATTATCCTATCGAGCCGTGATTCAAGTACTTCTAATAATTTCCTATATTAGTAGCATAGTCTGTGTAACTCTGAGGTGACTCCTCTTGGATCGTTTCTGGTGGATATTCAAAAGTGGCTGATCCAAGAGGATTTTCACCATGATGTTTTACTGACTCAACTTTGAAATATTTCTGTTTCCACTGATCATAATCATACAGGTCATAGGTTGGGAGTTGATACACGTCATCATTCCAATAATCATGTACTATTTTCTTAACTCATGGAGTGCAATTATTCTCCCGCAGATAATCACCGAAGGACTTCTTAATTGGTGGAGCATCATATTTCGATTGGTTGAAGAAATTTTCATAAAATATTTGAGGCATAGGCTGTTTTCCATCATAATCATCATACATCCTTTCCCAGGATTTCTTAGCTATCTCAGCATACTGACGTTCTCACTCTTGCATGGTGAAGCCTTAACTCTAAATCTAATCCTAAAAGAAAAGAAAAATCCTATAGCAATAAGAGATCTAAATAAAGGAGAAGTTAGAAAGAAGTTACCAGATTGGAGGGGTGTATGTTAGAATCCCGCAAAAGAAAACAAAACAAGTTAGTTTCTAAAACTAAAAAAAAAAAAGTTTTTAAACCTAAAAATAGAAAACTAAGTTAGTTTCTTAAAATAAAATGAATCCTAGAATTAGAAAGTTTCTAAAAATATAAAACAAATCCTAATCTAGAAATAGAAAGGAAGAAAAATTAGGAAGAGATTACCAAATCAGAAGTTTCTATGTTAAGATCCTACAAAACAGGAAAGTTGGGTTACTTTTTAAAATAAATAGAAAAAATCTAAACCTAAAATTAGAAACTAAAAAACCCTAATCTTAACCTAATTCTAAAACTAGTTAATCTTAGAAATACACAACCGTCAATCCCCGGCAATGACACCAAAAACTTGTTCACACCCCAAGTATAGGGTTGTGATGTAGTAATAATCTTGGTAAGACCGAGATCGAATCCACAGGGACTGAACCTTGTACGTAATCTGAAAGTAACCAGAACTAGAACTAGGAGAAGATGTAATCTAAATCAAAAAAATTTAAGAGAAATAATGGTGAAATATTAAACTAAAACTTGTAAAATTCAAAAGCGGGAAACTAGGGTGCCAAGGATCCACTTGTAGTAATCAAGCCGGGAGATCTATGCTTGATTCACGAACACAACTGGAATTAGAGTCTTATCTTCATCCAGTTGGAAGATATATCATTAAAAACCAAATCTGAACTTCCTTTGATCTAGTTTTCAAGAGATGAGATGTATGAGAATTAGAATTGATTCCATCACAAAACCATGCCCATGAGACAAAACAAACAACAAAATTTAGCCAATTCACAACCAATTTAAGGGAGTTATGAACGTTAGGAAGGATTCCATCATCCAACCATACCCATGAAACGATGGTGAACAATAGGGCTCCCACGTTCATAATCCCTATAATGAATAGAACATGCTTAGAGCCATCGCAGATCCATTGTAATTTAAGTCACAATAAACCATTAAAGACTAAAAACATTCCATATAATCAAACTATAAACAAAGAGTGTAACGCCCTGAAATTCGGGGGTCGAGCATAACTCAGCTCCCGAGTTCCAAAACATCACTTATGCAACATATTTAATGAAGGATGTATGTTGATTCTATTAGTGCATAAAACATCGAATAGATTAAGCCAAAACACAGATATGATTCAGGGATAAGTGAATAAAGCAAGCGGAAGACTTATAGGAAAATATGTGTACAAGTGTAAATCCCTGAAGTACATATACAAGCCAGGTCGAATAGAAGTGTTATTTAACAAAATTATAAGTATCAAATTACATCATTTAAGATCCCAAAAATAATCCCAGAAATCCCACGCAACAGACCAAGGCTTGCTAGAACCCATCTGAAAACTGCATATAGGAGAAGGCAGCCTCGTCGTCATCCAGCTCCCGCTCTGCCTCAGACGTCGCATCCACATCTGCAACATCAGGGCCTAAGACAGAGTCTGGTGGGTGTTTAACACCGCCCCAGAAACGTGGGAGTGAGTGATCAACTCAGTGGAACAATAAGGCACTGGTTAACATGTTATCAGTTCAATCAAATAGTAATGATAAAGCAGGACAATTAAATAAATCCTAAGTACTCTTATTAATGCAAGGATATATGCAATATGATGTGTACCCTCACGCGTACACCTTCAGCGTCTTCATCTTACATTACGCATGACATCGCCTCAAAGTGCGCCATATCTACAAAGCACATGCAAATGCGGTGCATGGATATGATTACTGAGTTGTTATTAGTCCATTTCACACAGCCGGATTGGGAAGCTAAGATACCTTCCTCATATCACTATCCAAACAGTAATCCATACTAGGGTCGTCAATCCTAGACATCTCATACGATCATATGATTGAGGTCGTAGCAAAGGGCTCGTCACCAATCAATGCACACCTTTCATGCCCTTCCTACCACAGTTCGGCTCGTCACCTCATTGTGGTATCCAGGTATGCTCGAGGTCACTACAAAGGGCTCGTCACCAATCAATGTAGGCCGACAGCACGAATATAGTGTCCCATACCACCATAATCGGCTCACGAGTTTAGTTGCTCACTGGTCACTACGGGGAGGCTCGTCACCCCAGCGTAGGCCGACAGCTCGACCACGGTGTCCCATACCACCATGTCCGGCTCATGAGTCTTAGCGGATCAAGTACCATAGTTAATAGGATGTCACTGGTAAGTTCGGTACCCTAGATTCAAGCAATAGCGTCCATACATGGTAAACATACATCGGACAATCCGGTTACTTGACGAACTCGACTAACACGAGCGCACGTTGAATTGAACGACATAGAGTGCGCAAACACTCCGCGTGGCCAAACCACTGCCGCCAACTCTAATACGGCTCGGGTTCGTCTAATACGTCCTACGTGGCGAAAGCAATCTCAACCACGAACATAGGGTCAATTACCGATTTCCTGGACTAAGGCATAGTCCCAAACACCTTACACTACTACAGATACTCATATGGAATGTAAAACAGTAATGGAACAACAACTCAAATCATGGTACATACACATCTGAAGAATATCAACTTAACATAAATGTAAGCATAGGAGATGCTTGAATTTAAATAACTTGGAATGTAACTTGCATAAAGGAAATCATGGGCATCAATAGGAGTATTGAGAATCACTTCTCAACGCCCACAATTAGTGTAATAAGTTACACTTAGATCATTCATGCATTTCTACAAACACTTAGCATACATGGAACAACATATATGACGTATGTTGAAATACATGCACTTAGACAATTCCTTTTACCAAGGAGTCGTCATACATGCATCTAGCATACATACATGACAAATAATCATGGCAAACATGAGTGCATATTTTATACGTATACGGTACTTTATAAATACACATAGAATACACAAATCTCAATATAGCACATGCATATCAGGAAAGCAACGTAAACACAACATTTGGCATGTGAAATCTCATCCATAAAAAGAATAAATCACTAACTGGGATTGAAAGCCTTGAAAACCATAACCTATACACTTAAAGTCCGCACCTTAAGCGAAGAAAAGAACACCGAACTGATTTAGACGAGTTGTCTTCGTCAACGGCGCTAGAATACCCTAAAACAAGGATAGAAATGAGATACAACAACATCAAGACTAATCTAAGCTCTAACACAGGTTAGGGTTAGGTTAACTTACCCCAAAAGAACTCAGAACCGTCAGAAGAACGATTCAAAGCGAAGATTCAAAGATGAAGAAGAACAAGGAAGATCCAAGATGATTCACCAACTTATCTCTCTCACTTTCTCTCTCTTTTCCACTCTCTTTCCAAGCTAGGGTTAGAGAAAATCGTATGGAAAAGAGAGCTAGGGTTTAAGGACTATAAATAGGCCTTTACTTGATGAAAATAACCCCAGGGTCAAGGTATACTTAGGTTATAACCAAAGTAAGCCTTTCTCGATCCAACGAAGCACTTCTGGTGGGCCTATAACCACGAAAGGTCGGACTTAAGCTTCTTGACCATGGATCTAGGTCAAGCTGAGTTTTCGTACCGACCAGCTCTTCAGATCAGCCGTGGCGGACCACACTCAATTCAACGGTCATGGAAACTCGATCAGGTCCACAAGCACTAGGATATGCCTGGGCCAACTATCCTGATCAGAGGGTGAAATTGGGTCAGAATCCAATGGTCAGATAGCTTAAAATCGTCGCGCAAGCGACACGACTCAGATTTCATAAAAAGCTTAATAAATTCCAACCGTTCTCACACTCTTCACTCCGAGCTCAAGCAAATCGACCCAGAACATCACATGGACTTGATTTTCGAGGAGATGACCAAGCCCAACTCGGTGACCGTAACAGCCTAAGATCATCGCCATCGGACTTTCGACGCGCGGTCCAGGTCCGATCCAGATCTTCCAAAAATTCCCCAGAACAACTGGATTTAGCGATGGATCCCAGATTTCAGAGTAACGTAGCGCTCACTAATCTACACGTTTAGAGCCATGCAGATACAATTTAAAGTGATTGATGCGGATTTCACAAGCAATCGAGTAAAGTGTTAATTACCCCAAAACAACTACTTAAGGAAAGATTAACACAGAAAATTCCAAGGTCGTTACAATCTACCCCCCTTAAAGAAAATTTCATCCTCGAAATTCATACCTTCATATAAGCTTCAAGGATCAGAGGGTAGGTCTTTCTGACCTCAGCTTCAGATTCCCAAGTAGCCTCTTCCACACCATGATGCGTCCATAGCACCTTCACAAGAGGGATAACCTTGCTACGCAATACCTGCTCCTTCCTGTCGAGAATACACGTCGGTCGCAGTACATAAGTGGCATCCTCACTCAACTGCACTTGCTCCCAACTGATAATATGCGAAGGATCAGGAACGTACTTCTTCAACATAGAAACATGAAATACGTTATGCACGCCCGCAAGAGGTGTGGGCAAAGCAAGGCGGTAAGCTACCACTCCCACTCGATCCAGAACTTGAAATGGACCAATAAATCTCGGCATCAGCTTCCCCTTCTTACCGAACCGCAGAACTCCCTTCATAGGAGAAACCTTCAGAAACACATGGTCTCCCACTACAAACTCAAGCGGTCGATGCCTCGTATCAGCATAACTCTTCTGCCTACTCTGCGCTGTCAGAAGTCGACGTCGAATGATGTCAACCTTCTCTGAAGTCACCTGCACCAACTCTGGGCCAAGCAAACTACGCTCACCAATTTCTGCCCAACAATGTGGTGCTCTGCACGGGCGACCATACAACGCCTCATAGGGAACCATGCCGATACTCGCCTGGAAACTATTATTATACGTAAACTCTGCATACTGAAGACAATCATCCCAACTGTCCTTGAAATCTAAAACACAAGCTCGCAACATATCTTCCAGGACTTGATTCACGCGCTCCGTCTGCCCATCTGTTTGCAGATGAAACGCGGTGCTAAACTTCAGTTTCACACCCATTGCTTCCTGGATACGAGTCCAGAAGATAGATGTAAAACGCGTGTCTCTATCAGACACAATCTCCAGGGGAACTCCATGCAGACGCACTATCTCCTTGATATACAACCTAGCCAACTCGTCTGCAGAGTAAGTGATTCTGATCGGTAAGAAATGCGCCGACTTCGTTAATCGATCGACGATCACCCAAATAGAGTCAAATCCCTTTCTCGTCCTCGGTAACCCAGAAATAAAATCCATAGAGATGAAATCCCACTTCCATTCAGCTATGGGCATGGGCTGCAACAACCCAGGAGGTCGGCGATGCTCTGCCTTGACCTGCTGGCACATGAGACAACGAGAAACAAATTCACCAATCTGGACCTTCATATTGTCCCACCAATAAGACCTCTTCATATCCTGATACATCTTCGTGCTACCTGGATGCATCGCAAGTTTAGAACTATGGGCTAACTCGAGAACCTCACGTCTCAAGTCAGGGATGTCAGGAACACATAACCGGCCACGAAAACGTAGGCCCCCATCAGAACTAATACTCCAGTCGGAGTTCTCATCTGTACCAACCCGCTGCCTCATCTTCACCAAAAGCTCATCATCTGCCTGAGCTACAACGATCCTCTCGTCGATAACGGGGTGTACATGAATGTGTACGATAACCTCATACGGCTCAACCACCGTAAGCTTCTGCTCAAAATCACGCACGAACTCCAACATATCCCACTCTGCTATCATCAACGGAGCCGCAAACTCAATAGCCTTCTTGTGACTCAACGCATCTGCCACAAGGTTCGCCTTGCCAGGATGGTAAGAAACATCGAACTTGAAGTCCTTTAATGTTTCAATCCATCTGCGCTGCCTCATATTCAAATCACGCTGCGTGAAAATATACTTAAGGCTCTTGTGGTCGCAAAAGAGCTCGAACTCCTCACCATAGAGGTAATGTCTCCAAAGCTTTAATGCGAAGATGACAGCTGCTAATTCCAGGTCGTGCGTAGGGTAATTCTCTTCATGTTTCCTTAACTGACGCGAAGCATAAGCAATCACCCTGTCCTTCTGCATAAGGACACAACCCAGACCAACGCGAGAGGTGTCAGTATATATAATATACTTAACCCCTTGCTCTGGCAATACTAGCACAGGGGCAGACGTCAACTTGTCCTTCAGCTCCTGAAAAGCTAACTCCACCTGCTCACTCCAAGCAAACTTCAAATCCTTCCGTGTCAGCTGTGACAACGGTCTGCCAATCTTCGAGAAGTCCTGAATAAAGCGTCGATAATAGCCTGCAAGACCCAAAAAACTCCTCACCTCAGTAACTGAACCAGGCTGCTTCCAGTCCTGCACTGCAGCTACCTTGGAAAGGTCGACGGCTATTCCTTCCTTGGACACCACATGTCCCAGGAACTTGACTTCCTCTCTCCAGAAATCACACTTCTTGAACTGTGCGAAGAGCTGATACTCTCTAAGAGTATCCAAAATCGCTCTTAAGTGCTCCTCGTGCTCTGCCCGGCTCGCCGAATAAACCAATATGTCATCAATAAAGACAATGACAAATCGAAACAGGAATGGCCGAAACACCCTGCTCATCAGATCCATGAACATGGCCGGTGCGTTCGTCAGACCGAACGACATCACAAGGAACTCATAATGACCGAAGCTGGTCCTAAAAGCGGTCTTCTGCACGTCCCTATCCTTGACGCGCAACTGATGATACCCTGACTGCAGATCAACCTTCGAGAAGTACCGTGCCCCCTTCAACTGATCAAACAGATCATCAATCCTGGGCAAAGGGTACTTATTCTTCACAGTTACCAAATTCAACCTGCGATAATCAATACACAATCGCAAGGAACCATCCTTCTTCTTCACAAACAAAACAGGTGCTCCCCAAGGAGACACACTAGGCCGAATAAAACCCAATTCCAGCAAACCATCTATCTGCTTCCTCAACTCCTCCATTTCACTCGGAGGCATACGATAGGTGGGTAAAGAAATGGGCGCCGCACCAGGCATAAGATCGATAGCAAAATCAATCTCACGCTGAGGAGGTAATCCAGGAATCGACTCAAACACATCTTCAAACTCCTGAACTACCGGCGTACTAACCAACGCCGATTCGGCCGAACTCTCCAACACAGAAGAATAAAAATCAATACGAAGAGGGTAACTGACCTGAACTGGGAAAGTAACAATCTTGCCCTCTGGTCCATGGATCGTCACTGATCTAGCTTCACAATCAATCTCAGCTCGCATCCTCGTGAGCCAATCCATACCCATAATAACATCGTAGTGATAAAGCGGTGCGACTAGCAAATTAACATGGATCGATCCACTTCCCAGATCGACCAAACAATCCATACAACGCTTGCCCAAAGCAGAGGACATCCCCGTAGCGGTAGTAAGCGTCACTCCTTGCATAGGAACAGATCTCAAACCCAAACGCCTAACTGCCGCATAAGATATAAGAGAAGTAGTGGACCCTGTATCCACTAACACATAAACGGGAATACCTTCAATATGCGCTGTCACCTCAAAAGACCTCGGCACCAAGTCAGACATACGCGCTTCAGCTGAAAGCGCATGAACACGAGCCTGCTGCTGACGATTCGGCGGAGGAACCATGGGCCGCTGAGGTGGCCTGAAACCAGGAACTGCAGGTCTGAAGGATGGATGAGCTGGCACTGATCGAAGAGGAGGAGAAATAACCTGAGGCATCGGACGGCTAACCCTCTGCGGTGGAGTAAAACCACCTGCTCGCATACGGGAGAAGTAGAAACGGTCCAAGTGTCCCACCTTCCCACAATAAGAACATCTAAGATCAGCTCTCATCTACTGAGAGGGCGGCGTTGAACGCCTCGGAGGAGAATCAACTCGCGGCCTCTTGCCGAGGAAAGGTGCACCCTGGAAATCCGGTCGCGGCCTAGGAACCATCGGTGCTCGCATGCGGGACGCTCTATCTCCGTCCTGCTCTGCTCGCAAGGACATGCTCACCAGCTCCGCATAAGAAGAAATGCTAGCACAGCAAATCTTCGATCGGATCTCAGGTCTCAGTCCCTCAGAGAAACGCCGCATCCTCATCGGCTGATCACCCAGGATCAAAGGAACATACCACCCCAACTCAGTAAATCGGTTCTCATACTCCGTAACCGACAACCCTCCCTGGCGGAGGCGAAGGAACTCACTCTCCTTCTCATGTCGGTACGTCACCGGAAAATACTTCTCGTGGAAGCGCGCCTCAAACGCCTGCCACGACCAAACAAAGTCCTCCTCGACAGTGCGAAGCACACTGTCCCACCACAAACTGGCCTCCTTCTCAAACATGAAGGTGGCAAGCTCAACCTGCTCGACCTCAGAGCAGTGCAACGGCCTCAGCATCTTAGAGATGCGGTCAATCCAATACTCGGCCTCCTCGGGTCTATGAGAACCCGCAAAAGTAGGAGGTCGCAAGCGCTGGAATCGCTCGAATGTGCCGCTGGCACTGGCACTGACACTGGCACTCCCAGATGGAGGCATAGGTGAAACAGGTGGAGTCGCCCCCACAGACTGAGCAAAGATGCCAGCCATGGAAGAGAGGAACTCCTGCTGCTGCTGCTGATGCTGAATCTGCTGCTGCTGCATCAACAACATCATCTGCTCAAACCTATCAACAGGTGAAGTAGATGAAGGTGCACGGCTCGACTCAGGAACCGAGGGTGTGACTGGAGGAGCCATAGGTGTCGACCCAACACCGGCATGAGATGGACCCGCCTGCGGATCCGACTGACTATCGCTCAAGGGAGGAACCCCAGCAAGCGACTCAATCAGAGAGAGACGGGCCGAAGTCTTCGAACCCTTAGGAGGCATCCCTACATTCAACAGAGGATGCAACCTGTCAGATTCTAAGTCACATAATCCATCCACGCAACAACACAGCACAACACAACTCCAAAGACAAACAACATGCATTCCATTAACCAAAATCGTCGCAATACAAGTAGTGCAACAATACATGAATCATGACTAGGAAAGCATGAAAACAACAACATCTAACACTTCAACAACCACAGCAACTACAACAACCACAAACAACAACCACAACTACAACACTACAACACTCCAACTACAAGCCAACAACGGCTACACACAGAAAGAAAACACAAACAAAGCAAAAGACGGCCACGACGATGCTACTCGTCGGAATCAGGAGATGGAGGCGGAGCACCCTTATCCTGCAAGCAACACAGGATAGACTTCAGAGTCCGAGACATCTTCTTAAACTTATGTTTAACAAGGCCTCGAAGATCCACCATATCCTGGCGTAAAGCAGCTTGCCCTTCTTCAAGCCGTGTAAGACGGGCATCTCTGGCAGTCTGCTCTGCGCCCTGCTCTGGCACTACAGGAGGGGAGCTATCACTCGAATCCTGTGCCTCATCTCCTTCCTTGTCTTGCTCTGTTCCTTCCTCAGACTCCGCACCACCTTCAGCATAACTCTCTTCATCACCGCTCTCAGACTCAGCCTCACCCTCTGAGGCAAGCCGACCAGAACCAACCTCCATCAGCTTGAGAGTCCTCAAATTGATATAACGAACAGGAACCGGCTTCTCAGCTCCAAGCCTATAGCCAAACTCATGTGCAATCTTGCAAATGAGGCGGCCAAAGGGAAGTGACTCGGTCCTTCTACTCGAACGAGTGATGAGAATAATCTGGCGCAGGACGTACGTCGGCACACACAACTTCACTTCCTGCCCCACCTGATATAGGAAATCCACCATCAGGCGGGTACACTCGCTGCGGTTGCTCCACCTTGGATATACATTGAACGTAAAGATGTGGTGAAGCAAACGAAAGTCGTCCGTCATGTGAGAAGCCAAAAGACTCCTATTCGGCTGCCATTCGACCAGACGACCACACAAGGATCGGGTGCGACGATCCCTCTCGCGCACACTGTCCACATTCTTCTCGCTAGCATGCACTTCACCAAGTGGCACTCTCAGGAGGCGGGGTATCAAAGCAACGCCTTCAAACAAGGGACCCCAACCAGCCCCTTTTAGGCGCTCCAACAAGAAGAACTCACCAAAGAGCCGCGGGTCAACATGAGCCTCAAAAAGGACTCTACGCCCTCTATAGACTCCATGCGACAATTCCGCCAACAAAGTCCTACTAACGGGAGCTCGAGAATTGAGGTCACGCTTCGTCTGGAACTCGCGTGTGGCGGACGTGCTAGCGGCGGCTCCTCTGTGCCTCCGTGCACGGGTTGGGCGGCTCGGCCCGGCTTCATCCACGGGCGCTCTCTTCTTCCCCATCAAGGAAAGAAGGGAAGAAATGGAAAAGATGGCCGTCACAATCTCAAAGAGGGCCACGAGAAATGAGAGAAAGAGAGAAATAGGAAGATGGTGAAGCTTCCACACAACTATTAGCCAAATAGGGAAAACAAGGGCTCAAATGAGAAGGAAAGAAGAAGAAATCAGCAATGGGAAGGAAGATTTGAAGATGGGGTGATGGGTTTGCACGAAAAATGGAGGAAGATGAAGATTTGGGAGAGATTTGAGAGGATTTGGAGAGGTTTTTGAAGAAAAGGAAAGCTTGGGAGTGGGTTTTGTGAAGGAAATAGATAAAAGGAATGGGTTTTAAGGTAAAACCGTAGAGGGGTGGGCCACACTAGGCCTGAGATGCGTCGGCCCGCTGCGGCCCGGCCCGCTGAGCCCGCTGACCGGCGATCCCTCGCCGAACCGGCGATGGCATCGCCGGTCTCTGGACAGTCCGGCGATGGCTCACCGTTTTGGCGAGGCCCTCCTGGTCCCCCTTGGTCCAAAACACGTGGTCCCCCCTGGGTCCTACAGAAAATGCCCCGATTGGCCCCTTGCGTAGTTTGACGCCTATCGGGTCATTTTGACCGAAATCTGATCCAAATAACGATTTCTGAAAGGTTTAGAGATGAAAAAAGGGAAGATAGACCGTCTAAATTCCTTAATAGAGGGTCTAGGAAAGGTTTCGAGTCGCTGTATGTGATCAGGTAAGAGTACAGACTCGATCTCGGTGAAGGTTTTCAAGAAACTTTCGCCGATAGAAACTACGGAGCATAAACACAAAGCGATGATAGACCCGCACCCAAATACACTAAAGTGGCGGCAACGTGCAGTATGTGACCATAACCCAGGTCCGGTTTAATCCAGATCATGCTCTGATACCAACTTGTAACGCCCTGAAATTCGAGGGTCGAGCATAACTCAGCTCCCGAGTTTCAAAACATCACTTATGCAACATATTTAATGAAGGATGTATGTTGACTGTATTAGTGCATAAAACATCGAATAGATTAAGCCAAAACACAAATATGATTTAGGGATAAGTGAATAAAGCAAGCGGAAGACTTATAGGAAAATATGTGTACAAGTGTAAATCCCTGAAGTACATATACAAGCCAGGTCGAATAGAAGTGTTATTTAACAAAATTATAAGTATCAAATTACATCATTTAAGATCCCAAAAATAATCCCAGAAATCCCGCGCAACAGACCAAGGCTTGCTAGAACCCATCTGAAAACCGCATATAGGAGAAGGCAGCCTCGTCGTCATCCAGCTCCCGCTCTGCCTCAGACGTCGCATCCACATCTGCAACATCAGGGCCTAAGACAGAGTCTGGTGGGTGTTTAACACCGCCCCAGAAATGTGGGAGTGAGTGATCAACTCAGTGGAACAATAAGGCACTGGTTAACATGTTATCAATTCAATCAAACAGTAATGATAAAGCAGGACAATTAAATAAAGCCTAAGTACTCTTATTAATGCAAGGATGTATGCAATATGATGTGTGCCCTCACGCGTACACCCTCAGTGTCTTCATCTTACGTTACGCATGACATCACCTCAAAGTGAGCCACATCTACAAAGCACATGCAAATGCGGTGCATGGATATGATTACCGAGTTGTTATTAGTCCATTTCACACAGCCGGATTGGGAAGCTAAGATACCTTCCTCACATCACCATCAAAACAGTAATCCATACTAGGGTCGTCAATCCTAGACATCTCATACGATCATATGTTTGAGGTCGTAGCAAAGGGCTCGTCACCAATCAATGTAGGCCTTTCATGCCCTTCCTACCACAGTTCGGCTCGTCACCTCATTGCGGTATCCAAGTATGCTCGAGGTCACTACAAAGGGCTCGTCACCAATCAATGTAGGCCGACAGCACGAATATAGTGTCCCATACCACCATAATCGGCTCACGAGGTTAGTTGCTCACTGGCCACTACGGGGAGGCTCGTCACCCCAGCGTAGGCCGACAGCTCGACCATGGTGTCCCATACCACCATGTCCGGCTCATGAGTCTTAGCGGATCAAGTACCATAGTTAATAGGATGTCACTGGTAAGTTCGGTACCCTAGATTCAAGCAATAGCGTCCATACATGGTAAACATACATCGGACAATCCGGTTACTTGACGAACTCGACTAACACGAGCGCACGTTGAATTGAACGACATAGAGTGCGCAAACACTCCGCGTGGCCAAACCACTGCCGCCAACTCTAATACGGCTCGGGTTCGTCTAATACGTCCTACGTGGCGAAAGCAATCTCAACCACGAACATAGGGTCAATTACCGATTTCCTGGACTAAGGCATAGTCCTAAACACCTTATACTACTACAGATACTCATATGGAATGTAAAACAGTAATGGAACAACAACTCAAATCATGGTACATACACATCTGAAGAATATCAACTTAACATAAATGTAAGCATAGGAGATGCTTGAATTTAAATAACTTGGAATGTAACTTGCATAAAGGAAATCATGCGCATCAATAGGAGTATTGAGAATCACTTCTCAATGCCCACAATTAGTGTAATAAGTTACACTTAGATCATTCATGCATTTCTACAAACACTTAGCATACATGGGACAACATATATGACGTATGTTGAAATACATGCACTTAGACAATTCCTTTTACCAAGGAGTCGTCATACATGCATCTAGCATACATACATGACAAATAATCATGGCAAACATGAGTGCACATTTTATACGTATACGGTACTTTATAAATACACATAGAATACACAAATCTCAATATAGCACATGCATATCAGGAAAGCAACGTAAACACAACATTTGGCATGTGAAATCTCATCCATAAAAAGAATAAATCACTAACTGGGATTGAAAGCCTTGAAAACCATAACCTATACACTTAAAGTCCGCACCTTAAGCGAAGAAAAGAACACCGAACTGATTTAGACGAGTTGTCATCGTCAACGGCGCTAGAATACCCTAAAACAAGGATAGAAATGAGATACAACAACATCAAGACTAATCTAAGCTCTAACACAGGTTAGGGTTAGGTTAACTTACCCCAAAAGAACTCAGAACCGTCAGAAGAACGATTCAAAGCGAAGATTCAAAGATGAAGAAGAACAAGGAAGAATCCAAGATGATTCACCAACTTATCTCTCTCACTTTCTCTCTCTTTTCCACTCTCTTTCCAAGCTAGGGTTAGAGAAAATCGTATGGAAAAGAGAGCTAGGGTTTAAGGACTATAAATAGGCCTTTACTTGATGAAAATAACCCCAGGGTCAAGGTATACTTAGGTTATAACCAAAGTAAGCCTTTCTCGATCCAACGAAGCACTTCTGGTGGGCCTATAACCACGAAAGGTCGGACTTAAGCTTCTTGACCATGGATCTAGGTCAAGCTGAGTTTTCGTACCGACCAGCTCTTCAGATCAGCCGTGGCGGACCACACTCAATTCAACGGTCACGGAAACTCGATTAGGTCCACAAGCACTAGGATATGCCTGGGCCAACTATCCTGATCAGAGGGTGAAATTGGGTCAGAATCCAACGGTCAGATAACTTAAAATCGTCGCGCAAGCGACACGACTCAGATTTCATAAAAAGCTTAATAAATTCCAACCGTTCTCACACTCTTCACTCCGAGCTCAAGCAAATCGACCCAGAACATCACATGGACTTGATTTTCGAGGAGATGACCAAGCCCAACTCGGTGACCGCAACAGCCTAAGATCATCACCATCGGACTTTCGACGCGCGGTCCAGGTCCGATCTAGATCTTCCAAAAATTCTCCAGAACAACTGGATTTAGCGATGGATCCCAGATTTCAGAGTAACGTAGCGCTCACTAATCTACACGTTTAGAGCCATGCAGATACAATTTAAAGTGATTGATGCGGATTTCACAAGCAATCGAGTAAAGCGCTAATTACTCCAAAACAACTACTTAAGGAAAGATTAGCACCGAAAATTCCAAGGTCTTTACAAAGAGGGTTCATAAACATAAATCAAAACCGTAGAAAACTCCCCATCACGCTACAAGCGTCACCTCTTAGCCCTAGCTAAGTGGTTTAGCCAGACATGATCAAGCTAATCTCTTAAAAGAAAGCACAAAAAGAAAAGAAGAAGAAAAAAACTAAGGAGGGAGAAAAACTCGCTAGCCGGTAGCTCTCGCTTTCTTCTCTCCCACGTCTCCAAAGATGCCTCTCTCTCTTTCTCCCACATCCTTTTATAGACAGCAAGCAAGAGGTCGGTGTTGCTGAAGTCGGTGGAGAAACCACTTGTGGAAACTTGCAGCACGTCCCGTATGCAATTGAAAAATGCAACTGACTTGCGTTTGATATGGTATTTCGGTGAGAAGGGCGCTAAAAAATCCAGTTTCTCTCCGTGGCTGGGGTCTTTTTCGACTTGGTATTCCTCTAAACGGTTCAAATCATCCAACCGCTCAAGGACGGTGGGCCACAACTCCCTGCAATGTCTGGGAAAATCAGACGTGCGTATCCTGCGAATTTCATTGTGCTGACGTGTTTGGTGGGCCCCACAGTGATGTTTTTGGTGAAATTTACCCCGCTCATTAGATTTTTAGTGAAAAACTAGTCGAAAAAGAGTGGTTTTGGTCGAGTTTTGGTGCGGTCTACTGTATCAAATCAGCTTGCCGTTTATCATGCATTTTTCGACGATCCACGTGTGTACGTATGCATGGGGCCAAAAGGCCACCATGGCCAGAGTCGTGGCCACCCCCTGGACACAATGGATGGTCCAGATCATCCATTTGGACGATGGGTGTGGCCCGCAGTGATCAGTCGGCTCAGTGTGGTGTGTCCGCTAGACGCCCGCTCTGAAGAAGGATCAGGTCAGCGAGATTGTTGACTGAATCTTGGTCCAATGCACGTCCAGTGCATGTGCGCACTGTGTACGCACAATGCACATGTGGGGTCCACTGTGATGTGTATGCCAAATCCTCTCCATCCATTTATTTTGTCATCCCATTTAAGGAGTTAAGATCAAAATTAAGCATATCCAGATATCAAGTGGGCCTCAGATTGATGATTTATAGGATGATCTGTCTGTTGGGCCACTTCCACAAGGATCCAATGGCTAAAATTTTACGTGTACGATTAATTTATGGTCATTAGGCCAGATATAAAGTTTCTAGCCAAACGGATGGTGAGAACCCTGTGATCTTACATTTAGGATGACTTTCGGGCCTCTTTATCGTTGATCACTTGATTTTCTTAGATCTTTGGCATGTAAATTCTTCGATCTTGGTCTCCTATGATCTGACCTTTGCCTTGGTGATTTCTAAGCGTTAAATCCATGCTTTTAGTACCCTTTTTCATACAGGCTCCTAAATTTACCTTGCAACACAAACACGATTAAAATAGGACGTTAAATAGTATCATGTTCGTAAAATCAGGTAATAACTAGGGTCTAATATGTAATATTTAACCATCAACACCCGACCTCTTTTGTCCTTATGGTTTCTTCCCATTCCAAGAAGTTTTTCTAGTTTTTCACTACTTTGGGAAAACTTGTAACTTAGTTCAACAGATTATTTTAACTTTGTTGCTTCTAATCTTAGTTTGTGATTTTCAGTTTTAAGTCCCTCATTTTCTAATTCTAAATGTTCAATCTGTTTGTTTAGTTTCTGTATTTCAGACTTGAGGGATGTTGAAGTCCTTTGAAGCTTGTCATTGTCAATATGATATTGCTGAAGATCATTTATCAAGTGAGTATTTATTCCTGATGTTTCATCTAGATCTTTTTACAATTGTTTTTTGTTTGTTTTTTGCAATGCCAAGTTTTCTAACAATACTAATGCTATGAATGTAGAGTTGATCATAAGCATCATGTATACTCTCTTTTTCTTCTTCTTCTTCTCCTTCCTCATTGAACTGATGTTCATCTATCTCCTCATTATCCATAACTCCTACTTCTGTTAGGATCTCCCTCTAGGTTGTCACACCCTTCAAGAAGAACCTGCTTTGATACCAATTAAAATTGCGGTTTAGACCGTTATAGTAGAAGTACAGAATAGTTCAAGAGTCCTATAGGGGGGTGAATAGGATTTTGTCAATTTAAAACTTCATTGCCTAACTTAAACTTATTTGCAACTAAACTAAGGCAATATAACTCTAAAGGCTTCCAAGCTAATAAGGGATCCAATCACATAGGCTACTTTAGGTATGCAAATAAAGCAACTAGCCTATAGCATTGTGAACATGTGTGTATGGAATATGCTACTTATAAATCCAAGGCATTCATTTGATCATACATATAGAATTAATCATTAAAACATATAAACATAATTAAACAAATGCGCAAATGACAATTCCAAATACAAGCATGTATAGTGGTTCAACTATGTGCCTACTACACTCCCGGTAGACGCACTCTCTCCTAGAGTGTGCCGGATTTCACTATCAATGATTTTAAATTAGGTTCATCATAAACCTTTACAATCATACACAAAGGACTCTACAATTTATGCCCTACATATGAGCAAAGGTCCTACACTAAGAAGCTATGTTTAGGCATACCGGCCAAGGTCCCCCATACAAGGCACCTACATTTAGGCCACACCGGCTAAGGTCCGACACTAGGCACGTAGTCGAGTTCGTGGATAGCAAACTCTTAGCCTCAATCCTGCATGAGGATAAAGACTAAATTATGGACTCTTAACACTGGCACTTACTTTGTCAGATTGAGTCCCTTTTTTAGCTCTGCTTGGGTTGCTTGATCTTTGCTCTTTCGTGCTTCCATCAGCTCCCCGATGCTCCCCCGATCACGATGCTGTGATTTTCTTGTTGTTTTAACTTCATGATTAAATACCTTACATATGATGTTCATATTAGGGTAACCAAGGTAATGTGAGTAGGTTGAATCTCCTATAAAAGATGGTGAATGGATTTCCAATGGGATTCAACTGATGAATGCTCTAGAGTATCATGGAGACTCAGGATTTGCCAATAGTTTGGTCTCAATACTCTAGAGAGGACTTGAGATCTTGTTCTTCATTAATAGGAGCTTTGAATGCTCATTGAAGTGAGGAATCATAATGAAAAGAACATGAATCTCATGTGGATAGAGTTTAAGATGAGTAGGTTGAGCTTGGGATGCACTAGGGACTCTAGAATGCCTTAATCCATGCTTTTTACAAAGTTTTAGGTGCTTCTTTTATAGAGAAAAAGTTCCAATGGATCTATAACGGCTACTTTTTGGTCCTACTGAGGGAACCTTCGGTCGCACCGAATTGTCGTTGGTGGGACCGAATTATTTCTCGATGACACCAAATTAAGTCCTGAAGTTGCTGGATGAATTTGGTCACTTTCGGTGGCACCGAATTGTCTTCGGTGGGAGTCGGTGTGACCGAAATTCATATCGGTGGGACCGAATGAAATGCAAATGTTGCTGGACTATTTTGGTCACTTTCGATTGCACCAAAGGTGCCATTCGGTGGCACTTACTCTAACCGAAGGTGAGATGAATTTTCCTGTTTTAAGTTTTTGTCCTGTAATTCTTTTAGCTACTTTGAACTTTCTAAAACCAAATCCAGAAGAATGAAAAGTATGAACTCAAAATGGCTTTGGATAGATGATCTAAGTAGGGTTTCCTATTTGGGTCAGGATCATCTATAGATATGATCAGGATCGTTGAAGCTTCTCTTTACTTTGTGAATGTTGCTTAACGCTTCTGCTCTAGTTGCATCATCAGTCTTCATTCTTCAAGGACTCATCTGACTACTTGACACAACGAGTCACGTGATTAACAAATAGGTGTGCAAGGTGAGTGCACTAACAATTTGTACTCACTGCATTAATCTCGAGGATAATGCGAAGACCTCCCGACAACCACAATGTTGATTAAATCCAAATATAAAGGAAGTGGTTACAGGAGTTGGATGTGGGTATCATATACCCTATATCCGGTAGTTAATGGGTAAGTCCAACTTAGGTGGTTCCTAAGAAGTCTAAAATCACCATTGTAGCTAATGTTGACAATGAACTCGTTCCAACTAGAGTAACTAGTGGTTAGAGAATATGCATTGACTACAGAAAATTGAATACCATCACAAGGAATTACCACTTTCCTTTGCCCTTCATCAATCAAATTTTAGAAAGGCTAGCTGGTCACTCTTACTATTGCTTCCTTTATGGATATTCGGGCTACAATCAAATAGAGATAGCCATTGAAGATCAAGAAAAAACGACGTTCACATGCCCCTTTGGCACCTTTGCTTATCGAAGGATGCCATTCGGACAATATAATGCTCCCGTCACCTTTTAGCGATGCATGTCGAGTATATTTTTTGACTTGGTGGAGCAATATTTAGAGGTCTTCATGAATGACTTCTCTGTCTTTGGTCCATCCTTCAACGAGTGTTGAAAAAATCCTTAAAAAGTGCTGAAGCGATGTGAGGAAAAGAATTTAGTTCTGAATTGAGAGAAATGTCATTTCATGGTTCCCAAGGGAATTGTGCTTGGACACATAATTTTGTCTAAGGGAATTAAGGTAGACAAGGCAAAAATTGATCTTACCTCTAACTTACCTCCACCCAAGAGCATACATGATGTGTGTTCCTTCTTAGGACACGCAGGATTTTATAGACGATTTATAAAGGACTTTAGTCATTTCTCTTATCCTTTATGTAATCTACTTCAAAAGGATGCACTATACGAGTAGACAGAACAATGCCAAGAAGCTTTCACTAAGCTCAAGGCTCTGTTGACTACCACGCCTATCATGCAGCCACCCGATTAGGGCATCCCTTCTGACATTATGTGCAATGCGTCTGACTATGTTATTGGGGCGGTGCTAGACCAAAGAAAAGAGAAGAAGCCCTATGTGATTCACTATGCGAGTAGAACTTTAAATTCTACCCAAGTGAACTACTCTACTATAGAGAAGGAACTCTTAGTTGTATTGTTCACTTTGGACAAATTTAGGTCCTACTTGCTTGGATCCTAAATCATCATTTACACTGATCCACTGAAGTACCTTTTTTCTAAGAAGGATATCAAGCCTCTTTTAATAAGATGGATCCTTCTACTCCAGGAATTCAACATAGAAATACAAGATAAAAAGGGAGTAAAGAACGTAGTGGCTGGCCATCTCTCTAGACTTAATCTCCCTGATCCCCTTAAGACGACACCTATAAATGATATGTCCCTTGATGAACAATTGTTTAGACTCTCCCAATTACCTTGGTTTGCAGACATTGCAAATTATCTTGCCACAGGTTTCATGCCAACATATTGGACTGTGCAAGATAAGAAAAGATTCTTCACTGAGGTACATAAGTTTTTCTAGGATGATCCTTATCTGTTTAAATATTGCTCAGACCAAATCTAAGGAGATATGTGCCAGATGATAAACATCAGAGTGTTATCTCTTTTTGTCACTCTCAGACCTGTGGTGGTCACTTTTTTACTGAAAAGACCACGACCAAAATTCTGTTGTGCGGCTTTTATTAGCTCATGGTGTTCAGAAATACTCATGAGTTTTGCAAAGCTTGTGAGCGTTGTCAGAAATTGGTAGGGTTATTCTGTCAAAATATGATGTCACTGAACCTCATTCTTATCGTTGAAGCATTTGATTGATGGGGCATCGATTTCATGGGACCATTCCCCCAATCATTTGGAAATAATTATATCTTATTGGCGGTAGACTATGTCACTAAGTGGGTCGAAGCGATTTATACTGGAATAATGATCATAAAACAGTCATTCGATTCTTAAAAGAAAATATCCTTTCTTGGTTTAGAACACCTCGAGCCATCATTAGTGATGGAGGTTCACACTTTTGTAATAGGCTATTTGAGAAATTAATGAAGAAATATGGCATCTTTCATAAGGTGAGCACTCCATACCACTCGCAGACAAGTGGGCAAGCTGAGATTTCCAACAGAAAAATTAAACAAATTCTCAAAAAAATGGTTAACCCTGGCCGTAAGGATTGGTTAATTTGTAAGGCCCGTACCCTAGTCTGTATCGTTCCGTAGACTCCCGCGATCCTCCTTGTCGAATTCCGGTGACCCTCGACCTGAAATCGGTATTTGCGGGCAATCCTAAGTTACAGCCTGTAGATCTAAGTCAGCTCGACTCGAAACTTATATCCTAGCGACCGCACCGTCGCCGCTCTTTCAATGCCGTAACTAGCGCACCGATCCGATACCCAGGCCAAGAGTTGTGGGCCCGCGCTTATTTCTAGAAAAAACGCCATGTGTGCGAAGTCCGAGAGAATATCTACCACCCATCAAATCAATCAATCAATCAAATCAATCAAGTATAAGCAACCTAACCCATCCCTCTCTTACACAACCTTACCCGAAGTTAACTCTCTCTCTCTCTCTCTCCACCCATCCCTCTCTCACCTAAAATTCAACCAAGCCCATCCCTCTTCTTACACACCCATCCCTCTCTCCTTACATCACTCCTCTCTTTCTCTCTCTCATTTCTCTTTCATTCCAAGCAACTCCCAAGAGAGAGCAACGTCTAAGCCTTCTAAGAGAGAGCTAAGAGTGGCCCATAATCAGCCTCGACAATCGAAATCGAAATTGGCCTCGACAATCAGCCTCGAAAATTAAAATTGGCCTTGATAATCGGCCTCGACAATCGGAATTAGAATCGGTCTCGACAATCGGAATCGAAATCGGCCTTGACAATCGGAATCGGTATTGACAATCGGAATCGGCCTCAACAATCAGAATCGGAATCGGTCTCGACAATCGGAATCGACCTCGATAATCGGCTTCAACAATTGGAATTGGTGAGAATGGGCCTAACAAGGCCTAAGGGAAGGTCACAATGTGCACATCCAACCATCATTGCCCATCAATGTGGACATTTAACCAACATCGCTCCCAAGTAGTGGCCCACATAGAGCCAAACTAGAGTGGGCCCATGGCCTCACACAAAGGCCTAATATATATCGCAATGGGCCTCATACAAGGGCTACATACACAATAGGTGGGCCTTACACATGGACCTCAGATACATTGCACAGGCCACAACCCATGGGCCTAATGCACATCATAATGGGCCTCATTAAATGGGCTACAAAAACATTACAATAGCCACACCATATGGGTCGGAAATACATCTCATTGGGCATTACCAAATGGTCTGGAAATACATCACAATAGGCCACATCATATGGGTCAAAAATACATCTTAATGGGTCACGACCCATAGGCCTCAGTACATCATAATGGGTCGCAACCTATAGGCATCAAATACATAACATGTGGGCCCTACACCTGGGTCTCATATGCATCAAATGGGTATGTATTTGGGCCTCAAATACATCAAAAGGGCCATGCATCATGGGCCTAATACATATCACAATGGGCCTTGCCCATAGGCTACAAATACATCACAATAGGCCTTGTCTATAGGCCTCGAATACATCACAATGGGCCTTACTCATGGGCCTCAGATTCAAGCAGGTGGGCCCCATTATATGGCCTTAAATACAAGGTAGGTGGGTGCCATCATAAGGGCCTTAAATATAAGGTAGGTGGGCCCCATCATATGGGCCTTAAATACAAGGCAGGTGGGCCCTATCACATGGGCCTTAAATATACATCATGATGGGCCTCATGGATGGGCCGCACCAATGGGCCTCAAGTGGACTTGGATTACATCTAAAATCATTTCAATAGTTGCAGGTGCAACATGTGTATCATTGTACACAATCATTCCATGGGGGACATGGCCCACTAATGATGATCAACACTGTCCAAACATTGTCCATGTAAATCAGCACCATCCAAACATTGTCTATGTGAATCATCACCATCCAAACATTGTCCAACACTATCCAGATGTGTGGGCAGTGTGGATGAAATGCATACAACATGGTGGGGTCCCACAGAACCGTCCAAGCACGAACGGCCTAGAACACAAAACATACATCACGGTAGGGGTGCACACGGGTCGGTTTGGTCCGGTTCTGGGGCGAAATTGGAATCGAACCGTTCCTAATGGTTCTAGGATATTCAGAACCAGAACTAAGCCGTTGGCACCCTAGAACCGAACTGTAATCGAATTGTTAAAACCGATTCAGTTCCGGATCAGTTCCACGGTTCTGGGCTTTTTATAATCCAGCCTAATTGCATGTTTAATTTTATTATCTAGCCCATGCCCATCCATGTTGTGGTCCATTTGATGAATGGTTTAGTAATGTATAAGATGTGCAAAAAATACATTTAGGAAAATAATTAAATGGTACATTATAAACCATAAATCATGAGTCAAATATGAAAACAATCAAAGGGTTCTTGGTTCAGTTCCATGTTCAGTTCCAGGTTCAGTTCCACGATTCGGTTCTACGGATCGGATCCACGGTTTGGTTCTACAAATCGGCTCACGGTTCGGTTCGGTTCTACATACCTCCGAACTGAGAACCGAACCGATATAACCGGATCTATGTTTTTCAGAACTGGAACTGGAACCGGTGCACTCTAGAACCGGACCAAACCAGACCGTTTGGTTGGTTCCGATTCGGTTCTATCCATTCAATGTGCACCCGTACATCATGGTGTGGTCCACGTCCATGGGCTGGATAAAAGCGGATAAAACATTTACATCATGGTGGACCCACGCCCATCAGCTAGATGAACAGATGGACGGTTGGGATAAACACATGCATCATGTGGAGTCCACACGTGCGTGGGTCCCACAGCTGCTGCGCAGCATGGATAAAACACACACATATATATATATATATCATGTGTGGCCCACCCAACACATGTCAGATGGATGGTGTGGCTGTAGAACATAGTGTGGCCCACAACACACCGTCCAAATGGACGGTGTGGATATACAACGAGGTGGGTCCCACATAATTGTTGTGTCACTACAACAGCTATATAGTTGGTGTGAGGACACCATCTAGTCCACCAGCATGGTGGGTCCCACGTGGGGCCCACCACATATATATAATATATGTACATCATATATATATATAATATATAATATATTATATTATATTATAATAATAATAATATTATTATTATTATATCATTTTAATAGGACCAGTGTTTAGGCCCTGGACTGACGGCCTGGATACAAATCACATATATCACGTGGGTCCCACCGTCCTGTAATGGACGGTGGACACCACATACACACATACATCAAGGTAGGACCACACGTGTGGCCCACCAGTCCAGTAAGATGGATGGGCAGTGTGGATATTCACATACATCACATGGCGTCCATGTACTCATGGCTCACCAGCCACATATATCGAGATGGTCCCATGTTCATGTGGCCCACTTATGGACGGTGTGGATCTAATCCATTCATCAAGGTAGGGTCCATACGTCCCAAAACTGACGGTATGGATATAATACATGCGTCATAGGTGGGCTACTCACATCATCATCATCACCAAGGAAAATGAAAGAGAGAGAGAGAGACGAGATGGAGGGACCTCGGCCCTCAAGATTACAACACATACATCAAAATGGGTCCCACATACAAGTGGGCTCTCTAATCATCAAAGCTACACAAATTAACACCAAAAACCACCCACCTTTGATCATGGACTTCTCCTTCCATCAACACATTCTAGAGCTCCAATGGATGAGATTCAATGGTCGAGATAAAGCTAGGATGGTGGAGATGGGAGGTAGGAAGGTGAGCCACACCAAGCTCTCTCATGGAGGTTGGACGATTGCTTGCTTGGGAGAAATGAGAGAGATAAGAGAGATGAGAGAAATGATGGATGGATGGAGTGGGTGTTGTAGGAAATGGGAATGGGAAGTATGGGTTGGTTTGAATTTGGTGTAAAGGTGGAATGGGTGGGGAGAGAGAGTGTTGACTTAGGAAAAAGAGGAAATGGGTGCATGTACTTGGGATAGGGTGAGGTGGCATTGGGGTATGGAGGGTGTACTTGATTTGATTGATTGGACGGGTGTAAAGATTCTCTCAAAATTCACAACACGCGGCATTTCTTTGGAATGAACGCTGGCCCACATCTCCTAGCACGGGTATCTCCTTAGCGCATAAGACGTGGCGTCAAAACCGTGGTGACAGCGCGGTCACAAGGGTACAAGTCTCAGGTCGAGCCGACTCTGGAATACGGGACACGACTCAGGGCTGCCTGCAAAAGCTGACAACAGATCGCGGGTCACCGGAATTCGACCGGGAGGACCGCGGAAGCCTACAGAACAATACGAGCTAAGATACAGGTCTGTAACATCTCAGAAAAATCTGTATAAAGATCAAAGTACCACAGTAGGCAGAAATCCCTAAAGACCATATACTGTGGAAGTTAGATGAAAATTAATTAAGTATTAAACTAAACTAATCGGTGGATTAGCTTGAACCACTATTTATACGAACTGCAGGACCCAAAAAATATTAAAATCACTAACTCAACATTACTTAAAAACCTAGGAGAAGTCCCAAAACCCAGTTGTTCTCGGGAGCACATTAAAACTCCATATCGGGCCTTCACCGCACATCGAAAGTCTGATTACCGTGAAACTATAAGGTTATGACCGCCTTACTAGGCTTGACAACCATCATGGGAATCGAGCCCAAATAGTATCCAAAAATGTATAACTTGAGCCTGGAGCGAAGTGTGTGAGAAATGCGAATATCTTTAGAAAATGAGCTCAAACTTATTTGAATCGAACCATTCGCTTATGGGCGAAATTGAAGACTTTAGACCATCAGTTTCTGACCCAACTACACCCATAGATCAGGAAAATTTTCCTGCACCTATTGGTATACTTGTGGCCCAGATCGAGTGGGAATGACCATTGATCTGATACGGGTCCTCCACGGTCGATCCACTGATCCGATCGTACCGAAATCATAACCTGGCCTAGATCCATTGTCAAGGAACTTACTCCGTGACATAGGCAGGTAATGGACCTCCAGATGAGCCCCATTCGTCAGAAATAGTCGCCCTTTGGCTATAACCTAAGTATATCGTGGCCTTGGGGCCATTTACACCACTTTTGAACCTATATAATGCCCTTAAACCACCCCTATTTCATTTCATACGAATTTCTCTAACCCTAAGAGAGAGAATAGAGAGAAAAGAGGAGAGAAGAGTGAGGAGAAGAGAGAGAGATAGAGTGATCGTTGCTGGGATTCACTCCCACCACTCCACGGGCTGAATCACCTCTCCCATTTCACTACACCATCGATTTTGACTCCAATTTAGGTAAGAAATTCTAACCCTAATCTTGTTTTAGGAATCCAAATAGAGGAATCAACGAGATGGCTAACCTTTTTTCTATGTCTAGGTACCGTTGTTCTGTATACGGGGACGTAGGATTCGAACCAAGTTCAAAACGAGTTAATCGACGAAAGGTGCGAACTATAAACATTTAGGTTATGGTTTTTAAAGCTTTCAATGTCAGCAATGATTTATATCTGACTTGATTGCTGCCATATGATCTTAGTTACGATGTGTTCGATAAACTATACATGTGTATGAACTATGTGAATATATAATGCATTCCATGTGTTTGTTGAAATGTTTGAATGAAAGTGAAATTACGATTTATGCTTGACATGACTATTAACCTAGAATACATGTTTGTTGTGTGTATGACAACCCCTTTATGAAAGGATTTTCCATAATATATGCTATAACTAAATTAGTTCATATATGTAGTAATGTGTAATCTAAGTGTTTGATAAAATGTCTGAATGAGAAAGTGTTTGTTGGATCGCTTCTAATGAGGGTGTTGATATAAGATTCTCAACTACCTTATCCATATCTAAAATTTCCTTCATATAATGTAAATTGCTGTTATGTGATTTATGGATGAAATGCATATGTATAATAACTTGTCCAATGTGTTTGATAAAGTGCTCAAATGGGTATTATGCTTGAATTATTCGTTAAATGCTATTATGATTAACATATGCTATTGCATTTGAGTATGATTGGGACTACTACGTAGTCTAGGCAATCGATAATAGTTCCCGATTGAGTGGCCGAACTAGTTTCGCCACATTAGATACGTTCGATGAATCCGAGCCGTACGGTGATTGTTGACAGTGGTTAGGCCATGCGGAGTGCTTATGCACTCAATGTCGATCAATTCAATGTGCGCTCATACTAATCGCACTTGTCAGATAACCCGATTGACTTATTGTGTGTTTACCATGTATGGACACTACTGCTTGAATCTAAGGTACCACTTACCAATGTAAAGCCCGTTTAACCATGGTACTAAGATCCATTGAGACTCATGAGCTGGACATGGTGGTGTATGGGACACCGTGGTCAATCTGTCAGCCTACGCTGGAGTGATGAGCCTCTGCGTAGTGACCATTGAGCAACCTAAACTAGTGAGCCGAATATGGTGGTGTATGGGACACCGTATTCGAGCTGTCGGCGTACGTTTAGGTAACGAGCCTCCCGTAGTGACCTCGAGTATAAATTAGGCCTACGCTGAGGTGACAAGCCTCTTCGTAGTGACCTCGAGTATAAACTCGTCAACTTACCTATCCACTGTTTTCATCAGGGGTGATGCCCTATAACTTGCCTAACGTATGTGATTAACTAGGATTGACAACCCTAGATGGATCCTTACTTGGGTAAATGATAAAAAGGGAGGTACCTTAGCTTCCTGAATTTGATGTATGAATAAGCCTAATGAATTACTTGGCTAACACGATCATGCACTGCATTTCATGTGCTTTGGTGAGGAAGTGCACTTTTAGGGAGTTTGTTATGCGCGGTTGTTAGATGAAGTCGCTGAGGGAGTGCAAGCGAGGGCATGCATCATTACTACATGTCATATCTGCATTAACAAGAGTAATTAGGAAGTGATTGCTATATTACTTTATCATTACTACTTGATTGAATTGATAACATGTTAACCTTTGCCTTATAGTACCAATGAGTTGATCACTCACTCCCACTCTGGGACGGTGTTTTAAAACACTAACCAGACTCTGATTTAGATGTAGGTTGTGATGAGGCTTACGTGTCGAAGCTGAACTTCTTTAATGAGGAGGAGTTCTCTTACGTGCAGCTCTCAGGTAGGTCTATGTAGACCTCGTGCTGCTTCGATAGGATTATAGGGATATTGGATTAGTTGAACATTTACATTTTGACACTTTGTATATTTTAAAACAAATTATATATTTACTCAGCCTGATAGCACGCTCATACTCTGGAGGATCTAAAACACGTATATACTTTATACCTTTAGTTCAGTCTTCCACTTGCTTATTTACAATAACTCTGGATTATGATATGTTGATTTAATATAATCTCACTCATGTTTAATGCACTAATATGGACAATATTTAAACATCATTATCTATGTTGCATAACTGATGCGTCAGAACTCGAGAGTTAAGCTTTGCTCGACCCCCAATTTTCGAGGCGTTACAAGTTGGTATCAGCGCATGATTTGGATTAAACTAGACCTGGGTTATAGTAACACGATATACTCTAACGTGTTTTAACTTAGGAGGGGGTGATAACATGTAGAAATGATCGTAGGATCCCAAGTTTCACCAACGGGTGAGATTGGCCATTGAAATGTGACCCGTACGCGTCCGAGATCCTGTGAAATGATCTCGATTCCTTTCTTGGCCGTCAATTGACGGGTTTAAACCATTAGTCAGTGAATCCTAAGTTTAAAACATGCCAAAAGGCATGAATATGAGTGAAGTGGACCCAAAAAGTGCGTCATACGGACGTAGGGGCACAAAGCCCATTTTTCGGTGGGACCTAGGGGGTCCCCTGCACTTTTTCAGCACCCTAGGGGGGGCAGGCCACCGCCCCCAAGCAACTGCACCGTCACCAGCACAGGGAGGCGCGGTGGCACCGTGCCGACCGCATCGCACCGCGCCCATCTCCAACGACTGCGGCGAGCCCACGGGTCCGGCGGCCCACCACCCTCCACATGCACATGTGGGGCCTATTTTTGTGTGGGACCACTTTATTTGGGGTCCCCTTACTCCGCTTTGTTCATTTCACCCCTCTCCTAGCTCTCAAACCTTTCCAAAAATCTAATTTTCTCTACCAAATCTCTCTTCCATACACACCAAGCTTAATCTTCTTCCATCTCTTGCACCCACCTCCACCATTCTCTCAAACCCATCTCCTATAACCTTCCATCCCCCTTATTTCTCCTTATTTAAGCACACGAACCCATCTTTGTGTCTCTAAATCTCCAAACTTTCCCATTCACTTCAATATCCAAGCTTTTTCTACTTCTATGGCGCTCTTCGAGCTAGTTGCCGCCATATTCTCGCTCTCAACGCTCCTTTTCCTTATGGGAAAGAAGAGGGCATCTACGGATGAAGCCGGGCCTAGCCACCCAACCCGTTCAAGGAAGCAAACAAGCGCCGAGGATAGCGCTAGCGTCGAGCGAGAGCGAAGGACGAAGTGCGATCTCGATCCCCAAATTTCGCTCGAAAGATCTCTACCACCGGGCATCGAACTTGGTAAGTTTCATGGAGTAATGTTGTGTTTGAAGCACATGTTGACGAAAGGCTATTTAGGCTATATCTGATGATGGACCTCCTGTTGGAATCCGGGTAGGGTCCCATATTTGAAGGCAAGTCCCATGCATGTGAAAGCACTGTCCGAGCCCACATATGGGATCCACTACTGGAGCCTCTACAGTTCACTATTCCCATGGGAAGGTGGGAAGCCATAGTAGATGTAGGTGTGATGGCCCGAATTATGGAAATTGAACATGGTGAGGTACATGCTAATGAATCTCATCTCACTAGTGTGCGAGAAAGAGATCACCGCACGCGGTTTCTTTGTGGCTGACTAGTTCACTGGAAATGAGGCAATTACCTCCCATCGACCAAGATGACGACAGACTTCCGCTTACTCAAGCACATATTCACGTACAATGTGTATCCTAGGTGGAGCAACCATACCGAATGCACTCATTTGATGGTGGACTTCCTGTATAGAGATGGGCAGGGAGACAAGCTGTGCCTTCCTATGTTTGCTCTGCTACAGATAATCCAGACCGCACGCTATGTTAGGGGAGATACTTCACTCCCATTCGGCCGACTTATATGCAAGATTGCTCATAATTTTAGCTACAGACTTAACATGGATGAGCTTGCGCTGATCCACTTCATTAATGACACTACACTCAACAACATGGGAATTGGCCCGCAACAACGTCAAGCCCGACTTGATGAGAGTGGGGATGAGATAGAAGAGGACAGTGAAGATGAAGGAAGTAGTGAAGAAGAGGAAGGAAACAAAATAGAGGAAAGAAGTGAGGAAGAAGAGGAGGAGGCCCACGACTCTGATGGGGGACCTCCAACTTCTACACATGAGCACTGTCGTGATTGGGCTGCCTTCGAAGCCTGCATGGCTCAGATTGAAGAGAACCAGGTCACGCTGAGATAAGAGGTCAAGGAGACCCAGGCTGAATTGAAGCGAAAGCTTGAAGAGAATCAGGCCTATATGAAACAGAAGTTCAAGAGGATGTCTCGCACTCTGAAGGGCCTCTTGTGCTATATTCAGGATAAGGGTGCTCCTCCACCTTCATCAGAGTCGGAAGACTACTCATATGTTGTAATCATCTTTGGGTTTTCCTTGTTTCTTGTTTTCCTTTGTAATAGCCTTGGTAGGCTTGGTTGGTTGTTAGTGTGCTTAATGTTTAAAGCTTTTGTTAGATTAGCTCACATGCATCTCTATCATGATCCATGTAAGTCTACAACTCATATATTGTGACAATTTTGGTTAAATGAAATGCATGAAGCTTCTTTTGTTATGGAATGTGTGGAATTTTTGGCAAATTGAGTAACCTTGTTCTGAATTTCACACATGCTGCACCCTATGTTGTATATAGGGAATGCTCCCTAAGAACGCTCGGAGCATTGCACGTCTCGCACTTTGCGGATCGATTGACAGGGCACCTCCCCCAAGTGATAGCCATACGGACCCCAGTTTGGGCCCAGACTTTCAGGCAATGCTGGATTCGCAGCCGGCCACTGGCCCCATCAATGGTCCATCACTTTTTACACCACCAGTTCCAGAACAGAACCATGCGTCTTCATTGACACCACACGTACCTCAGTCAGCTCCTCCTCCTGATAGGTTGGAGTATATGATATTTTTGATGTAGCAGCAACAACAGTTTTTGGCCACTATTGCGGGGTCCATTGCTCAGAATATGAATGTGGTCCCGCCTGCACCACCTGTGTAGCCTACTAAAAACATGAATACCACAGTCTATTCGAACGCTTCCAGCGTTTCCGACCTCCTACCTTTGCGAGCACCCATAGGCCCGAGGAAGCCGAATACTGGCTAGATTGCATCTCTAAGATGTTGAAGCTGCTGCACTGCACTGAGGTAGAGCAAGTTGAGCTATTCACCTATATGTTCAAGAAGGAGGCTAGTTAATGGTGGGACAACATCCTACAAATAGTTCTCACAGGACACGTGTGGACCTATGATGCATTTGAGATACGCTTCCATGGGAAGTATTTTCCCTTCACTTACCATAATAAGAAAGAGGGTGAGTTTCTTCACCTCTGACAGGGAGGGATGACAGTATCGGAATTTGAGAATAGGTTTACAGAGCTAGCCAGATACGCTCCTTTAATCCTAGCTTATAGCCGATGAGAATGCAGTGATTTTCTGAGGGCCTGCGACCCGATATCCATACGAAGATGTGTTACGCTAGCATTCCCAATTATGTTGAGCTGGTGAACATGTCCCTGCGAGCTAAGCAGGATGAAGAGAACCGACCGTTCCTCGGTAAGAGGCCACGTGCAGATTCACCTCCTAGGCTTATGGCTCCACCAACACAACCTAGGTGATCAGATATGTGGTGCACCTACTGTAAGAGAACGAGCCATTCAGATACATATTGTTTTACTAAGATGAGGGACAATGGTTTTATGCTGCCTCAGAAGATCAGTTGTTAACAACCGCAAGCTATATCAGCACCACCTCTACAATCGGCACCGCCAACATAGCCATTCTAACAACCACCTGTACCTCGAAATAGGCCACCTTAACGGCCTATGGCAGTGCAACCGATTCGTCCTCAACAGGCATGTGTACATGCACTAGCAGCTGGTGCATCTGAGATAGCAACTGCAGTGCCTTTAGCCTTTGAAGTCACTACCCACATTCAAGGTACACCTGTATTTCTATTGGTGGATACCGGGTCTACCATCTCGATAGTATTATGCTCTATAGTCAGGTTTTTGGGGTTGAAAAGTACCCCTATGATTGGGGTGAGAGTCCTCACCGCAACAGGAACTTTCTCTGACGCTACTAAGTTTTGTAAAGATTATTCGATAGACTTAGGGAGCAGAACAGTGTGCATTGACCTGATTGTCACTCCACTGCATCATTACGACATCATCCTCGGCATGGATTGGCTCACCGAAATGAAGGCAGAGATCGATTGCGATACCAGATTGGTGACAACGCATGCACCTGAGGGCTCGACCTTTACTTTCCCACTGCAGGTCAGTTGGCCCTACCATATAAGTTGCTACGCTTCCTTCTTGGAGAATGTTGATGGTCTGACACTTAGGGACAAGCCCATAGTCCAAGATTTCACGGATGTGTTTAGGATGATACCTGGACTACCTCCTCAGTGTGAGATCGACTTTACTATCAACCTTGTGCCTGGTGGGACACCCATTTCTCTACCGACGTATCGCCTGCCTCCAAGTGAAATGGAGGAGTTGAGGAAACAGATCGATGATTTGTTGAATGCAGGTTTTATACGGCCAAGTGTATCCCCTTAGGGAGCACCAATATTGTTTGTAAAGAAGAAACACAGGTCGCTGCGATTGTGTATTGATTATCGCATATTAAACCAAGTGACAGTGAAGAACAAGTATCCATTGCCTAGAATAGATGATCTGTTCGACCAGTTGAAAGGGGCACAGTATTTCTCCAAGATTGACTTATAGTCTGGATATCATCAGTTGCGCGTCAGAGATAAGGACGTGTAGAAAACAACATTCAGGACCAATTTTGGGTACTATGAATTTCTTGTGATGTCGTTCAGACTTACGAATGCACCAGCAGTGTTCATAGACCTCATGAACTGGGTATTTCAGCTGTATCTGTACCGGTGTGTCATCGTATTTATAGATGGTATTTTGTATACTCCAAGAGCCGAAAGGATCAGAAGGAGCACCTACGAGCAGTTTTCGATACTCTCAGGAAGAATCCTTTGTGTGATTAATACCAAAAATGTGGCTTGTGGAAGGAAGAAGTCAAGTTTCTGGGACATGTGGTGTCCAAGGAAGGCATTATCATGGACCTTGCCAAGGTGGCCACGGTTCAGGACTGGGAACAGCCCGGTTCGGTTACAGAAGTGAGGAGTTTCCTCGGACTTGCTGGCTATTATCACCGCTTCATTAAAGACTTTTCCAAGATAGCCAAACCGTTATCATAACTTACTCGAAGGGATCTTAAGTTTGCTTAGAACGAGAAAGCTGAAGTAGCCTTTTAAGAATTAAAGGACAAGCTGACATCCGCACCTGTGCTAGTATTGACAGAGCAAGGGATCAGATATACTATATATATCGACGCGTCTCATGTTGGTTTGGGTTGTGTCCTTATACAAAAAGGACAGAGTGATTGCCTATGCATCGCGACAGTTGATGAAACATGAAGAAAACTACCCTACGCATGACCTGGAATTGGTAGCAGTCATTTTTGCATTAAAGCCCTGGAGACATTACATCTATGGAGAGGAGTTCGAGCTCTTTTATGACCACAAGAGTCTCAAGTACATATTCACACAGAGGGACCTGAATATGAGGCAGCAACGATGGATGGAAACCTTGAAAGACTTCAGGTTTGAGGTTTCCTACCATCCTGGTAAGGCTAACCTTGTGGCTGATGCATTGAGCCACAAGAAGAAAATAGAATTTACAGCTCCACTAATGATAGAAGAATGGAATATGGTAGAGTTTGTGTGAGACTTCGAACAGAAGCTTACGTAGAGGAGCCATTCAAGAGCGTCACACACATCCATGTACAGTCGCTTATTGATGACCGAATCATTGCGGGACAGGAAGGAGACGAACTGTTGGTGAAGATAAGAAGGCGAATAAGTGATAGTGAAGACTCTGAATGGAGGGTTGGCTTAGATGGAGGTTTGAGATATTGCGGCCACCTATGCGACCCGAATCTCCATGACTTGGAAGAGAGGTTCTGGAAGCAGCACATAATTCAAGATTGACAATGCATCCCGGTAGTATGAAGATGTATTGAGATTTGAAGCGTTCATACTGGTGGGACAACATGAAGGCCCAGATAACAGATTTTGTATCCCATTGTCTCACATGTCAGCAGGTCAAGGCCGAGCATCGCTGACCTCCTAGTTTACTTCAGCTCATGCCCATAGTTAAATGGAAATGAGACTTCATATCTATGGATTTCATTTCTGGGTTACCGAAGACAAGGAAGGGACATGACTCCATCTGGGTGATTATGGACCGATTGATGAAATTACCTCATTTCCTCCCGATTAGAGTTTCAAACTGAGCAGATGAATTAGCCAAGCTGTACATCAAAGAGATCGTACGTCTGCATAGAGTTCATATGGAAATTGTGTCGGATCGAGACACACGATTCACGTCCATTTTCTGGACTCAAATCCGAGAAGCAATGGGGGGTGAAACTAAAGTTCAGTACCACGTTCCACCCACAGATCGACGGGCAAACGGAACGGGTAAATCAGATATTATAAGATATATTGCGGGTGTGTGTGCTTGATTTCAAGGACAGTTGGGATGACTGTCTTCCCAATGCTGAGTTCGCTTATAACAATAGCTTCCGAGCGAGCATTAACATGGCTCCTTACGAAGCATTATATGGGCGCCTATGTCGAGCACCCCATTGTTGGGCAGAAGTTGGTGAAAAGAGCCTGATTGGCCCAGATTTAGTTCAGGCTACCTCAGAGAAGATTACTATTATTAGACGCCGACTCCTTGCAGCACAGAGCAAACAGAAGAGTTACGCCGATACACGACGGCGTCAGTTGGAATTTGAGGTTGGGGACCATGTATTTCTTAAGGTTTTTCCCATAAAGGGAGTCCTTTGATTTGGCAAGAAAGGGAAGCTTACGTTGAGGTTCATAGGCCCATTCCAGATTCTGGATCGAGTGGGTGTGGTAGCATATCATCTCGCCTTGCCCACACCACTTGCCGGTGTGCACAACGTATTTCATGTATCGATGCTGAAGAAATACATTCTTGATCCTACTCACATTATTAAGTGGGAGCAGGTGCAGCTAAGTGAAGATGCTACATACGTACTTTGACCAACACATATCCTGGATAGAAAGGAACAGGTGCTGCGCAGTAAAGTTATCCCACTTGTGAAAGTATTGTGGACTCACCACACTGAGGAAGAGGATACTTGGGAAACGAAAGCCGAAGTCCATAAGAACTACCCTCAGATCCTCGAGGAGTACGAAAATGTACTAATTTCAGAGATGAAATTTTTCTTTAAGGGGGGTAGATTGTAACGTCTCGGAAAAATTCGTACAAAGACCCGAGTACCACCTTAGGCAGAAATCCTTAAAGATCGTATACTGTGGAAGTTAGACGAAAATTAATTAAGTACTAAACTAAACTAATCAGTGGATTAGCTTGAATCACTATCTATACGAACTGCAAGATCCAAAACCATTAAAATTACTAACTCAACATTATTTAAAAACCTAGGAGAAGTCCCAAAACCCAGTTGCTCTCGGGAGCACATTAAAACTCCATATCGGACCTGGACCGCGCATTGAAAGTCCGCTAACCGTGAAACTATAAGGTTGTAACCGTCTTATTAGGCTTGAAAACCATCGCGGGAATCGAGCCCAAATAGTATACAGAAACGCACAACTTGAGCCTGGAGCGAAGTGTGTGAGAAACCCGAATATCTTTAGAAAATGAACTCAAACTTAAGTGAATTGGACCATTCGCTAGCGGGCGAAATTGAAGACTTCAGACTGTCAGTTTTTGACCCAACTACAACCATGGATCAGGAAAATTTCCCTACACCTATTGGTATACTTGTGGCCCTGATCGAGTGACAACGACCGTTGATCTGATACCGGTCCTCCACGGCCGATTCATTGATCCGATCATATCGAAATCATAACCTGGCCTAGATCCATTGTCAAGGAACTTACTCCGTGACATAGACAGGTAATGGACCTCTAGATGAGCCTCATTCGTCAGAAATAGTTGCCCTTTGGCTATAACCTAAGTATACCATGGCCTTGGGGCCATTTACACCACTTCTGAACCTATATAATGCCCTTAAACCACCCCTCTTTCATTTCATACGAATTTGTCTAACCCTAGGAGAGAGAAGAGAGAAAAGAGGAGATAAGAGTGAGGAGAAGAGAGAGAGAGATAGGGTGATTGTTGCTGGGATTCACTCCCACCACTCCATAGGCTGAATCACCTCTCCCGTTTCGCTACACCATTGATTCTGACTCCAATTTGGGTAAGAAATCCTAACCCTAATTTTGTTTTAGGAATCTAAATAGAAGAATCAACGAGATGACTAACCTATTTTTGATGTTTAGGTACCGTTGTTCTGTATACGGGGACGTAGGATTCGAACCAAGTTTGAAACGAGTTAATAGACGAAAGGTGCAGACTATAAACATTTAGGTTATGGTTTTCAAGGCTTTCAATGTCAACAATGATTTATGTCTGACTCGATTGCTGCCATATGATCTTAGTTACGATGTATTCAATAAACTATACATGTGTGTGAACTATGTGAATATATAATGCATTTCATGTGTTTGTTGAAATGTTTGAATGAAAGTGAAATTATGATTTATGCTTGCCATGACTATTAACCTAGAATACATGTTTGTTGTGTGTATGATAACCCCTTTATGAAAGGATTTGCCATAATATATGCTATAACTAAATTAGTTCATATATGTAGTAATGTGTAATCTAAGTGTTTGATAAAATGTCTGAATGAGAAAGTGTTTGTTGGATCGCTTCTAATGAGGGTGTTGAGATAGGATTCTCAACTACCTTATCCATATCTAAAATTTCCTTCATATAATGTAAATTGTTGTTATGTGATTTATGGATGAAATGCATATGTATAATAACTTGTCCAATGTATTTGATAAAATGCTCAAATGGGAATTATGCTTGATTTATTCGTTAAATGCTGTTATGATTAACATATGCTATTGCATTTAAGTATGATTGGGACTACTACGTAATCTAGGCAATTGATAATAGTTCCCGATTGAGTGGTCGAACTAGTTTTGCCACATTGGATACATTCGATAAATCCGAGCCGTACGGTGATTATCGACAGTGGTTAGGCCACGCGGAATGCTTACGCACTCTATGTCGATCAATTTAACGTGCGCTCGTACCAATCGCACTTGTCAGATAACTTGATTGGCCTATTGTGTGTTTACCATGTATGGACACTACTACTTGAATTTAAGGTACCACTTACTAATGTAAAGCCCGTTTAACAAAGGTACCAAGATCCGCTAAAACTCATGAGCCAGACATGGTGGTGTATGGGACACTGTGGTCGATCTGTCGACCTACGCTGGGGTGATGAGCCTCCTCGTAGTGACCAGTGAGTAACCTAAACTCGTGAGCCGAATATGGTTGTGTATGGGGACACCGTATTCGAGCTGTCGGCCTACGTTCAGGTGACAAGCCTCCCATAGTGACCTCGAGTATAAATTAGGCTACACTGAGGTGACAAGCCTCTTCGTAGTGTCCTCGAGTGCAAACTCGTGATCTTACCTATCCACTATTTTCATAAGGGGTGATGCCTTACAACTTGCCTAACGTATGTGATTAACTAGGATTGATGACCCTAGATGGATCCTTGCTTAGGTAAATGATAAAAAGGGAGGTACCTTAGCTTCCTAAATTTGTTGTATGAATAAGCCTAATAAGTTACTTGGCTAACATGATCATACACTGCATTGCATGTGCTTTAACGAGGAAGCGTACTTTTAGAGATATTGTCATGCGCGATCGTTAGATGAAGTCACTAAGGGAGTGTAGGTAAGGGCATGCATCATTACTACATGTCATTCCTACATTAAAAAGAGTAATTAGGAAGTGATTATTGTATTGCTTTATCATTATTGCTGTAATGACCCGAAAAATTTCGTGCAAAGACCCGAGTACTACCTCAAATTCTTTAGAAGTTAATTGTGGGTTAATTAATGCTAAACCCAATTGCTTGTGAAATTAGCATCAAACACTTTAAATTTGATCTGTAGGACTCGAAACCTATAGAATCGTTAGCGCTATGTTACTCTGAAATCTGGGATTCAACGCTAAACCCAGTTGCTCTCAGGAGTATTTAGAATCTTTGTATCGGACCTGGATTACGCGTCGAAAGTCCGATAGCGATGATCTTAGGCAGTTATGGTCACCTTGTTGGGCTTGACCATCACCTCAGAAATTAAGTCCAGATGATGTCCTGGGTCGATTTATTTGAGTCCGGAGTAAAGAGTGTGAGAACGGTGAGAAATTAAATATGATTTATGAAATCTGAGTCGTGTCGCTTGCGCGATGATTTTAAGCAATCTGACTGTTGGATTCTGACCCAATTTCACCCTCGGATCAGGGAAGATAGCCCAGGCATGTCATAGTGCTTGTGGACCTTATCCAGTTTCGGTGACTGTTGAATGGAGATTGGTCCGCCACGACTAATCTGTAAATCCGATCGGTACAAAAACTCAGTGTGACTTGAATATGAGGCAACGCCGATGGATGGAAACATTGAAAGACTTTAAGTTCGATGTCTTTTACCATCCTGGCAAAGCAAACCTTATGGCAGACGCGTTGAGTTACAAGAAGGCTATAGAGTTCGTGGCTCCGCTAATGATAATAGAATGGGACTTGATGGAGTTTGTGCGAAACTTTGAGCAGAAACTTATGGTAGAAGAGCCGTATGAGGTTATCTCACACATTCGTGTATAGCCCCTCATTGACGAGCAGATCGTTGCAGCTCAGGCAGATGATAAGCTTTTGGCGAAGATGAGAGAGCGGGTTGGTACAGATGAGGACTCCGAGTGGAGTGTTGGTTCAGATGGGGGCCTACGATATCGTGGCCAGTTATGTGTCCCAGACATTCCTGACTTGAGATGGGAGGTTCTCGAGTCAGCCCATAATTCTAAGCTTGCGATGCATCCCGGTAGCATGAAGATGTATCAAGATATGAGAAGATCTTATTGATGGGACAACATGAAGGTTCACATTGCTGAATTTGTATCTCGTTGTCTCCCGTGCCAGCAGGTCAAGGCAGAGCATCGTCGACCTCCTGGACTGCTTCAGTCCATGCCCATAGCAGAATGGAAGTGGGACTTTATCTCTATGGATTTTATTTCAGGGCTACCGAGAACGAAGAAGGGACATGACTCTATTTGGGTGATCGTCAACCGATTGACGAAGTCGGCTCATTTCTTACCGATCAGAGTCATAAACTCTGCAGACGAGTTGGCTAGGTTGTACATCAAGGAGATTGTACGTCTGCACGGAGTTCCCTTAGAGATTGTGTTTGACAGAGACACGCGATTCACATCTATCTTCTGGACTCGTATCCAGGAAACGATGGGTGTGAAATTGAAGTTCAGCACCGCGTTTCATCTGCAGATAGATGGGCAGATGGAACGTGTGAATCAGGTTCTAAAAGATATGTTGCGAGCTTGTGTTTTAAATTTCAAGGACAATTGGGATGATTGTCTCTCTTATGCAGAGTTCGCGTATAGTTTCCAGACGAGTATTGGCATGACTACCTGCGAGACTTTGTATGGTCGCCCGTGTAGAGCACCGCATTGCTGGGCAGAAGTTGGCGAGCGTAGCTTGATTGGCCCAGAGTTGGTGCAGGCAACTTTAGAGAAAGCTGACATTATTCGACGTCGACTTCTGACAGCCCAGAGCAGGCAGAAGCGTTCGCTGATACGAGGCGGCAACCGCTTGAGTTTGAGGTTGGAGACCATGTGTTTCTTAAGGTTTTCCCTATGAAGGGAGTTCTGCGGTTCGGTAAGAAGGGAAAGCTCACGCCAAGATTTATTGGTCCATTTCAAATTCTGGATCGAGTGGGAGCGGTAGCATACCGCCTTGCTTTGCCCACACCTCTTGCGGGTGTGCATAACATATTTCATGTTTCTATGTTGAAAAGTACGTTCCTGATCCTTCGCATATTATCAGTTGGGAGCAGGTGCAGTTGAGCGAGGATGCCACATATGTACTGCGACCGACGCGTATCCTAGACAGGAAGGAGCAGGTATTGCGTAGCAAGGTCATCCCTCTTGTGAAAGTATTGTGGACGCATCATAGTGAAGTAGAGGCTACTTGGGAGACTGAAGCTGAGGTCAGAAAGAGCTACCCTTAGATCCTTGAGGAGTATGAGAAGGTACGAATTTCGAGGATAAAATTTTTCTTTAAGGGGGGAAGATTGTAATGACCTAAAAAATTTCGTGCAAAGACACGAGTACCACCTCAAATTCTTTAGAAGTTAATTGTGGGTTAATTAGCGCTAAACCCAATTGCTTGTGAAATTAGCATCAATCACTTTAAATTTGATCTCCAGGACTTGAAACTTGTAGAATTGTTAGCGCTATGTTACTCTGAAATCTGGGATTCAATACTAAATCCAGTTGCTCTCGGGAGTACTTGAAATCTTTGTATCGGACCTGGACCACGCGTCGAAAGTCCGATAGCGATGATCTTAGGCAATTATGGTCACCTTGTTGGGCTTGACCATCACCTCAGAAATCAAGTCCAGATGATGTCCTGAGTCGATTTATTTGAGTCCAGAGTAAAGAGTGTGAGAACGGTGAGAAATTAAATATGATTTATGAAATCTGAGTCGTGTCGCTTGTGTGACGATTTTAAGCAATCTGACTGTTGGATTCTAACCTAATTTCACCCTCGGATTAAGGAAGATGGTCCAGGCATGCCATAGTGCTTGTGGACCTGATCGAGTTTCGGTGACCGTTGAATGGAGATTGGCCACCACGACTGATCTGTAAATTCGATCGGTACAAAAACTCAGTGTGACCTAGATCCATGGTCAGTGAGCTTAAGTCCGACCGTAAGTGGAAAAAAGGACCACCGGAAGCGCTCCGTTGGATCGAGAGAGGCCTGATTTGGTTATAACCTAAGTATACCTTGGCCCTGGGGCTATTTTCATCAATGTTAGGCCTATATAAAGACCTTAAAACCCTCACTCTCTATTCCATACGAATTTCCTAAACCCTAGCTAAGAGAGAGAAAGTGAGAGAGTAGTTGGTGAATCATTTGAGATTCTTTTTTGTTACTCTGCATCCTTAAACCGTCACTTCTGAATCGTTATTCCAGCGATTCTAAGTTCATTCTTGGGTAAGTCAATCAAACCCTAATCTATTTTAGAGCTTAGAATAGTCTATGTGTTGATGTAGCCTATTTCTATTCATGCCTTAGGTTATCTAGTCGCCGTTGATGAAGACTTATCACCTGAATCAGATCGGTGCACTTTTTCTGGTTTAAGGTGCGGACTATATTCGTATAGGTTATGGTTTTCAAGGCTTTCAATGTCAGATAATGGTTTATTATTGTTGTGGGTGTAATTTCACATGTCAAATGCGATGTTTATATTACGTTCCTGATATATATGAATTATGTTGAGATTTGCGTATTCTATGTGTATGTAGAAAGTATCGTATACGTACGAAATACGAACATGTGTTTACCATGATTAATTGTCGTGTACTTGTGCTAGTTGTATGTATGTCAACTCCTTAGTAAAAGGAATTGTCCAAATGTGTGTTATCACCAACATACGTCATGTATGTTGGAATATGTAGTCTAAGTGTTTGTAGAAATGTCTGAATGATCTAATGTGTAACATATTATCCTATTTATGGGTGTTGAGAAGAGATTCTCAACTCTCCTATTGGTGTGCATGATTTTCTACATGCAATTTACATTCTTTGTTGTTTAACTTCAAGTATTACTTATGTGTAAATCCATGTTAAGTTGATATTCTTCAAATGCTCACATACTGTATGATTTGAATTGTTGTTCCATTACTGTTCTAAATTGTTGATATGAATATCTGTTATAATTGAATATGTTTGGGATAATGAAATAGTCCAGGAAATAGGTAACAGACCTTGAGTTCGTGGCTGAGATTGTTTTCGCCACGTAAGACGTGTTTGACGAACCCGAGTCGTATTAGGGTTGTCGGCAGTGGTTTGGCCACACGGAGTGTTTGCGTACTCTATGTTGTTCAACTTAACGTGCGCTCGTGCTAGTCGAGTTCGTCAAGTAGCCCGATTGTCCCGGTGTATGTTCACCATGTATGGACGTTATTGTTTGAATCTAGGGTACCAAACTTACCGATGAAATTCCGTTAACCGTTGTATCTTGATCCACTAAGACTCATGAGCCGGGCATGGTGGTATGGGACACCGTAGTCGAGCTGTCAGCCTACGCTGGGGTGACGAGCCTCCCCGTAGTGACCAGTGAGCACACTAGACTCGTGGGCCGATTATGGTGGTATGAGATACTATATTCGCGCTGTCGGCCTACATCGATTGGTGACGAGCCCTTTGTAGTGACCTCGAGCATACCTTAATACTGCATTAAGGTGACGAGCCTTAGAGTAGTAACTAAGGTATGATAGGTGTGCATTAATTGGTGACGAGCCCTTTGCAGCAACCTAGAACCATATGATCGTATGAGATTGTTTAGGACTGACGACCCTAGAATGGATCGCTGTGTGGAAGTTGATATGAGGAAGGTACCTTAGCTTCCCAATCTTGCTGTATGAAAAGGACTAATAACAACTTGGTAATCATGTTCATGCACCGCATTGCATGTGTGTAGGAGTCGTTGGCACTGCGGGAGGTTGTCATGTGTACCGTAAGATGAAGACGCTGAGGGAGTGCAGGTGAGGGCATGCATTATTTCTTCATACATCCTTGCATTAACAAGAGTACTTAGGACGTGTTTGATTGTACTGTCTTATCATTACTACTTGATTGATTTGATATCATGTTAACTTTTACTGTATAGTTCCACTGAGTTGATCACTCACTCCCACATTCTGGGACGGTGTTTCAACATCAACCAGACTGTCTTAGATGCAGATGATGACGCGACCCCTGAGGCAGAGCAGGAGTACGAGGATGATAAGGATGCATTTTCTATTATGCAGTTCTCAGGCGGGTTCATGTGAGCGGTGTCCTGATCGACGGGGATTCTGGGTTTTCTTTTGGAATAGATGAATTTCATTTTGATACTTGTATCTTGAAGATAAACACTTGTAATTATGACCTGGCAAAGCATACATATCACAGGGACTTACACATGTACACATATATTTCTTTAAGTCTTCCGCTTGCGTTTTTCACTTATCCCTGGATTATGTTTGTAGTTTGGCTTAATCTATTTCATGTTTTATGCACTCATACAGACAACATACATCCATCATTACATATGTTGCATAAGTGATGTTTTGGAACTCGAGAGCTGAGTTATGCTCGACACCCGTATTTCAGGGTGTTACAATTGCTTGATTGAATTGATAATATGTTAACCTTTGCCTTATAGTACCACTGAGTTGATCACTCACTCCCACTTTGGGACGATGTTTTAAAACACCAACCAGACTCTGATTTAGATGCAGGTTGTGATGAGACTTATGTATCGAAGCCAGACTTCTTTGACGAGGAGGAGGAGTTCTCTATGTGCAGCTCTCAGGCGGATCTATATAGACCTCACGCTGCTTCGATGGGATTATAGGTGTAAGACCCGTATCCTACTCCGTACTGTTCCGTCAACTCCCGCGATCCTTCCCATCGAATTTCGGTAACCTGTGACTGATAATCGATGTTTGAGCGCGATCCTAAGTCATATCCCGTAGATTTCAATCAGCTTAATTCGAGACTTGTACCATTGCGACCGCACCGCCGCCGCGGTTCCGACGTCGCGTCTTATGTACCGATCCGATACCCTGGCCAGTAGATTTGGGTCAGCGTTTATTTTGAAGAAACGCCGCGTGTTTACAATCCCAAGAGAATCTCTATAACATGTCCCATCAATCAATCACTCAAATCAATCAATCAATCACCTCATGTCATGTACAAGAGCACCCATGCTTTCTTTCTCCACAAGTTAAGCAACCACCAAAGTCAACCCATCACTCACCTCACATCCATCACTCCATCACCCATCCTCTCTCTCTCTCTTCACAAATTCTAAGCAAGAGAAGAGGCTCACGTCCAAGCTCTTCCATGAGAGAAAAGTGAGTTTGTGTGGCCCACTTCCTCTCCCTAGATCTATCATCCTAGCCATTCAAACCTCATTACCCTCAATCAAAGTGAAGCACAAGGAGATTGACTTTCCAACAGACCAAGAAGATCGAACGGTGGGTGCTCTATTAGGCCTAGATTTCCTTTTTTTTTAATGAAGGGCCAAGTGAGGCCTACCGATTGATGGTATGGATCTCACTTTGGACCCTAGGTGTGGCCGATGACCCACCTTGATTCTCATGATTATTCCATGGTGGGGCCATTCTCCATGGACCTCATCATGATGTTTATTTTCTTCGTATGGATAGAAGTCATCTAAACCGTCCATTTGGGTGGAGAAGGAACCTCCACCATTGATCTTTGATTTGGTGGGCCCACGTGTAATGGGACCCACTTGATGTATGATTGAATGCATGGATCGGAGGGCCCATAGTGCTTGGGCCCCTCCATTGCACGTGTGTCTCTCTTTCTCTCCCTCCCTTTCTTTTCATTTTTGTTTTATGATAGATGGTCGTGTGGCCCACTCGGATAGACCCTACCATGGTGTATGTTTTATCCACACCATCCGTGCCTATGGTGGTCCACCTAGACAACATGTCTGAAGGTGGGGCCCACCTTAATATGTGGTATCCAAAACTATCCAGCGTCCCTGGATGCTGGACGTCAAAGTGAAGCGTGAACTGTCAGTGAGTGTACTGACAAAAAAAAAAAATAAATATAAAGGTTTTGGAGAGGGCCACTTATACAAGCCCTACCTTGATGCATGTTGTTAATCCACACCATCCATTCCATGCTCCAGATCATTTTACCCGTTGATCCAAAAAATGAAGCTGATCCGAGTATCTGGTGGGCCATAGCATAGAAAACGGTGGTTTTCACCATTAAAAAGCCATCGGATATTTCTACGCGCCAAAATACACCGCATATTGGGCTCGTTTGGCTTGTCTTGAGCCATAGTGACCAATGGTTGGGTCGGATCCACCTGACGCGGGTCATACATGGAAAAATCCCCAAGAAAACTCCATTAAAAAAAATGTTTAAGGCAGCAGGCGCTGCTGACGTTGCAGCAGGCGTCCTGCTGCGTTTGACGCTGGACGGGCAGGGACCACGGGTCCCACCATGGGCCCCACGTGATGTGTGTGGGACATTAACACCGTGCATCTGGTGGGCCACTTTTCAAGCGGTGTCCCCCCCTTAAATCAGCTGTATCCACAGCTCAGGTGGTCCACACGACAGGGATTGAACGTCTGCCATTGAAACCCTTTTTGGGTTGTAAAAGCTTTGAATTAATATGATATTTGTTTTTCCTTCCAGCCAGGTCAGCGTGACCTTATTAATAGGTTGGACGGCATATAAGCATTATGGTGGGCCCCACGTGGGACCCACTGATGTATGTATTATGTTCCACACCGTCCAGATGACTGGACGGTGGAACCCACTATAGTTTATGTGTCGTACCCACACCGTCCATAGTACTGGATGGTGGGACCCACCCCACATGTGGGGCCTGCACCTGGTGTGTTGTGTGTGTGTGTGTGTATGTATGTATGTGTGTGTGTGTGTATATATATATTATATTGTATATATTATATATTATGTATAATATATACCTGATGGTGGGCCCTTCGTGGAACCCACCTGTTTCACCCATGCCATCCGTCTATATGGGACCCACCATGATGCATGTGTTGCACTCAAACCATCCAACCTTTTGGGCAAGCTCATTTTAAGGCTTGACACGAAATAAGACAGATCTATTTATCAAGTGGACCACACGGCAATGTGAGCATTGAAACGTCTACCACTGAAATCACCTTGGTATATACATAAGGCCCATTTGAGGAGGTCCACCTTGATGTATTTGTGGCATGTTGTTGAGGCCCACCTTAATATTTATAAGGCCCATTTGAGGAGGCCCACCTTGATGTATTTGTGGCCTGTTGTTGAGGCCCACCTTGATATTTATAAGGCCCATTTGAGGAGGCCCACCTTGATGTATTTATGGCCTGTTGTTGAGGCCCACGTTGATATTTATGAGGCCCATCGTGATGTATTTGGGGTCCATGGGTTAAGGCCCATTATGATGTATTAGGGTTAATGGGTTAAGGCCCATTGTGATGTATTAGGGCCCATGGGTTGAGGCCTATTATGATGTATTAGGGCCCATGGGTTGAGGCCCATTGGGGCCCATGGGTTGAGGCGTATTGTGATATATTAGGGCCCATGGGTTAAGGCCCATTGTGATGTATTAGGGCCCATGGGTTGAGGCCCATTGTGTTGTGTTTCCGGCTCATATGTTGTGGCCCATTTGATATATTTTCAGCCCACGTGATGAGGCCCATCTTGAGGTATTTGTGGCCTGCATGGCCAGGCCCAATGTGGTGCATATGCAGCTCAATGCGAGGAATGTGCACCCGATGTAATGTGTGATTTCACTATAATGCAGGTAATGATGTTAATGGCAGGTCGTGCCTTGGGAGCAATGTTGGTTTGATGTCTACATTGTAAGAATAATGTTGGTTAAATGTCTGCATTATGACTTTCCCTAGGGCCCATTGATAGGCTTGTACTTGTTGTGTGTAGGCCATCTAGGCTCATCTTCATGGTAAGGACAGTTCATCACTTTATAACATGCTTAGTATAACTCCATGATTCATGCCCATATGCATCATATGTATGCCTGATATGAGGATTGTTTGATCATAGCATATGCCATTGGGCATACTATTTATGGGACTCCTTATGAGATGGAGTGCCCACATTATAACGCCGTACGCGCAGGATTGCTGCATGACTGGATAGTGTAACTCATGCATCTCGTATATATGTGACTTGATCATTGTACGCCCTAGCGACATCAGGGCCATGGCCTCCACAGGCACATTGTGAATGGCTAAATGGGACACCGAAAATACTTGGTTTTAACACTGTGGGCACTTAGGATGTCCTTAGGTGAAAATTCCAAAATCTCCGAGGCCAGGAGGTGCCCCAACGTCTAGACCGAGTGAGGTGCCCCAACGTCTAGACCGAATACTAGTAGGCCGCATCTCCCACTATATCGTGGTCTGTTGGGAGGGGGTGTAGCCTTATCCTCCCAAGTGAGAGGGCTATAAGCTAGGCTGAGTATGACCAGCTCGTAAATGGGTCTGCTATCGACGAGCCAAGTAGGTATTGGCAGACTGCTGGCTAGGCAGATAGTGAGGTCTCTTCCACTCGCAGGGCTATGCAGCTAGGGAAGAGGCAGTCGGTGTGGAGTGCAATAGACCCCGGTGATTTCCCCAAAGAGCAACCGTACTGATACTTGCACTTATTGAGTAGGAATTATATATCCATTCATTCATTCATTCATTATCCACTCGGGCTGGTGGTGCGTAACTATTTGTTACGTGTACTTTCGCATGGCTAGGATTTCGGTTGGGCGCGCGACTACCGTGAGATTAGGAGTTTACCACATTGTGTCTGACTATCCAAATTTAGTTATGGGACTGGTTTGGATAGAAGTCCCTTGTGATGGACCCCATAGCCTATGATACTTCGTACTATCATCCCAACTTCACATTCCAGCATGGTCATTTCATTCGCATTACATATTACATTGCATCGGCAGTACTTAGCATTTTAGGTTACTATGTTTTGCACTTACATGGCCTAGATGATGTTGATGGTATTTGTAGCTCGTAAGGATTTGCATATTACATTGTATCCTTAGCATCTGTTATTGTCTTATTATGTTTTGCATCGAATAGCCCTGGTACGACTAATAGCACTCATGGACTTACTAGTATATTTTCGCTTACTCTGATATCGTATGATTTATGATCTTGTCAGTATTTTCGCTTATTCTGATGATGTATGATTTATGAGCTTTTATGATATACTTGACACTTACCTTACACACACTTTCACCACCCTCTAAGCTTTTTATAAGCTTATGCATGATAAATGTGTGCAGGTGGCGTTAGGTTGCAGCAGCGTTGAGCTTGGAGCGTGCAGCGGTCTTTTGAAGTTTTGATTATTGACATATGTATTTCTCTCTCAGTATTGTACTTAAAGTTTTTGATATAGTGGATATGTGGTGATGTTGTTTTGTGACTTGGTTATACTTGTAGTTATGCTTCATTACAAAAAAAAAATCATACTGAAAATCCTCTTTGTAGGATCTCAGGATCGGAATCTGGCGTATGGGCGCTGGGAGCCGAGAATGGGGTGCTACGGAGGCTGTCAGCACCGGATTCGGCGATCGGAAATTTTATAACCGGTTTTTCGAGTTTGGGGCGTGACAACAGGGATATTGGATTAGTTGAACATTTACAATTTGACACTTTGTATATTTTGAAACAAATTATGTATTTACTCAGCCCAATAGCACGCTCATACTCTGGAGGTTATGAAACACGTATATACTTTATACCTTTAGTTCAATCTTCCGCTTGCTTATTTACATTAACTCGGGAGTATGATATGCTGATTTAGTGTAATCCCACTCATGTTTAATGCACTAATATGGACAACATTTAAACATTATTATCTATGTTGCATAAGTGATGCGTTGGAACTCGGGAATTGAGCTTTGCTCGACCCCCGATTTTCGAGGTGTTACAGGGTCTCACAACAATGAAGAAGGAGAAACGAGAGAGAGAGAGAGAGAGAGAGAGAGAGAGAGAGTGTGTGTGTGTGTGTGTGTGTGTGTGTGTGTGATGATTTGTCGTACCAGCTCGACTTGAACTGAGTCGCTGACTCGCTCGGACTCAGTCAAGTTAAGTCCTGAGCTTGTTGGACTTGACAGAAATGAAAAGAAGAAAGAAAGTAGGAAGAATGTGGGAGGTAGAGCATAGAAGATGGAGGAATTGTGCCGCTATGTAGCTGTCTAGTTACTCCTGAGTCGACTCAATGAGTTAAGGCCGAGTCAAGCAAATTTCTGGTTGATTCTAGTCCAACAATACTAGAAATGCTTAAGTCAGAGTTGGGGAGCAGCCACACACCATGTTGAGTTAATTTGCACTCGAGTCCCTGCCGAGTCTAGTTTAGTTGTCTCATTTAAATCAGGCTTGAGTTAAGTAAGCCATTTCACTCTGTCATATTTGTTAAATCTGCTACTAATAATATTCTTTATTTATTATTAATTATTATTGATATTTTAATATTATTAGCTATTATTAGATTATTATTTTTAATTAGTAATAACATTAATATTGTTATTACATCAATTAGAACTTGAATCCAAAAATCTAAACCAGTACTTAAACCCTAGGATGAAACTTGAATATAAGTAATCCAGACTCTACATTATGATCTTAAACCATATATAGTGTGTAAAACTTGGATCTAATTGTACAATTTTGTAATTCATGGTAGGATTCGATCATAAGGGAGAACATATTTCCTAGCGACATTAATAGGTAATTCGACTCGTAAGGTGATGACTTTTGCCTTTAGACTTTCCGCTTTCATGTTAGCTTAAGTAATAATTTCTGTCTTAATTTTGACTGATAATTGATATCTCTATTACATGATCACCTATGTTAGTTATTGGAATTGATACTCGAATCATATGTTCGACATTTATTTGGTATAAACCTTTACATGTTGCACTTAAATATTTCCTCGTGCTTGTGGATTGTCGGAGAAACTTGAATTGCTACATTGATTAGTGGAAAACTCTACTTATACATGTATATCCAGATTGGGATGAAACTTGATTGATTGTGATTATAATGGATCCTTGATCTAGTGGCCATTTTATGTATTAGAGTAAATGGAATTTTATCATGTACTTACCATCTTGTTGATCGTCTACGCTTTTGTGGCTTTTGGGGATAATCCATTTTTATCGCATCCTTAGATTTTATACTTGCCTTACTTGGCTTGATTTTATATTTGCTCCACATGGCCTTCATTTCATATGTACCCCATGTGGCTTCAATCGAATATTTGCCCTAGTGGCTTGATGGATTGTTTTTGTATAACCTTGCGATGGTAAGTTCTACTTGTTGAACTATAATTAGCCATTAGTTAAGGAGGTTACCATTAAACATACTGGTGTTGGAGTTTTATGAGACGAGGATGGTGGTATGGGACATTGTTCCTGAGCTATTATCATATGCTGGGTGACGAGCCCCCATAGTGACCTTTGAGCTTTCTTCAAGTGGTTGTTTGCAATTGAAATAATAACGGTTTGGCTAATCATACATCCATGGCATGTGGACTTTACTGGGTGGCCGATCTGAGATATGAGGATTCTTGGGTCATTATGAGCTGTACCATAGAGTACTTTACCAGGTGATCATAAGTTATCACTATGCACATTCGAACTACTATGGGTGTTCTTTTCGCATGGACTTTTTTGGGTGCCTAGTTCTCCTTAGGGCATACCCTAGAGTACTTTTCTGGGAGGCTATTTTGCCTTGAGTGTCATCATTGCATGGTCTTTTTCGGGTATCTAGTTCTCTTTAAGGCGTATATTTGAGTGCCTTTTCAGGTGGCTAGTTCTCCTTGGGCGACATTTTTGCTAGCTGGATATGCATCCCTAGGTTTGTGAGCATGTATATGCATTCATACATTTAAACAAGACTTATCAAATATTTTGTGCGATGTGAACTACTATTTCTACTTGTTTAAAGTATACTTAACTAATGCGACAATGTTTAATTTTGATGGGGATTCACACTAAGCTAGTTACTCATTCTTTGAATATATAACCGTACAGGTAGTGCATTTGCTTTAAATGATACTCATGTTCAGATTTATAAGGAGCCGGGTACAAATATTATAAATTTGTGTTTGTATCTATTCTAGAGAAGCTGTGTGATTGTGCAACTCAAGTCGAGTTACATGTTATTCTGTTTCATGCGTTAAATTATATCTTTCTGTATTTGTTAGCATTGAGACATTAGTTTGTATAAGCCTTTGGGCAACCACTTGAATATTTAGATATGTATATTTTGACTTCCCTTTATGCATGATTTGTTTCTCTTCCGCTAAATTGCTAACTCTGAAAAAGAAAAGAAAAAATAAATATAAAATTTGGACTATCTTTAAAGATTCACTCGGGTTCTTGAAAAACAAGTACTAAACTCAGGTTTTGAGAACCGATGTGTTACACTTTAGATAATGCTTCAACAAATGACAGTGTAAGTTCATTTTTATATAATCGGTTCAAGGCAACCGGTAATTTATTTTTGAGGGGAAAATATTTCAGGTTCGGTGTTGTGCCCACATACTAAGCTTAATTGTATAAGAATGAGTGAAAATAATTGACACCGTTATATTGAATATAAGAGAGTGTGAAATACGTAAGGGTTCACCTTCAAGATTAAGTACATGGAGTGGCATAATCCAACGTTTAAATGCGAAGACTCAAAAAACGTTGAAGTTAAATGTATGCACATGTTGGAATTTGACTTTTGAAATGTTGGATTTAGCTATGGAATTGAAACTTGCATTTCCTGAATATGTGGCGTGCGATAGAATGTATTATTGGTTGCCAATTGAAGATAATTAAAGCAAAACAAAATAAGTTCACAAGTTTTTCAATATTTTCTATGACTGCACGAAAATATTTTCTGGAAATAAGTATCCCACAATAAATATTTTTTTTCCATATGTTTAGAAGATTAAGGATGCCCTAAGAAAAAGTGTCAGTGAGAGTCCAAATTTCTATAACTTATAGCACTAGGTGTACAAATGAAGTTCGATAAGTACCGGGACGAATGCTATTTGTTTATGGCCTTAGCAGTTATACTTGATCCTCAGTGCAAGATGAGTTATGTTAAATTCAATTTTATGAAGATTTATTCTGATTAAAGGGCAATAACTGAAACCTGCAAGGTTCGCGACGTAAGTAAAGAATTGTATACTGCGTACACAACCACATTAAGTAATAAAAAAGTTAGAGCTCCTGGTATTTCTACATGCGATGATAATATGTTTGACGATGAATACATGTCTTTCTTAGTAAAAGAAGATGCAGATAATAAGACAAAATAATCAGAGTTAGACTTATATTTCAAAGAGCCAATTGTAAGGTACTAAGATTCAGACTTTGATGTTTTGGAGTGGTGGAAGATGAGAGTTAGTGAAGCAAAATACCTTACATTATTGGCAATGGCACGGGACATATTGTCAATTTCAATTTCAACGGTGGCATCACAATCTACTTTTAACACATGAAGTAGGGTGATGAGTAAGCATCGACGCTCTCTTTCACCAAAAATAATTAAGGCATTAATTTGTACATAAGATTATTTACGTCCGATTTGGCGATGTAATAGTTTTGTTATTGGGGATGTAATGAGGAGAAGAACGATTTTCAAGACAAGACTACACATGCAATAACAGCAACATGAATGAAGTTATGTTAAAAATTATTGTTAATTTGTTGAAACTTGAAATTGACATAATATGTACTTGTATATAATGTTGAAGAGGTTATAAGTACAATGCAATAATAATTTTTATTTCATTTTCATATTATACCTTTGTTTATGTTATAATTCATAATTCATTATTGTTTTCATTGATCATATCTCATTTTTGCTTTTATTTTTCAAATTTCATTATTATCAAAATACTAATTTCTCCAACACATAAAGTGTAGATATGTCTTCAACTGAATCATCGACCGATGTTTGAGACTATGATTCCTTAGTTCACTATCCAAAATCCGAAAAATTGAAGATTTTGTGTTACTCATTTGGGCCAAGTTTGTTAAGATAACTAATTGGCTTATGTTACACTTATTATGTCGGGGGGAGATTTAAAATCTTGTCCTAAAGCTCCAAAGGAAGTCCAACTTCTTTTTCAGGCCCTTATTGATTCGAATAAAAAATCTTTTACCTCATCCAAACTTTTTAAGGTAGAGGAGAAGTTAGATTATTAGCATTGAAAGAATAACAATTCCAGCTCGCCTTTAAATATAGTATGGAAGAAGCTTCTAGACATCAACGATATCCTCCAAGATAACATGATGTTGAAGCAGAATAAAACTGCATGAATAAAAAGAAGAAAAGTAATAAATCATTCAAGTTTCTCTCAAGTCTTGATGTATTTTATCGGATGTTAGGAACTACATATAAATTTGCTCACAAAAAAAGTTTGAACAATACAATTCAAACTATACAAGAGCACGATGAAAAGCTCTCTTCGCTTTCTGATTTAAGATAGGTAAATGAGTATTTATATAAAGAATTGGATAGCGTCTTAAGCTCGGCAAATAAATCTCTCCTCCTGTAGTAAATAATGACAGCAAAGAAATGCATCTAATATTGTTGTAAACTTATAAGTTTTTAATTAGAATATTTTTACTTTTCAGTTTGTAAGTTATTTTTTATTTTCAATTTTACTGTATTATTGATCAAATGCTATATACAAGTATAACATTAACTTGAAATCTCAATTTCGAATTTAAACTTATCTTGAAAACTCAAACTCGAACTTGAACTCAAACTTGAAAACTCGAACTCGAACTTGGCTTGAAAGTTCGAGTTCGAACTTAGCGCAATCTAGCCCGAGCTACTAATCGAACTGAGTTAAGTGGGCCATATGGGACCGGTGACTAAGCCGAGCCGAACTCATGCTAGATTTGGCCGCTGATCCAATCTAGCCTAGCTGAGCCCAACTCAACTCAGTGTCCAGCTCTAGATACCTGTGTTTTCCTTCAGCCTGGCTCACGTGGCTGGTGAACAGGTTTCAATTTTTGGGTCAATACTTAAAATGGCCTGGAAAAATCGATGGACAGCGTGCATTAGAGAAATACATCATGGTAGGTCTCACGAGTGGGCCACCTGCTTGACAGCGTGCCAAGGCACGATGCCCTGGATCGTGGCCCAGTGCGGATCCCCAAAAGGTTTGGATCAAACTGATATTAGTGTCTTCCCTTCGCTCAGGTCAAGTGTGACCTGGCCACTGGGGATAGATGGGAAATAAATATCATGATAGGGCCTTGAGAGGGGTCAACGGTGGGCATGGATGTCTTCACTCCTTTTCTGCGGTGTGATCACCTGAGATCCGGATCTTTCTCATTTTTTCTCCTTAACCTAAAAGGATCTGGAGAAATAGATAGACGGAGTTGATTAAAAATATACATCATGATGGGTCCCGTGAAGTAGGCCACCTCCTTAGCTGCAGAAGGCTGCTTCCAGCGTCTCTGTCGCTGTGGGCATCAGCGTCCCTGACGCTGCAATTTTAATTTTTTTAAAACTTATTTATTTATTTATTTATTGGAGTCTACTTGGGATGATCCACACCGTCTACCATGTTGTCCAGGTTATGGTGGGTCTAAAAAGCTTTGGATCAACTAAAAATGGATGTTTTTCCTTCATCCAGATTATATGATCTTATTAACAACCATTGCACCCTGTCAAATAAGTCCTCGTAATCGCAACGTAGCTTCTCGGTTATAAAACCAAAGCTCCCCTCGAAGCGAGCGGATCAGGTGCGGCTGGCCTAACACGGTGCGACCATGACCGTGGGGCCCACCTTGATGTATGTGTATTGTATTCTTGCGTTCCATCCGTTTTACTATTTCATTTCAGGGCATACAGGTGGACTAAACCAAACTTTGGTGATTGAATGCCCACGGTTAAAAACTTCCCAGGGCCAACTGTAATGTTTATTTGCCATCCAACCTGTTGGTAAATGAAGGAAAATAAAAATGAGATTGATCCAAAACTTGTGTGGCCCACAATATTTTTTTAATAAACTTTTGCACCCCACAGGAATTTTTAATGGGCAATCACCGCTGTTTAAAGTGGTGGGCCCACATGAGATTTGGATCTGCTTCGTTTTTGAGACACCCACTAAAATGGGCCATAAAAACGGATGGACGGTGCGGATATACAATACATACATCAAGGTGGGTCCCACGGTCAGGGCCGCACCGTGTTGAGTAAGGCGGGGCCGCACCCAATCGGCGCTCCCTCCTTCCAAACCCCGTCTTTTCGGAACCCTCACAAAGAAACGAAGATTGGGAAAGAAACGAAAAAATAAAATTAAAAAAAAAAATGGAAGCGGGCTTCATATTTCAGAAACCCTAGCCTCTTCGAGCGAGAAACCCTTCTTCTTCCCTTGAAATCGCGGGATTCTCATTCTCCAAACCTACGTACGTCTCTCTCTGCACCGTCCATCTGGTGGGCCGTACACTCGATCGGTCACAGTTCAAAAAAGAACGAAGGTGCGTTTCCTCCTCTTCCCCTCTTTTTGAAAAATTACAAGGTTGGCCCGTAAGTGACTTCTCACCCCAGCCCCATGAATTTCCCTGGCAGTTTTGCCTGCAAGTGACTTGCAGGTGAATTTCTTCCCCCAAACACCACCTGGAGCGACTTCCACGTACAGAGCTTACAGTCATCCAAACGACCTGTTTGGTTTTCCAATTACGTACAGGCATCCAAACGACCTGTTTTGTTTTCCAATTACAATGGTAAATGGCTGTAAATGGGTAATGATTATTTACTCTTGTAATTGTGTGGTGACATCACTTACATTTGACTACAATGATGATTTTGCTACATTGTTTGTTTCACCCAGAAATCATTGAAAAATGGTAGTTTTATAATGTGAAAAATGTAATGATTACAATTTACTTTACCCACTTCCTTTACAACTGTATTTGACTCCCAATTTATGAGCCATAATTCCTGTTTAAACGAACACCTGGAAATGATAATGGTGGCTCATTTACTTTGCATTTCATAGGAAAACATAAGAGCTAGAAACAAATGTATGCAGCCAAGCCGCAATAAGATATCTAAGAAAGAAACTAGAGTGAGAAAAGAGCATGAGAAGGACACACCAATTTACGTGGAAAACCCTCTCAATCAAAGAGGAAAAATGACTGGGCCACCAATAAAATCCACCATGCAAGACTAGGATTAGAAGCGTTTTTTCTCAAGTCAACACTTCAATTGAGGAACACCTTCATATGTGTACCAGAACTAATTGAGGATTTCCTTCACATGTGTACCAGAACCTAATGCAAGTAGATTAAGGAAGAAACTAATTGCAATAAGATTCAACGAACTAGATTAAAGTTCGAACCATAAAAGAGAAAAGAATGCAAGACTTGAGCAAGCTCAACAGTCTTCTAGTCTTACTAGAGATCACTTCGCCCCTTCAATAACTAGTGTAGAGAAACAAGAGAATTTGCTCAAATAGAATATCATTCAACCGTGTCTTATTCCATAGGCCTAAGTCTTATTTATAATGAGTGCTTACAACTTCAATATAATCTATGGAATCTATAAATAGGATTCGTAGCTAGTCAAGATTTCTAAAATAGGAAAAATAATTATTTCCTTACATGGAATATTTAAAATAAGAAAGCACCTTAAGTAAGAAAAATCTAAGATTGTTTATTTTCTAATATAGAAATACGAAAGAAAAAGGAAATTAGACATATGGTAAAAAAGAAAGTGAACCTTTTCTTGTGCACACGTGGAGCTCCTGTGGGATGTGGGGCGATTGCATCCATTTCAGACCATGGATTTGGTCTAGATAATCAATAAAGATAATGTGAATGGTTGGGTTCTTCAAATCTTAATCAATCAACTTGCATGGTCATTTGGTTGCATTAGAACCCCCGTGTTCACTCTCACATTCAATGATGAACTCTCCTCAATTGGGTTTTTAAGTTATAGGGCTCTTACTTTTCTCTATTATCTCTCCACATGCCTCCTTTGACAGGAAAATATGGGAATGAGCAACATATGACATACACTCACCCCCACACACATAGAGACACACGTGGGCATTATTCAAGACATGACCTCAATACCTATTTCCTTCATACTTGAAAATATGCTACTCTAACCAAATAAGGTGAACCACACACATGATGATGAACCAGCATAAATACCCAATAAAATATTTCATATCGGGGATCTTCTGTTCTAGGGGATTCTGGGTGAGGCATCAAATGAGGTCCGTCATCTCAGCAGTTTGGATCACTAAATGATGGGCCCCAGTTGTAACCAACTGAAAACCTGGATTTACTTTTCAGATTCTCAGCCTGATAATTGTGCAATACCTCTTTCAGATTATGATGGTGAACCATCCATCTCAAATTGTGAGGGCCACTGTGGATGCAGCATGACCTGAAATTTACATAGATTAAACGATCTTGCCCATATAATCTTTGTCATCATATGGATGGGCATAAATAAATTGGTCAGCGGCCCAATTAGCAGGCAAATCGGATGGTTAAGATTATCCAATAACTGTGATTTTCTATGCTCTATCCACAACAGGGCCCATGCGTTGGGACTTTTGATAGCCGTACATGTTTGCGGAGGATGAGTCAATGGACCTTACAAAATATATGAAAAAACAAGATTAAACTCCTTTTTTCAATATATTTTTTCGTGTTGTTCACTATGACTTCTGCAGATGGCTAGGTGGGATGAGATTTTGACGCTCCCAGTTCAAAACCCACCAATGTTGGAATTCTCTTCATCCGATATTGTGTGGTCTAGAGTGGAAGGCTGGCGGGATGCAATTGATAGAGTGGCTCTCATCCCCTTCTCCAGAGTTGATGACTTTGTGAGAGGAGAATCCGCAAGCAAGGATTGCCCCACTCGATTTCATGTTGAAGCAAGGAGAAGAAGGCCTCCTGAGATGCCATACAAGCCCAAGGTGGATGGCATTCTTGAATACATTTTGTAAGTGATGATTTTTATTTTTATTTTTAATTTTTTAATTTTTTAATTTTTTTTAAAAGTTATGATGATTCCATGCAGTGGGTTTCATCATGTATTACTTATATGATACGGCACAACAATATATAGTTTTTATGATATTACAACTCCTCACAATAAATTCCTTCCTATATCACTTTGTTTGCATTTGGATGCTCACTGTGATTGAATTTCAATACATAATCAAGTGAACTGGAAATGACTATAAGTGGGATTAGCCCTACTCTGTTCAAAGCGAGGAGCAGCACCCAAATATTAATTTTGATTGTTTCATGGGTCCAACATTGCATGGAATTGCAACTAGGGGTTAGTCTTGTCATGAATTTAATATATCTGTATGACTATTAGTTGGGCTTTTAGCTCGCCACAAGTTCTGGCAGTTAGTAGATATAAACTTCCTTCTGTAATGGGAAGTGATAGTTCCTCGTGTGTGCTTGTGTGTGCATGCATGCACACACGCACACACTCTTAGAGAGGAGTTGTGCATGTTCTTGTCTTCGTTCATTGGGAAGGAAGCCATTGAAGGTGATCTTAAAATGCCTGGTGGCCTGTGGTTGATAAACCAGGATCATGGAGGCTTGCATCTTATATCTTAGAGATAAAGTCTTTAGTTACCAAATTGGGAGGTATGCGTTCGATTGTTCCATGGGGTGGCAACGAAGTGGCTAATGTACTTGTTAATAGAGGAAGTGATTGGAGGGTCAATCACTATTGGCCCTTTTGCCTGTCTCCTTTGTGATATATTTGCTTTCTAGCTTTTTGAATGAAAAAGTTTGTCACTTAAAAAATGAATCAAATTGATCCCACCTCCACTTTGGTCATTTCCTTAGTATTTAATTGAGCCATTGCAATTTTTATTTTCTTTGAAGGATGATGCATATTATTAAAAGCTGAAAGGCCAAAAAAGGAAACAAAGTAGAACAAAAACAGCCCTCAGGGCACCCAATCTCTAATATACAAAACAATCCGACTGAGGATCCCAATAGCAGAGCTGGCTTTTCTTGTGGAAGCAATGATTTTTTCTTTCACCCCAGATAGACCAAGAATAGCAAGCAAGGTGACCCTTCACCTAGATCTGCCCATACACCCTCCATCTGAACCATTGCAATTTAGTTGAGATGGCATCCAAAAGTCCCCTTAGATGATTTCTACAAAGAAAATCTCATATAATTACATAGTATTGCAACTCCTCATAAGGAGTCCCATCCAATGTATTTGGCTTAAATTATATAGACCTGTAAGCAACCTTATAGTCATATAGTAATAGCATATGTATGCTATTTTAGTGAGTTACATCCTGTGTGATTTAGATGGTGGAGAAGTCTGTATAGTTATATGATATTATAGCTTTTATAATGAGTTTTATCCAATGCGACTCAGATGGTGGGGATACACACACACACACACACACACACACACACACACACACATATATATATATATATCATGTTACAGCTCGCGCGCGCGCGCACACACACACACACACACATATATATATATATCATGTTACAGCTCATTGTAATGACACAATGAGTTTTGTCCTATCACCTATGTGACTTACATGCATGAACACTCTAAACAGAGTCATATGAGACCACAGGTCCTTATAGTGACATTTGTCTTGTGGAACATATGACCGTGCGAATTTTGTCTAGTAGGGACCGGTGCCTATATTACAACTCCATATAATCCATCGTATGACTTATGAGCTGGGCGTGGATATGGATACAACTGTGTAAGTTCATGATGGTACAGAACCTTGTGACTTGTTTTATCCTATGTGGCTTGGGTGATAGGGATGTGGATATGGACACTGACATGGCCCTGTCCTTACATACATTTAGTTTGTAGAAGTTTAAAATATGGAAAATAATATTGGGGACTCGTTTCCATATCTTGATGGTTCATTTCCCTACCCTTCAGAGCTTTTTACTAAATTCATTTCTGTTGTTGTGGATAAGAAAGGAAAAAGTTATGCACTTAAATGCAAGTAAATGAACAGAAAAAACAAGTAGACATAATGGCAGTTTTCTAAGAGTAGAAGATTGGCTGAATCGATGTGGCTGAACGTACAGGTACTGGTGTTCGTTTGGTCCGGATGATCACAGGAAGGGGGGAGTTGTTCGGCCCAGCAGGGTTTATAATTTAAAAAAGAACAAAACATCCGGTCGGCCGAATACAAAGAGAGGGTGTGTTTGTCATTTCATTGTAAAGCGTTTAATAGCTGAGCCAACAGTTGCACTTATAATCTACAACCAGGACAAGCATGTAGACAAGAAAGGGTTACCCTGCCACGGTCCATTGGATAAGAAGGCTGTTGGAACCCGTGCCATGTTTGCTCCCTACATCTCAGATGAAGCTAGGCTCCGGGTTTTATCTTTACTACATGTAGGTGTCCCTGTGGAAACCATAATGCAGAGGCATAACGAATCGGTGGAGAAGCAAGGGGGCCCATGTAACCGGGACGACCTTCTCACACACAGGTATGTCCGCAGATTGGAGAGGAGTATACGGCGTTCCACATATGAATTGGACCCGGACGATGCTGTTAGTGTCAGCATGTGGGTTGAAAGCCACAGAAATCACATTTTCTTTTACGAGGACTTCTCCGATTCTGAACCTTTTGTTGTGGGCATCCAAACAGAGTGGCAGTTGCAACAGATGATTCGTTTTGGCAATCGCAGTCTCGTGGCGTCTGATTCAAGATTTGGGGATAACAAATTGAAGGTGTGATCAGTGTTCAGTTTACATTTTATATTTCTTACAGCTGTATTCTTTGAGTTAACGAAGGTGTCTGGTTATTTGGAACTGAAACTGCTTATTTGTGCTGTCTTGTGTAGTATCCTGTTCACAGTCTCCTTGTCTTTGATTCAAACAACAAGGCAATCCCCGTAGCCTGGATCATAACACCACGGTTTGCCAATGCTGATGCTGACAGATGGATTAGGGCTCTCTATGATAGAGTTCACTCAAAAGATCCCAATTGGAAATTGGCCGGATTTATCATTGATGATCCTTCAGCTGATATCCTTACCATAAGGCATGTTTTTAGCCTTTTCCTTGGTGTTCTGTTTATTTATTTATTAGAGTTATTGGGTTGATAAACTAGCATTTTTTTTTTTTTTTTTTTCTTTTTTGTATTACTCAGGGAGGTGTTGCAGTGCTCTGTATTGATATGCTTTTGGCGTGTACGCCATGCCTGGCATAAAAACCTTATAGCCAAGTGTTCTGATTCTGGGACACGTGTTGAGATATTGAAACGGCTTGGGCATGCAGTATATAGCATCTGCAAAGGAAATGCTGATCTGGATTCCTTTGAGGATTTCATGGAAGATTTTGTTGACTGCTCAGAGTTCTTGGATTACTTCAAGGCGATATGGGTTCCGAGAATGGGTCAGCGGTTATTGATATAAACTAAGCTAGATGGTTATCTTAAGGTGCTATGTCTGTTTTCATGAGGCTGATAGACAGCTTTTCTTTTTCCACAGGGACATGGACCACTGCATTGAAGACTCTTCCTCTGGCTAGCCAAGCAGTTTCCGCGGCCATTGAGAGTTATCATCACCAATTCAAGCTAAGGTTGTTGAATGAGAAAGACACAAGTGCATATCAACGTGTTGATTGGCTTGTTGATAAGCTGGGTACCAAAGTGCATTCCTACTACTGGCTTGATGAGTATTCAGGAAAGGATGATTTTGCTCGATACCGAAAAGATGAGTGGAAGAGTGGTTTAACTTCTTGGCAACGAGCATTACAGATTCCAGACTCAGATGTTGTTGTGGAGTGTAGATGTGCAAAAGTAAGTAGCCAGTTCAATCGTGAATATGAGCATGTTGTATGCAACCCAGGTTCTGAGTTTGCAATGTGTGAATGTGATTGGTCGAAGATGGGCAACCTGTGCAAACACGTGATCAAGGTGAGTCAAGTTTATCGTGATAGGGGTTTGGCCGCACCATCTATGAGTCTCTTCAATTACAACCGCATTTTGATTAATATGCTCCACTGCCCGCCCCATGATTCTTTAATTCGAGATCATGCGGTTTCCTTAGCTGTTTGTGCACAGATTCAGTTAAATGCAATCTTCAATCTGGAAAACAGCAAGAACTCCCCGTCTGTGTCAGCTCCCATGGAGGAAGCAACAGTCAATGGGGGAGTGCCCGCCAATGACATCCCGGAGAAGGGAGATGAAGAGTTTAATAATGATAGCCAATGCACCGCCGCTAATGCCTTTCCAAATGGTGACGAGTCAGGAGTTCACATAGTGGGTTCTGGTGAAATTACAGACCATCTGGGTGGCGGTGATTACGGTAATGTTACAAAGGAAAATGTTACGGGTAACATGATGGACATTGATCTAGTCTCTGTCGAGGCATCTCAGTCCAGGTTGTTCAAGCAACAAATGGCAGATGGGGCTGTACCTGCCAATCATGTATTGGAGAACTGCGATAAAGTTTTAATGAATGAGAGCCATTATACTGCTGAAAATGCATCTTCCAATGGCGACGCCTCTGAAGTTCAAGAAGTGATTTGTGGTGAAATCAGAGATGATCTGGGTAGTGACGAGGCAGTTGGTGTTGCAGCAAGTGATGGTGGTGTTTGTTGTAATGTTATGGCAGATGATATGGTTACAATGGATGTCGATCAGCCCTCTGTCGAAGCTTCCCAGTCCAGTTTGGTTGAGCAACGAACAGCCAATGGGAGTGCACATACCAATGATGCATTAGAGAATGACAATAAAGTTCTAGTGAATGAGAGCCACTGTACGGCTCAGAATGCATCTTCAGATGCTAATGGCTCCAAAGTTCAGGAAGCGATCGGTGGTGAAATTGGAGATGATTTGTGTAGTGAGAAGGCAGTTGGAGTTGCCCCAAGTGATGGTGGAGTTTGTTATAATGTTATAGAGGAAACTGGTACTGGCAGCATGATGGATGTTGATCCACTGCCCATTAGAACCTCTTCATCCTGTTCAGTTCCTGTCAAGCAACCCATGGTCAATGGCGGCTCATCAGCCAATGACATCTCAGAGAATGGTGCTCTTGATCATAGGGATGAGCCTTCAAATGATGCTGATTCCACCTCCAGAGATAGGTGCCTAGATCATATTGCAGATGAAGTGCATATTGACCAGGCGATTGAGGTTTTCGGTTGTGACAACGGTGTTTGTGGTGATGATGCAGTGGAGGCTGAAAGCATCCGAACACCAGCTGTTGCATCAGTTAGAAATTCTAGTGACAGTGCCTCATTTGAAGCTGTGCCTAGTGGCTAGTCCTGTATATGCTATCTTTTGCGGCTGCAGTTCTGCATCTGATGGTGGTTCAATCATTGATGTCTGAAAGGACCAAGGATGGTAATTATAGAGTGGTGGGTGTTTTGACAAGCAGAAATGAAGGTGAAGCTTGTGTTGACAGATGATAATTAAAATGGTGTAGAGAAAGGTGGTGATGGACAAGCCACAACAAGCTTTTAACTGGGGTTGGATTTCCTATCAGTTGATTGGCGTTGTTACTAGCAAATGGCGGCAGGGTCCATGACGCTGAAGGGAATGATTGGCAAGCCAAAATCAGAAATCCTCGTGGGGATCCTACAGTGTTCATAGATCTAAAACATCATCGAGTTGACTCGGTATCTGACTCAGTTTTATTCAGATTTCTACCAGAGTAGTTCTTTTAAACCTGGTTCCCTTGGAGGTAAGTTTCACCTCTTTGATTGGGAGAAAACAGATTTTCTTTTAGAGACAGCTGGGATTTTGCATTTGTTTAGCTCTGTAACGCAGTTTGTAGTTTTTTAATCATACGCAACTTCTCCATTTTCACTGCATTCATATGTTGATTATTAATTCATAAATCACTTGTATATATGTATTTTATTTTTCTAAAAAAGTTATCATTCAAGTACCCAAAGAGCTAGACTCGACCAGATCTGGTTGGACATGAGTGAGTCAATGGTGTTATATATGAAATTGACGATTCTGCAAACCAGCAGTGATTGACCTTGAGATTTATTTGATCCAATGTTAACTGTGGATTAAAATGGTAAATTAACGCCAGCATCACATCTCTTTTAGGGTATATCATATCCTTGGTCAGCAGTAAACAGTTGGGTCCCATCACAAGATTCATGATAACAGTGGGTGTTCACAGATGGCATCTATGTCCTGTAAGATTGAATAATTTTATAGTAGATTATCTGAGCTGGGACTCGTTTCTGGCTGTCTATTGTTTTGTTTGCCTGATCTGATGATTCAGTAAGATGGCAATTTTTTTTTTCAGGGCATCTCAGCTCCACCTGATGGACCACCTGGATATTTCTCAGGTGCTCCAAATACAAGGGAGCATCAAAATTATTTTTATTTTATCTTGGGGTGCATTTGGTTGCATCGGTTATCATGATTAATGTAACCTTGATGCAACCAAACACATCCTTCATGAGACTGAATGTTTGCAATTCAATTTGCTTATGCATCCAAACATGATGTAAATTTCAGCACACACCTGTTGCTCTACCAATTTTTATCATCTCAAGAAAAGCATATTTAAATATATGCAACCCAAAAACAGCAATGATACCATGCTTGTCTAATGGCTTGGGTTTGAGGACGCTGAGTAGCTGCTGATTGCTTCAGTAGCCAGGTTGGCCACTGATGTTAGCCAAGTTCTTTGGTCCCCACCATGATGTACGTGTTGTATCCACACCATCCATTTGGAGGATCATTTTAGGGCATGAGCTAAAGAATGAGGTAGATCTAAAGCTCAAGTGGACCCTGACCCACCATAGAAAACAGTGGAGATTGAACGCCTACCATTCAAAACTTCTTGCGGGCCACAAAAGTTTTCGATCAAGCTGATATTTGTGTTTTCCCTTTGTCCATGTCTGCATGAACTTATGAACAAGTTGGATCTCAATTAAATATAATAGTGGGTCCTAGAAAGGTTTCAACAGTGGGCATCACTGTTTTCTGTAATGGGGTCCACTTGAGCTTTAGATCTGCCTCATTTTTGGGCACATGCCGTAAAATGATCTCTTAAAATGGGTGGACTGGGTGGATATAACACATACATTATGGTGGGGCCCATAGAACTAGGTGATGTCACTTCAGTAGCCAATCTTGCTACCGAAGCCTTCAGTGGCTAATCCATGTCCCGGGTTTGATGCACTGGGCCTGTTTGGGTGCCACTTAAAAATGAGTTGGCTCATTTTAGAGATCATAATTCTTTTGGGTCCTTACTCATGCCCGTGGGTAGACTCACAAGAGTTTCAACACACGGTGATGGGTTCGAGTATCCATTGTGGTGAAATTCTTATGTGTTGTGAGTGTGTGGGGGTGTGAGTGCCTGTGTAAATAATAATAATAATAAAAATTAAAAAAAAAAAACCTTCTGCAGAGGATCCATTGTAGAGAAGGGATGTGTATGCAATCTGAAGTGCAGCGATGAACAAAAAGAACATGGTGACCCAAGGGCTATGAATGTACTGGTGCCCAAGGATAGCCATCCACCTATTCCATCTCCTCTTGCGGTAGAGGTTCACCTTCCTGGTGTAAAAACCTTGGGTTATATCTTTGGGTGAGGGTTATGTCCTTTGAATGCTGTAAAGAGCCTCATTGCTCCCCAATGCATTGTTGATGATCCCTTTCGATTGCTGGAGGCGAATGTCCTTAGCCGATGATATTGTCCATGAAGAAGATGTAGGACGTTCGCCTTGACGCCCACGCTATTGTGAGCTGCTTGAAGGCCATTACATTTGAGGGATGTGTGCTCATTGGTGTCATCGATGGTTATTATGGGGAGTTTTAGGATGCCATCAGATTCATGTTGGGGAACTGCGGAAGCACCTAGAGACGAATCAAGCACTCACAATCGCACAACCAAGTCCAAACAAGAGCAATTTGAATTTTACGTACAAAAATCCTCGTGGGAAAAAACCATGGCAAAAAGTGATGGGTAATGCACTATAAAAACAAAAATTACAAGAGATAGAGTCTTATCGATTTGAATAAGCCTCAAATCTACTTCACAAGCCCTAAAAATGCCCTTGAACCCTTAGGAACGAATTAGAAAGCCCTAATATACCTCTATCCCTCAAATCCCGATTACACTTGATATATATACTATCACAACCGGAATAGTAAACAACTTACACACTTACACAATTTTGTGTATATCTTCGATGGGACCTTCGATGGCATCGACACCTCATTAAGGGTCCGTCAATGGCATCGAACTTACTTCAAAGTCACTGAGTAGCAACACTAAAACGTTCTAGCAGCCAACATGGATTTTCCAAAATTTTCCGATTAGATCCGGCACCTGTGGATGACATCGACATCTAGTTGATGGGATCGAGCACCTATCGATGGCATCGGCAGACCCCTGTTATTGACACATTTAAGACATCAACAATAATCTCAGTCATGTCTTCAATCTTCATAGCTCCTTATCAATCGCCATCTCTAATTCCACCTACCATTATAGCTCTATCACTTCTCATACATAATCCGTCTTTCATTTACGCCTTTTCTAAACCTAGAGAAGTTGTACAAAACTTGAACTTCTCTGTGGAAACCATATTTGTAACCATGTCAGACGGATTCACACTGGTGTGAATCTTCTCTAGAGTCATGTATCCTTCCTCAAGCATCTGTCAGATAAAATGATAATTCACATCAATATGTTTAGTACATGAGTGATAAACAAAATTCTTAGCCAAATTAATCGCGCTTTCATTGTCACAATTGACTGGCATGGCCTCCTACTAAAGCCTCAACTGATTTATCATTCATCTCAACCAAACACTTTCCTTGAATGCATCTGTCACTGTTATATACTCAACTTTGATTGTGGAAAGAGTTATCATAAACTGAAGCTTTGACATCCAACTGATCGCTCAACCCACTAGCACAAACGAGTAACCAGAAGTCGACCTTCGATTATTCACATTGCTCGCGTAATCTGAATCTATATAGCCTATTAACTTGTCCCCTGATTTTTCAAATAATAAGATATAGTCATGCATATCTCGAATATATCGAAGTAGCCATTTCACTACATACTAGTGTTACTTGCCAGGGTTAGACATAATCTGCTAACAACACCCACTGTATGTGCACTATCTGGTCTTGTATAGACCATGGTATATATTAAGCTACCAACTGAGCTCGAGAAAGGCACACAAGACATTACCTGCTTTTCTTCATCCGTTTTAAGACACTATTAAGAAGAAAGCTTAAAATGAACTGCGTGGGGAATGCTGACCAGTTTTGCCTTATCCATCCCATACTTCATCAATACCTTCTTAAGGTATTCCGCCTAAGGTAACTATACCCTACTCCTCTTCCTGTCTCTGTGTATGTCAATGTCAAGTACCCTCTTTGCAGCCCCCAGATCTTTCATCTCGAATGTCCCTGATAGTTGAGCCTTCAGTATGTCGATCTCAGATATATTATGACTGGAGATAAGCATGTCATCAACATACAATATCAAGATAATAACTTCCCATCACTCAGTGTATTGTAATAGACACGATGATCATATTCACTCCTGGTAAACCTCTGACTTACTATGAAAGAGTTAAATTTACACTAACTAAGTGATTGTTTCAGGCCATACAGCGACCTCTTTAACCTGCAAATCTTGTTCCCTGCCCCTTGTGTTTCAAAACCTTCTAGTTTCTTCATGTAAATTTACTTTTCCAATTCCCTATGCAAGAAAGCAGTCTTCACATCCATTTGTTTTAGCTCGAGATTGTATTGGAAAACCATTGCCAATATGAATCTAATAGATACTTGCTTTACTACCGTCGTGAATATCTCATTGAAGTCCACACCTTGTCTCTGAGTATATCCCTTTGTTACCAACCTTGCCTTATACCTATCCCCTTTCTTCTTGAAGATCCACTTGCACCCGATCGCTTTAGGGCTGACGGGAAGCTCCATTAGCTCTTACATCTCATTATTGTACAAGGAGTCCATCTCGTAATTCATCGATGCTTTTTACTTTTCGGCATCTGTCTCATCAAGAGCTTCCTGAAAAGTAGATGGATCCCCCGCATCAATAATGAGGACAAATGCGACATTTGAGTCATCCTTGTATCTAGGGCTGTATACGAATCGAGTTAGCTTGGTTAGCTCGCTCGACTCGACTTGAAAAAGCTCGATTCGACTCAATTCGAAATTGAGTTCGAGCTGAGTCGAGTTGATTTTTTGAGCTCGAAAAAAAATTTCAAATCGAGTTCGAGCTTGCATGAGCTCGACTTGACTTGGATCATACCCAACTCGAATCGAACTCGGATCGAACCAATTCAGTGACTCAGTTACTTTGATATTGATGTTGCTCACCAAGTGTTTGATGAAATCACTTAACGAAGTGTGGTTGGTGGCAAGGAAGGTATGAATACGAAACAAATACCATTTTTTTCTTGATTTTTATGTTGCTTAAAAGGTGTTTGATGAAATACCTATAAAACCACTGCTGCTGTTTTACATATAGTAAGATTTTCAAGGTGAAGTCCATGTGTTTGTGAAAATGTTGCACGGGCGAACTCGGCTCGAAGTGGCCCGAGCTGCTGACCGAACCGAGCTGAGCTGGCTAGTCAGGCTCGAGGACCGAGCCAAGCTGAGTTCGAGCTGGGGTCAGCAAGTGGCTGAGTCGAGTCGAGTTGTGCCCAGTTTGACTTGGTTCAACTCGTGTGCACCTTTACTTTTATCTCGCCGGTAACCTATAATCTCGTGACGGATTCCTTCTTATAGGTGGCTGCTCCACTTGCTGATGTACATATGTTCACATCTTAGTATCAGCCTGTGTTTTATCTCTATCTAACTAAACGTCCACAACCAACTTTTTTGCTTCCTTGCGTTCATCCTTATGGAACAAGGATCCTTCATCGAATTTGACTTCACAACTAAGGATGATTTTCCATGTGACCCGATCAATAGCCAGTACCCCTTCACACCATCACCATAACTAACAAAATGTACTTTTTATCCCATTGGTCCAACCTATCTCTCTCAACTAACGGTACATGAGAGTAATCATCGTTACCAAATACACGTAGTCCCGAGTAGTCTACCTGCTTACTACTCCACACTTTCTCTAGAATTTTACTAAGTAACAAGCCGTGTTAATAGCCTTAGTTCAGAATTCCTTGCCCTACCCAACATTACTGATTATACATTAGGTCCTCTCCAATAGATTCTAATTCATCCTCTCAGCTACACAATTTTGCTTTAGTATGTGGTGCACTATGTTGTGCCTCACAATTCCTTCATCTTTATAATACTGATTGAAATCCCTAAAAGCAAATTCCTTACTGTTATATGTCATCAACACTTTCACCTTTCGCTTCGACTATTTTTCCACTATCACCTTCCACTATTTAAAGTTGGTGAAAACATTGAATTTATTTTTCATAAAATAAACCCACAATTTTCTAGAATAGTCGTTAATGAACGCGATAAACCATGACGACCTTCCACTAGAAACCACGGGCACTGACCCCCATACATCAGAATGCAAATAATCTAGAACCCCCTTACAAATATGTTTCCCATACTTAAAAAACAACCTTGACTGTTTACTATATATATAATGCTCGCATATATTAAAATAATACTTTTAAAATCTGAAATTAAACAATAGTCAGAAAGTACCTTCATGCTCCGCTCTCTCATGTGGCCCAAGTGCACATGCCACATACGTTCAGACGTGGAATCCGTTATAGATGCTGTAACTCCGCCCGATGAAGTACTCCCGATCAACCTATAAAGGTTTCCATTCCTCTACGCCTTCATGACTATGAGTGCCTCATTTGAGACTTTAGAGACACGATCAAACCCGTTGAATTTGCACCCAAGTGCCTCGAGTGCTCCTAGAGATATAAAACTCTTTCTCAACTCAGGAACGTGTCTCACCTCAGTCAAGATACGCTCCATGCCATCGAATATCTTAATGCGCATTGATCCAACCCCTACCACTTTACATGCATTATCATTGACCATAAACACCTGACCACCATCACACTCACTGTAACTGGTGAATTAACTCCGATGAGGGGTTATGTGGTATGAAGCCCTTATATCCAAAATCCACTCATTCTTACATTCATCGTATAAGTGTCCAACCTTGACACTTACAACATATCACAACCACTCATACCTAGATTAGATTCCGCAGTGTTAGCCTCTTTGGAAGAACCCTCTGATTTCTCCTTTCTCGACTTAGAATTCAGAAAATCCTTCTTCACATGCCCTAACATGCTACAATTCTAGCACTTCAACTTTCCTTTGCTCTTGCCCTTGGATTTGGACCTCAATCGTGAAGATCCACTGTCTCGCTCAGGATTTCTCCCCCTTGTAACCAATGTATCTTTAGAAGCACCCATGTCACTATTTTGCTTTCTCGTCGCCTTTAACTGAAGGGTTAAGATAATGGTCTCAACGCTAATGGTCATTTTACCGGTGTACAAAAAGTCTTTGAATGACTCATACGAAGCTGGGAGAGAATTCAACAGTATATATGCTTGATTCTCATTTTTCATTATCTCTTCAACATCCAACAATTTGTAAATCAACCTATTGAAGTTACTAATGTGGGTCTCAATGTTAGCACCCTCTGCCATATTCAGATTGAAAAAATGTATCTTCAAGTACAAACGATTCTTATGAGATTTCTTTGCATTAATAGTCTCTAATTTGCTCATGTACTTTCTGTTGTTTTCTCTCCCATGACATTATAGAGGACCGCATCCGTTAAACACAATTGGATAGAGGTTCTAGCTTTCTTATCCACCTTGTTCCATTCTTCTTCTATCATAAATTCCAGTCACTTTTCAAGGAGAGCTTTATCTAATCCTTGTTGAACTAGGATGCTGTTCATCTTAACTTTCCATAGTTCAAAATTATTTTTACCGGAGTACTTTTTTACATCAAACTTCAGGTTTGATGCCATTGATATATTGCTTTTATATTCGATCTGCTTTCCAACATTTGTTCTGATACCACTGTTTGGGGAATTGTGAAAGCACCCGAAGATGAATCAAACAAAGCACTCATAATCACACAACCAAGGCCAAACAAGAACAATTCAAATTTTATGTGAAAAAACCCTTGTGGGAAAAAAACCATGGCATAAAGCGATGAATAATATATTATGAAAACATAAATTACAAGAGATAGAGTCTTATAGATTCGAACAAGCCCTGAATCTACTTCACAAGCCCTAACTATGCCCTTGAATTCTTAAGAACGAATTAGAAAGCCCTAATACACCTCTCTACCCCAAATCCCGATTACACTTGATATATATACTATCACAGCCGAAATAGGAAACAACTTACGCACTTACGGAATTATGCGCATATCTTTGATGAGACCTTTGATGGCATTGACACCCCATCAAGGATCTATCGATTGCATCAAACTTACCTTGATGTCACTGAGTAACAACACTAAAATGTTCTAACAACCAACATGAATTTTCTAGATTTTTCTGATGGGATCGAACACTTGTCAATGACATCAATATCTGCTCAATGACATCGGGTGGTCTGTCGATGGCATCGACAAACCCTGTTATTGACAGATTTGAGACATCAATAATAGTTCAAATATGATGTCCTTGAGCCTCTTAGTTTGTCACCTCCTAAGTGAATTCCACCATCATATTGATGAAGCTCCCTGCCTACTTGACATGGTGGTTGATGTGATGACGCTCTTCCTGTACACATCCAACACATGGACTCCCAAGGCTTCCATTGCATCCAGACTGCTGAGTGGCAGAAGTTCAATATGAGGTTATTCAAGTGCTTCCCACCCCACATAGAGTTGATATATTTAGAAAGGATAACCGACTCGCTTGGAATCAACCACTCTACGAATTCCATTCAGGATCACATGATTCGAATTATGGGTCGTTCATGGTCTGGATTGTTGTTTTTACCATTCCCAACTTATGATTCTCTACTCTTATCATTGATTAAGTCGTATTGTAAATTTATATTGAGAAAGTAGAGATCTTCTTTGATTTATATTAATATATGCATGAAGGATCTACAGTACTACCATTTCATTGTTTTTGTGTCTATGAAGTGGAGTTGTTTCATACTTTGGTTGCAACCACACTTGAAAGGCAGACACCTATAAATGGTACAAGTATTAACTTAAACTAAAGACCATAATGTGAAACCCACTGTCACTGGTAATTTGTAGTCCAAAAATCAAATTGGTAGAACAATCCTAACCTTTGATTAGTGCATCTTTTTTTGTGGCAATTTGAACATTGGATATTTTCGTTTCTATCAGTTTGATATATGTCCACCAGCCTAAGTAGTTAAATAATCAAATAAGTGTTTTGTTTTGGCTCATGATACATGTATGACTTTTAACACATTTTTAGATGTTTTAATTTGGACTAACCATATACTACTTACGCAATTTCTAAGTGCCTGCATATCATCCATCACACTCTACAAGAGTATCAAATATTTTCTTCGATATAAATTACAATACAGAATACACACACACACCCCCACATACACACACACGCACTTGATATTTAATGGACCCATATGATTCTTTCCCTAGCTTACCACCTGTTGGAGAAAGTAGCACAATGCATACACATGCCATGTCCCAGAGTGACCCATGATTGAGCTAACCTTAATTTGAACAACAGACCCATGGATTGTGTTTACACTCATTTCGATGACCTGACGTGGACCAATAGGAAGACGTCACATGGAGACAATACATGTTTGGCACGGTCAGAATTGTACTCACACCCGAAGAAGATCGGCGTCTGATCTTCCTTTGGTATTACGTATTCTGTCATTATTGCGATGATATAGCCTCTTATCAGGCCATTTAAGGGGACAAATCGTTGCATGTTACGTGTCCATGATTAAGATGCCCGTTAAATGAGGGACGTGCCTGGCACGACTATAAAAGACCTGTTGGACGAGTGTATCCTATCTCACAATGTTGAGGGTCAAATATTACATATTAGACCCCAGTTATTACTTGGTTTTATGAATATGATAATGTTTAACATTCTATTTTAATCATGTTTTTGTTGCAAGGTGAATTTAAGAGCTTGGATTGAAAAAGGGTATTAAAGGCATGGATTTGATGCTCACAAATCACCAAGGCAAGGAACGGATCTTAAGAAACCGAAATTGAAGAATTCACACGCTAAAGATCCAAGAAAACCAAGTGATTAAAGTTAAAAGAACTTGAAAATCGTCATAAATGCAAGATCATAGGGTTCCCACCATTCGTTTGGCACGAAACTTTATATCCGGCCCGAGGATTATAAAGTAACCATACACGTAAAATTTCAGCCATTGGATCTTCGTGGAAGTGGCCTAATGGAAAGATCAGCCACAAAATCATCGATTTGGGGCTCACCTGATCTCTGGATATGCTTTAATTTTAGTCTTAACCCCTTAAATCAGATGGGAAACCGAATGAACGGTGTGGCTTTTATAGAAAACATCACGGCGTACCCCACTTACAGTGCCTGTACCCCACTCACTGTTACCTGCTGTACATCGAACCAACCAAAAACGGTCAGCTTGCGTTGACCTGCAGAATCCAAACCGAATTCGGAAATCTAATCTCTCGCAGCGAAAATGGACGAAAGACGTCCGCTTGAGGGATGTTGTGGGCCACCATAAGGGCTCACATGCATGATCCGAACCATCCATTGTGTCTGGACGGTGGGACTGGCCACAACCATCCTTCCATCTTATCCATGCACGTGCACACATGAAAATCTCGGTCAAACGCAGGATGGACAGCGGGAAAGAAAACTCGGTGGGCCACACAGAATCTGGGATGTGTCACATCATCTAGAATAAAAATTCCGTCACGAATCCAATGGATGGAGTATATTTCTCATTTGATGCGTACCAGGGGCCCACCAAGCAAATCAGCGTAGTTCCCTTGCGTAAGTAACGCACGTCCGGATGCGCCCGGCCTTTCCGGGATGTTGTGGTCCATTACCATTGATCATATCGTTGATCCAGACCGTCCAAAAGCTCTAGAAAGGGGTCTTAACCCCATCCATGAAGTCAGAATGAGAGGTATGGATGGGTTCTTTCCCGAAAACCAATTCAAACGTAAGATGGTTGCGCTTTCGCTACGCACGTGTTTTCTTGCTGTGTAAAGCCTACGCACTTCACTGCTTATCGCTGCAAAGTGGAGTCGGTTCTCCACTCACCGACTACCCTTTATCTATAAAAGGAGAAGAGAAGAGAGAGAGAGAGGGGATCATCAAGGGACGTACACAAGCATGAGAAGAGAGAGAAAAAGTGCGGCCGGCCAAGTTCCATCAAGAGATCTTCCTTCCTCTTCCTTTATTTGTTTTGATGTTTTTAAGAGATTCTAGCTTAATCATGATTATGGTTGGCTAAACCTCTTAGCTAGGGCTAAGAGGTGAAGCTTGTAGTGTGATGGGATGCTCTCTAAGGCTTTTATTCATGTTTAAGTTGAACTATCTTTGCTTCTAATTTGATTATAAGGAATGCTTTTAGTTTTTAATGGTTTGTTGTGAATTAAATTATAATGGACCTGCGATAGCTTTGGGCATGTTCTTTTCATTATTGTCACTATGAAATTAGGAACCCTGTTGTTCACCATTGTCTCTTAGGCATGGTTGGATGATGGAATCCTTCCTAACATTCATAATCCTCTCAGATTGGATGTGGATTGGTTAAATTCTGTTGTTTGCTTTGTCTCATGGGCATGGTCTTGTGATGGAATCAATTCTGTAAGCCCTGTATCCTAGACCGTTCTGTTCCATAGGCTTCCGCGGTCTTCCCAGTCGAATTCCGGCAACCTTCGACCCTTAACCGGTATTTGCACACGACCTGGATTCTCATGCCGTCAACCCGAGTCGGCTCAACCCAGGACTTATACCTTAGCGACCGCGTCGTCGCCGCGGTTCCGATGCCGCGACTTGCGCACCGAGGCGATACCCTGGTTGGGAGATGTGGGCCAGCGTTCGGTGCGAGGAAAACGCCGCGCGTGCGAATTTCGAGGGAATCTCTACAAGGTGTCACATCAATCAATCAAACCCATCAATCCTATCATGTCAAGTACACATCACCTTTCACTTTTTCCCAAGCAAGCCCCAAAGTCAAAAAGTTCTTACACAAACCCATACCTCTCTTACAACTTTTGCCAAAAAAGTCAAAAAAAAGCTTCTTACACCCATCACCACCACATCCATCACTCCATCACCCATCACTCCCTCTCTCTCTCTCCCTTACAAGTCTCTCTCTCTTTTTCAAACTCTCCCTAAGCAAGAGAAGTCCATACGTATGAGCCTCTCCCATTCCTCCCAAGCTACATGTGTGGCCCACCCTTCCATCCTTAGATCTCTCATCTCAACCATCCATTTTTCATCTTCCTCCATCAAAGAGGAGCACAAGGAGCTAAGGAAGCCAAGGGAGCAAGAAGATCAAGCGGTGGGTGTTTTGATAGGATAGTTTTTGATGTTTTTAAGATGGGCCAAGTGAGGCCAACCGATCAATGGTTCGGATCTCACTTTGGACCCTAAGATGTGGCCAATGGCCCACTTGGATCATCATGATCATTTCATGATGGGGCCATTCTCCATGGACCCCATCATGATGTTTATTTTCTTGCATATTTAGGGTCATCTAGATCGTCTATTTTAGTGGAGAAGGGATCTCCACCGTTGGATTTCGATTTCATGGACCCACATGTAATGGGACCCACTTGATGTATGATTTAGTGCAAGGGAGGGCCCATAGTGCCGGGGTCCCTCCATCACGCGTGTCTCACCCTCTATCTCTCTCTCTTCCTCTCCATTTCTCTTTCTTTGTGAGATTATGGTATGGTTGTGTGGCCCACTTTGATGGACTCCTCCACGAGGTATGTATTTTATCCAATATATCTAGAAGTGGGGCCCACCTTTTAGGTGTTGTACACACATCATTCATCATGAGGTGGCCCACTTGAGTAAAACCCCCATGTATGTACAACGTCCAGGGACGCTGGACGTCACTGGAGGAAATAAATTAAAAAAAAAGGGGTGTTAGCTTGCTTCTAAATGGGGTGGTCCATTCATGTAGGCCCCACCTTGATGTAGGTATTTAATCCACGCCGTCCATTCCTTTTCTAAGCTTGTTTTAGGCGTTGAGCCAAAAGATGGGACTGATCAGATTTTCAGGCGGGCCATAACATGGCAAACAGTGGGTTTACCATTGAAATATCCCATATTGCTTCTATACACCGAAACAGGCCCAATATTGGGCTTGTTTTGCTTGTCGGGGGCCATGGAGGGCCATTGGACGGAGTGGATTATCTGGATGTGGACCCCACCTACGAAAACCATAGAAAAACTGAAATAAAAAAAATAAAACCAACAGCAGCAGCAGGCGCTGCTGCTTTGTCAGAGGTAGCAAGCACTGCCTGCGCACACCGCTGGACGGTCGGGCAGCCACTCACGGCTGTAGCCGTGGGTCCCACCTTAATGCTTATCTGTCATCTGACCCGTCCATCGGGTGGGCCACCCCCTGACGTGGTCCCACGCTAAAAATCATCTTGATCCAAGACCCAGGTGGCCCACATCATTGGAAACAGTGGGATTGAAGCTTTACCTTTGAAACCCTTTTAGGGCCCACAGAAGTTTTGGATCAGGGTGGAATTGGTGTTCACCCTTCATCTAGGCCTACGTGGCCTTATCAACGGGTTAGATGGAATATAAACGTTATGGTGGGCCCCACATGGAGCCCACAGTGATGTAAGTGTTTTATTTTCCACTGTCCGCCTAGATGGTGGAACCCACTGTGATGTTTGTGTTATTCCCCACTGTCCAGGGACGGTGGGCGTGTGGCGTGCGTGCGTGTGTGGATGTGCACGTGTGTATATATATTTATATATATAGATATATATATATATATACATATATATAATATTATATTATATATAATATTGTATGTATTGTGTATACATATATTATATACTATATTATATATATATATATATATATATATATATATATATATATATATATATATATATCTTGGTGGGGCCACACCACCTCAGTTACTTGTGGCCCATGATTGAGGCCCGCCTTGATATGCATGTAAGGCCCATGGGTCGAGGCCCATTGATGTATTAGGGGCCCATGAGTTATGGCCCATTGAAAAAAATGTTTTGGGGCCTATGGGTTGAGGCCCACTTGATGTACATTTGGGGTCCCATTGGGGTGGCCCATTTGATACACATAAGGCCCATGTGAGTAAGCCCATTTGATGCACTCTAAGGCCCACGGGTTATAGCCCATTGCAATGTTCATAAGGCCCATTGGTGCGGCCCATTGATGTGGCCCACTTAATGAATATAAGGCCCATGTGATTTGGCCCATTTGATGTATTTACGGCCCAATGGGATGTACCTAAGGTCCATTGCAATGTGTGATCCCAACATGGGTTATGTAATGATGTTTACGTCGGGCTATGCGTTGGGAGCAATGGTGGTTTGACGTCCACATTGCAAGTATAGTGTTGGTTAAATGTCCACATAATGACTTTCCTTAGGGCCCATTGTTAGGCTCGTACGTGTAATGTGTAGGCCGTCTAGGCCCATCTTCATTATGAACATCATCCATCCCATATAACATGTTTAATTCCATGATTCATGATCATATGCATCATGCGTATGCTTGATATGAGAAATGACTGATCATAGCTTATGCCTTTGGGCAGATGGTTTAGGGGCTCCCGTACAGGGGATGTTGCCTTACATGAGCGCACGATACGCGCAGGATTGCTGCATGACTGGATAGTGTGATTCATGCATTTGCATTGTGTGATATGGTTACTATACGCCCTAGCGACATCAGGGCCGTAGCCTCCACAGACATATCGTGGTTGGCAGGATTGGATACCGAAAATACTGTTCTACATGGGGTGCGATAGATATCCCTAGGTAAAAGTCCCTAAACCCTTATGGTACCAAGAGGTTGCTCCAACGTCTAGATCGAGTGGGTGCATGAGTACTGAGTGCCGATTACTAGACGGTTGCGCTTTCCACTGTGTCGTGGTCGGTTGGAAGGGGGTGCGGCCTTACCCACCCGAGAGTAGGGGGCAATGCTAGGCTGAGTCTGACCAGCTCTAGGAATGGGTCCGCTATTGACGAGCCGAGCCCGATTTTGGCAGGCGGATAGTGAGGTCTTTTTCACTCACCTTATTGCGCGCGATGGGGCAGCAATCTGGCTTGGAGTGTACTGGACCCCGGTGATATTCCAGATTTTGAGCTGTATCGATATGTGGACTTAGATGAGGATTCGTATGCTTGAGTTGCATTTCGCATTGCATAGCCTTGGTATGGCCGACATCATTCATGCTTTGCATCGCATGACCTTGGTACGGCTATGGTATTCTTAGCCTTCGTCAGCATGTTCCGCATTACTCTGATACTGCATAACTGCATTACCACCTTGAGCATACACTTTCACCACCCTCTAAGCTTTCTATAAGCTTATGCACGACTGTTGCGTGCAGGTGACGTTGGATCGCAGCAGCGCTGAGGCTTAGGCGCGTGGCAGATCATTTTTGGAGTTTTGTTCATTTTCATTGTATTTCCCTTATGCTCATTGTACTTGTAAAGTTTTTTATTATAGTGGAAATGTGATGGAGTTTTTGGTTATTGTTTGTGGGTTATGCCTTTGGTTATGCTTATTACGAATTAAACTGATGTACAAAATCCTCCTTGTAGCATCCTAGGATCGGAACCTGGCGAATGGGCGCTGGGAGCCGAGAATGGGGTTCTACGGAGGCTGTCGGCGCCGGATTCGGCAATCGGGAATTTTGTGAACCCGGTTTTCGAGTTTGGGGCGTGACAGAAGTTGGTATCGGAGCATAACTCAGGAATAACCAAAAACAAAATTACATGTCTGCTATGAATGATTTAAGTCCTAAGTTCGGATAGCCTAGCGATCTTTTATTACCGACCCTTAACGAGCGTGCCTCCGTGAGTTTTCAAAGTTGATAGGCACCTTCGCTCTTTCCTGTAGGACATAGCGCACAGGAGAGTGACCCGATCGACTCCCACACCACCACCTGAGACTCCGGCTCCACCACCTGCCGCTCCCGCACTACCACCTACGATTTCTGCTCCACCACCCGAGATTCCTACTGCCCAGCCTGAGGATGCCATTCCTCTACCAGGGATTCATGCTGCCCAGCCTATGGGTGCAGCTCCTTCACCAGAGACCGGTGCGGAGCCGACCGTATCCGTGAGTGCTTCCCAATTACAGCAGATGCTGCAGGCTGTGACGGCCGCACTTCAGGGGCAGGGTAGACACCCTGTTGTTTCACCAGCGCAGGCAGAGCAAGAGCGCGCGAGTGCCCTCCTTCTTGAGTTTCGACGCCTCGATCCCCCGCATTTCCAGGGTGAGCCAGACCCGACCGTGGCTGAGAGATGGCGCGCCGACGTAGAGAAGGTATTTGAGATGATGGGATGCGCGACTGAGCGACGAGTCCGATTAGCCGTATTTCTTCTCCATGGTGAGGCTGTGCACTGGTGGGGGTTAGTCTCCAGAGCAGTAGGCGCTGATTTTGTATGGACCTGGGAGGATTTTATGGATCGGTTTGACCGACAGTATTTTCCTGATCACATCCGACGGCAGCGAGCGCTGGAGTTTGAGGCATTGGTGCAGGGTGATATGATAGTGGCTCAGTATGCAGCTCGTTTTGTAGCACTGTCCAGATTTGCACCTTACTTAGTGGATGATAAGGAGCGGAGAGCCCACTGATTTGAGGGCGGCTTGCGTTACGGTCTTCGAGGCCATATTATTGGGCATGAGCTCCCTACCTTTGAGGAAGTGGTGCGGAAGGCCCAGATTTTTGAGGCTAAGTGGGACGGTTCTCAGTCTGATCGCAGTCAGAGGAGAGACCGGAAGAGGCAGGCTCCTTCCAGTAATACCCAGCAGGGTCGACCTCAGCAGAGGCGTACAGGTTGCCCAGCCTTCCTAGCACCAGCAGCACCTCCGAGGCAGTTCACCGGCACTTGTTTTAGGTGCGGTGCGGCAGGACACCGTATGTGGGAGTGTCCTCGCCCCCAGTAGCAGCAGCAGAGAGGTCCACAGTAGCCTCCACCACCGCAGCAGCAGTAGAGACCCCCACAGTAGCAACGACAGCAGCCCCCACCACCGAGGCCACCTCAGCAGCAGCATCAGCACCAGCCTCCGAGGCTGCAGCAGCAGCGGCAACAGTTTCGACCACCTCAGCGACAGCAGCAGCAGCAGCACGCTCAGAGGGGACAGGCACCTCCCCAGCCAGCTCAGGCTCGATTCTATGTGGCCCAGCAGGATCCTCAGTCATCTGGAGGAGTCGTTGAGGGTATACTTCCAGTATCTACATGCATTGCACGTGTGTTGTTTGATTCTGGTGCATCTCATTCTTTTGTAGCTGAGAGTTTTTGCCGATCGACTGGTTTGCCATTGGAGTCTGCTCGTGAGGGGTTGACAGTATCGACTCCCTTGGGGAAGACTGCAGTGTTGGGCCGATTTTGCTTGTCTTGCCCCATTTTGGTTGGGGATATGTTTTTGCCTGCCGACCTGTTTGCTTTGCCGATGTCCGAGTTCGACGTCATCCTGAGCATGGATTGACTTGCCGAGTACCACGCCATATTAGATTGCTCCGCGAGGACAGTCACATTTTATATACCTGGCTTGCCGCAGTTCCAGTTCATTGCTGAGCCCAGAGGAGAGCCGTTGTCTTGTTTGATGTCGTGTGCCTTAGAGGAGCCCATAGTGGTGAGCATCAACCAGTTGCCTGTGGTTTGCGATTTTCCCGATGTGTTTTAGGAGATTCTGGGATTACCGCCTCGTCGACTCACCGAGTTCCAGATTGATCTCGTGCCCGGTACCGCGCCTATTTCGAAGGCCCCGTATCGTATGTCACCGTTGGAGTTGCGGGAACTGCAGAAGCAGTTGGACGAGTTGCACGAGTTGGGCTTTATCCGTCCGAGCAGTTCGCCGTGGGGAGCGCCGGTACTCTTCGTGAAGAAGAAGGATGGTTCGTTGAGGCTCTGCGTAGATTACCGCGAGCTCAACAAGGTCACGATTAAAAATAAGTACCCGCTCCAGAGGATTGATGATTTGTTTGATCAGCTGTAGGGTGCACAGTTCTTTTCGAAGATTGACTTGCGTTCCCGTTATCATCAGATTTGGGTCCAAGAGGAGGACATTCCGAAGATAGCATTCAGGACGCGTTATGGTCATTTCGAGTTTCAGGTCATGTCCTTTGGACTGACCAATGCGCTAGCAGTGTTCATGCAGCTGATGAACGAGGTCTTCCATCCGTATCTCGATCAGTTTGTTGTAGTCTTCATCGACGACATTCTGATCTATTCGAGGACTCGTGAGGAGCACGAGTAGCATTTGGAGGTTACGTTGCAGACCCTCCGCGCACACCAGCTGTATGCGAAGCTGGAGAAGTACGAGTTTTGGCAGGAGGAGGTGAAGTTCCTCAGTCACGTGGTGACAAGGGACGGTATCGCAGTGGACCCCTCGAAGGTTGAGGCAGTGCGTCAGTGGGACCAGCCCACGACTGCGTCCGAGATCCGTAGTTTTCTTGGTTTAGCGGGCTACTATCGGTGTTTCATTGAGGACTTCTCTCGTATTTCAGCCCCGTTAACCAGGTTGACCCGGAAAGGCGAATGACGCCTGCGAGTGAGCATTTATGGAGTTAAAGGACCGTCTGACGTCTGCTCCCGTCCTCACTCTTCCCTTTGAGAGTGACGGATTTATTGTATTTACTGATGCCTCGCATATTGGTTTGGGTGCTGTCCTGATGCAGCACGGGAGACCAGTGGCCTTCGCGTCTCTCCAGCTCAAGGTCCATGAGTTGAACTACCCCACGCATGATTTAGAGTTGACTGCAGTTGTCTTCGCACTGAAAGTGTGGAGACACTATCTCTATGGGGTTAGGTTCGAGCTCTTTTCTGACCACAAGAGCTTGAAGTACCTCTTCTCACAGTCTGAGTTGAATATGAGGCAGAGGCGCTAGATGAAACTCTTGAAGGACTATGATTTCGATCTCCAGTACCACCCGGGTAAGGCGAACGTGGTGGCGGATGCCCTCAGCCGTTAGCCACGAGGCCTGGTGGCGCATATGATGATTCAGGAGTGGCGGATGCTCGAGGATATAGCAGAGTACGACTTTGAGTTTGGCTTACAGTCTTCTATTGTGCAGTTATCGAGCTTGTCGATTCAACCCTCTCTTGTCGCAAGGGTGATCGAGGCTCAGCAGGCAGACGAGTCGTTACAGGATTACCGAGTAGAGGCAGTATCCGAGGGTCAGGCAGATTGACAGATTGGTACAGATGGTGGACTTCACTTCAGAGGCCGATTATGTGTCCCGGATATTCTTGAGATACGTAGAGATCTTATGACCGAGGCACATCGATCGCGATTTTTTATCCACCCTGGCTCGACGAAGATGTACCACGATATGAGGCGATAGTATTTTTGGACGGGGATGAAGCGCCAGATCGCCAGTTTTGTGGCCGAGTGTGACACATGCCAGCGTGTCAAGGCCGATCATTAGAGACCCCCTGGTCTATTGCAGCCGTTGAGTGTCCCGATGTGGAAGTGGGAGCATGTGTCGACAGATTTCATTATGGGCTTGCCGAGGACTCAGCGCGGTCATGACGCCATCTGGGTTGTCGTTGATCGTCTGACGAAGTCGGCACATTTTATTGCGATACGTGCGACTTGGCCTTTGGACCGGCTTGCGAGATTATTCATCGAGGATATTATGAGACTGCATGGCGTTCCAGTCTCGATCGTTTCTGACAGAGACCCGAGGTTCACATCTCAGTTTTGGGGGAGCTTCCAGAGAGCGATGGGTTCTGATTTGCAGCTCAGCATCGCGTACCACCCGCAAACCGATGGCCAGACCGAGAGGGTCAACCAGATCCTTGAGGATATGCTTCGGGCCTGCGCGATTGATTTCGGGGGTAGCTGGGATGAGCATTTGCGATTGGCTGAGTTCGCATACAATAACAGCTATCAGGCGACCATCGGCATGTCTCCTTTTGAGGCACTATATGGCAGACCATGCAGATCACCGAGTTGTTGGAGCGAGGTTGGAGAGCGTCATCTCCTAGGTCCCGAGCTTGTGCAGGAGACGTCAGAGGCTATTTATATCATCAGGCAGAGGATGCGCACAGCTCAGAGCCGACAGAAGAGTTTTGCTGATCGTCGGCGTCGTCCCTTGGAGTTTGATGTAGGGGACCATGTGTATCTCAAGGTCTCGCCCATGAAGGGCGTAGTTCGATTTGGAGCGAAGGGCAAGCTTGCCCCGAGATTCATAGGACCTTTTGAGATCAATGGGCGCGTTGGCGTCGTGGCCTATCGGCTTGCCTTGCCATCTCAGTTGTCTGACGTCCACAACGTTTTTCATGTCTCTATGTTGAGGAAGTGTGGGTCAGACATCGTTCCTGTTATCGATTGGCAGCCGTTAGAGTTTCGTGAGGACGCTTCCTATATTGAGCAGCCAGTCCGTATCCTTGATCGGAAGGAGCAGGTCCTCCAGACCAGGGTCATTCCATTGGTGAAGGTTTAGTGGGGTCACCATTCTGTTGAGGAGGCTTCTTGGGACCGCGGGGCTAAGATTCGAGAGCGTTATCCCCATCTTTTTGATGATTGATTGTGTTGTATGTTGTATGTTATCCCTGATTTTATATAGTGATGTTATGTTTCTTCTCCCTCTTGAGTTCTGCTTAGTTGTGATAATTATGTAAATTTTGAGGACGAAATTTCTATTAGGAGGGGAGAGCTGTAAGCCCCGTATCCTAGACCATACCGTTCCATAGGCTTCCGCGGTCTTCCCAGTCGAATTCCGGCAACCTTCGACCCTTAATTGGTATTTGCGCACGACCTGGATTCTCATGCCGTCAACCCGAGTCGGCTCAACCTAGGACTTATACCTTAGCGACCGCGCCGTCGCAGCGGTTCCGATGCCGTGACTTGCGCACCGAGGCGATACCCTGGTTGGGAGATGTGGGCCAGCGTTCGGTGCGAGGAAAACGCCGCGCGTGCGAATTCCGAGGGAATCTCTACAAGGTGTCACATCAATCAATCAAACCCATCAATCCCATCATGTCAAGTACACATCACCTTTCACTTTTTCCCAAGCAAGCCCCAAAGTCAAAAAGTTCTTACACAAACCCATACCTCTCTTACAACTTTTGCCAAAAAAGTAAAAAAAAGCTTCTTACACCCATCACCACCACATCCATCACTCCATCACCCATCACTCCCTCTCTCTCTCTCTCTCCCTTACAAGTCTCTCTCTCTTTTTCAAACTCTCCCTAAGCAAGAGAAGTCCATACGTATGAGCCTCTCCCATTCCTCCCAAGCTACATGTGTGGCCCACCCTTCCATCCTTAGATCTCTCATCTCAACCATCCATTTTTCATCTTCCTCCATCAAAGAGGAGCACAAGGAGCTAAGGAAGCCAAGGGAGCAAGAAGATCAAGCGGTGGGTGTTTTGATAGGATAGTTTTTGATGTTTTTAAGATGGGCCAAGTGAGGCCAACCGATCAATGGTTCGGATCTCACTTTGGACCCTAAGATGTGGCCAATGGCCCACTTGGATCATCATGATCATTCCATGATGGGGCCATTCTCCATGGACCCCATCATGATGTTTATTTTCTTGCATATTTAGGGTCATCTAGACCGTCTATTTTAGTGGAGAAGGGATCTCCACCGTTGGATTTCGATTTCATGGACCCACATGTAATGGGACCCACTTGATGTATGATTTAGTGCAAGGGAGGGCCCATAGTGCCGGGGTCCCTCCATCACGCGTGTCTCACCCTCTATCTCTCTCTCTTCCTCTCCATTTCTCTTTCTTTGTGAGATTATGGTATGGTTGTGTGGCCCACTTTGATGGACTCCTTGTAACACCCTGAAATTCGGGGGTCGAGCATAACTCAGCTCCCGAGTTCCAAAACATCACTTATGCAACATATTTAATGATGGATGTATGTTGACTGTATTAGTGTATAAAACATGGAATAGATTAAGCCAAAACACAGATTTGATTCAGGGATAAGTGAATAAAGCAAGCGGAAGACTTATGGGAAAGTATGTGTACAAGTGTAAATCCCTGAAATACATATACAAGCCAGATCGTATGAAAGTATTAATTAACAAAATTATAAGTATCAAGTTACATCATTTAAGTTCCCAAAAATAATCCCAGAGATCCCGCGCATCAGACCAAGGCTCGCTAGAACCCGTCTGAAAACTGCATATAAGAGAACGCAGCCTCATCATCATCCAGCTCCCGCTCTGCGTCAGAAGTCGCATCCACATCTGCAACATCAGAGCCTAAGACAGAGTCTGGTGGCCCCAGAAACATGGGAGTAAGTGATCAACTCAGTGGAATAATAAGGCACTGGTTAACATGTTATCAGTTCAATCAAACAGTAATGATAAAGCAGGACAATTAAATAAATCCTAAGTACTCTTGTTAATGCAAGGATGGATGCAATATGATGCGTGCCCTCACGCGTACACCCTCAGCGTCTTCATCTTACGTTACGCATGACATCGCCTCAAAGTGCGCCACATCTACAAAGCACATTCAAATGCGGTGCATGGATATGATTACCAAGTTGTTATTAGTCCATTTCACACAGCCGGATTGGGAAGCTAAGATACCTTCCTCATGTCACCATCCAAACAGTGATCCATTCTAGGGTCGTCAATCCTAGACATCTCATACGATCATATGTTTAAGGTCATAGCAAAGGACTCGTCACCAATCAATGCACGCCTTTCATGCCTTTACTACCACAATTCGGCTCGTCACCTCCCTGCGGTATCCAGGTATGCTCGAGGTCACTACAAAGGGCTCGTCACCAATCAATGTAGGCCGATAGCACGAATATAGTGTCCCATACCACCATAATCGGCTCACGAGTTTAGTTGCTCACTGCTCACTATGGGGAGGCTCGTCACCCCAGCGTAGGCCGACAGCTCGACCACGGTGTCCCATACCACCATGTCCGGCTCATGAGTCTTAGCGGATCGAGTACTATAGTTAATAGGATTTCATTGGTAAGTTCGGTACCGTAAATTCAAGCAGTAGCATCCATACATGGTGAACATACATCGGACAATCGGGTTATTTGACGAACTCGACTAGCACGAGCGCACGTTGAGTTGAGCGACATAGAGTGCGCAAACACTCCGCATGGCCAAACCACTGTCGACAACTCTAATACGGCTCGGGTTCGTCTAATACGTCCTACGTGGCGAAAGCAATCTCAGCCATGAACATAGGGTCAATTATCGATTTCCTGGACTAATGCATAGTCCCACACACCTTACACTACAACAGATATTCATATGGAATGTAAAACAGTAATGGAACAACAACTTAAATCATGGTATATACGCATCTGAAGAATCTCAACTTAACATAAATGTAAGCACAAGTAGTGCTTGAATTTAAATAACATGGAATGTAACTTGCATAAAGGAAATCATGCACATCAATAGGAGTGTTGAGAATCACTTCTCAACGCCCGCAATTAGTGTAATAAATTACACTTTAGATCATTCATGCATTTCTACAAACACTTAGCATACATGGAACAACATACATGACGTATGTTGAAATACACGCATTTAGACAATTCCTTTTTCCAAGGAGTTGTCATACATGCATTTAGCACACATACATGACAAATAATCATGGCAAACATAATTGCATATTTTATACGTATACGGTACTTTATAAATACACATAGAATACACAAATCTCAATATAGCACATGCATATCAGGAAAGCAACGTAAACACAACATTTGGCATGCGAAATCTCATCCATAACAAGAATAAATCACTAACTGGCGTTGAAAGCCTTGAAAACCATAACCTATACACTTAAAGTCTGCACCTTAAGCCAGAAAAGAAACACCGAACTGATTTAGACGAGTTGTCCTCGTCAACGGCGATAGGATACCCTAAAACAAGGATAGAAATGAGATACAACAACACCAAGACTAATCTAAGCTCTAACACAGGTTAGGGTTAGATTAACTTACCCCAAAAAGAACTCAGAACCGTCAGAAGAACGATTTAAAGTGAAGGTTCAAAGATGAAGAAGAACAAAGAAGAATCCAAGATGATTCACCAACTTATCTCTCTCACTTTCTCTCTCTTTTCCACTCTCTTTCCAAGCTAGGGTTAGAGAAATTCGTATGGAAAAGAGGGCTAGGGTTTAAGGACTATAAATAGGCCTCAGAATGATAGAAATAACCCTAGGGACAAGGTATACTTAGGTTATAACCAAAGTAAGCCTCTCTCGATCCAACGAAGCACTTCTGGTGGGCCTATAACCACGAAAGGTCGGACTTAAGCTCCTTGACCATGGATCTAGGTCAAGCTGAGTTTTCATATCGACCGGCTCTTCAGATCAGCCGTGGCGGACCACACTCAATTCAACGGTCATAGAATCTCGATTAGGTCCACAAGCACTAGGATATCCCTGGGCCAACTATCCTGATCAGAGGGTGAAATTGGGTCAGAATCCAACGGTCAGATAGCTTAAAATCGTCGCGCAAGCGACACGACTCAGATTTCATAAAAACTTATTAAATATCCAACCGTTCTCACACTCTTCACTCCGAACTCAATCAAATCGACCCAGAACATCACATGGACTTGATTTTTGAGGTGATGGTCAAGCCCAACTCGGTGACCGCAACAGCCTAAGATCATCGCCATCGGACTTGCGACGCGCGGTCCAGGTCTGATCCAGATCCTCCAAAAATTCCCCAGAACAACTGGATTTAGCGATGGATCCCAGATTTCAGAGTAATGTAGCGCTAACTAATCTACAAGTTTAGAGCCATGCAGATACAATTTAAAGTGATTGATGCGAATTTCACAAGTAATCGAGTATAACGCTAATTACCCCAAAAACAACTACTTAAGGAAAGATTAGCACAAAAATTCCAAGGTCGTTACACTCCTCCACGAGGTATGTATTTTATCCAATATATCTAGAAGTGGGGCCCACCTTTTAGGTGTTGTACACACACCATTCATCATGAGGTGGCCCACTTGAGTAAAACCCCCATGTATGTGCAACGTCCAGGGACGCTGGACGTCACTGGAGGAAATAAATTAAAAAAAAAGGGGTGTTAGCTTGCTTCTAAATGGGGTGGTCCATTCATGTAGGCCCCACCTTGATGTAGGTATTTAATCCACGCCGTCCATTCCTTTTCTAAGCTTGTTTTAGGCGTTGAGCCAAAAGATGGGACTGATCAGATTTTCAGGCGGGCCATAACATGGCAAACAGTGGGTTTACCATTGAAATATTCCATATTGCTTCTATACACCGAAACAGGCCTAATATTGGGCTTGTTTTGCTTGTCGGGGGCCATGGAGGGCCATTGGATGGAGTGGATTATCTGGATGTGGACCCCACCTACGAAAACCATAGAAAAACTGAAATAAAAAAAAATAAAACCAACAGCAGCAGCAGGCACTGCTGCTGTGTCAGACGGTAGCAGGCACTGCCTGCGCACACCGCTGGACGGTCGGGCAGCCACTCACGGCTGTAGCCATGGGACCCACCTTAATGCTTATCTGTCATCTGACCCGTCCATCGGGTGGGCCACCCCCTGACGTGGTCCCATGCCAAAAATCATCTTGATCCAAGACCCAGGTGGCCCACACCATTGGAAACAGTGGGATTGAAGTTTTACCTTTGAAACCCTTTTAGGGCCCACAGAAGTTTTGGATCAGGGTGGAATTGGTGTTCACCCTTCATCTAGGCCTACGTGGCCTTATCAATGGGTTAGATGGAATATAAACGTTATGGTGGGCCCCACATGGAGCCCACAGTGATGTAAGTGTTTTATTTTCCACCGTCCGCCTGGACGGTGGAACCCACTGTGATGCTTGTGTTATTCCCCACCGTCTAGGGACGGTGGGCGTGTGGCGTGCGTGCGTGTGTGGATGTGCACGTGTGTATATATATTTATATATATAGATATATATATACATATATATAATATTATATTATATATAATATTGTATGTATTGTGTATACATATATTATATACTATATTATATATATATATATATATATATATATATATTTTACTAGTATGGGAGGCCCACCTCAGTTACTTGTGGCCCATGATTGAGGCCCGCCTTGATATGCATGTAAGGCCCATGGGTCGAGGCCCATTGATGTATTAGGAATGGACGCCTTGATATGCATGTAAGGCCCATGAGTTATGGCCCATTAAAAAAAATGTTTTGGGGCCTATGGGTTGAGGCCCACTTGATGTACATTTGGGGTCCCATTGGGGTGGCCCATTTGATACACATAAGGCCCATGTGAGTAGGCCCATTTGATGCACTCTAAGGCCCACGGGTTATAGCCCATTGCAATGTTCATAAGGCCCATTGGTGTGGCCCATTGATGTGGCCCACTTAATGAATATAAGGCCCATGTGATTTGGCCCATTTGATGTATTTACGGCCCAATGGGATGTACCTAAGGTCCATTGCAATGTGTGATCCCAACATGGGTTATGTAATGCTGTTTACGTCGGGCTATGCCTTGGGAGCAATGGTGGTTTGACGTCCACATTGCAAGTATAGTGTTGGTTAAATGTCCGCATTATGACTTTCCCTAGGGCCCATTGTTAGGCTCGTACGTGTAATGTGTAGGCCGTCTAGGCCCATCTTCATTATGAACATCATCCATCCCATATAACATGTTTAATTCCATGATTCATGATCATATGCATCATACGTATGCTTGATATGAGAAATGACTGATCATAGCATATGCCTTTGGGCAGATGGTTTAGGGGCTCCCGTACAGGGGATGTTGCCCTACATGAGCGCACGATACACGCAGGATTGCTGCATGACTGGATAGTGTGATTCATGCATTTGCATTGTGTGATATGGTTACTGTACGCCCTAGCGACATCAGGGCCGTAGCCTCCACAGACGTATCATGGTTGGCAAGATTGGATACCGGAAATACTGTTCTACATGGGGTGCGATAGATATCCCTGGGTGAAAGTCCCTAAACCCTTATGGTACCAAGAGGTTGCTCCAACGTCTAGACCGAGTGGGTGCATGAGCGCTGAGTGCCGATTACTAGACGGTTGCGCTTTCCACTGTGTCGTAGTTGGTTGGAAGGGGTTGCGGCCTTACCCACCCGAGAGTAGGGGGCAATGCTAGGCTGAGTCTGACCAGCTCGAGGAATGGGTCCGCTATTGACGAGCCGAGCCCGATTTTGGCAGGCGGATAGTGAGGTCTTTTTCACTCACCTTATTGCGCGCGATGGGGCAGCAATCTGGCTTGGAGTGTACTGGACCCCGGTGATATTCCAGATTTTGAGCTGTATCGATATGTGGACTTAGATGAGGATTCGTATGCTTGAGTTGCATTTCGCATTGCATGGCCTTGGTATGGTCGACATCATTCATGCTTTGCATCGCATGGCCTTGGTACGGCTATGGTATTCTTAGCCTTCGTCAGCATGTTCCGCATTACTCTGATACTGCATAACTGCATTACCACCTTGAGCATACACTTTCACCACCCTCTAAGCTTTCTATAAGCTTATGCACGACTATTGCGTGCAGGTGACGTTGGATCGTAGCAGCACTGAGGCTTAGGCGCGTGGCAGATCATTTTTGGAGTTTTGTTCATCTTCATTGTATTTCCCTTATGCTCATTGTACTTGTAAAGTTTTTGATTATAGTGGAAATGTGATGGAGTTTTTGGTTGTTGTTTGTGGGTTATGCCTTTGGTTATGCTTATTACGAATCAAACTGATGTACAAAATTCTCCTTGTAGCATCCCATGATCGGAACCTGGCGAATGGGCGCTGGGAGCCGAGAATGGGGTTCTACGGAGGTTGTTGGCGCCGGATTCGGCGATTGGGAATTTTGTGAGCCCGGTTTCCGAGTTTGGGGCGTGACAAATTCCACTTCTCATTCCTCTCATTTATTAAAAACTAGATCAAAGGAATTTCAGATTTGATTTTTAATGAAATATCTTTCAATTGGATGAAGATGAGACTCTGATTCCAGTTGTGTTTGTGAATCAAACATAGATCTCCTTGATCTCTATAAGTGGATCCTTGGAAACCCTAGTTTCCCACCTTTGAATTTTACAAGTTTTAGTTAAGTAGTTTACAATTATTATCTTAAATTTTCTTGATTTAGATTACATCTACTTCTAGTTCTAGTTCTGGTTACTTTCAGAATACGTACAAGGTTCACTCCCTGTGGATTCGACCTCGGTCTTACCAAGATTATTATTACATAGCGACCCTATACTTGGGGTGGTGAACAAGTTTTTGGAGCCATTGCCGGGGACTAATGGTTGCATTTTTTTCTGAAATTAACTAGTTTTAGAATTAGGTTAAGATTAGGGTTTTCTAATTTTAGGTTTTTTTTTTTATTTAAAAGAAACTAACCTAACTTTCCTGTTTTGTAAGACCTTGATATAGACTTTCTAAATTGGTAATCTCTTTCTAATTTTTCTAATTTTTCTATTTTTAGGATTATGGTTTTATTTTTAGAAACTTTCTAATTCTAAGATATCTTTGATTTTTTGAAATTAACATACTTTCTAATTCTAGGTTTAGAACTTTCTATTTTCAGTTTTTAGAAGTTTTTCCCTTTTTAGAAACTAGTTTACTTTCTATTTTAAGAACTTTTTAATTTAAAAATTTGTATTTTTAGAAACTGACTTGTTTTGTTTTGTTTTGCAGGACTTTAACTTAGGAACTTCTAATTTGGCAACTTCGTTCGAACTCTTCTTTCTTTCTAATTCTAGATTTATATTCCTTTCTTTCTTTTAGGTTTAGGTTAGAATTTGAGATTGAGGGCTGTGAGTGTTTCATGCCTAAGTGGGTACATGATAACACTCGACGTTTCTTGACTGAAGGAGGATTGGTTGAGGGGTTAACTATTTATCGCAGGACTAGACACCGCTCAAAGATCCCCAGAGTTAATTGAGGTTATGGCCGCAAATCAACTGGCCAATCAACCAGAGGGACAACCTTAACCTCGGGTTGGGTGTCACGCCCCAAACTCAGAAAATGGGCTCACAGAATTCCCGATCGCCGAATCCGGCGCCGATAGCCTTCGTAGTGGCCCATTCTCGGCTCCCAGCACTCATGTGCTAGATTCTGATCCTGGGATCTTACAAGGAGGATTTTCAGTATAATTTTTTTTGTAATGGTGCATAACCAAGTCACAAAACAATATTACCACATATCCACTATATCAAAAATTTTAAGAACAATGCAGAAAGGGAAATACAAGGTGATCAAAAAGCTTCAAAATAATTTGATACGCACTCCTGCCTCAGCGCTGCTGCGATCCAACGACACCTACATGCAACGGTCGTCCATAAGCTTACAAAAGGTTAGAGGGTGGTGTAAGTGTGTGCGCAAGGCAAGTGCCAAGTATACAATATTAGAGTAATGCAGAAATATACAGGTAAGTCCATGAATATAATCAGCCATACCAAGGCTATGCGATGCAAGACATGAATGCTATCGACCATACTAAGGCCATACGATGCGAGGCCTATGTAACCAAATGTCATATGCGAGATGTAAAGCAATCATGCCAGTCCTCATCAAGTACATATACCAGTATAATTCCTCTCTGGGATATCACCGGGGTCTAGTACACTCCACAGTGACTGTCGCCTCCCTAGCTGCACAACCCAGTGAGCGAAATAGACCACACTATTTGCCTGACTAGTAGTCTGCCAATACCTACCCAGCTCGTCGATAGCGACTCATTTGCGAGCTGGTCAAACTCAGCATAGCTTACAACCCCCTCACTCGGGCGGATAAGGCCACACCCCCTTCCAACCGACCATGACATAGTGGGAGACGCGACCTACTGGTATTTTGCACTCGGGCGCTCGTGTATCCACTTGGTCTAGACATTGGAGCATCTCCTAGTACCAAAAAGGTTCTGGGACTTTCACCCAAGGACATCCTAAGTGCCCACAATGCTAGAGCCAATATTTTCGGTATCCAATCCGGCCATCCACGATGTGCCTGTGGAGGCCATAGCCCTGATGTCACTAAGGCGTACAATAATCATGTCATACATATGCAAGATGTATGAGTCACACCGACCAATCATGCAGAAATCCTGTGCGTACCGCACGATCATGTGGAGTACTTTATCTCATAAGGAGTCCCGTAAATGTCTTAGTCCAATGGCTTATGCTATGATCAAACATTCCTCATATCAAGCATACATATGATGCATATGGGCATGAATCATGAAGTTATACTAAGCATGTTATATGGTGATGAACTATCCTCACAACGAAGGTGGGCCTAGATGGCCTACGCACAACAAGTATGGGCCTATCAATGGGCCCTAGGGAGAGTTACAATGCGGACATTTAAGCAACATTGTACTTATAATATGGGTGTCAAACCATCATTGCTCCCAAGGCATAACCCACCATAAACATCATTACATAAACCATGGTGGAATCACACATTGCAATGGACCTTGTGTACATCCTATTGGGCCTCAACCCATGGGCCTTAGATACATCAAATGGGCTGCATCACATGGGCCTCATATATATCAAGGTGGGTCTCAACAACGGGCGTCATATATCACATCGAGTCGAAGTAATGGGCTGAATCAAATGGGCCGAGTTGAATGGGCCAAACCCAACTCATCTAATCTATTTTTAGAAATCAATATATATATATATATATATATATATATCATATCATATCATATCATATCATATCAAAAGATCAACCGGACTGCACTCTAAATAATAGTGGTGATAATGATTTCCACCATTAAATTCTCAAGGCCCACCATAACATTTATTTTCTATCCAATCTGATCGTAAGGTCATGCAGACCTGAATAAAGAGGAAAAACAAATTTTCTAATGATCCAAAATTTCTGTGACAATAAAAGGTTTCAATGACAGACACTCAATCCCCATTGCTTTTTACTATGTGGTCCACTTGATAGGTAGATCTGCCTCATTTGCCTCAACCCTTAAGGCTAGCTCGCCACTGGATGGACGGTTTGGATGTAACCCATACATCATGGTGGGTCCCATAGGGATAGACAACATGGATAAAATATATACCTCATGGTGGGGTCCCCTGCTGTCCAGCAGCCCAGCCATGACATAGATAAAACACATATGTCATAGTGGGTCCCACCGTCCAATGGTGTGGACGGTGTGGGTAAAACACATACACCATAGTGGGTCTCACGTGGGGCCCACCATAACATTTATCTGCCATCCAATCTGTTAATAAGGTCACACAGACCCGGATGTCGAGGAAAAACAAATTTCATATCGATTCAAAACTTCTGTGACAACCTAAAAGGGTTTCAATGGCAGACGCTCAATCCCATTGTTTCCTGCTGTGTGGGCTACCTGAGTTCCACATATAGCTAATTTTTGGGGTGGCCCACGGCTAGAAGGAGGCCTACCAAATGCATGATGTTGATGTTCTACACACATCACAGTGGGGCATGCAGCTGGGACCCACGTCCCTGCCCCATTCACGGCAGCGCAGGACGTTGCTGTGTCCTCTAACGGTTAGCAGCAGCAGCGCCTGCTGCTGCCTATTTTTTTATTATATATATTTTTTGAAAATAGTTTTCCTGTGGTTTTTCCCATGTGGGGCCTGCATCGGGAGGATCCACTCCACCCATTGAATTCTATGGCTTAAGACAGACCAATCAAGTCCAATATTCAAGGTATTTTGGTGTATAGAAACATCAGGGTAGATTTCAACGGTAGAAAATACTGTTTTCTATGCTATGGGCTATTAAATAGTCGGATTAGCTTCATTTTTTGGCTTAACGCCTAAAATGAGTTGGGAAATAGGATGGATGGCGTGGATTAAATGTACACATCAAGGTAGGGCCTGCTTGAGCAGCCCACCGCAAAGCTTAGAATCAAACTAATATTTTTATTTTCTTAACAATAACCACACCGTCAGTCCATACTTCACTATCTAGCCACGTCCAGTGTCCAGGGACGCTGGATGGTTTGCATTCAACACATATGTAAGTGGGCCCCACCTACAGATGGCTTGGATAAAATACACGCTTCATGGTGGGGTCCATCCGGGTGAGCCACACGGCCACCTCATCACGAAAAAAATGAAATAGAGAGAGAGAGACACGTGATGATGGAGGGACCCTGGCACTATGGGTCCTCCCTTCCATGATTTACAACGTACATCAAGTGGGTCCCATTTCATATGGGCTCACCAATCAAAATCAACGGTGGAGATTCTTTCCCCACCAGAATGCAAGGTCTAGATGACCCTATTTATGTAAGGAAAAATAAACATCATGATGGGGTCTATGGAGAATGGCCCCATCATGGAATGATCATGAAAATTAAAGTAGGCCATCGGCCACATTTAGGGTCCAAATGAGATCCACACCATCAATCGATAGGCCTTACTTGGTCCATCATCAAAATGAAATCTAGGTCTATAGAAGCACCCACCGTTTGATCTTCTTGGTCCGATGGGACGCCGATCTCCTTGTGTCTTACTTTGATGGAAGGTGATGAGAGATGAAGGGTTAGGAGGATAGATGTTGGGAGAGGAAGTGGGCCACTCACAACACTTTTCTCTCTTGGAATTGCTTGGACGTGCACCTCTTTGGTGTTTGAAAAATGTGAAGAGAAAGAGAGAGAGAAGGGATAGTTGTAAGAGAGGTGATGGATGTGAGGTGATAGTTGCACTTGACATGTATGGGTGTGTAAGAGAGAGAGAGGGAGAGAGTTGACTTTGGGGTTGCTCTTGTACTTGACATGAAGTGATTGATTGATTGATTGAGTGATGAGACATGTTGTAGAGATTCTCTTGGGTTTTGCAATGCGCGGTATTTTTCTTGAACTGAACACGGGCATGGTTTTTTCATAAAATACGGGGGTGTGTGTCAAGAAAGAAGTTGTTCAGTTCTTGTAAAGTATGGTTTTTCATGACACATGGAAGATTTTTCTTGAACTGAACAACCATGCCTGTAAAATACTTTACGAGATTATTTACAACCGGTGGGGGTGAGCACGCCCTCATGCATGGTTTTTTCATAAAATACGGGACACATGGATATTAAGCCAAGGGGTGATCCAACTCCTTCCAAAATTTCATGGACTTGAATATAAAAGTCTATATTTGCACTTGAAAGAGTTTGATGAGATCATAGCCACTTTATATTTTCCAAATGTGTTTGAGGACACGGTTAGACTGAAACTCTTTCCCTTTTCTTTGAAAGAGAAAGCTAAGACGTGGTTGCATTCACTACGTCCCAGATTTATTGGCACATGGAAGATATGATAAGGGAGTTCATAAAGAAATTTTTTTTACATCATAAAATGAACACCCTTAGAAAGTCAATCATGAACTTCGCCCAAAAGGAGGATGAAACATTCTTCCAATGTTGGAAAAGGTTCAAGAATCTTGTCAGTTCATGCCCACAACACGGTTTTGAAACGTGGCACATTACACACTTTTTCTATGATGGTCTGACATCTTCCGTGCGCCAATTGGTTAAGACAATGTGCGATGGGGAATTCATGAATAAAAATATTGATGACGTATGAGACTACTTGGATAGACCTGCTGAAATGAACAATCACGGGACACTTACCCAAAATCAAGCACCACTTCTAGGCCCACTCAATTAAAGGAGAGAGGTGGATTATACCTTCTAAAAGAGGATGATGATATAAATACTAAAGTGTCTAATCTCATAATGAAATTCGAGTCCACAGAATTAAAGAAGGATAAGGTTAAGGAAACTGTTTGCAGTATTTGTGCTTGCAACATTCACTCAACTAAAAATTGTCCAACAATACCTGCCTTTCAAGAGGTGTTGAATGAGCAATCCAATGCAGTGAATAATTACCAAAGACCTTTCAATGGACCTACCTCTAATACATACAATCCCAGTTGGAGAAATCATCCAAACTTTGGTTGGAGGAATGGACAAACTGCTACCCCTCAAGGTTTCTTTAATTAAATTCCAAATCAAGGGAAACCTTAAGAGGATCTAGTTCTAAAACATATTCAAGACCAAGAGCTACTAAATCAACATTCGACACAAGCATTCCAGGATATCAAATCTACATTGGGAACGCTTGCATCATCTATTCAAAGGATAGAGTCGCACTTAATAATTGGGGGAAAGGGGATGCTTCCTGCTCAACCTCTCCCAATCCTAAACCGCAATATGAGATAAGTGATCCAAGCTCTTCAAATCAGATGGAGCAAGTTAAATCTATCACCACTCTTAGGAGTGGGAAGACCATTGAAAAAACTATTCCGGTTAGGGCTGAAAAGCCTAAGGACCTGGAAGAGGATAACGATGATAGACCTAGCATTGCTCCATAAGAATTAGAACCGAAACTTCAAGGCAAGTCCATTTCTCCATTCCCCTAACGGTTGGTTGCACCAAAACCTCTCTCTAACTCTCAGGACATTCTAGAGGTGTTGAAACAAGTGAAGGTCAATATTCCTCTACTTGATGCCGTAAAATAAATACCTTCATATGCTAAATTTCTGAAAGACTTATGTGCGGCCAAAAGATGACAAAATATTTAAAAGAAAATCTTTTTAATTGAAAAAGTGAGTGCCATCCTAAAGCAAGATGTGCCATAAAAATTTAAAGATCACGATAGCCCAACCATTGCTTGTGTAATTGGGAATTATTGCATTGAGCACTCACTTCTTGATTTAGGAGCGAACGTAAATCTGATTCCCTACTCGGTCTATAAACAATTAGATTTAGGTGAATTAAAATCCACCCTGACCACATTACAACTTGCTGATCGCTCAGTTCATGTACCGAGAGGGATAATTGAGAATGTGTTGGTCTAGGTTGACAGATTCTACTACCTTGTAGATTTTATCGTTCTTGATACAAAACTCATCAGCAACATGAGAACTCAGATTCCCGTCATTCTTGGTCGCCCATTCCTTGCCACTTCAAATGCAATCATTAATTACAGGAATGGAGTCATGAGTATGTCTTTCAGGAATATGACATTGGAGTTAAATATGTTTTTCAACACTGGCAGACAGTTAGAGGATGGTGACGATTTCCACGACATTAACATTATTGACTCTTTCGTGGAAGATAGAACAACTTTGACCTTATCCTCTGATCCTTTAGAGACGTGCCTGGCCCACTCCCATGATTTTGATGATGACATGATTAGGGAGATAGGTGCCATGCTTGATATTGTGCTGGTACTTGAAGTTAACTTATGGAGGCCACAATTTGAAGAGTAGCCCTAAACTGATGAAGTGCCTCTTCCGTCTAACCTCAAGGCATCGAAGCTTGACCGAAAACCTTTGCCCTCTGATTTGAAATATGTCTATTTAGGTCAAGATGAGACATACTCGGTGGTGATCTCTTCCCACTTTGATCAAGAACAGGAGAGTATGCTCATATCTACTCTCATTGAGCATAAGGGAGCCTTTGGATGGACAATTGCAGACCTTAATATGTCACTAAATGAGTCAAAGTGATTCTGTGCCGGAACAATGACTATCGAACGGTTATTAAATTCTTAAAAGAAAACATCCTTTCTTGGTTGAAATGCCTCGAGCCATCATTAGTGATAGGGGCTCACATTTTTATAGTAGACCATTCGATAATTTAATGAAGAAATATGATGTTTCTCATAAGGTGAGCACTCCATACCACCCACAAATAAGTGGGCAAGCTGAGATTTCCAATAGAAAAATTAAACACATCTTGGAAATCCGACCATAAGGATTGAAAATCCGATTGACCAATGCCTTATGGGCTTATCGTACCGCATTTAAAACCCCTATTGGAATGTCCCCCTTTAGACTTGTCTATGAGAAGTAGAGCTGGGCAATCCTGACCCGATCTAGTGGATTTGACCCGATCCGACTAGATCCTACCCCATCCGACCTGATCCGATGGCCTGGATTGGCGCGGATTAGGTAGGGCAATCCAGATCTAAAATCTTTTCAGGTCAAGTTCGGATCAATATCAATTCGGACTGATCTGATTGGATTCGATCCGGACCGATCAAATCCGATTCAGATCTGGTATGTACAATGTGTATTTAGTTATTTACTATTTTACCCTAAGGTGTGTGTGTGTGTGTGTGTGTATATATATATATATATATATATATATAAAATACCCTTTCAACCCGCACCTTCCTCCTCTTCTTCCCCTCTCTTCGACAATCTCAACGATCTCCTCTCCAAGTAGCCACCAGCGTCCTTGTAACGTCCTGGATTTTTGCCAACCTGGAGTTAGACGTCCTTAGGCAATGGGTCGATCATAACCCCTTATTGACTTCTCAAAATTCAATCTCAAAATCTCAAATCCCATTTCAACCCATTTTCTTCAAAAATCTCACCTTTCACCACCTTATTCTTCAAATTTTTCTAAGTACTTTCATATTAGACATTAATCCTAAAGTTTAAATGATGAAGAACAATACTTAAACTAAAATTTACTATAAATAGTAAATTTATAAATAAATTAGATTTTTAACCATTAACCTTATGAAATCTTATAAAATAAATGGGTTATTTGGATAGAACAGCTTCTTGTACCCTAAATTCATAATGTAGACTAAATCCAAACATGAAGAAAGTGGTTAAAGCTGAGGTTCTTAAACTATTGGATGTGGGTATCATATACCCTATATCGATAGTCAATGGGTGAGTCCAACTCAGGTAGTTCCTAAGAATTCTGGGATCACCATCGTAGCCAATGTCAGTAATGAACTCATGCCAATTAGAGTTACTACTAGTTGGAGAATGTGCATTAACTATAGGAAGTTGAATACCGTCACAAGGAAGGACCACTTTTCTTTGCCCTTCATCGATCAAATTTTGGAAAGGCTAGCTGTTCACTCATATTACTGTTTCCATGATGGGTATTCGGCCTACAACTAGATAGAGATAGCCCTTGAAGATCAGGAAAAGACCACATTTACATGTCCCTATGGCACCTTTGCTTACCGAAGGATGCCATTTGGACTATGTAATGCCCCTGCCACTTTTCAGCGATGCATGATGAGTATTTTTTCTGATATGGAGGTCTTCATGGATGACTTCTCTGTCTTCGGTCCATATTTCAATGATTGCTTAAAAAATCTTAAATGTGTGCTGAAAAGATATGAAGAAAAGAATTTGATACTTAATTGGGAGAAGTGCCATTTCATAGTTTATAAGGGAGTTGTCCTTGGACATATCATCTCGTCTAAAGGAATCGAGGTTGATAAGGTAAAAAATGATCTTATCTCTAACCTAACTCCACCCAAGAATATATGAGACGTGCGATCCTTCTTATGACACTCCGGGTTTTACAGAAGATTCATAAAGGACTTTAGTCTCATCTCTCATCCTTTATGTAATCTACTTTAAAAGGATGCACTATACGAGTGGACTGAGCAATCCCATGAAGCTTTCACTAAGCTTAAGGGCATGTTAACTACTACACTTATCATGCAGCCACCTGACTGAAGCCTTCCTTTCGAACTTATGTATGACTCGTCTGACTATACTCTTGGGGCGGTCCTAGGTCAGAGAAAAGACAAGAAGCCCTACTTTATTCATTATGCAAGTAGAACTCTAAATCCTGCCTAAGTGAACTACCCTACTACAGAAAAGGAACTCTTAGCCGCAATGTTCACTTTGGACAAATTTAGGTCTTACTTGATTGGATCCATGATCGTCATTTACACAGATCATACGGCGCTCAAGTATCTTCTTTCTAAGAATGATGCTAAGTCCCACCTGATTAGATGGATCGTCCTACTCCAAGAATTTGATTTAAAAATAAAAGATAAAAAGGGAGTAGAGAACGTAGTGGCTGACCATCTTTCCCACATTGATCTCCCTAATTCCCTTGAGATGACACATATCAATGACATGTTCCCTGATGAACAATTGTTCAAATTCTCCCCTTCACCTTGGTTTGCTGATATTGTTAATTATCTTGCCACAGGTTTCACGCCGACACATTAGACTGCATAAGATAAGAAAAAAATTCTTCGCCGAGGTTCGTAAATTTTTCTGGGATAATCCTTATTTGTTTAAATATTGCCCAGACCAAATCTTAAGGAGATGTGTGCCAGACAATGAACACAAAAGTATTATCTCCTTCTGTCACTCACAGGCCTGTGGTGGTCACTTTTCTGTTAAAAAAACCATAACTAAGATTCTGTAGTGTGGCTTTTACTGGCCCACTATGTTTACGTACACTCATGAGTTTTACAAGGCCTATGAGCGTTGTTAGAAATTGGGAGCATTGTCCCGTCGAAATATGATGCCATTGAACCCCATCCTTATCATAGAAGCATTTGATTGCTGGGCCATCGATTTCGTGGGACCATTCATCCAATCCTTTGGAAATCTATATATTTTGCTCACCGTAGACTATGTCACTAAATGAGTTAAAGTGATTCTGTGCCGGAACAATGACTATCGAACGGTTATTAAATTCTTAAAAGAAAACATCCTTTCTTGGTTCGAAATGCCTCGAGCCATCATTAGTGATGGGGGCTCACATTTTTATAGTAGACCATTCGATAATTTAATGAAGAAATATGATATTTCTCATAAGGTGAGCACTCCATACCACCCACAAACAAGTGGGCAAGCTGAGATTTTCAATAGAAAAATTAAACATATCTTGGAAATCCGACCGTAAGGATTGAAAATCCGATTGACCAATGCCTTATGGGCTTATCGTACCGCATTTAAAACCCCTATTGGAATGTCCCCCTTTAGACTTATCTATGAGAAGTAGAGCTGGGCAATCCTGACCCGATCTAGTGGATTTGACCCGATCCGACCAGATCCTACCCGATCTGACCGGATCCGACGGCCTGGATTGGCGCGGATTAGGTAGGGCAATCCAGATCCAAAATCTTTTCAGGTCAAGTTCGGATTAATATCAATTTGGACTGATCTGATTCGAAATCTGATCTGATTGGATTCGATCCGGACCGATCCAATCCGATTCGGATCTGGTATGTACAATGTGTATTTAGTTATTTACTATTTTACCCTAAGGGGTGTGTGTGTGTGTGTGTGTGTATAATACCCTTTCTACCCGCACCTTCCTCCTCTTCTTCCCCTCTCTTCGACAATCCCAACGATCTCCTCTCCAAGTAGCCACCAGCGTCCTTGTAACGTCCCGAATTTTTGCCAACCTGGAGTTAGACGTCCTTAGGCAATGGGTCGATCATAACCCCTTATTGACTTCTTAAAACTCAATCCCAAAGTCTCAAATCCCCTTTCAACCCATTTTCTTCAAAAATCTCACCTTTCACCACCTTATTCTTCAAATTTTTCTAAGTACTTTCATATTAGACATTAATCCTAAAGTTTAAATGATGAAGAACAATACTTAAACTAAAATTTACTATAAATAGTAAATTTATAAATAAATTAGATTTTTAACCATTGAACTTATGAAATATTATAAAATAAATGGGTTATTTGGATAGAACAGCTTCTTGTACCCCAAATTCATATATGGCACTTCGCGTAACTCATTCGGAATTGGAAGATACACCTATTTCAAGAAGGTGAATGGCAGAACAACCACCAGTTGAGGGCAAGGCATTGCCCAGGTAGCGGCGGCATCACCCTAGGTCCAGCGGACCGCGATGGTATCGCGCTGACCGTGATGCCTCGCCAGTGCACCAAAAAGTCGGTGGACCCTCGCTGTAGTTTTCGACCGACTTTAAAAAGTCATATCTCCCTCGTTATAATTCCGATTTAGGTGATTCAAAAGTTAGATTGAAGCTAGATAAGTCTAGTTTCATATAAAAATAAGTAAAAATATAATAATAATTTTAATATAGTTGAATCTAGGTTGATGTGAAAACTATCTAGAAATTATTAGTTCAGATAGTTGCTACATCTAGAATTTTTAAAATTTTTTTAAAACATGAAATCTAGTGAAATTTGGTAGAGATAGAGTATAGTTGATGATGAACTATAAAAAAAATAATTAAAATAATATACTAATTAAAAGTGTAAAAAAGGGGCATAGAACTACCCTAGGACCTTGTTCTATCGTAATTAGGGTGGAATTTAGTTAAGTACTAAACTAAACAATCGATGGATTTGGCTTGAAAAACTTTTATACAAACTACAAGACCCAAAACCATTAAAATCACTAACTCAATGTTACTTAAAAACTTAGGAGCAATCTCAAAACCCAGTTGCTCTCAGGAGCACATTGAAACTCCGTATCGGACCTAGATTGCGCGTCGAAAGTTTGATTATCGCAAAACTATAAGGTTATGACTATATACTGGGCTTAAAAACCATCATGGGAATCGAATCCAAATAGCATCCAGAAACATACAACTTGAGCCTGGACCGGAGTGTGTGAGAAACGCGAATATCTTTAGAAAATGAACTCAAACTTAAGTGAATTGGGCTGTTCGCTTGCAGGATAAATTTAAGGTTTCAGACCATAATATTTTGACCCAACTACACCCTTAGATCAGAGAAATTTTTGTGCACATACCGGTATACTTGTGGCCCTGATCGAGTGACGATGACCATTGAACTGATACGGGTCCTCCACGGTCGATCCACTAATCCGATTGGATCGAAATCATAACCTGGCTTAGATCCATCGTCAGGAAACTTACTCTGAGCTATATGCGAGCACTGGACCTCTAGATGAGCTTCATTGACCCGAAACAGCCGCCTTTTGGCTATAACCTAAGTATACCATGGCCCTAGGGCCATTGACATCAGTTTTGAGCCTATATAAGGCCCTTAAACCACCCCTTCTCTCCCTCATACGAATTTCCTAAAAACCTTAATAGAGAGATAGAAAAAAGAGAAAAGTAGAAGGAAGAAGGATTCTTGAAGATAGTTGCTGGGATCTTTTCCCACAACTCCTCACATCGATTCACCTCTCTACTATGCTAGCTACTCAACTTGTTTCGATTCTGATTTGGGTAAGAAATCCTAACCCTAATTTTGTTTTAGGAATCCGAATAGAGAAATCGATGAAGTAGCTAACCTCTTTCATGATTTAGGTAGCCGTTGTTCTGTAAACGGAAGTGTAGGTTTCGAACCGAGTTCATAGCGAGCAAACCGATGAAAGGTGCAGACTATAAACGTTTAGGTTTTGATTTTCAAGGCTTTCAATGTCAGTTAATGATTTATGTCTGACTTGTTTGCCACCATATGATCTTAGTTACGATGTATTCGATAGATAATACATGTGTGTGAATTATGTGAATATATAACGCATTCCATGTGTTTGTTGAAATGTTTGAATCAAATTGCTATCATGATTTGTGCTTGCCATGACTATTAACCTAGAATATATGATCGTTGTATGTATGATAACTCCTTTGTGAAAGGATTTGCCATAATATATGTGATAACTAATTTAGTTCATATATGTGGTAATGGGTAGTCTAAGTATTCGATAAAATGTCTGAATGAGAAATTGTCCGATGAATTGTATTTATTAAGGGTGTTGAGATAGGATTCTCAACTACCTTATCTAGATGTATAATTTCCTTCATGCAGTCTTAATTTCAACTACGTGATTTATGTATAAAATGCATATGTATAATAACTTGTTTTATGTGTTTGATAAAATGTCTGAATGAGATATTGTTTGACGAATGGATTTAATAAGGGTGTTGAGATAGAATTCTTAATTACCTTATCTATATGTATAATTTTGTTCATGTAATCTTAATTTCAACTATATAATTTATGGATGAATTTAAATGTTTGGTAGCATGTTCAATATGTTGTTAAAATGCTCAAACGAGAGTTGTACTTGGATTGTTTGTTAAATGCCTATATGATTATCACATGTCTCCACATGCTGCATTTGAGTATGATTGGGACTATGCCGTAGTTCAGGCAATCGGTAACAATTCCTGTTTGAGTGGTCAAATTAGTCTTGCCACACTTGATGCGTTTGGTGAATCCGAGTCGTACGATGATTGTCGACAGTGGTTAGGCCACGTGGAGTGCTTACGTGCTCCATGTCAATTAATTCAGTGTACGCTCGTACCAGTTAAACTTGTCTAATAACCTGATTGCCCTATTGTGTGTTTACCATGTATGGACACTACTGCTTGAATCTAAGGTACCACTTACCAGTGTAAAAGCCCATTTCAACCATGGTACCTCGATCCGCCAAGACTCATGAGCTGGGTATGGTGGTTTGGGACACCGTGGTCGATCTGTCGGCCTACCCTGGAGTGACGAGCCTCCCTGTAATGACCAGTGAGCAACCTAAAGTCGTGAGCCGAATATGGTGGTATGAGACACTGTATTCGAGTTGTCGGCCTACACCGGCGCAGCCTGGCTGTGGTCCCAGCGTGGGTTGGAGCGTACCATCTGATCCGGACCCCCTTCGAAAATAGCGTTCCAGTTGGTAGGGCGTTGGTAAAGTGGCCTCGAGTATAATCAATTGAACTTGCCTATCCACTGCTTTCATTAGGGGTGATGCCATACAACTTGCCTATCGTATGTGATTAAGTAGGATTGGCGACCTCAGATGGATCCCTGTTGGGTTAATGATATAAAGGGAGGTACCTTAGCTTCTTGAATTTGCTGTATGAATAAGCCTAATTAAGTACTTGGCTAACACTATCATGCACCGCACTGCATGTGCTTTGGCGAGGAAGTGCACAGTGGGAGTTTGTAAGTACTATGGTTTCCTGCTCCTTTAGTTGTCAAATTTTGTGGTGCCAAAAACACAATCTGTATCTTGTGTAGCATGTTGATTTATATGTTCAAGACACTGCATCACAATGCTTCAAGTTAAGAACGGTGATCTACTTCAAGAAATGTAAGGTCAAGTACTTTATCCACTTCTGTAAGCTTTAATATTCAGAGTTTTTAAAGCTACATCGAAAAGACGAGTGCTTGTTCAAGACTCAAGATAGTGTTCAACTCAAGATCAAGTACAACTCAAGAATGACAAATCCAAGCTTTAGAATATCTCAAGTTCAAGCTACATCATGTAGAGATTTCAAAGCTTCATAATCTTCAAAGGTCAACCATCATCTGAAGAAATGAAGATTCAATGTCCATATTTCACATTTAAGGTATGAATGACCTTAGATTGACCTTAGGGTAGGTCATTTTATATACATAAGTCAATTGAATCATTTTTTAAGTGTTTAGTTTGTTTTAGGACTAGTTTTGGACCTTGTTCGACTAGTCCTAGAACTGCCTTGACCAGTCCAAGAAATTCCAAGACTAGTTCTAAGTTTGTTGTAAAATTTTAGAATTTTTTGGTTGAGGTACGACCAGTCCTGGACTCTGTTCAACCGGTCGTGTAAACAACGCACGACTCGTCCTATGACGAGTCCAGGATCTACGACTTAAACTACAGCAAACAAACCTGGTGCCTCATGACTAGTTGTATAATGGTCACGACCAGTCATGGAGGTGTCACGACCAGTCGAGCGAGGCCTACGAGTAGTCGTGGAACGGTTTTATTCGATCGCGCTCAAAATTTCAAAATGCAGTTCGTCCTACGACCAGTTGTAGTGTCCACAGGACTAGTCGTAGATGCGATTTCTACAATTATAAATAGAGCATGAATTTCAGAGTTTTATATCTAATTCAAATAAAATCAAATCATCACTCTAAGAGATAAGTTTGTGTTCTTTTGAAGCTAAATTGTGCATATTTAATATTCTCTTTTGTTCACTTTTCTTATTTGATTTTTTTTTTCTACATTCCAATCTAATTTGTAAGAGGAATTGGGATATTCCAATTTTTGGAATCAAAATCAAATAGAGCTAGCCTAACTTGATTTAATTTAAAATCAATTAGAACTTAGAACCATTTCCAAGTGAGTATTGGGCATTGAACTTCTATATTCGAACTTCTACTTCGATTGGTTCTTCTGGGCTGCTACAAAAGGATAAATCCAGGTATTTTACATTTGTGTAAATCTTCTATGCTTTTGGTCTCATTGTGCTAGTTATCTGAGGAGAGCCAGAAAACTCAGAGGTTGGGGTTTTTGAATTGTGTAAGCTCATTTGAAAGACACAATTGTGAAGGTTTTAGCTGAACCTGAGAAACCTATTTTCATAGTGAACGCTAATATTCCCTGTGTGAGGATATTAGGAGTGGAGTAGTAAGCTGTGTGGCTGTTGTTTAACAGTTGGTGAACATACAGGCAAACCACTATAATTCTTTGTGTCTTATGATTTGAATGCTTGTTTAATTTTTATTTTTTTTATCATTCAAATTTGTGGGATGTATGTGTCGATGTGAATGTTGTAATATTTACATTTGAAGCATTGTGGGGAATGTTGTAATAGTTTAGAATTTATTTCTTGCTATTTCCTTTATTTTCTTTCAGTTTGAGTTTTTGATATTTAAATTATTCTAGTAACATTGTCCTGCCATAAACCCCTAGTTTTTATGGTGCAAGGTTGTCCTTAGAATAACATTGGTATCAATCTCTCTATTTGAGGTTGCTTTATATTTTCGTATTGTGATTTGTTTAAAGAGCTATCTTTACTTTATTCATTTATATTCCGCTGTTAAAGTTTTAATTTGGCATAGTCCTATTCACCCCCCCTCTAGGACATATAGCTAGGCCTTTTCAAGTGGTATCAAAGCCTAATAGCTCGTTTTAATTGTTATATTTTTGGATTTATTTCTTGAGTTAATTGATCTAAGCTATTTATAAGATGTCAAATTTTGATAGCCTTTCAGTCACCAGGCCTCCGCCATTTGATGGCTCCAATTATGCCTATTGGAAAGCCAGGATGAGGATTTTCCTTAAATCCATAGATGAGAGCGTGTGGCAAGCCACAATGACTGAATGGACCCCTCCTACCATTGAAGTAACTAGTATCGATGGATCCAAATCAATGAAAGTCTCACCTTATTTTTCTTGGACCACACTTCAGAAATGTGAGAGTAGTGCTAATGCAAAGCACTAAATTCAATCACTTGCGCACTATTACTGGATGAATTCAAAAGAATTATATCCTGTGATACTGCAAAGTAAGCTTAGGATATTTTAGAGATGACACACGAGGGAACATCAATTGTTAAGAAATCTAAAGTCCAACTCCTCATAACCAAAATTGAGGAAATACATATGGAGGAAAATGAAATGTTCATGGACTTTTATACAAGATTAAATGACATTGTGAACTCTATGTGGGGTCTTGGCGATAAAATCCTAGAAAGTAAAGTGTGTGCAAAGATACTACGCTCATTACCTGAACGGTTCAACTCAAAGGTTACCGCGATCCAGAAACTTCATGATACAAACAATATGAGGGTAGAAGTACTAGTTGGGTCTTTACAAACCTATGAGTTAAATTTCAAAGCTCTTAAAGGTAAATCTATTGCCCTTAAATCTTCTAAATATATTTCTTAAGAAAATTTTGATTTTGAAAATTCTGAAGATGATATGGCCCTTTTAGTGTAAAAGTTTTACAAGATTTTCAAAAGTAAAAAGAGGGTTGATTTCAAAAATCAAATGATAAGAAAAGATCTAAATCTAAATCTAAAACTTGGAAATCTTTAAAAGATAGTCAATGTTACAACTGCCAAGAATTTGGGCATTTAGCAAACATGTGTCCTAAAAGGGACAAATCTAAAAAGAAAGGAATGTTGGCTACTTAGGATGAATCTTCTGGCACTGAAGCCTCTTCTGAATCAGAAGATTCTGAAACCGAGTCAGGCAATGAAGTTAAAGCCCTTATGACTCTAGCTAAGTTCACTTTTTCAAATCACGATGATTTGACCAGTGAAGAAAATCTGAATAGTGATCATGAAAATGAAGAAGGTCTTCAAGATGCTTACAATGTCCTATAGAAGGAAAGTTGTAAAATTGCTGTTAAATTAAAACTTCAAAAAGAAAAGTTTTCAAAGCTTAAAGAAAATTTTGATTCTCTTATTTTAGAAAAAGCCCATATTTCAGATTGTTTTGAAAAGTCAAAATGTAATTTAGATTTCAAAACTTCCTTGATTGAAAATCTAAAATCTGAAAATGAAAATCTTAAACTTGAAGTCTCTTCTCTTTTGAGTTTAAAGGATACATGGAGGTATGCCCAAGGTGATCCTAAGTTAGCAAAACTTTTATCTGGATCAAGAAAATGTGGCGACCGATCCGGTTTGGGCTTCGGTAAAAATGTTCCTCCTAAACCGAAGAATACTTCTCCTAAGTTTGTAAAAGGAGAGTCCTCAAACTCAAAAGAGAAAAGTTCAAATCAAAAGTTTTTTAAAAATGCTAAAACATTTCAATCATTTAAACCTAAAAGTAATCATATCAAGTATAATAATCAGAACTGAAACCCTTTAGCTGAGAAAATATTTGATTTACTTAAGGAGCTCTTAAAATCTAACTCAGTGGGTCATTCTTACAACAACTACAAATATAAGAAGCCCAACTATACTCCTAAACCCAAAACAGTTATGAAATGGGTTCCTAAGGTTACTTGCTTGGTTGCCCACACGGCTTTTAAAGCTTCAAGCCATTCAAAGTGGTACCTAAATAGTGGATGCTCCAGGCACATGACTGGTGATAAAAGTCTGTTCACCACTCTTAAAGACATGACTGATGGCTTAGTCACATTTGGTGATGGTAACAATTGCAGGATTATTGGCCAAGGTGCAGTTCAACTTTCTAACCTCCCCTTTTTGAGAATGTTCTGTACGTTGAAGGTTTAAAACATAACTCGTTAAGCATTTCTCAAATATGCGATAAAAATCATAGTTTTAAAATTTCTAACCTAGGGCGTGAAATTTTAAACAAAAATGGTTCAGTAATATTAACTGGTCGTAGAACTTCTAAAAACTGCTACGTCGTAAGTGATTCTAGCATATCTATTCAATCGTGTTACACGGTCCATACCAATGAGACTGAATTATGGCATAAACGCCTTGGACATGTACACTATCACAATTTTTATAGATTGAGCAAAAGAGAACTAATAAGAGGTCTACCTAAACTACAAAAAGTAGACAAGATATGTGGCGAATGCCAGATTGGCAAGCAAACTAGGAGTGCTCACAAAAAGGTGAACTCCAATGCCACATCAAAACCACTCGAGCTTCTCCATATGGATCTTTTAGGACCAACCAGGACGGAGAGTCGAGGTGACAAAAAATACATATTTGTAATTGTGGATGATTTTACCAGATTCACTTGGGTAGCCTTCTTAAGGAATAAATCAGAAACCCTTGATGAAGTAAAAAGGATTCTCAAACGAATCCAAATTGAAAAAGGTTCTCAAGTTAGTAAGATCCGTAGTGATCATGGATCAGAATTCGAAAATAGCAGTTTTGAGAAATTCTATTACGATCAGGGAATTGTAACACCCCGGATTTTTGCCAACCTAGAGTAAGACGTCCTTAGGCAATGGGTCAACCATAACACTCTCAAAGCTCAATCCCAAAGCGTAAAGTCCCTTTTTAACCATTTTCCTTCGAAATCTCACCTTTCATTATCCTATCCTTTAAATTTTTTTTAAGAACATCCATAATACATACCAATCCTAGGGTATAAATGATGAAGAACAATACTAAAACTAAAGCTTACCATAAATAGTAAATAAATGGACGAAATAGATTTTTGACCCTTAAATTTTTAGAATCTAACAAAATAAATAGGTTTGTTGGATAGATTAGCATCTCTACCCCAAAATCATATATTGTATATTGCATAACTCATTCCGATTTATAAATTGGACCTGAAAATGCCTCACACGGACTCGTGGGCCCAAACGACTCAATTCGGGGGGACCAGGGGTGGGTCTCACATGTTTCCGGCAACCCCGGAGGGGGGGGGGGGGGGGGAGGACATCGCCCCTAGGGCAAGCCCTTGCTGATATGTCCAGTGACAGGTGAGGGGCTCGCCGATTTGGCGAGGCCTCGTCCGTACAGCAGATTGGGCAACCCATTTTCTACATTTTTCTACGCATTTTATCCAACTTTGAAAAATCATATTTCCCTCGTTATAACTCCGATTTAGGTGATTCAAAAATAAGATTGAAGCTAAATGAGTCTAGTTTTATATAAAAATATGTGAAAAATATAATAAAATATTTAATATAGTTTAAAGTAGGTTGTTGTGACAATTGTCCAAAAATCACTTGTTGGGCAGCTGCTGCTTCTGGAATTTTTAGAATTTTTCTACAGCATAAAATCTCATAAAATTTGGTGAACACGGGGTAAACTTGATGATGAACGACTAAAAAAATAATTAAAATAATATAATAACTAGAAGTGCCAAAAACGGGGCATAGAATGGCCCTAGGACCGTATTCTGCCATAATTAGGGTAGAATTTGGTTAAGTGCTAAACTGAACAATCAGTAGAATTGGCTTGAATCACTTTAAATATGAACTATAAGACCTAAAATGAGTAGGACCGCTAATGCTACGTTACCTAGAAACCTAGGATCAATCTCTAAACCCAGTTGCTCTTGGGAGCATTGTGAAACTTTGTTTCAGACCTGGATGGCACGTTGAAAGTCCGATAGCGATAAACTTAGACAATTATGACCGCCTAGTTGGACTTGACAATTACCTCGAAAATCAAGTCCAGATGATGCCCTGAGATGATTTCCTTGAGTCCGGAGTGAAGAGTGTGAGAAAGGTGAATCTATTTAGAAATTAAATATGAATTTAAGAAATCTGAGTCGTGTCACTTGTGCGCCGATTTTAAGCATTCTGACCGTCAGAATTTGACCCAAATTTACCCTCGGATCAGGGAAGATGGCCCACACATATCAAAGTGCGGTGGACCTGATCGAGTTTTGATGACCGTTGAATTGAGAGTGGTCCGCCACGACTGATCTGTAAAACCGATCGGTATGAAAACTCAGCCTGACCCAGATCCATGGTCAGTGAGCTTAAGTCCGACCACACGTGGAAAAGGGACCACCAGAAGTGCTCCATTGGACCGAAAGAGACCCGATTTGGTTATAACCTAAGTATACCTTGGACCTAGGGCTATTTTCATCAAGATTAGGCCTATATAAAGACCTTAAAACCCTCACTCTCTCATTCCATACGAATTTAGAAAACCTAGGAGAGAGAAGAGAGCAAAGAGAGAAGGAAAGAGAGAGAAGTGAGAGACAGTAGGTGCTTCTTCCTGGGATTCCATCCCATCGCTCCACGCACTTGTTTACCATGTCCGTATCGCAAATCCGGCATTTTCGACAATGTACTTGGGTAAGGAATCCTAACCCTAACCTGTTATAGCAACTCAAATAGAACAAATGATAGAATAACTAACCTATTCCCTGTTATAGGTTATTCTGGTGCCGTAGATAAGGACTTAGTGTTTAAACTGAACCCGTTATGTGTCTACTGGCGTAAGGTGCGGACTATAAACGTATAGGTTATGGTTTTCAAGACTTTCAATGTCGGTTAATGATTTATAACTGACGTGGGTTCTATTTCACATGCAAAATGAGTCGTCTGTTTCGCTTTACAATCATATGTGAACTATGTTGAATATAGTATATTCTATGTATATGTTGAGATGTTTGAATATTTATGGAATTTAGATTTGTGCGTAACATGATTATTTATCATGGATATATGCTTGCTATATATGTGACAACTCTTTAGCGAAAGGACTTGCCCTAAATCACATCACGACCAATATACGTTATATATGTTAAAGTGTGTAGCCCAAGTGTTTGTGGAAATGATCAAATGAATATGGAACTCGGATTCATGCACGCCATGATTATCCACCGTGGGTACATGAGTGTGGTATACGAGGTAACTCCCTAGTGAAAGGATTTGGTCTAATACATGTGTAATCAACATACAACATATATGATAATGTATGTAGTCTAAGTGTTTGTAGAAACGTCTGAATGAGCTAGTTGTTACTAAGGAGTGCTTGTATGAGGATTGAGATACGAATCTCAGTTACCTTAATTATGTGTATGATTTCCTTCATGTACGTTACATTATGATGTTTGTTTTATTTATGAAATAAATGTATGTGAAATCATGTTTGTGTTGCACTTCATAACATGCTCATATGATTGTATGATTTGAATTATGGATCCATTACTGCTTTGATTGTTTCATATGAATATTCATTATGATCGAATGTGGTTGAGACTATGATATAGTCCAAGCAATCGGTAATAGGTTCTGATTTGGTGGCTGAGGTTGTTTGCCACGGAGGACGTGCCTGACAAATTCGAGCCGTACTTCGGTTGTTGACAGTGGTTAGGCCACACGGAGTGTTTATGCACTTCATGTCGATCAACTTGACGTGCACTCGTACTAGTCGAGCTCGTCAAGTTACCCGATTGGCCCTATTGTATGTTCACCATGTATGAACGCTATTGTTTGAATCTAGGGTACCAAACTTACCGTTGAAATTCCGTTAATCGTTGTACCTTGATCCGCTAAGACTCATGAGCCGGACATGGTGGTATGGGACACCGTAGTCGAGCTGTCGGCCTACGCTGGGGTGACGAGCCTCCCCGTAGTAACCAGTGAGCTCACCAGACTCGTGAGCCGATTATAGTGGTATGGGACACTATATTCACGCTGTCGGCCTACATTGATTGGTGATGAGCCTTTTATAGTGACCTCGAGCATACCTTGATACTGCATTAAGGCGACAAGCCTTAGAGTAGTAACGAAAGTATGATAGGCGTGCATTGATTGGTGATGAGCCCTTTGCAGCGACCTAGAACCATATGATCGTATGAGATGGCCTAGGACTGACGACCCTAGAATGGATCACTGTGTGATAATTGATATGAGGAAGGTACCTTAGCTTCCCAATCCTGCTTTATGAAAAGGACTAATAACAACTTGGTAATCATGTTCATGCACCGCATTGCATGTGCGTAGAAGTCGTTGGCACTGCGGGAGGTTGTCATGCGTACCGTAAGATGAAGACGCTGAGGGAGTGCAGGCGAGGGCATGCATCATTCTACATACATCCTTGCATTAACAAGAGTAATTAGGACATGTTTGATTGATAACATGTTAACCTTTGCTTTATTGTTCCACTCACTCCCATGTTATGGGACGGTGTTGTACACACCAACTAGACTCTGTCTTAGATGCAGATGATGATGCGACCCATGAGGCAGAGCAGGAGTTTGAGGATGATGAGGAGGCGTTCTCCTTTATGTAGTTCTCAGGCGAGTTCATGTGAGCCGTGTCCTGAGCTACGGGGATTTAGGGTTATTGTTGTAGTGGTTTGATTCATTTTGATACTTGTAATTTGAGACAAACACTTGTAATTTGACCTGGCAGAGCATACATATCTCAGGGACTTATATTGATATATATATGTATGTCTTTAGTCTTCTGCTTGCATATTTTACCTGTCCCTAGATTATGTTTGCAGTTTTGGCTTAATCTACTTCATGTTTTATGCACTAATACAGACAACATTCATCAATCATTACATATGTTGCATAAATGATGTTTTGGAACTCGGGAGCTGAGTTATGCTTAACCCCCGATTTTCAGGGCATTACAGGAATATTACATGAATTCTTTGCACCTAAAACACCACAACAAAATGGAATTATTGAAAGAAAAAATAGAGTGCTTCAAGAAATGGCAAATGTAATGTTGAATAGTATGAAGCTCCCTAAAAATCTTTGGGCTGAAGTTGTAAATATTGCATGCTATACAATCAACCAGATTTATACAAGTAAAACTTATAATAAAATTGCTTATGAACTATGGTTTGATAAGAAGCCCATTGTCAAATACTTTCGAGTTTTTGGTAGCAAGTGCTATATTTTACATGACCATGAAAATCTCGGTAAGTTTGACACTAAGAGTGATGAAGGTATCTTTTTAGGATATTCTTTGAACAGCCGTGCATATCGAGTACTGAATAAGAGGACCGGTGTTATTCAAGAATCTATTAATGTGGTCATTGACGATCACTTAATTACACCTGTCTCAAGTTCAGATAGTGATGAAGTTCTTTAAATTGACAAACCAGATACTTTATCAAATCAATCTAACTCTGATCTGAGGAATGTTAAAGATCATCCAACCACTCAAATTCTTGAAAACTCTCTCACTGATGTGCGCACTCGTAGACAACTAGAAGATATATGTAATTACGTGTGTTTTACATCTCAGATAGAAACGACTAATGTAAAAGAAGCTCTTACTGACGAAAACTAGATAGTAGCAATGCAAGAAGAGCTTAACCAATTTGTGAGAAATGATGTTTGGTATCTTGTTCCTTGACCTAAAGATAAACATATTATCGAAACTAAGTAGATTTTTAAAAATAAGTCTGATGAACTTGGTAATATAATTGGAAACAAGGCTAGACTGGTTATATAAGGGTACACTCAAATTGAAGGCATCGACTATGATGAAACCTTTACCCCAGTAGCTCGTCTTGAATCAATCGGGCTATTCATATCTATTACTTGCTTTAGAAAATTCAAAATTTATCAAATGGATATAAAAAGTGCCTTCTTAAATGGCGATCTACATTAAGAAGTGTTTGTTGAACAACCAATGGGTTTTGAAGACCCTAAGAACACTGATCATGTCTACTGCCTTAAAAGGCTCTCTACGGATTGAAACAAGCTCCCAGGGCATGGTATGAAAAGTTGACTAAGTTTTTACTAAGTCATAAATTTCAAATGGGAAGTGTTGATAAGACTCTTTTTGTTAAAAAATATGACGATGATATCTTAATGGTACAAATCTATGTTGATGATATTATTTATGGATCTACCTGTACTAACATGACTATTAAGTTTGCAGATTTAATGAAATCTAAGTTCGAAATGAGCATGGTTGGGGAATTGAATTATTTCCTAGGGTTGCAAGTAAAACAACAACCTGATGGTATTTTCATTTCTCAGACTAAAAATGCTCTAAACTTGATTAAAAAGTACAGATTTGAGAATGGTAAGAATTTAGATACTCCTATGAGTACAACCTTAAGACTCTCAAAATATTCTACAGGTAAAAATGTGGATCCTAAATTATATCGTAGTATGATTGGTAGTTTACTTTACTTAACTGCAAGTAAACTTGATATTGCTTTTAGTGTTGGTATTTGTGCTAGATATCAATCTGACCCTAAAGAGTCACATCTAACTGCTGTTAAGCAAATTATTTGATATGTCATAAGTACTGTTAATTTGGGTCTTTGTTATCCATATGATACTAGTTTCAGTTGGCTGGGTACACTGATGTTGATTGGGCTGGTAATATCGATGATAGGAAATCAACCAGTGGTGGTTGTTTCTATATCAAAAATTATTTAGTTTCTTGGTTTAGCAAGAACTAAAGTTTTGTATCACTCTTAACTGCTGAGGCTGAATACATCACAGCTGAAAATGCATGTACTCAGCTTGTTTGGATGAATAGAATGTTAAGCGATTATGGAATTGCACAGGAGTTAATGGTTTTATATTGTAATAATTCCAGTGCAATAAATATTTCTAAAAATCCAATTCAACATTCACATACAAGCACATTGACATTGGTATCATTACATTCGTGAATTAGTGGAAGAAAAAAATAATATATTTGGAATATATTCCGACCGAGAATCAACTTGCTGACATTTTTACTAAGCCGCTCGACAAAAATAGATTTAATAAATTGAAATTTGATCTTGGTATGTGCAATCTAAATTGAATATTCATGCATATTTGTATCATATTGTATATATATTTGATATTTTATTAGTTTAAATTTCAAATTTTTATGGAAAATGCATGTTTTTGATGGTACACGACCAGTCGTGGACGTGCTCGACTAGTCGTGACACGACTGGTTGAGGATGACCCACGACCAGTTGTGTAGCGCGCTGGCCCTTTTAAAATTTGGGAAAAACCTCATCTTCTTCATTTCTTATTTCCTCTCCAACGAGCCGATGCCTAACCAGTCGTACCCACCTTCTTAGATCTTCAAGGTTAGTGTATTATTTGTATTTTTCTTGTAGATTCTAGTCAATATTACTTCATTTTTACTCTTGGAGTAATTTATTTTGGGATTCATTACAATTTTGGGGTTTTCTTTTGAAAAATCTATTCTAGCCAAACCCAACTCTACATCCTTTGTAATCTCTTGATTCTTTGTACTTTTTGTTGCAAATGGTGCTAGAGGTAAAAAGAAAACTTCCCGTGCTCCATCATCTTCTAAATCAACTCCTATCTTTCGACACCATCTTCGGTCACCCGAAGATGATTCCTCATATGTGCGAGATTTATGAATGCACAATGTCATTGTTGAACAACCTGTTGATCTTGACCACATTGCTCCTTTTGGTATCCTTCCTCTTCTCCAAGCTGTAGGATGGGCTAACATCTTACATTGGGGTGGGCGTGCATACCAATCTATTTCTCAATCCATATTTGCATGCATTTCTGACTTTTTCACTGAGAATTTAACTTTTAAAATTAATGCTAGAGAAGGTCCATTTGAAATAGACCGTCATTTGATTTCGGGTCTAATGGACATACCGATTAATGACGAGGGTATTCCTATTCATACTCTAGTTGAGAAACCCTCAGAATCAGAAAACATGCATGCTCATTAGAGCACTATGCAATATGGATGTGCAATGGACTCATAAAGGGAATGCGCTTCCCTCAAAGTACTTGTTACCCAGATATAGGGTTCTCCACGGAATATTTATTTCAAATCTATATCCGCGTTCTGGTAATAAAACAGAACTGACTTCTTTTATGGTTCGGGTTTTGCATTTTGTAATCACTGGTGTAAATGTCTGTCTGCCTTCTTTAATATGTCATTCCATCATTCAGTTTCGTCTCCATTTAAGATACAGTGATATTCCATTTGCTTATCTTATGACAGTGTTAGCTACTCACATGCTAGTTGCTATGCCTGTTGGAGAAGCTCCTATTCATCATCTTATTTTCAACAACTCTAATATTAACAAGATGAAATTGGAATTGGCTCCTGGCTAAGTGGATGTTAGTGGTGGTGGAGCTGAAGCAAGGAATGCAGATGAGGTTGGTGATCTTCCTCCTGATGATATTAATATGGATGACATCTTTGATGAAATTGAATCTGACTCTACTAATGATCTTGACTATGAGCCATCTGATTTTGATGCTCGTTTTCGTGCACTTGAGGAGAAGGTAGAGAACATGAATGTTGCCCATGATTTCCAATTTAAATATATGCGCAAGTATCTTAGGCGCTTAACAAGGGGCTTTATCAACTTGATCCTACCATACCTGCTCCTTCTTCAGGATCTGATTAGGTGTTTTTATCCTATGGTCTGTAATAACTCCTATACTATTCCAGTTTCTTTCAGTGTGCTAGACTTACTTTGTATTATATTGGTTTATGATATGTGCACTTTGAATTTATTTTTATATCTTTTATGATATGTGCACGTTGAATTTCTCACCATGTTGGACTTGACCATCACCTCAAAAATCAAGTCCAGATGATGTCCTGGGTCGATTTGATTGAGTCCGGAATGAAGAGTGTGAGAACGGTGAGAAATTAAATATGATTTTATGAAATCTGAGTCGTGTTGCTTGCGCGACGATTTTAAGCAATCTGACCGTTGGAATCTGACCCAATTTCACCATCGGATCAGGAAAGATGGCCCAGGCATGTCATAGTGCTTGTGGACCTGATCGAGTTTCAGTGACTGTTGAATTGAGAATGGTCCGCCACGGCTGATCTGTAAATTCGATCGGTATGAAAACTCAGCTTGACCTAGATCCATGGTCAGTGAGCTTAAATCCGACCGCACGTGGAGAAAGGACCACCTGAAGTGCTCCGTTGGATCGAGAGAGGCCTGATTTGGTTATAACCTAAGTATACCTTGGCCTTGGGGCTATTTTCATCTATTTTAGGCCTATATAAAGACCTTAAAACCCTCACACTCTTTCCCATACGAATTTCCTAACCCTAGCTAGGAAAAGAGAGAGAAAGTAAGAGAGAAGTTGGTGAATCATTGGAGATTCTTTCTTGTTTCCCTGCATCCTTAAACTATCAATTCTGAATCGTTGTTCCGGTGATTCTAAGTTCATCCTTGGGTAAGTTAATCTAACCCTAATCTGTTTAGAGCTTAGAATAGTCTATATGTTGATGTAGCTCATTTCTATTCTTGCCTTAGGTTATCTAGTCGCCGTTGACGAAGACATATCGTCTGAATCAGTTCGGTGTGATTTTTCTGGTTTAATGTGCGGACTATATTCGTATAGGTTATGGTTTTCAAGGCTTTAAATGTCAGATAATGGTTTATTATTGTTATGGATGCAATTTCACATGCCATATGCTATGTTTATTTTGCGTTCCTGATATGTATGTGTTATATTGAGATTTGTGTATTCTATGTATATGTAGGAAGTATCGTACACGTATAAAATATGAACATGTGTTTGCCATGATTATTTGTCGTGTACTTGTGCTAGTTGTATGTGTATCAACTCCTTGGCAAAAGGAATTATCCAAATGCGTGTATTCCAACATACGTCATGTATGTTGAACTATGTAGTCTAAGTGTTTGTAGAAATGTCTAAATGGTCTAAAGTGTAATATATTATCCTATTTGCGGGCGTTGAGAAGCGATTCTCAACTCTCCTATTGGTGTGTATGATTTCCTACATGCAAGTCACATTCTTTGTTGTTTAACTTCAAGTATTACTTATGTGTAAATCCATGTTAAGTTGATATTCTTCGAATGCTCATATACTACATGATTTGAATTGTTGTTCCATTACTGTTCTAAATTGTATATGCATATCTGTTATAATGGAATGTGTTTGGGACTATGAAATAGTCCAGGAAATCGGTAATCAGCCTTGAGTTCGTGGCTGAGGTTGCTTTCGCCAGGAAGGACGTGATTTGACGAATCCGAGTCATATTAGAGTTGTCGGCAGTGGTTTGGCCACATGAAGTGTTTGCGCACTCTATGTTGTTCAACCCAACGTGCGCTCGTGCTAGTCGAGTTCGTCAAGTAACCCAATTGTCCGATGTATGTTCACCATGTATGGACGCTATTGTTTGAATCTAGGGTACCAAACTTACCGTTGAAATTTCGTTAACCATTGTACCTTGATCCGCTAAGACTCATGAGCCGGACATGGTGGTATGGGACACCGTGGTCAAGCTGTCGGCCTACGCTGGGGTGACGAGCCTCTCCGTAGTGACCAGTGAGCACACCAGACTCGTGAGCCAATTATGGTGGTATGGGACACTATATTCACGCTGTCGACCTACATTGATTGGTGACGAGCCCTTTGTAGTGACCTCGAGCATACCTTGATACTGCATTAAGGCGATGAGCCTTAGAGTAGTAACGAAGGCATGATAGGCGTGCATTGATTGGTGACGAGTCCTTTGCAGCGACCTAAAACCATATGATCATATGAGATGGCCTAGGACTGACGACCCTAGAATGGATCACTGTGTGGAAATTAATATGAGGAAGGTACCTTAGCTTCCCAATCCTGCTGTATGAAAAGGACTAATAACAACTTGGTAATCATGTTCATGCACCGCATTGCATGTGCGTGGAAGTCGTTGGCACTGCGGGAGGTTGTCATGCGTAACGTAAGATGAAGACGCTGAGGGAGTGCAGGCGAGGGCATGCATCATTTATACATACATCCTTGCATTAACAAGAGTATGTTAGACTTGTTTAATTATATTGCCTTATCATTACTGCTTGATTGATTTGATATCATGTTAGCTTTTACGATATAGTTCCTCTGAGTTGATCACTCACTCCCACGTTCTGGAGCGGTGTTTCAACACCAACCAGACTCTGTCTTAGATGCAGATGTTGACACGACCCCTGAGGCAGAGCAGGAGTTCGAGGATGATGAGGCCGCGTTTTCTTTTATGCAGTTCTCAGGCGGGTTCATGTGAGCCATGTCCTGATATGCGGGGATTCTAGGTTTTCTTTATAATTGTACTAGATGATGTCATTTGATGCTTGTATTTTTGAAAGTAACACTTGTAAGTATGACCTGACATGTATACGTATTTCAGGGACTTGCACAGGTACATATATGTTTCTTTAAGTCTTCCGCTTGCGTCTTTCACTTATCCCTGAATTATGTTTGCAGTTTGGCTTAATCTATTCCATGTTTTATGTACTCTTACAGACAGCATACATCCATCATTAAATATGTTGCATAAGTGATGTTTTGAAACTCGGGAGCTGAGTTATGCTCGACCCCCGAATTTCAGGGGGTTACAAGTTGGTATTAGAGCATGAGTAGGATTAAACCGGACCTAGGTTATGGTCACACACCCCACGCTGTCGCCACCTTAGTGTAAGAGGGTGCGAGTTTATTGTAGAATTTGTGTATGTGTTTCTGTTGCTTCTATCGGCGAAAGTTTACTGAAAACGATCCTCGAAATCGAGTCTGTGCGCACTCCTGATCACACACAGCGACCCAAAATCTCTTCTAGACCGTTCATTGACGAGTTTAGATGGTTTATCTTCTCATCTTAGCCCTTAAAATGTCTGTAAACCTGTGTTTGTATCAGATTCTAATCCGAGTGGCCCGATATGCGTAGAATCGGACTAAGGGCCCGATTGGGACAATTCCAGGGGGACCCAGGGGGGACCCACATCATTTTGGACCTAGGGGGCTAGGAGGACCTTGCCCAAACGGTGAGTCATCGCCGGAATATCCAGAGACCAGCGATGACCTCGCCGGTTCGGGGAGCCCTCGCCGCCCAGTGGGCCAGGCCGGGCGGGCCGGCTCGGATTGACCCTCATGAGGTCTTGTGTGGCCCACTTAATCAGGTTTGCACGATTTTAACCCTTTCTAAATCCTATTTCCTTCACAAACTCACCCTCAAAGCTTTCCTTTTCTTTAAGTCTCTCTCAAAACCCTACAAAAACTTCCTTCCAAACCCTTTCCTTTCTTCATTTTCGTGCATCCCCATCTTAACATTTCAAAACCTCATCTTCATTGCTGTCTTCAATCCTTTTTCCTCTCATTTGAGCTCTCAAATCCTTCTTTGGGATCTCAAGTGTGTGAAAGCCTCACCATTCTTCCCATTTCTCCCTTTCCTCTCATTTTCCATGGCCTTATTTGAGTTTGTTATGGCCATATTTTTCATCTCCACCTTTCTCTCTTTGATGGGGAAGAAGAGAACGCCCGTGGATGAAGCCGGGCCTTGTCGCCCAACCCGTGCACGGAGGCCGAGAGGTGCCGCCGCCAGCACGATCGCCACCCGTGAGTTTCAGACCAAGCGGGACCTTGATCCTCAAGCTCCCATTGGAAGAACCTTGTTGGCGGAGCTATCTCATGGAGTCTATGAAGGCCGCAGGGTCCTTTTTGAGGCTCATGTAGATCCGTGGCTATTTGGCGAGTTTCTTTTATTGGAGCGCCTGGAAGGGGCCGATTGGTGTCCCTTGTTTGAGGGTGAATATCGCGCCAATGCGGGCACTGTTCGAGCTTTTTATGCCCACATTCGGGAACCTTCGCTAGAGCCTTTGCAGTTCAAGATCCCTTGTGAAAGAGATCGGGAGGCCACGGTCAACGTTGCTTTGATATCCCGACTCCTGAATGTGCCACTTGGTGAGGTGCATACCAGTGAGAAGAATTTTAGTAGTGCGCGCGAGAGGAATCCCCACACGTGGTTCTTATGTGGTCGTCTGATCGAATGGCAACTTAATAGAAGCCTTCTAGCTACCAACATGACGGACGACTTCCGCTTGCTTCACCACATGTGCACATTCAATGTATATCCAAGGTGGAGCAACCGCAGCGAGTGTAAGTGCCTGATGGTAGATTTTCTGTATCAGGTGGGGTAAGAAGAGAAGCTATGTGTGCCAACGTACATCTTGTGTCAGATTATCCTTATCGCTTGTTCGAATAGGAGGACCGAATCACTCCCATTTGGCCGACTCATTTGTAAGCTTGCACATGAGTTTGGCTATAGGCTTGGAGTAGAAAAGCCGGTACCTATTCGCTACATTAACGAGACAACCCTAAATCAGATGGACATTGGGCCTCGTCGATGACAAGCCTCAGAGGATGAGACAGAGAGCGATGAGGAAGAGAGTTATGGCGAGGGTGGAGCTGAGATTGAAGAAGAAGAAGGCAGGACGAGGAAGAGGTAGATGCCCAGGATACGAGTGAGAGTTCTCCTCCTGTGGCACTAGAGCAGAGCGCAGATTGGGCTGTCAGGGATACTCGTATCACTCGGCTTGAGGAGGGTCAGGCTGTTCTACACTAGGATATTATAGATTTTCGATGCCTTGTGAAGCATAAGTTTAAGAAGGTGACTCGAACTTTGAAGTCTATCCTGTGTTGTTTGCAGGATAAGGGTGCCCCGCCTCCATCTCCTGATTCTGACAAGTAGTTGCAGTTGTAGTCATCCTTTACTTTATTTTGTTGTTCACTGTTGTTGGCATAGTAGTTGGAAGTTGTTTGTTGTTTGCAGCTTTAGATGTTTTAGTTCACATGCTTTCTCTGTCGCGATTCAAGTAATGCTGCACTTCTTGTATTGCGACAATTTTGTTAAATGGAATGCATGTTGTCATCTTTGAGTTGTGATGTGAATGCGGTGTGGGTGGATTATGTGAATATTAGATCTCATAGGTTGCATCCTCTGTTGAATGCAGGGTGTGCCTCCTAAGGGTTCGAAGACTTCGGCCCATCTCTCTTTGGTCGAGTTGCTTGCCGGGGTTTCTCACCTAGGCGATAGCCAGACGGATCCACAGTTGGGCCCGTCTCATACTAATGCTGGGCTGGACTCTCAGCCTGCTACTGGCCCCGCTGCTGGGCCGACACCTGTGATTCCACCTATGGCTCCTCCAGTCACGCCTTCGGTTCCTGAGCTGAACTGTGCATCTGCGTCGATGCCGTATGCATCTTCGTCTGCTTTGCCTCCTGATAGGTTTGAGTAGATGATGTTGTTGATGGAGCAGTAGTAGATTCAGTAGCAGCAGCACCAGCAGTAGCAGCATCAACAGTTTCTGTCTTCCATGGCTGGCATCTTTGCTCAGTCGATGGGGGCGACTCCACCTGCTTCACCTATGCACCCATCTGGGAGCGCTAGTGCGAGCGGCACATTTGAGCGATTCCAGTGCTTACAACCTCTCACATTTGTGGGTTCTCATAGACCCGAGGAGGCCGAGTACTGGATTGATCGCATCTCTAAGATGCTAAGGTCGCTGCACTGTTCTGATGTTGAGCAGGTCGAGCTTGCCTCCTTCATGTTTGAGAAGGAGGCCAGTTTATGGTGGGACAGTGCTTTTCGCACTGTTGCTGAAGGGTTTGAATGGACGTGGCAGGTGTTTGAGGCACCCTTCCACGAGAAGTATTTTCCGGTTACGTATCGACACGAGAAGGAGAGTGAGTTCCTTCGCCTCTGTCAAGGAGGGATGTCGGTGACAGAGTATGAGAACCGGTTTACTGAGCTGGTTCGCTATGCTCCTTTACTTCTAGGTGATTAGCCGATGCAGATGCGGCATTTTTCTGAGGGGTTGAGGCCTGAGATCCGATCGAAGATGTGCTGTGCTAGCATATCTTCCTATGAGGAGCTGGTGAGCATGTCCCTGCGAGTTGAGCAGGACAGGGACAGGTCGTCCTGTATGTGAGCACCTATGGTTCCCAGACCATGACCTGACTTTAAGAGTGCACCATTTCTCGGTAAGAGGCCGCGGGCAGATTCTCCTTCGAGGCATTCAGCGCCGCGTGCTCAGCAGGTGCGACCTAATTTTCGCTGTTCGTACTGTGGAAAGATGGGGCATTCGGATCGCACTTGCTTTTCGTGTATGCAGGATAGTGGATTTACTCCACTGCAGAGGATCAGCCGTCCGATGCCTCAGGTTATATCACCTCCACCTCTTCGTTCAGCCCCAGCTCATCCATCCTTCAGACCTTCTGTACCTCGCTTCAAGCCACCTCAGCGGCCCATGGCTCCTCCACCGAATCGCCAGCAGCAGGCTCGAGTTCACGCGCTCTCAGTTGAAGCGCCTGTGGCTGACTTGGTGCAGAGATCCTTTGAGGTTACTGCTTACGTCCAAGGTATTCTCATTTTTATGTTGGTGGATACAGGGTCCACTACCTCTCTTATATCGTATGCGGCAGTTAGGCGCCTGAGTTTGGGCACTATTACTATGAAGGGAGTGACGTCCACTACCGCTACAGGGATCTCCTCTGCTATGAACAAGCCTTGTATGGATTGTTTGATTGATCTAGGGAGTGGATCAATTCTTGTTGACCTTTTTGTCACACCTCTTTACTATTACGATTCATTATGGGTATGGATTGGCTCACGAAGATGCGGGCAGAGATTAATTATGAAGCTAGGTTGGTGACAATCCATAGACCGGAGGGCAAGACAGTTACTTTCCCAGTTTAGGTCAGTTACCCTTTTCGTCTTGGTTATTATACTTCTCTGTTGGAGAGTATTGCTGGATCGGCGTTTGAAAGCACGCCTGTAGTTCGGGAGTTTGAAGATGTGTTCGAGTCGATTCCTGGATTACCCCCTCAGCGCGAGATTGATTTTACTATCGATCTCATGCCTAGTGCGGCACCTATTTCTTTGCCCACCTATCGTATGCCTCCGAGTGAAATGGAGGAATTGAGGAAGCAGATAGATGGCTTGTTGAATTTGGGTTTTATTCGGCCTAGTGTGTCTCCTTGGGGAGCACCTATCCTGCTTGTTAAGAAGAAGGATGATTCCTTGCGATTATGTATTGATTATCGCAGGTTGAATCAGGTGACTGTGAAGAACAAGTATCCCTTGCCCAGGATCGATGATTTATTTAATCAGTTGAAGGGGGCACGTTACTTTCAGAAGGTTGATCTGCAGTCAGGGTATCACTAGTTGCGCCTTAAGAATGAGGACGTGCAGAAGACCGCCTTCAGGACTAGCTTTCACCATTATGAGTTCCTTGTGATGTCGTTCTATCTTACGAACACACCGGCCATGTTCATGGATCTGATGAACAGGGTATTTCGGCCATTCTTGTTCCGATTTGTCATTGTCTTTATCGATGACATTTTGATATATTCTGCGAGTCGGGAAGAGCACGAGGAGCACTTAAGAGCGGTCTTAGATACTCTCAGGAAGAATCAGTTTTTTGTGCAGTTCAAGAAATGTGATTTCTGGAAAGAGGAAGTCAAGTTCCTAGGACATGTGGTATCCAAGGAAGGGATAGCTGTCGATCTTGCTAAGGTAGCTGCAGTTCAGGAATGGAAGTAGCTTGGTTCTGTTACTGAGGTGAGAAGCTTTCTGGGTCTAGCAGGCTATTATCGATGCTTCATATGAGACTTCTCGAAGATAGTCAGACCGTTGTCTCAGTTGACACGGAAAGATTTAAAGTTTGCTTGGAATGAGAGGGCGGAGATAGCATTTCAAGAGCTGAAGGACAAGCTGACGTCCGCCCCTGTGCTAGTATTGCTAGAGCAAGGGGTTAAGTATACGATATATACTGATGCCTCTCGCATTGGTCTGGGTTGTGTCCTTATGCAGAAGGACAGGGTGATTGCATATGCTTCGAGACAGTTGAGGAAACACGAAGAAAATTACCCTACACACGACCTGGAGTTGGCAGCTGTCATTTTTGCATTAAAGCTCTGGAGACATTACCTCTACAGAGAGGAGTTCGAGCTCTTTTGCGACCACAAGAGCCTTAAGTATATTTTCGTGCAGCGTGACTTGAATATGAGGCAACGTCGATGGATGGAAACATTGAAAGACTTTAAGTTTGATGTCTCTTACCATCCGGGCAAGGTGAACCTTGTGGCAGACGCATTGAGTCGCAAGAAGGCTATAGAGTTTGCGGCTTCGCTAATGATAGCAGAGTGGGACTTGTTGGAGTTTGTGCGAGACTTTGAGCAGAAATTTATGATGGAAGAGCCGTATGAGGTTATCACACACATTCATGTACAACCCCTCATTGACGAGAAGATCGTTGCAGCTGAGGCAAATGATGAGCTTTTGGTAAAGATGAGAGAGCGGGTTGGTACAGATGAGGACTCCGAATGGAGTGTTAGTTCAGATGGGGGCCTACGATTTCATGGCCGGCTATATGTCCCAGACATTCCTGACTTGAGATGGGAGGTTCTCGAGTCAGCCCATAATTCTAAGCTTGCGATGCATCCAGGTAGCACGAAGATGTATCAAGATATGAGAAGATCTTATTAGTGGGACAACATGAAAGTTCACATTGCTGAGTTTGTATCTCGTTGTCTCACGTGCCAGTAGGTCAAGGCAGAGCATCGCCGACCTCTTGGGCTGCTTCAGCCCATGCCCATAGCAGAATGGAAGTGGGTCTTCATCTCTATGGATTTTATTTCAGGGCTACCGAGAACGAGGAAGGGACATGACTCTATTTGGGTGATCGTCGACCGATTGACGAAGTCGGCTCATTTCTTATCGATCAGAGTCACAAACTCTACAGACGAGTTGGCTAGGTTGTACATCAAGGAGATTGTACGTCTGCATGGAGTTCCCTTGGAGATTGTGTCTGATAGAGACATGCGATTCACATCTATGTTCTGGACTTGTATCTAGGAAGCGATGGGTGTGAAATTGAAGTTCAACACCGCATTTCATCCGCAGACAGATGAGCAGACGGAACGTATGAATCAGGTTCTAGAAGACATGTTGCGAGCTTGTGTTTTGGATTTCAAGGACAGTTGGGATGATTGTCTCCCTTATGTAGAGTTTGCGTATAATAACAGTTTCCAGGCGAGTATCGGCATGGCTCTCTGCGAGGCATTGTATGGTCGCCTATGCAGAGCACCGCATTGTTGGGCAGAAGTTGGCGAGCGTAGTTTGATTGGCCCGGAGTTGGTGCAGGCGACTTCAAAGAAAGTTGACATTATTCGATGTCGACTTCTGATAGCCCAGAGCAGGCAGAAGAGTTACGCTGATACGAGGCGGCGACCGCTTGAGTTTGAGGTTGGAGACCATGTATTTCTTAAGGTTTCCCTTATGAAGGGAGTTTTGCGGTTCGGTAAGAAGGCAAAGCTCACGCCGAGATTTATTGGTCCATTTCAAATTCTGGATCGAGTAGGAGCGGTAGCATACCGCCTTGCTTTGCCCACACCTCTTGCGGGCGTGCATAACGTATTTCATATTTCTATGCTGAAGAAGTCGTTCCTGATCCTTCGCATATTATCAGTTGGGAGCAGGTGCAGTTGAGCGAGGATGCCACATATGTACTGCGACGACGCGTATCCTAGACAAGAGGGAGCAGGTATTGTGTAGCAAGGTCATCCCTCTTGTGAAAGTACTATGGAAGCATCATAGTGAAGAAGAGGCTACTTGGGAGACTGAAGTTGAGGTCAGAAGGAGCTACCCTCAGATCCTTGAGGAATATGAGAAGGTACGAATTTCGAGGATAAAATTTTTCTTTAAGGGGGGTAGATTGTAATGACCCGAAAAATTTCGTGCTAAGACCCGAGTATTGCCTCTATTTTCCTTAGAAGTTATTTGTGGGTTAATTAGCGCTAAACTCAATTGCTTGTGAAATTAGCATCAATCACTTTAAATTTGATCTGCAGGACTTAAAACCTGTAGAATGTTAGCGCTATGTTACTCTGAAATTTGGGATTCAACGCCAAATCCAGTTGCTCTCGAGGATTTTTAGAAGCTTTGGATCAGACCTGGACCACGCGTCGAAAGTCTGATAGCGATGATCTTAGACAGTTATGGTCACCATGTTGGACTTGACGATCACCTCAAAAATCAAATCCAGATGATGTCCTGGGTCGATTTGATTGAGTCCAGAATGAAGAGTGTGAGAACGGTGAGAAATTAAATATGATTTTATGAAATCTGAGTCGTGTCACTTGCGCGACGATTTTAAGCAATCTGACCGTTGGAATCTGACCCAATTTCACCCTTGGATCAGGAAAGATGGCCCAGGCATGTCATAGTGCTTGTGGATATCATGTTAACTTTTACGGTATAGCTCCTCTGAGTTGATCACTCACTCCCACGTTCTGGGGTGGTGTTTCAACACCAACCAGACTCTGTCTTAGATGCAGATGTTGACGCGACCCCTGAGGCAGAGCAGGAATTCGAGGATGATGAGGCCGCGTTTTCTTTTATGCAGTTCACAGGCGAGTTCATGTGAGCCATGTCCTGATATGTGGGGATTCTGGGTTTTCTTTGTAATTGTATTAGATGATGTCATTTGATGCTTGTATTTTTGAAAGCAACACTTGTAAGTATGACCTGGCATGTATACGTATTTCAGGTTCTTGCACACGTACACATATGCTTCTTTAAGTCTTCCGCTTGCGTCTTTCACTTATCCCTGAATTATGTTTGCGGTTTGGCTTAATCTATTCCATGTTTTATGTACTCTTACAGACAACATACATCCATCATTAAATATGTTGCATAAGTGATGTTTTGAAACTCGGGAGCTGAGTTATGCTCGACCCCCGAATTTCAGGGCGCTACAGAGATAAGTTTGTGTTCTTTTTAAACTACATTGTGTATATTTAATATTCTCTTTTGTTAGCTTTTCTTATTTGATTTTGTTTCTGCATTCCAAACTAATTTGAAAGAAGAATTGGGATATTCCACTTCTTGGAATCAAAATCAAAATAGAGCTAGCCCAACTTGATTTAATTTAAAATCAATTAGAATTTAGAACCATTTCAAAGTAAGTATTGGACATTGAACTTTTATATTAGAACTTCTATTCCGATTGGGTCTTCTGGGCTGCTACAAAAGGAGAAATCCAGGTATTTTACATTTGTGTAAATCTTCTATGCTTTTGGTTTATTTGAGATTAAGTTAGAAAAATCTCATTGTGTTGGTTATCTGAGGAGAGCCAGAAAACTTAGAGGTTAGGGTTTTTGAATTGTGTAAGCTCATTTGAAAGACACAATTGTGAAGGTTTTAGCTGAACCTGAGAAACCTATTTTCATAGTAAACGCTAATATCCACTGTGTGAGGATATTAGGAGTGGAGTAGTAAGCTATGTGGCTGTTGTTTAACAGTTGGTGAATATACAGGCGAACCACTATAATTCTTTGTGTCTTGTGATTTGAATGGATGTTTAATTTCTATTTCTTTTATCATTCAAATTTGTGGGATGTATGTGTAGATGTGAATGTTGTAATATTTACATTTGAAGCATTGTGGGGAATGTCGTAATAGTTTAGAATTTATTTCTTGCTATTTCCTTTATTTCCTTTCAGTTTGAGTTTTTGATATTCAAATTGTTCTAGTAAGGTTGTCTTGCTATAAACCCTTAGTTTTTATGATGCAAGGTTGTCCTTAGAATAACATTGGTATCAATCTCTCTATTGGAGGTTGCTTTACATTTTCGTATTGTGATTTGTTTAAAGAGCTATCTTTACTTTATTCATTTATACTCCGCTGTTAAAGTTTTAACTTGGCATAGTCCTATTCACCCCCCCTTTAGGACATATAGCTAGGCCTTTTCAAAGTTGCCATGCACGACCGTGAGATGGTGTCGCTGAGGGAGTGTAGGAGAGGGCATGCATCATTTTCGCATATCATCCCTGCATTAATAAGAGTAGCTAGGATTGTTTGATGTATTGCTTTATCATTACTGCTTGACTGAATTGATAACATGTTAACCTTTGCTATATAGTTCCACTGAATTAGCTACTCATTCCCACCTGGGATGGTGTTTTAAAATACCAACTAGACTATGGTTTAGATGTAGGTACTGAGGAAGTCTATGTTATGGAGCAGGAATACATGGATGAGGAGGAGGAGTTCTCCTACTTTCAATTATCAGGCAGGTCGACTTAGACCTCATGTTGATACGCAGGGAACACTGAGATTTTGGCTTAGTTGAACACTTTACATTTTTCCTTTTTATATATTTTGAAACAATACTTGTATATATTCAGGCTGGTTACATACTCATACTCTGGAGTTGGTAAAACACCTACATATTTAAGTATGTATGTTTTAGTCTTCCGCTTGTTTAATTCAATTATATCCAGAGTATGATATGCTGTTTTAGTATAATCCCACTCATGTTTAATGCACTCATATGGACAACATTTAAACATCATTATCTATGTTGCATAAGTGATGCATTGGAACTCGAGAGTTGAGCTTTGCTTGACCTCCAATTTTCGGGGCGTTACAGTCCTTCTCACCAATGCCATCTCCGTCTTCCTTTTCTTTGCACCTCTCACCACTGATCTGGAGCACTCTCCCTTCTTCAACCTCCACCTTCACTTCCTCCTTCCTGAGGCTAGGCAGATCCGCTTTGAAGACGTGCGCTTTCGGAGTCTCCTTTCAATCTATCTCCGTGTTTGCGAATTGGGAAGTTTCTCTGCCGAAATCGGAGAGAAATAGGAAGAGAGAGGAGTTGAAGGGGAAGCCTTGAAATGGGTCCCATACGTTAAGGGAGAAGGGATCGTAGGCATTAGTTCTTCGGCCAAAGGTGCTCGGGATGATCGACAACTTGATGTTCGGGAGTTTATGTAATGAACCTTGCTGATGGCAGCCTCACTAGCAAAACCGCATCCGTGTTCCCTCCATACGGTGGTTTCAACCAGCAAGTGGCTTATATCTCCTAAGCGTGCGAAAAACTGACAAGTACGAGGTAACTGAGACCTATCATCACTTTTACGATATTTAAAAAGCTATAGTGCCTCATCCTTACAGTCATGTGACAGGCGATCCTGACCATCCAAATCTGTAAAAATGGAACATATCTCTAAAATCGAGCCTATCAAGCAATCCCACCCATCCAATTTACGGTCACAAAGTTACCGATTAATACTAAAATACCAAGTAGCTTAGATTAAAAGTGAAAAATCAGATTGTTAATCTGATCTTCTCGATGCGCTTTCCGTTAGCTTCATCTCCTGTTGGGTCAACAATATGAATAGTTTGGATTGCTGCAAAAGTTAGAACTATGCCAAGTGTACGGTTGAATAGTCTCTGTCATTTTAAATTTGCGTAAAACTAACACTAGAGTCCGGTCATGTTAATTTTTCGTGGGTCCCATTACCAAATAGAGGAGTGACGTGTACCTTCAGTAAAATACGCATTTCTCTCTGCATTCTTTGCCATGATAAAAAGCTGAGACATGTTAGACGAACCTTCCCCTACTTAAATGCAACCCCCACCACTATACGAATGCTTTCTTTCTCTTCGAAAGATTGTAATGCAATACAGCTAGAAGAACAAGAACATGGTAGTTTCGTCTCTCTACTGTCCAAGAGGGATGATTATTCGTTAATCTAAATGGTCCATTTGTTGAGAAATTGTTTAGATGGAATATTTCTTGAAATATACATTGATTGGGTGATATTAAGGGATGGAAAAGTGGCCCTCAAAGAACAACTGAAAATGAATGTCTAAGTCACTGGAGTGAATTGAAAAAAAACTCCATTCATGGGATTCTCTCTTTCACATGATTTTCTGAAAAGTGAAACCTTCCTTGGAAGGACCCTTTTAAAAAAAGTGGTATCTGGTTTCATAGTCTGAGAGTAGTTTTGGTTGTGGCTTTTTCTGAAACTACCCTTTTTTAAAATCTGTCCTTTCTCTCCTTCTTTCTGGTTTGGGATCTCTTTGCCGCGTCGTCGCAGCTGCAGCTGCTGCAGGTTGCGGAGGGATTTCCTGACCGATCCAAACCGTGCCCAATCCGATTTGACTCAGGTTTTCTAACCCAGTCGGACTCAGATCGGATCAAGCAATGTACATTTCGGATCGGTTCGAGTCAAGTGGCCTGGACTCAGTCCCGGATCGGATCGAGTTCGGGTTCGGGTTAGGCCATTGAGATTTCGGGTCGGATCGAGTTGGACCCAATCCGATCCAATTCGGTCCAATGCCCAGCACTAATGGGAAGGCTTGCCACTTGCCTGTGGAGTTGGAACATAGAGCCTATTGGGCAATAAAAAATCTAAATATCAATCTGGATAACACTGGCTCGTTATGTAAACTACAATTGAATGAACTTAAAGAAATCCGGAACGATGCGTATGAGAACTTGAGAATTACAAAGACAGGATGAAGGCGTTTCATGACCAACACATTCTTTGAAAATCATTCACACCAGGTCAGAAAGTCCTTTTGTATAATTCTCAATTACATCTCTTTCCGGGTAAGCTCTGATCTCGTTGGACTGGCCCTTTCACTGTTATCAATGTTTATCCTCATAGGGCTGTCAAGATTCGAAATCCAACCAATGGTAATGAGTTTAAAGTAATTGGACATCGATTAAAGTCATTTGTTGAGAAATTTGATTCAAAGGACATGTCCATACCTCTGACTGATCTTGTGTACTAGGATTGATCTCCTAGTCTGAAGGAGGTATAAGTAGGTTTACTGCTTTCATAAGACTAGGGTAGTTTGGTTTATGCCGTTTTAGGATAGTCGGCTTTATGCTGTTAAGATAGTTTGCTTTTCAGTTGTTCTAGGATAGTTTGCTTTTTGTTGGTTTAACTTTTGTGCTGACCCACCTTCACGCTAAGATCTCTTTTGGAAAAAGCCGTATAGTCTCCTCGCTAGGTACTACATTTCCATCACTTCTCCTTTACTTTCGTTGTCTCATGTGCATTGCATGCCTATATCTTTTACATTGAGGACAATGTAGATTTTAGGTTGGGGATGGGAGATTAGGTTACCTAATCAGTATTTTCTTAGTCTTGAGCAAAAAAAAAAAAAAATAATTATGAATTTTTTTTAAATGTTTCTGAAAATTCTTGTGTTTTGAGTGATTTTGAAGGATATTCTTGATTTAAGAAGTATAAGATACGTAATGTTGGTGATTTATGACTCTTGGATTTAGTTACCTGTTAGATTTCACAGTTAAGTTTGAATTATTAATTTATGATTAGAAATTTTAAACATTGATTGAGTCATGATTTCACATGTCACATCTAGCTTACACATTAAAGCTTCACTTCGATATTGAATTGTCAACTTGGTAATCACTAAGCATGGAAGGAACCAAGAACCAACCTAGGGAATTTGTCCATCATGTTCATTAAAAAAGAAAAAAAAAGAAAAATAGTTGTCATCGAAAACGACTACCTGTTAAAGATCTTTAAAAAGGTTGACACAGTGTGAAGCCATCAATGGAAAAATCAAAAGTTGGAAGAATAAAAATGTTGAATTATAAGGTAAGTTTCGGTTTAGGTTTGGTTATCTGGAACGCTCTTTTTAGTTACCAATGATATCATGGAAATTGAGAACTGGACCTTTAATTGTGAGACTCAAATTACAATAGATGCTACGATAGCTTTGAATATCTTCTTTTCTATTCTAAGATTGTGAGATCGGTAAATCTTGTTGCTCACCATCATCTCTTTGGCATGGTAGGATGATGGAATCCCTTCCGATCATCACAATACTCCTTCATGTGTGAACTAATTCAATGCAAAGTTTAGATTGTGCTTAAATTATTTTATCTTCCAGCTGGATAGGATATGACTTCGATTTTGGTTGTGTTTATTGAATCAAGCAAGGTAGCATCTTGATAGCTACAAGTGGATCCTTGATGCTCTAGTTCCCTTTTGATTGTTGATACTCATTCACAATTACTTCTTTTATTCTAGAATTCAGATTAGTTTCTGATTCTAGTTTTGCTTCTAGTTATTTTTAGAATACGTACAAGTTTAGTCCCTGTGGTTTCGACCTCAATCTCACTGAGTTATTACTACATCGCGACCCTGCACTTGGGGTTGTGAACAATCGATCTTCTCAGACCTTGGTCATACTCAGTGTCTACCTACTTCGGCACTTGGTGTAATGACCCTGGAAATTTTGTGCTAATCTTTCCTTAAGTAGTTGTTTTTGGGGTAATTAGCGCTATACTCGATTGCTTGTGAAAATTGCATCAATCACTTTAAATTGTATCTGCATGACTCAAAACCTGTAGATTAGTTAGCGTTATGTTACTCTGAAATCTGGGATCCATCGCTAAATCCAGTTGTTCTGGGGAATTTTTGGAAGTTTTGGATCGAACCTGGACCGCGCGTCGAAAGTCCGATAGCAATGATCTTAGGCTGTTGCGGTCACCATGTTGGGCTTGATCATCACCTCGAAGATCAAGTCCATGTGATGTTCTGGGTCGATTTGATTGAGTCTGGAGTGAAGAGTGTGAGAACGGTTGGAAATTTATTAAGCTTTTATGAAATCTGAGTCGTGTCGCTTGCGCGATGATTTTAAGCAATCTGACCGTTGGATTCTGACCCAATTTCACCCTATGATCAGGGAAGGTGGCCCAGGCATGTCCTTGTGCTTGTGGACCTGATCGAGATTCTGTGACCGTTGAATTGAGTGTGGTCCGCCACGGCTGATTTGAAGATCCGGTCGGTATGAAAACTCAGCTTGACCTAGATCCATGGTCAGTGAGCTTAAGTCTGACCTTTCGTGGTAATAGGCCCACCAGAAGTGCTTCGTTGGATCGCGAGAGGCAGGTTTTGGTTATACCTTAAGTATACCATGACCCTGGGGTTATTTTCATCAATATTAGGCCTATTTATAGTCCTTAAAACCCTAGCTCTCTTTTCCATACGAATTTCCTAACCCTACCTAAGAAAGAGAAAGGAAAAGAGAGAGAAAGTGAGAGAGAAGTTGGTGAATCATCTTAGATTCTTTTCTGTTCTTCTTCATCCTTGAACCTTCACTTTTGAATCGTTATTCCGGCGATTCTGAGTTCATCTTTGGGTAAGTTAACCTAACCCTAATCTGTGTTAGAGCTTAGAATAGTCTTGATGTTGTTGTATCTCATTTCTATTCTTGCTTTAGGGTATTCTATCGCCGTTGACGAAGACAACTCGTCTGAAATCAGTTCGGTGTTCTTTTCTGGCTTAAGGTGCGGACTTTAAGTGTATAGGTTATGGTTTTCAAGGCTTTCAATGCCAGTGAATGATTTATTCTTGTTATGGATGAGATTTCACATGCCAAATGTTATGTTTATGTTGCGTTCCTGATATGCATGTGTTATATTGAGATTTGTGTTTTCCATGTGTATGTATAAAGTACCGTATGCGTATAAAATATGAACATGAGATTGCCATGATTATTTGTCGTATATGTATGCTAGATGTATGTGTGACAACTCCTTGGCAAAAGGAATTGTCCAAATGCGGTATTTCAACATACGTCATGTATGTTGTATTATGTATTCTAAGTGTTTGTACAAATGTCTGAATGATCTAAAGTGTGATATTTGAACCTAGTATGGGTGTTGAGAAGCGATTCTCAACTCTCCCACTAGTGTGTATGATTTCCTTCTTGCAAGTTACATTCCTTGTTGTTTAAGTTCAAGCATTACTTATGCTTACATTCATGTTAATTTGATATTCTTCGAGTACTCATATGCTACATGGTTGAAGTTGTTGTTCCATTACTGTTCTACATTAAATACGAATATCTGTTGTAGTGTAATGTGTTTGGGACTATGAATAGTCCAGGAAATCGGTAATCTGCCTTAAGGTTGTGGCTGAGATTGCTTTCGCCACAAAGGATGTAATTAGACGAACCCGAGTCGTATTAGAGTTGGCGGCAGTGGTTTGGCCACGCGGAATGTTTGCGCACTCTATGTCGTTTGACTCAACGTGCACTCGTGCTAGTCGAGTTCGTCAAGTAACCCGATTGTCCGATGTATGTTCACCATGTATGGACGCTACTGTATGAATCTACGGTACCAAACTTACCAATGAAATTCTATTAACCATGGTACCTTGATCCGCTAAGACTCATGAGCTGGACATGGTGGTGTGGGACACCGTGGTTGAGCTGTCGGCCTACGCTGGGGTGACAAGCCTCCCTGTAGTGACGAGTGAGCAACCAAACTTGTGAGCTGATTATGTTGGTATGGGACACTATATTCGTGCTGTCGGCCTACATTGATTGGTGACGAGCCCTTCGTAGTGACCTCGAGCATACCTGGATACCACATCGAGGTGACGAGCCTTAGTGTAGTAACGAAGGTATGATAGGCGTGCATTGATTGGTGACGAGCCCTTTGTAACGACCTGAAACCATATGATCGTATGAGATGTCTAGGACTGACGACCCTAGAATCGATCACTGTTTGGATGGTGATATGAGGAAGGTACCTTAGCTTCCCAATCCTGCTATATGAAATGGACTAATAACAACTTGGTAATCATGTTCATGCACCGCATTTGCATGTGCTTTGTAGACGTGGCGCACTTTGAGGCGATGTCATGCGTAACGTAAGATGAAGATGCTGAGGGTGTACGGGTGAGGGCATGCATCATTTTGCATACATCCTTGTATTAACAAGAGTACTTAGGACATGTTTAATTGTTCTGCTTTATCATTATTGCTTGATTGAACTGATAACATGTTAACCTGTGCTTTATTATTCCATTGAGTTGATCACTCACTCCCATGTTCTGGGGCGGTGTTAAACACCCACCAGACTCTGTCTTAGCTGCTGATGTTGCAGATGTGGATGCGACCTCTGAGGTAGAGCGAGAGCTGGATGATGATGAGGTTGCTTTCTCTTTTATGCAGTTTTCAGACGGGTTCTAGTGAGCCTCGTTCTGATGCGCGGGATGCTGGGATTTCTTTTGGGAAATTAAATAATGTAATTTGATACTTGTAATTTTGAAAATAACACTTACATTACGACCTGGTATGTGTATGTATTTCAGGGATTCGCACATGTATACACATATGTTTCTTTAAGTCTTCCGCTTGCTTTCTTCACTTATCCCTGAATTATATTTGCACTTTGGCTTAATCTATTCCATATTTTATGCACTAATACAGACAACATACATCCATCATTAAATATGTTGCATAAGTGATGTTTTGGAACTCGGGAGCTGAGTTATGCTCGACCCCCGAATTTCAGGGCGTTACACTTGGGGTCATTGTTATTCAGTTTGAATTGGAACCGTAACCCGTGCTGGAGAAAAGGATCTCGAAAGCTGCGGCTAACAATTCTTTGGCATGACCAATGGGACATTTACTTTAGACTACCAGTTTAGTTGTTGCGAGAATGTTGAGAAGAAGTGGTAGGATTGCTAGAAATGAACTTGCAATGCCAATCGCACCGCCCCCAGGGGATGTTGTGTAGGTTCAGACACCTACAAGCGAAATTAATTTGAATATTAACCTGACCAAAAATCAAGCAGGATCATCAATGGCTCACTCTATCCTTCTGGACGAGGTATTGATAGTCCTTAAGGATGTTCATACAAGCATCCAAATGGTCCAGGACTATAGGAGAGCTCAGGCAGAGTAGTTCCGTTAGTAGGTTGAAAGTACTAATCATTACATGGCCAGTCAGACTGTGGCTATGCAACGATTCTTAGCCATGATGACAGAATGAACACAACCAACGCAGTAACATAATGGTAGTTTGGTCGATAATGCTGCCCCAGTACCACTAGTACCACCATTGCAGTGCAACTCACCACCTATTCCTCCCCTAGAGGTCAAGAATGTCTCGCCTCCTACTGACGTCAGGCGACCTGAACAGGTGGCTAGGAATTATGAGAATAGAAATCAAGGGCCACCAGTAGGGTTCTACCCATTGCAAGGTCATGGGTTTCAAGATAATTTTAGTCAATTTGGTCCATATCATCTGCCAGCCATGGAGCCTCCATGGATCGATTGCAACCAAATACTGCAACTCGTGCAAGAAGTTACTCACCAGGTGTTGGGCCACAAACTTATTCCTACGTATAATAAACCATACCCCAAGTTGTTGGATCGGCAACACCCATTGCCGAGAAATTATCAACTGGATTTCAACTTATTTCAGGAGAACACGGTAGTTAACTATCGAACATGTAGACCTGTTTACTAAGTAATGTGAAGAGCTTGCCAATAATGATTATTATAAATTACAGTTTTTTGTTCACTCATTGACTATTACAGCCTTCACGTGGTATTCCAATCTATCGCCAGACTCAATACATAGCTGGCAAGAATTGGAGGAAAAATTTTATGCTAAATTCTTCTCCAGAAGTAGGGAAATAAACATGGCCGATCTTGCACAATTCTGGTAGTTGTTAGGAGAATCTTGCAAGAGTTATATTATGCGATTCAAATGGACAAAAAGCCGCTATAAAGTGGTCATGACCGAAGCTAAATTTGGGTAGCTTGCACAAGATGGTTTAAAGTACAAACTCCATAAAAAAGTTCATCAGCACAGAGTTTGTCGATTTATACGACCTCACTAAGAAGGTATCTCGATATGAAGAATTTCTTCAGGAATAGGCTAGACATGCAAATTAGTCAATAGGAACGTATTACAACAATCTTAATTATGAAATTGCAATTACTAACGTAGTGGCTAAGAAGCCATTAATCTGCTCGGTATTGGTCAAAGTGGAATCGACTGCCCTAGCAACCCAGAAGGCCCAAAAAATATATACCTTTGATATTACTTGGGCTGAAGAAATTTTTAACTTCACGTTGGAGGCCAAGTTTATCAAGGTTCCTATTAATCATAAGGTACCTTCGGCCGAGGAACTAAAGAAGGTCGACTATTGCAAATGACATAGATCTCGTTCCCATTCCACTAACAAATGCGTTATTTTCAGGAATCTCATTCAAGATCATATCGATTGTGGATTATTGAAATTTTTGAAAAAGGAAAAGGAGGCTATGCTGATAGATACCAATCTGTTTCCGGTTGGCATGGAGATAAATACTATCATGGCTGATTTGAGAGATCGACCTCAACCAAAGGTCGTACTCAGTCCAGGAAATCTGCATGGAACAAACGGTCGATACACTCCAAGACAATGATGGGCATCCCAGTATCAGGACCTATGTGGGCAAAGGAATCATCAGTTATGTGACCACTGCGTCCGAGAGATCCCTTTGCAACCCAGAGGCCATCTCGGGTCAGGGAATTACAACCATGGCCATAGCCGAGATCATCAACGGTCGAAGCAGACAACGTCTAATCACCAATCACGTTGGGAGCCACCTTCGACTAGGATGGTTAAACCCCCCGCTATGTGAGGAGTATGGATGCGACTCACGCATCTAAAGTTCCCAACAACACCAAAGAATCTGATTAAAACTCAGAAAGGTCATTGGTAGAGACATTGAGCCACGTTGAGAAGAGAAAGAAATAGGGGTGAAGTCTCTTCTCGACCGGAACCCAAGCCACCACATCCATTCCGAAAAGTTCCCTCACCAGAGGAACAAGTAATAGTGAACACGGTCAAAACTATGATGCTACCTATTGATCAGGAAGGCAAAGTTCCTCTCAAAAGCATTAAAACGCCAAGGGGTCTTAAAAAAGAAGACAGTACTAGCAATTTGTTGGATTATTTCAGTGAAGATTGCTTTCCCACATAGGAATAGTTGCCTGGTGAATTCACATCCACTGGACACATGCAAAGGGATACAATGATCGATTCACCGATTGACCCCACGGTGAGCGTGACCACTAGTTGGATTGATGATATTGAGTCTGATACACTAGGGGGCAAGGTTTGGACAATAGCATTGTGTTTGGTTCAATGCCACCTATGATATTCCATTGCAACATGGTACTCACTTTGCCATCTAATTTTTGAGCAAGAGCAATTAGCCAAACACAATGCCTGGGGATGTAGAGAGCACAGTTCCCTGGCTATTATACAACATGCTTATTTTCCTTATGAAGAGGAGAAGCAAGACCAAGCATTACATGCTGACACGGTCATTGTAATGATCGATGGTACCACCGATAGAGTAATTATATATAGACCCACTACTAACATGATGCAACATCTCAAATCGTTGTACAAATCAGCTCACTTGGATGGGTGTCCTGTTATTAGGATCCTAGTAGACAATGGAGCCGCAATAAATTTATTACCAAAAAGAATGATGGCCAAATTAGGGAAAACTGTAGCCGATTTGATTGTCTGAGGTGCTTGTTAGTAATTTTGTTGGTCATGTTACTAACACACATGACGTGTTGCCAGTTGACCTTACTGTGGGCACCAAATTTGTCCTAGCACTATTCTTTGTAGTTGACACTTCATCAAGCTACAATGCTCTACTAGGGAGAGTTGGATTCATTCTTTTGCATGCATCGCATCATCTATTCACCCGTTTGTCATTTTTTTTAGAATCAGAATAAGGTCGAGTATGTCTTGGCTGATAATAAGCCTTTTTCTAGCCATGTCCTATCACGCCCCAAACTCAGAAACCAGGCTCACAAAATTTTTGATCGTCGAATCTACTGCCGATAGCCTTCGTAGAACCCCATTCTCGGCTCCCAGCGCCCATTCGCCAGGTTCTGATCCTGTGACCTGTGGGTTATGGCCCAATTTGATATACATGAGGCCCATTGACGCGACCCGACTGATATATCTGAGGCTCATTTGAATCGGCCCATTGAGATGTATTCGAGGCCCTGGTGCGAGGCCCACCTATTGTGTGTATTCGAGGCCTGATGTGATGTATGTTGGCCCATATGACGAGGTCTATGTGATGAGGCCCATTGTGATGCATTTGAGGGTCAGGCGATGGAGCTCATTGTGATGTATGTTAAGCCCACATGAAAGGTCCATCGTGATGTGTATTAAGCTATTGAGCGAGGCCCATGGTGTTGTATATTTGGCCCTTGTGTGAGGTCATAGGTCCACTATATGTTAGGATCTATGAGGGCCATTCCTCGGGGGCAATGTTGGTTAATTGTCCACATTGTCGATGCTGGTTATTGATACCGATTATGACTATGTGACAACATAGCATTATAATACATGCCCATATGCATCATTTGCATGCTTGTGATGAGATGAGTGATTGATCATAGCACATGCCATTGGGCATATTGTTGTGGGACTCCTTCGAAAAGGGAGATGCCCACATGAGCGCGTGGTACGCGCATGATTACTGTATGACTGGATTCCATGATTCATGCATCTCGCATTGTGTGACATGTATACTGTATGCCCTAGCGACATCAGGGCCATAGCCACCATAGGCATATCGTGGTTGGCAGGATTGGATACCGAAAATCTTACTCTACATGGGGTGCTATAGATATCCCTGGGTGAAAGTCCCTAAACCCTTATGGTACCAGGAGGTTGCTCTAATGTCTAGGCCGGGTGGGTACATGAGCGTCGAGTGCCAATTGCTAGATGGCTGCGCTTTCCACTGTGTCATGGTCGGTTGGAAGGGGGTGCGACCTTACCAGCTCGAGAGGAGGCGGCATTGCTAGGCTGAGTTTGACCAGCTAGTGAATGGGTCCGCTATCGACGTGTCGGATAGGTATTGGCAGACTATTAGTCAGGCGGATAGTGAGGTTTCTTACGCTCACTTGGACTGTGCAGCTGGGAGAGCGGTAGTGCCATTTGGAGTGTACTAAACCCTGGTGATGATCCCAGAGATGAACAGTACTGATATGTGAACTTATGGAGCAGGAGTTGTATACTCATTCTTTCATTCATTCACTATCCACTCGGGCTGGTGGTGCGTAACTATTTGTTACTGTACCTTCGCAATGGCCAGGATTTCAATTGGGGTGTGCGACCAACCTAAGATTAGGAGTTTACCACATTGAGTCTGACTATCCAAATTAGGTATGGGACTGGTTTGGATAGAAGTCCCTTGTGATGGACCCCATAGCCTGCGATACTACGTACTATGATCCCGACTTCACACTTCAGCAGGTCATTCCATTTGCACCGCATATTGCATTACATTCACGGCATATGGCATTTTGGGTTACCCATGTTTCTGCATTTATATGGTTTAGATACGACATTTGATATTTGACTCTTTATGACTCTTCATTTGTATAGTTGATCTGTATTGCATATTCTGATATTGTTTGACTCATGGACTTATCAGCATGTTTTTGCATTTCTCTAATATTGTATGATTATGGATTTATCAGTATTTCTGCTTACTCTAATTACTCTGATATTGCTTACTTGGCACTTACCTTGTGCACACACTTTCACCGCCCACTAAGCTTTCTATAAGCTTATGCACGATAGATGCGTGCAGGTAGCGTTAGGTTGTAGCAGCGTTGAGCTTGGAGCATGCAGCGGACCCCTGGAGCTTTGATTTTGTCATATGTATTTCCCTTTCAGCACTGTATTCAAATGTTTATATTAGTGGATATATAATGATCATATTGCTTTTGTGATTTGGGTAAACTTGTGGTTATGCTTATTACGAGTTAAATGTAAGTTGGAAAATCATCCTTGTAGGATCCCAGGATCGAAATCTGGCGTATGGATGTTGGGAACCGAGAATGGGGTATTACGGAGGCTGTCGGCACCGAATTCGGCGATCGGGAATTTTGTGAGCCCGGTTTCCGAGTTTGGGGTGTGACATGTCTAATGATATTGAAGCTTATTATTACGGCGTTGAAATAGGGCCCATCAGGTTCATCGGAAGGAATAAGCATGAACAACCGACTGGTATTTCTCGGATAACATAGTTCAAGCTATACCAATTCAGGAAATTGAGGCCAAGGAAGATAACTTTGAAATAAAAGATGTACCAGAAGAAGCAAAGGAGCGTCGACCGCATGTCTACGATCCGTTGGATGAAGTAAATTTAGGGACATATTATAATCCAAGACCCATGTTCATAAGCAACCTATTGCGACTGCCTAAGTGGGATAAATTAATAAAGTTGTTACAAGAATTTACGAACTGCTTCATATGGGACTATCATGATATGTTAGGACTGGATAGATCTATGGTCGAACATAAATTACCTACCAAAGAAGGGCATCAGCCATACAAACAGACTCCAAGAAGGATGATGGCCGAAGTCACTCTCAAGATAAAAGAAGAAATCGAACGGTTTTTGAAGGCTGATTTTATTCGACCAATCAAATACGCTGAGTGGATGTCAAACATAGTCCCAGTAATGAAGAAGAATGGTAAATTGAGATTGTGCATGGACTTTAGAAATTTAAATCACCCACTCCTAAGGAGAAATATCTTATTCCCGTGGCCAATCAGTTAATCAATCGGGCTGCTGGACACGGGATTGTGTCGTTCTTAGACGGACATTCAAGGTATAATCAGATCTATATAACCTTAGTTAACGTGCCAAAGACCGCATTCAGGTGTCCAGGACCGTTGGGAACTTATTGTTGGTTGGTAATGCCCTTCAGTATGATATGTCATCTTTCATGATATGATCGACCGATTTATGAAAGTCTACATTGGTGATGTAGTGGTCAAGTCGACTGATGTGGAAGAGCATCTAGTCCTCTTACGCAAGTTGTTCACAACCCCAATTGTAGGGTCGCGATGTAGTAATAATCTCGGTGAGACCGAGGTCGAATCCATAGGGACTAATCTCCTACGTTTCTAAAAGTAACTAGAACTAGAACTAGAAGAAGATGTAAATCTAAATCTGAATAATTGGAAAGAGTAATTGTGAATGATGCAATTGAAACTTGTGAATTTAAAGGTGGGAACTAGGGTGCCAAGGATCCACTTGTAGCTATTAAGATGCTACCTTACTTGATTCAAGAGATCCAATTTGGAATCAGAGTCCTATCTTATCCAATTGGAAAGAGAGATGATCAAATCTCTGAACTTCTCATTGATCCAGCCTCAATGGAAGAATGTGAAGATTTGGAAGGGATTCCGTCACGAAACCATGCCCAGGAGACGATGGCAAACAACAAGATTTACCAATCCCACAATCTCAATTAAGAAAAGAAGATACTCAAAGCTATCGCATCGTCTATTATAATTTGAGTCACAATAAACCATTGAAAACTGAAAATATTCCTTACAACTAACTAGAAATCAATGAAGTTCAACATAAATATGAATCAAAGTAAAGTAAACATCCCAATCATGTTACAAGCTTTACCTCTTAACCCTAGCTAAGAGGTTTAGCCAACCATAGACATGATTGAACTAAGAACTCTTATATAAAACAGAAAAACAAACTAAGGAAGAAGAAGAAAAAACTCTTGCGGTGGCTCTCCACCCTTTTGCTCCACTCCTTAAACCCTAGAAGATGCTTTGGAGCATCCTAGGAACTCTTATTTATAGTTGGGGAACTCCAACTTTCGCACCGAGTTGGAAAAGTCTGAAAACCGCCTCAAATTTATGCAATCCACGCAAAATTTGTGTAACCTTCGACTAGTCGAGAGAAACCTTCGACTGGTTGTGGGTCATCTTCAACTAGTCGAGTGAGATCTTCAATAAGTCGAGATTTGTGCAAATTTAAAAGATAATGTTGCTGGAGTTCGAGCCGAAGTTTCTTGGGCTAGTCGAATAAGAACTTGGGCTAGTCGAACCAAAACTCGGGCTAGTCGAATTTCACGTGTATTCCTTTTCTCCACTTCAAATCTTCGATTCTATTCATTCCTCACTTGGTTTCCTTGGATCTTTGGCATGTGAATTCTTCAATTTTGGTTTTTTAAGATCCATCCTTTGACTTGGTGATTCTAGAGCATTAAACCCATGCTTGTAACATTCTTTTCAATCAATGCTCTCAGATTCACCTTGCAACACAAACATGTATAAAATATACCCATTAAGCATTATCATGTTCATAAAATGAAGATATAAATAGGGAGAAATATGCAATATTTGACACTCAACACACTCCCCAACTAGCATTTTGCCAGTCCCGAGCAAAACATGTTTAAAGTAATTTTCAATTCTCAATGTTCAAACCCTTTTTCAGAAATCAATCTTTTGTGCAATCAAGTATGGATGAGTAGAATTAAGACGAGAAAGTGGGATTTTGAAAACCTAGAGCTGAATCATATAAGCAATCCAATAGTTTCTTTATCGATTAAATCAGAGCATAAGTTCATATATCAAGTTTTTTAATGTGCTCAGTGAAAATCAATTTACTTCTTATAAGAATACTATCATTTCATAATGTTAGCCATGCTCACCATATCAAGATTAGTTGAAAACTCAAGTACTAATTCCGAACTTATCCCCTTTTCCTTCTTTTTCCACCTTTTGATTTTATATCGACGGTCTCTTTCATTCTTTTTTAGACTACATTTTTTCATTTTCATTCTTTTTCATTCTAGTCTTTTCGTTATTCACGACCTTTTTGTGGATCTTCTATTTTTTTTAACTGGTTGTTTTCATCATTTTAAGGTGGATAAAATTCTCCAAACTCAATTATCAACATCTATCAATGATTCTCATGCTAATAATCAGAAATTCTAGCATAACTCACAAAAAGCAGTTTGAAGTGTCTTGTGACTTAGATTAACATGATATTCAAACTTCTTCTTAATCAATTGAGTGTAAGAAATGTAGGTGATAGACTACTTAGTTGATCAAACTCCAACAATTCAAAATTCAATCTCTATCTTATTACCATACTCAAAACATTCTTAAGAGCACAAACTATCGATTGCAAATAGGTTTGTACTTCGAAAAATTAAAATTTTTTAGACTTTTTGCTCAATGACTAAGAAAACACTGATTAGTTTACCTAATCCACACCCCAACATAAAATCTATGTTATCCTCAATGTAAAAGAAATAAGCATGCAATGCATATGAGGCAATAAAAAGAAAGGGAGTAGTGATAGAAAGATAGTACCTGGAGAAGAAAATTTGAGGCTTTGCCAAGGATCTCAACATGAAGATGGGTCAGTTGTCACGCCCCAAACTCGAAAACCGGGCTCACAAAATTCCCGATCGCTGAATTCGATGCCGACAGCCTCCGTAGTACCCCATTCTCAGCTCCTGACACCCATATATTAAATTTTGATCCTGGGATCTTACAAGGAGGATTTTCAATATGATTTGTTTTTGTGAAGGAGCATAACCACAAGCATAACCAAGTCACAAAACAACATCACCACATATCAACTAGAATAATTCATTTGAGTACAATGTGGAAAGGAAAATACATAAATAATAAAATCTCCAAAATGATCTGTCGCAAACTCCTGCCTCAAGCTGTTGCGACCTAACGTCACCTGCATACAAAGGTTGTATATAAGCTCACAATGAAGCTTAGAGGGTGTGTGCATGTGTGCGCAATGTATGTACCAAGCATACGATATCAGAGTAAGTGAAAATACTAGCAAGCCCATAAATGCTATCAGTTATACCAAGGCTATGCGATGCAAGGCCTACGTGGCCAATGTCTTATGCAAGAAGCAACACAAGCATGCCAGTCCTCATTAAGATCCACATATCAGTATAGTTTCATCTCTGGAATATCACCAGAGTCTAGTACACTCTACACCAGATTGCCACCTAAACTGGATGCACAACCATGCTAGTGGAAAAGACCTCACTACCCGCCTGGCCAGTAGTCTGTTAATTTCTACTCGGCTCGTCGATAGCAGACCCATTTATAAGATAGTTAAACTCATCTTAGCTTTGCTCCCTACCCTTGGACGAATAAGGCCACACCCCCTTCACAACTGACCATGACACAATGAGAGACACAACATACTAGTATTCGACACTCGGGCGCTCATGTATCCACTCAGTTTAGATGTAGGAACATCCTACCATAAGGGTTCTGAGACTTTCACCCAAGGACATCCTAAGCACCCATAGTGCTAGAACCAAATATTTTCGGTATCCAATTTGACTATCCACGATGTGCCTGTGGAGGCTACAACCCTGATATCGCTAGGGCGCCAAGTGATCATGTCACACAAAATGTGAGATGCATGAGTCATACTATCCAGTCATGCATCATACTTGTGCATACCACACGATCATGTGGGGCAACTCTGTCTCACAAGGAGTCCCCTAAATAATTCAACCCAACAGCAATGCTATGATCAAACATTTCTTACAATAGACATATAAATGATGCATATGAACATGTATTATGATGTAATACTAAGCATGTTCTCAGTATTTCCTACTAGATTAAGTACATTAGCAGATTATTAGATAAAAGCAATAGCCGACCTAAATACATGATGGGGTCCGCAAAGGGATGACAGATCTAATCCAAACATCCAGATAAGCTCTAAATGGTGAATATACCAAATCTGATACCAAATATTCTTCCATCTATGGCAAGGGGTGATGATGTACTAAACAATGGTTATACCAAATATGATAGCACATATTCTTCCATCTATGACAAGGGGTGATGATGTACTAAATAATGGTTATACCAAATATGATACCATATATTCTTCTATCTATGACAAGGGGTGATGATGTACTAAATAATGGTTATACCAAATATGATACCACATATTCTTGCATCTATGACAAGGGGTGATGATATACTAAATAATGGTTATACCAAACTGATACCACGTATTCTTCCATCTACGAGAAGGGGTGATGATGTACTAAACAATGGTTATACGAAATCTGATACCACATATTCTTCCATCTATGACAAGGGGTGATGATGTACTAAATAATGGTTATACCAAATATGATACCACGTATTCTTTCATCTATGACAAGGGGTGATGATGTACTAAACAATGGTTATACCAAATCTGATACCACATATTCTTTCATCTATTGTAAGGAGTGATGATGTACTAAATAATGGTTATACCAAATCTAATACCACATATTCTTCCATCTACGGCAAGGGGTGATGATGTACTAAACAATGGTTATACCAAATCTAATACCACATATTCTTCCATCTATTGTAAGGAGTGATGATGTACTAAACAATGGTTATACCAAATCTGATACCATATATTGTTCTATCTATGGCAAGGGGTGATGATGTACTAAACAATAGTTATACCAAATTTGATACTACATATTCTTCCATCTACGGCAAGGGATGATGATGTACTAAACAATGGTTATACCAAATATGATACCACATATTCTTCCATCTACAGCAAGGGGTGATGATGTACTAAACAATGGTTATACCAACTCTGATACCACATATTCTTCCATTTACAGCAAGGGGTGATGATGTACTAAACAATGGTTAGACCAAATCTGATGTCATATATTCTTCCATCTACGGTAAGGGGTGATGATGTACTAAACAACAGATGGCCTAGGCATCATACTTACATCAAGAGTGGACCTCATGGGTGAGTCTAATGGCTAAACAATAAGTGAGCTGAAAGGGTGAAACTATATACAACAAGTGGGCTTCCTTGCCCTCTCTATCATGCAATAAACTGGGCCTTCCTATGGGCCCGATCCATACACGAGGTGGGCTCCAAGGTTTGGATAATTCCTACAAGGCATGGTGGAAAGCACCATCATCAATGGGGGCCCAACGGTTTGGGTTAGCCCAATGGGTATTACTAACATAAGTGGGGACCCAATGGTTTGGGTTAGCCTAATAAGGTAAGGGTGGAAATGGGTTTAACAATGGGCCCTAGGGAAGTTTACAACGGTGGACATTTAACCACTATTGTCCTAAGGTACGGTCCATTTGGGATTAGAATCTAAATCACAACGGGCCCTCGGCCCTAAAAATCTCTAGAAGGACAGATGGTCCACATGTGCATCACATACATCATGGTGGGCCTTACACATCACAATTGGGCCTCACACATACAATGGGCCTCACACATATAATGGGCCTCAAACATATAATGGGCCTCACACATATAATGGACCTCACACCTATAATGGGCCTCACACAATCACAATGGGCCTAACCCAACACAATGGCCTCACACAATCACAATGGGCCTCACACAACACAATGGGCCTCACATAATCACAATTGGCCTCATACATCATATTGAGCCTCATCACATATAACAAGTGGGCCTCACACACCAACAAGTGGGCCAGCTAGATGGTCCACTGATAGATGGCCTGAATAAAATGCACACCTCATAATGGGCCTACACATCATAATGGCCTCACACATACAATGGGCTTCTCATATAATGGGCCTCACAAAACACAATGGGCCTCATCCCAATGCAGATGGACCTCACACAATGCAGATGGGCCCCATATATACAACAAGTGGGCCTGACGAAGCAATGGGACCCCATGGCCTTGGCAAAAAAGATGAATAGTGTGTATATAATACGTACATCATGGTGGGCCTCACAAGATAGGGGACGTCCCAACCCAACTGATCCCATGGTGTGCGCTCACCTGAGATGGGATCTACTGCTATGGACTGGGCCTCCACTTTAAAGTGGGCCCAGGGAGAATCTGATAGAGGGTATGGGGGAACCCACACCTCATAAATGGGCCCCATAAAGGATGGGCAACATAAATAAATGATACATAAACATCATAGCGGGCCCATATGCTGCTGGACACCAGTCCAACAGACTATGGGTTTGCCTGATTGTGGGCCAGCCCAAAAGGGCAATGTGGATAACATACAACATCATGGTGGGCCTCATGGTGGCCTATACATCATAATGCGCCTCACCAAATGGACAATGTAGATATAAAATACATACGCCATGTGGGCCAGCTGCTGGACAGTCAGTCCAGCAGTGCCTTGGCCCAATTGGGCATCCAACCAATGGACGACCTGGATGAAACACAAACGTGATGGGTCCTATGGATGTGGGCCACCTAGAAATGGACTGGCTTTTAGGCCTCCCACAATCGTCACCAGGGGGCCCAGAAGGTTTTAACAGTGGGCATCAGCTACTGCAGTCAGCAGGTGGGCTTGCCTGCTCACTGGACGGTGAGGATGAAATGCATACATAGTGGGTCCCACCATCCCATGCTGGACGGTGGATGAAACACACATCAGGTGGGTCCCACCCTCTCACACTGGACGGTGTGAATTTAATATATACATCAGGTGTGCCCCACCATCCCATGTTAGATGGATGGCGGGGATATCAGGTGGGCCCTGCAGCTGCTGGATGACAATCCAGCAACGTCCCATGGACGGTCTGAAATGGCCAAGCAATATGTCCTAGAGGGGGGGTGAATAGGACTATCCCAAATTAAAAATAAATACAGCGGAATATGAAATAAAGAATAGATAGCAATCACAGAATAGGAATGGAAAACGTCCTAAAATAGAGAAATGGAAACACAAATTGTTCTAAGGACAACCTTACACCAAAAACCAAAGTTTATGGTAGGACAACCTTATTTCTAGAACAAATAGAGAAACTGAAGCTCAACGTAATAATAAAGAGATAGCAAAAATATAATGCTGAAATGTAAATCTAACTTATTACAACATTCCCCACTGTGTTTGAAATGTAAAATTTATAACATTCATATCCACACATACATTCCACAATTCTGAATGATAAAAGATAGGAAATATAAATCACACATCCACAACACAAAGAATTATAGTGGTTCGCCTGTGTGTTCACCAACTGTTAAACAACAACCACACAGAATGCTACTCCACTCCTAATATCCTCACATAGGGGATATTAGCGTTCACTATCAAATAGGTTTTCACAGGTTCACCCAAAACCTTCACAATTGTGTCTTTTTCAAAGGGTTACACAATTCAAAAACCCTCACTTCTGAGTTTTCTGGCTCTCCTCAAATGACCAACAACTTTGAGATTTTTCTGGCTTAACCTCAAACAAAACCAAACAATGTAAATTACACAAATTGTAAAATACCAGATTTTCTCCTTCGTTGTAGCAGCCTAGAAGAACCAAGTCGGAGTAGAGATTTGAATGTCAAATTTCAATTTCCAATACTCACTTTATAATGGTTCTAGGTTCTAATAGATTTTAAATTAAAACAAAAGGGCTAGCTCTAATTGATGTTGATTTCAGAAAAAGGAAAACAACAATTCCTCTTTTTAGATTAGATTGGAATGCAAGAAACAAAATCAATTAAGAAAGCTAAAGAAAGAGAATATTAAATATGCACACTTAGCTTATATGGAGCACCGACTTATCTCTCAGAAGACCGAATTAACTTACCTTAAAGTTCATATTTTATTCTAAGATTCGTGCTCTATTTATAGGTGAGCAAATCACATCTTCGACTGGTCTAAGGACCTCTACGACTGATCGTAGAACCAAAAGATTTGAAAAAATTCGGGCGCGATAAGATTTGACAGTTTTACGACTGGTCGTAGGTGGTCTATGACTGGTCGTGGGTCTCTTACAACTGGTCGTAGGCTCTCACGATTGGTCGAAGCAGGTCACTTTTCAGCGTTGTACATTGAGTCGTAGGTCTACGACTAGTCGAAGATGCAGTCGACACTGTTCCTACGACTAGTCAAACAGTCCCCAGGACTAGTCGAAGCCTAACAGAAAATTTCTGATTTTTGTAACAAACTTACGACTGATCCAAGAATTTCTTAGACAGGTCAAAGCAGTGCTAGGACTAGTCGAACAAAGTCCAAGACTAGTCTTAGAACAGACCAAAATCACTTATAGAAAACATATGAATTATGTATCCAAAATGACCTATTCTAAAGGTCAACCTAAGGTCAGTCATACCTCAATAGTGAAGTAAGGACATTGAAACTTTAGAGACGAGTGACCTTTGAAAGTAATGGAGTTTGAAGTCTTGATGGAGCTCAATCTTGAAAGCTTCTTGAGATCTTGAGGTAGAACTTGAATGCATCTTGAGATCTTGATAACAAACTCATTTTCTCGAGTCTTGACTTGTGAACAGTGCTTATCACCCTAAGTTGATCTTGAGTAGAGCATTATTCTTCATAGATGCAAGCTTCATAACATTGTCTTTGGCACCATAAATTTGACAACACAAAGGGATGTAAACTATGACACTTACACAGTCAGCATGGATGCCGCACATAAATCATGTGGGGTCCATGTGGTGGGCCACCCCACTCAAGGATCAAGCTAATATGGTGTTTTCCCTTCGTCCAGGCCTACCCAAAAATGGGTAGCCAAAAATGGCAGCAAGGTGGTCAGCAAAGTGCCCCTGATTTAGGCAGCATGGACGTCCCACCAATGGGACAATGGTTTGGTCCACTTGGGTGGACGGTGTGGATAAAATTCATGCATCAAGATGGGCCATCAACAAAGAAAGAGAGAGATAGAGGGAGAGAGACGCATGTGTGAGGGAGGAGCTCCACCACTATAAGCTCCCCTCCAAGAATTACAACACATACATCAAATGGGTCCTACCACATATGGGCATACAAATATGCAATCAAGGTGGGGATACCATCCCGTATGGGTCTAGATGACCACTACATGTTAGCTATCAAAAGAAGCATCATGGTGGGGTCTATGGAGAATGGCCCCATCATGGAATAAACATATGTATCTTGGTGGGCCATTAGCCACACCTTGGGTCCAAAATGGGATCTCTACCATTAACCGATAAGACCTACTTTCCCTATGCATCAAAATCAAGATCTAAACCTAAGATCACCCACCTATGGTCTTTCTTCTTAGCTCCTTAGACCCCTTAGCTCCTAGGCTTCCACTTTGATGGTGGATGATGAAGTTTGGATGGTTGGATGGTGAGATATTTTGGGGTAGGAAAATGGGTCTTGAGCTTGGGTTCTTTTTCTCTCCTTAGGATTTTTCTCTCTTGGTTGCTAGGGATTTGGGTAGAGAAATGAGATGGGATGGAGTGAAATGAGAGAGGAGTGGTGTATTGTAAGAGGTATGATGGGTGTATAAGGAGAGATGGGATGAGAGGTATGGTGGTGTAAGAGGAGTGACATGAGGGTTAACTTTTGGATGAGAGAGGCATGGGTTGCCGTGCTTTGTTGGTAAAAGAGGGATGGGCTAGATATGGGTTGTACTTGACTAGTGATATGATAGGTTGGGTAGAGATTCCTCTCTCGGGATTCGCAACATGCGGTGTTTTCTCGAAATATATGCGGGTCCACTACTCCTAGCCTAGGTATCACATTGGTGCGCAAGACATGATGTTGGAACTATGGCGATGGTGTGGTCGCAAGGGTATAAGTTTCAGGTTGAGTCGACTCTGATCTTCGGGATGCAACTTAGGGTTACATGTAATTACTATCTACTGGTAGCGGGTTATCAAAATTTGACGGGGAGGATCGGGGGAGTTGGTGGAACAGTATGGTACTAGGATACGGGCCTTACAGGTTAGAAAAAAAGCTAGATAAACTGAAAACAAACTATCCTAATCCTAAATCCTATGAAAGTAATAAATCTAACTACACCTCCACAAACTAGGAGGTCAATCCGGATATACAGGATCAGACAGAGGTATGGACATATCCTTTAAATCAAATTTCTCAACAAATGGCTTTGAACGATGTCCATTCACTTTAAAAGCATTGCCGTTATTCAGATTCTTTATCTCAATAGCTCCATGAGGATAAACATTAGTAACAGTGAAAGGGCCGGTCTAACGAGATCGGAGTTTACCCGGAAAAAGATGTAACTTAGAATTGTACAAAAGGACTTTTTGATTAGTCAAGAAACATTTTCAAAGGATGTTCCTATCATGGAACACCTTCATCCTGTCCTAGTAAATTCTTGAGTTCTCGTATGCGTCATTCTGAATTTCCTCGAGTTCATTTAACTGAAGTTTGCCCAGTGAGCCAGCGTCGTCCAAGTTAAAATTCATGTTTTTAAAAGCCCAGTAGGCTCTATGTTCTAGTTCCACAGGTAAGTGGCAAGCTTTCCCATAGACAAGTCTAAAGGGAGACATTCCACTTAATGTTCTAAGGGCAGTACAGAATTGATCAAGCGAATTGACCAATCCTTGCGATCAGGGTTAACCGTTTTCTCTAGAATGTGATTAATTTTTTGATTGGAAATCTTAGCTTGCTCACTTGTCTGCGGGTGGTATGGAGTGCTCACCTTATGAGAGATGCCATATTTCTTCATTAAGCTTTTAAATGGCCTATTACAGAAGTGTGAACCTCCATCACTAATGATGGCTCGGGGCGTTCCAAACCGAAAAATGATGTTTTCTTTTAAGAATCTAATGACCATTCGATGGTCATTGTTTCATCATGGGATCGCTTTGACCCATTTAGTGACATAGTCTAATACTAGTAAAATGTATAAATTTTCAAAGGATTGGGGGAATGGCCCCATGAAATTGATGCCCCAGCAGTCAAATGCTTCAATGATCAATATGGGATTCATAGGCATCATATTTCGATGGAACAACACTCCCAATTTCTGACAACGCTCACAAGTTTTGCAGAACTCATGACTGTCTTTGAACATAGTGGGCCAATAGAAGCCGCATTGCAGAATTTTGGCCGTAGTCTTTTTAGTAGAAAAATAACCACCATAGGCCTAAGAGTGATAGAAGGAGATGACACTTTGGTGTTGTTGTCTGGCACACATCTCCTTAGAATTTGGTCTTAATAATATTTGAATAAATACGGGTCATCCTAGAAGAACTCATGAACCTCGGCGAATAATTTTTTCTTATCTTGCGTAGTCCAATGTGTCGGCATGAAACTTATGGCAAGATAATTAGCAATATCAGCAAACAAAGGTAATTGGGAGAGTTTAAACAATTATTCATTAGGGAACATGTCATTTATAGGTGTCGTCTCAAGGGAATCAAGAAGATCAAGTTGTGAAAGATAGTTAACCACTACATTCTCTACTCCCTTTTTATCTTTTATTTCTAAATCAAATTCCTAGAGTAAAAGGATCCATCTTATCAAGAGGGGTTTAACATCATTCTTAGAAAGAAGATACTTTAATACCACATGATTAGTGTAGATAATGATCTTGGATCCGATCAAGTAGGACCTAAATTTGTCCATCGCGAATACTACGACGAAGAGTTCCTTCTCCGTAGTAGAGTAATTCACTTAGGTAGGATTTAAAGTTCTACTTGCATAGTGAATAATATAAGGCTTCTTTTCTTTTTTCTGGCCTAACACTGCCTAATAGCATAGTCAGACGCATCACACATAATTTCAAAGGAAATGCTCCAGTCGGGTGGCTGCATGATAGGTGTGGTGGTCAACATGCCTTTGAGCTTAGAAAAAGCTTCCCGGCATTGATCAGTCCACTCATATGGTACATTCTTTTGAAGTAGATTACATAAAGGATGAGAGAGGTGACTAAAGTCTTTTATGAATCGTCTGTAAAATCCAGTATATCCTAAGAAGGATGGCATGTCTCTTATGCTCTTGGGTGGAGGTAGGTTAGAGATAAGATATAACACCCCGTACTTTTCAGTACCCGGGTGTTACCATATAACCTAACTTAGTATGAACGCTAACCTATCTTACTTGAATAGTTGCCCTCAATCTATCCATCTTAACCATTTGATTTTGACTATGACAACAAGACCTTTAAGAATTTAGTTCAATCTAACCTGGACCCTAATGGCTTTTAACCATCTGAAGTTGAGCTAGGACAATCCACAACGCATTTATAGGGTCTAAAGTCCATCCACCTTGGATTGACCCTTGATTGTTTATGGTAAGGTTGCTGTAACACCCTGTGCCTTTCATTGCTTGGGTACTGCCATGGAAACCAAATTCAAGATAGAGACAAACCTAGTTTGACTAGGGTTTGACCCCCTAGGATTAAGAAACATGTCATCAATAAGGTTCACCAGAACTTATAGTCCTAATAGCCAGGTTATAGCATAACTCTAAGAAATGCCCTGTAAGACAATGTGGATCACCCCAGATCGATATCAAGGTTTGGATTAACAGATTCGCCATCCATCAGGTTTAAAACATCTCGTTGTATGGCCATCATCTGAAAACTCAAATCGAGATTGTTAACTAGGAGTTCATGTGGCATGGCCCACATAACAGTTAAACAATAAGCATCTTAAACATCCAAGCAAATCCCTAGTGCCCTTTTGGCCATTAGAATCAGGATCAAAATCAATCCAACCGTTGGATCAGTAAAGGCCAATGGAATAACCCAAAATCAAATCATGGGGCCCACCTAAAGTTTATATCTGCCTGATTTTCAGTTAGAGGCCCTAATTGGGACCTTTAAAGTGAATGGACGGAGTGAATTTCTTATAAACATCATGGTGGACCCTACATGGGTGTTGCATGTGCACCAAGGGTGGTGCACCCACTTTGCACTAGACCGAGGGAATCAGTCAAACTTGCCTTGACCGATAAATCCTGAAAAAAGATGGATTTTTCCTTCTTTCATTTTCTCACCTGCAGGGAATTCAAACAGCGGTCCACTCGAGCATCCAATGGCCCACCTGTAAAGTTCTGATCGTTGATCTAAACCGCTCGTCTTATAGAGCTCTCGGGCCCGACCAAAACCTGGTCCCTCCCACATGTAGACGCACGTGCGTGTGCACACGATTGGTGGCGATCCGACATTGATCAGCTATGTGTGTCCTTTTTTACAAAAAGGAAAGCCCGTTTCTCCTCCTGACTACCAGGGTGGCGATCCGGGTGAGGAGAAGCCCTGCTATCCCAACCATCCCTTTGAAGGGAATCCCAGCCCTAAATTTTGACGCTAAAAGCAGGCAGACACCCGATTGAGAGACCAAAAAGGTGTGGAAAGCATTTCTATTTCTGAAAATTGCACTAGCGCGATCCAGGCCTTCCGCCAGGCCACATGGAGAGATCTCTACCATTCCCTACTAGGGCGACAACGACTCTATCCGAACGAGAGCCTTATCTGACGAGATGCGGTTGCCGCTGAATTTCTCATGAGATACTATCGTACTGTGAATGCCAAGGGGATAAATGGGCCTTGTAGTGATCTACGATCCCATCCGATCCATCTAAACGGACTGGATCACCATTTTAACCGGAAAGAGGAAAATGCCATTGGAGGCTTTGCCTTCTCCTCCATCGGGCCGATAAACCCACCACAATGGATTGGGTCCTCATCATGATCAGGAATCCATCCCTTGTAATGGATTCAGGGGTCTCACGGTCAGGAATCCATCCCTTGTAATGGATGGGCCCCATGCACTTAGGAAATCAAGATGGGGGCACAAATTCAGCACCCTAGGTCAGCCGTTAGATGGGCCATGCGAGTGCTTCTCTCAGCTATAAAAAGAGACCGTTCATCTTGGGATTGCCACCAAGTAACTAGGAGAAAAGAGAGAAAATAACAGAGGATAGAGGGAGAGAGTACAAGTGCTAGCGCTGAGCTCAGTGCAGCACTACACTGAGTCGGCCAGCCCAGCTTGATTGAGGTCGAGTTGGGACAAGCCCAGAGGCTCTATAGGAAGAAAAGAGAGAAAGAAGGAGAGAAATAGAGGGAGAAAAAGTGAGTGAGAAGATGGTCATGCGTCCATTCAGCTTCGCCAAGTTCAACAACTCACAGTGTAACTCGGCTGGATTTAACCAGACCCCATCCGAGTCCAAACTCTCCTGGACGACGTTAGGTTGCTGGTCCGTTCATTGGGTTGGGTTGTGGACGAGTCTCGACCTTGCTGAATACCGGATGGTCCAGATTGCTAGACGTATTTGGCAGAAGGAAAGAAGATGAGGAGGAGAAGAACGAGAAGGTGGGGGAGTGTGTTCGAGTTTGGGAACTCGAATCGTGACCCGAGTCAGCGGTCCATGACTCACTGGTGCAATTGGTTGAGTTGTTAGGACGAGCTGGCCGAGTTGGGGCTATGGTCAGACCAACTTGGGCACGGGCCTGGTTCAGCCCAGTTCACGCTAGGGAAGAAAGAGGGAGATAAGAGAGAGAGAGAGAGTGTGGGTGTATGTGCGAGTGGCGGCCGTGCCACACCCACGGTCGAGTCGTGACTGAGTCAGCCAATTTGGGTAGTCAGGTCAGGTTTATTTTGTTGTAGCAAATGGAGGTCGTGCTGGTTTAGTTACACCCGATCAGTTAGTCAGGTGAGCTCTAGACCAAAAAAAATTGAGTTAGCTCAGTTTATGCTACTAACTACCGAGTTGACTCAATAAAGTTTGTTGAGTCTAGCAACCAGATGACTAAGTTAGGGCTGGTTTACTCCAGCAATCTTGCTGGATGTGTGGGCCTGTGTAGGGACTGGAGGAGAAGAGAGGAGAGAAGGAAGAAGAGGCTAGGTGTGGCGGTCGCTTACCACACCAACACGACTCAGCCGAGTCAATGAGCTGAGTCGGGACCGAGTCAAGGTCGGTTTGGTCTAGCACGTTGTAGCAGACTAGGCCTTCTCACTGGATCAGGCTGAGCCCTGCGTACCAATCAACTTAGGTATGCCAACTTCCCATCTTTATACATTTGAATTGTCAAAGTTAAATTATCGTTATTGTAACGACCTTGGAATTTTTGTGCTAATCTTTCCTTAAGTAGTTGTTTTTGGGGTAATTAGCGCTTTACTTGATTGCTTGTGAAATTCGCATCAATCACTTTAAATTGTATCTGCATGGCTCTAAACGTGCAGATTAGTGAGCGCTACGTTACTCTGAAATCTGGGATCCATCGCTAAATCCAGTTGTTCTGGGGAATTTTTGGAAGATCTGGATCGGACCTAGACCGCGCGTCGAAAGTCCGATGGCGATGATCTTAGGCTGTTGCGGTCACTGAGTTGGGCTTGGTCTTCACCTCAAAAATCAAGTCGATCTGATGTTCTGGGTCGATTTGGTTGAGTTCGGAGTGAAGAGTGTGAGAACGGTTGGAATTTAATAAGCTTTTTATGAAATCTGAGTCGTGTCGCTTGCGCGACGATTTTAAGCATTCTGACCGTTGGATTCTGACCCAATTTTACCCTCTGATCAGGGAAGGTGGCTCAGGAATATCCTAGTGCTTGTGGACCTGATCGAGATTCCGTGACCGTTGAATTGAGTGTAGTCCGCCACGGCTGATCTGAAGAGCCGGTTGGTATGAAAACTCAGCCTGACCTAGATCCATGGTCAGTGAGCTTAAGTCCGACCTTTTGTGGCTATAGGCCCACCAGAAGTGCTTCGTTGGATCGAGAGAGGCGTACTTTGGTTATAACCTAAGTATACCTTGACCATAGGGTTATTTCCATCATTTTAAGGCCTATATATAGTCCTTAAACCCTAGTTCTCATTTCCATACGAATTTTCTCTAACCCTAGCTTGGAAAGAGAGTGGAAAAGAGAGAGTTAGTGAGAGAGATTGGTTGGTGAATCATCTTGATTCTTCCTTGTTCTTCTTCACCTTTGAACCTTTACTTTGAATCGTTCCTCTGACGGTTCTGAGTTCTTTTGGGGTAAGTTAACCTAACCCTAACCCGTGTTAGAGCTTAGATTAGACTTGGTGTTGTTGTATCTCATTTCTATCCTTATTTTAGGGTATTCTTACGCCGTTGACGAAGACAACTCGTCTAAATCAATTCGGCTATTCTTTCCTCGCTTAAGGTGCGGACTTTAAGTGTATAGGTTATGGTTTTCAAGGCTTTCAATCCCAGCTTAGTGATTTATTCTTGTTATGGATGAGATTTCACATGTCAAATGTTATGTTTACATTGCTTTCCGATATGCATGTGCTATATTGAGATTTGTGTATTCTAAGTGTATTTATAAAGTACCGTATACGTATAAAATACGCACTTGTGCTTGCCATGATTATTGGTCATGTATGTATGCTAGATGCATGTATGACAACTCCTTGGAAGAAAGAATTGTCTAAGTGCATGTATTTCAACATGCGTCATGTATGTTGTTCCATGGATGCTAAGTGTTTGTAGAGATGCATGAATGACCTACGTGTAACTCTGATTACACTAAATGCGGGCGTTGAGAAGTGATTCTCAATACTTCTATGGATGCGCATGATTTCCCTTATGCATTTACATTCCAAGTTATTTAAATTCAAGCATTCCTATGCTTACATTTATGTTAAATTGATATTCTTCGATGTGTATGCACCATGATTTGAGTGGTTGTTCCATTATTGTTTTACATTCCATATGAATATTTGTCGTAGTGTAGGATGTTTGGGACTATGCCTTAGTCCAGAAATCGGTAATTGACCCATTGGACGTCGTTGAGATATCTTTCGCCACGTCAGACGCAAAAGACCAACCCGAGTCGAAAAAGAGTTGGCGGCAGAGCTATGGCCACGACCAGTGTTAGCGCACTCTATGACGTTCAATTCAACGTGCGCTTGTGCTAGTCGAGTTCGTCAACTAACCCGATTGTCCGGTGTATGTTAACCATGTATGGACGCTCTTGCTTGAATCTAGGGTACCGAACTTACCAGTGAAATCCTAATAACCATGGTACCGATCCGCTAAGACTCATGAGCCGGACATGGTGGTATGGGACACCGTGCTCGAGCCCTCGGCCTCCGCGGGGGTGACGAGCCTCCCCGTAGTGACCAGTGATCAACTAAACTCGTGAGCCGTTTATGGTGGTATGGGACACTATATTCGTGCTGTCGGCCTACATTGATTGGTGACGAGCCCTTTGTAGTGACCTCGAGCATACCTGGATACCGCAAGGAGGTGACGAGCCGATCTGTGGTAGTAAGGGCATGAAAGGCGTGCATTGATTGGTGACGAGCCCTTTGCTACGACCTCAACTATATGATCGTATGAGATGTCTATGATTGACGACCCTAGTATTGAACACTTTTTGGATTGTGATATGAGGAAGGTATCTTAGCTTCCCAATCCTGCTGTATGAATTGGACTAATAACAACTTGGTAATCATATCCATGCACCGCATTTGCATGTGCTTTGTAGATGTGGCGCACTTTGAGGCGATGTCATGCGTAACGTAAGATGAAGACGCTGAGGGTGTACGCGTGAGGGCACGCATCATATTGCATTCATACCTGCATTAACAAGAGTACTTAGGATTTATTTAATTGTCTGCTTTATCATTCTTGTTTGATTGAGCGATAGCATGTTAACCAAAGGTTGCCTTATTGTTCCACCGAGTTGATCACTCACTCCCACGTTTCGGGACGGTGTTTTAACCACCAGACTCTGTCTTAGGCCCTGATGTTGCAGATGTGGATGCGACGTCTGAGGCAGAGCGGGAGCTGGATGACGACGAGGCTGCCTTCTCCTATATGCAGTTTTCAGACGGGTTCTAGCGAGCCTCGGTCTGTTGCGCGGGATCTATGGGATGACTATTTTGGGATCTAAAATGATGTAACTTGTACTTATAATTTTGATAAATAACACTTTTACACGATCTGGTTGTATATGTAATTCAGGGACTTACACTTGTACACATATTTTACTATAAGTCTTCCGCTTGCTTTATTCACTTACCCCTGAATCATATCTGCGTTTTGGCTTAATCTATCCCATGTTTATGTGCTAATACAGTCAACATACATCATTCATTAATTATGTTGCATAAGTGATGTTTTGGAACTCGGGAGCTGAGTTATGCTCGACCCCCGAATTTCAGGGCGTTACAGTTATTTTACTATTATTAGGAATTATTAACAGACATTATTAATTCCACTACTTGATTGTTAGTATTAGATATTCACATTTATTATTACTAATATTATTCTTATGTTGGCATTAGTAGATTATTTATTATAAGATTAGTGTTGATAGTATTCACTAATAATTATTATTTATCATTACTCCACTTCTAATATTATTTTAAATTAATTATGGAATTTGATTTCAAACTCTAAGCCAAAGCCTAAAATTAGATTAGTGGATAAAACCATAAATCTAAGTAATCTAAACCATAAGTTTTGATCTTAACCATAGATAGTGTATAAAACTTGAATCTGACCATTTGAGTTGATTCACTTCTTTCACCGGGTTGAGTTCTATTGTTGATGGGTTTATTCTCTATGATATTATTATAGGTTCCTTTTACTGTTGTTATTACTATTATGAGTCACTATTACTATTATTATTCATTGTGGGTTGTTAGATAATTTAATATAATATTAGCCATTGTAATATTCTTAAAATTAATAACTAATTTATTTATTAATTTTACTCATTTATTATTCCCATTAACAATATCATTAATGGCCACACAAATTAGAGTCCAAATTCCATAATCAGAACCTAGAATCTAAGCATAGGACTAAACTTTAGGGTGAAACCCCAAACCTAAGTGATCCAAACCTTAGGTTAGAACTTTAACTAAAAGCAGTGTGTAAAACTTGGATCCAACTATACAAAAATTATAATTCACAGTAGGATTCGGTTCTAAGGGCACAAGCAGTTAGCGACATTAGAAGGTGATTCGGTTCATCAGGTGATGATTTCTTCCCCTTGAGCTTTCCATTTTCCCATTAGCTTAAGTGATAGTTTTATTTTTATGTGGATTGATTATTGATATCTTTATCTTATAATCACATGTGTTAATTATTGTAATTAAATTGCTAGATTACATGCTTAATATTTATCCTATATATCTTCTTATGCTTGTGGATTATTTCTGGAATTTAGACTGGTATATCAGTGGAAAACCCCTACTTATAAATGTACACCCATACTTGGGATGTAACTCGATTGAATGTGATTGTAATGGTCCTTCAACTTAGTGGTTATTGAATAGTGGTTTAAATTGAATACTGATGTGAGCCTACCATCCAGGGGTTGTTATGTCTAAGTGTTTTCTTTTTGGGATAGTCTTTTATCGTACGGTTTTGATATTTGCCCTATGTGGCTTAGTTTTGACATTTGCCCTATGTGGCTTAGTCTTAATATTTACACTATGTGGCTTTGTTTTGGTATTTACTCTACCTGGGTTCGATCTATTATTTTGTGCAACTATGCGATGGTAAGCCCCATATATTAAAATATGATTGGCCACTAGTCGATGGGTTTCCATTAAACATCCTAAGGTGGTAGCCTCATGAGCTGGGGATGGTGGTATGGGACCTATGCCCAAGTTGTTGGCTTACGCTAGGTGACGAGACCCCCGTAGTGACCTTGAGCTTTATTATACCAGCTGATTGTAATTGGACTAATAATGGCTTAGCTAATCATGCATACATGGCATATTGGTGATGACGGGTAGATATTTCTGCATACTGTAGCACATGCCTCTAGGTTATTGGGGTATCGTTTTGCTAGCTGTCAGACCACCAACTATGGATTTACATATGTGATGTACGATGGGTCATTATTATTCGGTACGTGATGTACACACATGATGTGCTTTGCTAATGGCCAACCTTTCCATGGGTGACGAGCCCAACTACCGACTGGATGAGCATCCCCAGGTCGATGATGCATTCACGCATCCATGCATATAATAAGATTGCATTTTGTTATATTTTGTTTGCCTTGTTGCTTTTTAAACTATTCTTGGCTAAGGCGGCGGTGTGTAATCTTGAGGGAAATTCATACTGAGTTGGCCACTCATCCATCAAATATATAATCATACAGTTAGCATAGGTAGCTTAAGTGATATTCAGGTTCAGACTTGATGAGGAGCAGGGTACAAGTGCCAGGGATGCATGGTTGTAATTGCCAAGAGGAGCTACGCAATTTTGTGGCTTACGTTTAAATGCATTTAAATATTTCTCATGTATTGAATTTTGCATATCTTGTATTGGTTAATATCGAGACATTGGTTTGTAAAGTCATTATGGGCAGCCTCTTGTATATTTTGAAAGTAATTGCAAATTTTCCTTTATGTTGATTTGTCCATCTTCTGCCTAAATGCTAACTCTGGTAAGAAAAAATATTTATGGAATTTAGATCTCTATAGGTTAACACTCGGGTTTTTGGAAAATGAGTCATATACTCGGGTCCTGTAAACATAAGGCGTTACATAAGATCAATTTTAGCCATATCTACCTTAATTCCCTTGGACGAGATGATATGTCCAAGAACAATTCCCTTACGAACCATGAAATGACACTTCTCCCAATTTAGTACCAAATTCTTTTCCTCACATTGCTTCAGCACATTTTTTAGATTTTCCAGACATTAACTGAAGGATGGACCAAAGACGGAGGAGTCATTCATGAAGACCTTTAAATATTGCCCTACCATGTCAGAAAATATACTCAACATGCATCACTGAAAAGTGGCAGGAGCATTACACAATTCGAATGGCATCCTTCGGTAAGCAAAGATGCCATAAAGACATGTGACCATTGTCTTTTCCTGATCTTCAAGGGCTATCTCTATCTGATTGTAGCCCAAATATCCGTCAAGGAAGTAATAGTAAGAGTGATCAGCTAGCCTTTCTAAGATTTGATCAATGAAGGGCAAAGGAAAGTGGTCCTTCCTCGTGATGGCATTCAGCTTCCTATAGTCAATGCACATTCTCCAACCAGTAGTACTCTAGTTGGCATGAGTTTATTTTTGGCATTGGCTATGATGGTGATTCTGGACTTCTTAGGAACCACCTGAGTTGGACTCACTGATTAGCTATCGGATATGAGGTATATGATGCCCGCGTCCAACAATTTAAGTACCTCGGCATTAACCACTTCCTTCGTGTTTGGATTTAATCAACATTGTGGTTGCCAGGAGGTTTTTGCATTATCATCAAGATGAATGCGGTGAGTACAAATCAAAAGGTCAATTCTCTTAAGGTCCGCAATTGACCATCTAAGGGCTCCTTTATGCTCAATGAGAGTATAAATAAGAATACTCTCCTATTTTGCTAAAGGTGAGAAGAAATCACCACCAGGTATGTCTCATCTTGACCTAAATAGACATATTTGAGATCAACGAGCAAAGTTTTTAAGTCAAGCTTCGACGCTTTGAGGCTAGATGGTAAAGGCACTACATCAATTTGTTATAATTCTTCAAATTATGGCCTTCACCGGTTAACTTCATGTACTAGTGCAGCATCAAGCATGGCATTCATCTCCCTAATTATGTCATCATCCAAATCAGGGGAGTGTGCCAAACATGCTTTTAGAGGGTCAGAGGATAAGGTCATCAGAGTTTTATCTTCCATGAAAGAGTCTATCACATTAATGCCATAAGCCTCGTCATCATTCTCTACTTGTCTTCTCATGTTGAAAAAGATATTGACCTCCAATGTCATATTTTTAAAAGACAAATTGATGACCCCATTCCTACAATTGATGATAACATTAGATGTAACAAGGAACATGTAGCTAAGTATGACAGGGATTTGAGTACTCATATCTGCGATGGGCTGAGTATCAAGGACGATAAAATCTATTGGATAGTAAAATTTGTCAACCTAGACCAATACATATTCAATTATCCATCTTGGTACATGAACAAAGTGATTAACAAGTTGTAATGTGGTCTGGGTGGGTTTTAATTCACCTAGACCTAGTTGTTCGTAGATCGTATAAGGGATCAGATTTATGCTCGCCCCCAAGTCAAGAAGTGCATTCTCAATTTGGTGATTCCCAATTATATAAGTGATAGTTGAGCTACTAGAATCTTTATATTTTTGTGGCACATCTTGCTTAAAGATGACACTCACTTTTTCTGTTAGGAAATTTTTTTTTTGATACTTTGCCGCCTCTTGGTTGTGCATAAGTCTTTTAGAAATTTGGCATATGAAGGAATTTCTTTCACAACATCCAGAAGAGGGATGTTGACCTTCACTTGTTTCAACACCTCTAGAATATCTTGTGAGTTGGCTAGAGATTTTAGTGAAATCAACTGTTAGGGGAATGGAGCAATCGGCTTGCTCAGAGGTTCCAGTTTTAAACCATGTGAGGTAATGCTGGGTCTATCATTCGTGTCTTCTTCTGAGGCCTTAGACTTTTTAGCCCTTACCAGAATAGATTTATCAATTATCTTTCCACTCCTAACAGTAGTGATAGACTTAACTTGCTCCATCTGATTTGAAGAGCTTGGGTCACTAATTTCACATTGTGGTTTTGGATTGGGGAGAGGTTGTGTAAGGCCCGTATATGAGATCGTACCATTCCGTAGGCTCCCATGATTCTTCCTGTCGAATTTTGGCAATCCACGACTTATAATTGGCATTTATGTGTGACCCTAAGTTGCATCCCGTATATTAGAGTCGGCTTGACTCGAGACTTGTACCCTAGCAACCGTGCCGATGCGATACCCAGGCCAGGAGTTGTGGGCCCGTGTTTATTTCTAGGAAAACGCCACATGTTGCGAATCCCAAGAGAATCTTTACAACTCATCACATCAATCAATCAATCACAAGTCAAGTACACAAGCCTTACCCAAAGTCAACTCTCTCTCTCTCTCCACCCATCCCTCTCTCATCCAAAATTCAACCAAGCATATACCCTCCATGTCATTTTCTTACAACATCCATTCCTTCCATCCTTTTCATCCCATCACCTTCTCTCTCCATCTCATTCCATCCCAAGCTTCCATGAGAGAAAAAATTCTAAGGAGAGAAGAACTCAAGAGAAGGCCCACCTCCCTACCACCCAATCTCATCATCCAACCCTCTAAAATCAATCCCAACCATTGAATCTCATCCCTTGGAGCTCTAGAACTCATTGGCGGAAGAAGAAGTCTAAGATCTAAGGTGGCTAATAGGATATCTACTGTTAATTTTCATTTGAGAGCCCACTTGTGATGGGACCTATTTTGATGCATGTGTTGTAAACAAAGAGGGGCCCATAGTGGCGGGGTCCCTCCACTACGCTGTCTCTCTTTCCCCTCTCTCTCTCTCTCACTCTCCCTCTCCTTTTATTTTTTGTGATGGAGTATGGCCCACCTGATAGTCACCTGTGGGGCCCACTTGCTGACGTCCAGTAGGTGGTTGGACGGTCCAGCACTGTTGGCACCGTCCAACAGACCTAGACAAAGTGAAAACAAGGATATCATCTTAATCTTAGTTGGTGGGTCCCACATGTGTGGACCCACCTTAATGAATATATTATATATATATCTGAGCCGTCCATCTACTGGACGGCCAGCTATGGCTAGCGACAGCCAACAACTATATAGCTGATGGACTGACATCACCATGTTCTGTGGGCCCTGATCATGGGGTAGGTATTATATTTCAACCATCCATGGGACGTGGACTCCTCACCAGCCAACCAACTGCTATATTGACGTGGTCCCTTGATCATGAGGCATGTGTTACATCTAGACCGTCCATCTATGTGAGCCCCAACAGCATGCAACTACTGTGATGATGCTAGCAATTTCTGTGGGTCCCGCATGATGTATGTATTTCATTCCATGCCTTCCATCTGTTTTATGTCTAGGCCGTCCGTTCAGGGCCTGGACAGCCCTTAATCATGAGGTATGCGTTAAATCCATACCATCCAGCCATTTGTGCAGATCGTTTTATGGCATTACAAAGAGATGAGATTGATCTAAATTTTAAGTGGGACCCACCCTGCATGTGTGGGAGTGGGGCCAATCTTGATATTGTGGCTGCTGTATTAACATTAACCAAGCGCTGTGGACCTGACTAAGATATATGTATTTTATATCCACATCATCCAGTTGACTGGACGGTGGTAGCCACCGTGATGTATTTTGTATCCACACCGTCTAGCTGTCAGGACGGTGGAAGCCACCGTGATGTATTTGAGGCCCATGGATGTGGTCCATTGTGACATATTTAAGGCCCATGGATGTGGCTCATTGTGACGTATTTGAGGCCCATGGATGTGGCCCATTATGGTGTATTTGTGACCCATTTGGCAAGGCCCACTATGATGTATTTGTGGCCCATTGGGTGAAGCCCATCGTGATGTATTTGTGCCCATTTGGCGAGGCCCATTGTGATGTATTTGTGGCCTTTGATGAGGCTCAATGTGATGTATGAGAGGCCCATATGTGCAACCCAATGTGATATATTTGTGACCCATTTGGCGAGGCCCATTATGATGTAATTGTGGCCCAGGTATGAGGGCTGATATGATGTATTTGAGACCCATGAGTAAGGCCCAATGTGATGTATATATGGCCCATGTGAGGAGGCCCATTGTGATGTGTTTATGACCTTTGATGAGGCGCGATGTGATATATGAGTGGCCCATATGATAAGGCCCATTGTGATGTATATTAGGCCCTTGTGTGAGGCCCATTATGTTGTATGTGAGGCCTTGTGTGGGGCCATGGGCCTCACTTTATGTTAGGCTCTATACGGACTACTCCTTAGGAGGAATGTTGGTTAAATGTCCACATTGATGGGCAATGATGGTTAAATGTCCCATTGTGACCTTCCCTTAGGCCCTTGTTAGGCCCATTATGATCCTTCTCTAAGTGGGTTGACTCTAACCATTGGGCCCCATTGATATGTGCATGATCCATCTATTCGTATTGGGATAACCCATAAAGTTGGGCCCCCATTGGTTGCTAGTAGGATTGTTTTAATCTTAGAGTCTATCTATAGATCCCGCCTTATATATAGGCCAGTTATCGACACTGATTACGAGTTTGCTTAGCATATCATCATGATACATGCCCATACGCATCAACTGCATGCTTGATATGAGATGTGGTTGACCATTGCATATGCCATTGGGCAGTTTGTTATGGGACTCCCTAATAGGCGGAGATTGTCTCACATAAGTGGACGGTATGCGTAGGATTGATGCATGACTGGATTGTATGACTCATGCATCTTGCATTGTGTATTGTGATTACTATATGCCCTAGCAACATCAGGGCTATAGCCTCCATAGGCATATCATGGATGACAGGATTAGACACCGAAAATATTATTATTAGCATCAGGGCGCCATAGATGTCCCTGGGTGAAAATCCCTAAATCCGATGGTACCAGAGGATGATTTCAACATTAAGACCGAGTGAATACATGAGCACACAAGGGCTGAAACTGGGAGGTCGCATCTCCTACTATGTCGTGTTCAGTTGGAAGGGGGTGTGGCCTTACCCGCCCAAGGGTAGGGGCAATTGTTAGACTGAGTATGACCAGCTTGTAAATGGGTCCGCTGTCAAGGTGGCAGATAGGTATTTGCAGGCTATTGGCCAAGTGGATAGTGAGGTTTCTTACGCTCACTTGGACTATGCGTATAGGAAAGGGGCAGTGCTATTTGGAGTTTACTAAACCTCGGTGATTATCTAGAGTGAGATCTGTACTGATATTTAATGCTCTAATGATGAGCTGCATTGATATGTGGATTCAGACGTGGATTGGTATGCTTGACTTGCATCTCGCATCACATAGCCTTAGTGTGGCAGACATCATTGACGCCTTGTATCGCATGGCTTGATATGGTCTATAGCAGTCACGCCTTGCATCACATGGCCTTGATATGACCGATAGCATTCATGCCTTGCATCGCATAGTCTTGGTATGGTTTATAGTATTCATGGATTCTCCAGCATATTCCACATTACTCTGATATTGCATTCTGATCACGTGTATATTACGCACACACTCTCATCGCCCTCTAAGCTTTCTATAAACTTATGCATGATTGATGCATGTAGGTAATGCTAAGACATAGGTGTAGCTTAGTAGGAGCAAGCGTGTAATCGAGCTTCAGGAGTTTCTGTTACTATTATCATTGTATTTCCCTTTATGCGAATTGTACCTTAAAGTTTTTTATTATAGTGGATTTTGTGATGGTGTCTTCGTTGTTGTTCATGGGTTATGCTTATGGTTATGCTTGTTACAAAATAAATTCATGCTGAAAAATCCTCCTTCTATGATCCCAGGATTGGAACCTGGTATATGGATGCCGTGAGCCAAGAATGGGGTACTACGGAGGCTGTCGGTTCCGGATTCGGCGATGAGAAATTTTGTGAGCCCGGTTTCTAAGTTTAAGGGGAGACAAAAGTTAGTATCAGCGCATAACTTAGGGATAAGTGAGAACTGAAAAGGCCTAGCTATATGTCCTAGAGGGGGGGGGGGGGGGGTGAATAGGACAATGCCAAATAAAACTTATAACAGCGGAATTAAAAAGAATATGATAGCCAAAGTAAATCACAATGCAGGAAAGTAAAATAACCTCAAAATTCAGATCTTGAGAGGTTGATACAAATGTTGTTCTAAGGACAACCTTACACCAAAAACCAGAGTTTATGGTAGGACAACCTTATTTCTAGAAAGATCTTTGTATCAAATCTCAAACCAAAGAGGAATACAGAAATAAATACAAACTGAATTGAAATAAATTGTAATCACAAATGTATTGTTCTAAGGACAACCATACACCATAAAAATGGCAGGGCAACCTTGCTGGAATAACTTTTAAAAGAAATTGAATATCAAGCCGATAAAGGAATAACAGAAAATAAATTCTAAACTATTACAACATTCTCACAATGCTTGAATTAAATGATTACAACATTCACCACTATACATACATCCCACAAAAGAATAATTAAAGATTAGAAGTATAAATCATTCAACCATAACACAAGGGATTATAGTGGTTCGCCTGTGTGTTCACCAACTGTTAAACAACAGCCACACAGAATGCTACTCCACTCCTAATATCCTCACACAGGGGATATTAGCGTTCACTAATAAAATAGGTTTTCCCAGGTTCACCCAAAACCTTTACAATTGTGTCTTTGTCTGTGGGCTTACACAATTAAAAAACCCCACTTCTGAGTTTTCCTGGCTCTCCTTAGATAACCAATACAACAAGATTTTTCTGGCAAATCTTGAAAGAAACCAAAACAAAAAGGAATTTACAATTAAATGTAAAATACCTGATTATCTCCTTCGTTGTAGCAGCCCGGTAGAACTAAATCAGAGTAGATGATTGAATGTCCAAGTTTAATGTCCAGTACTCAATTACAATGGTTCTAATTCTAATAGATTTTAAATTAAACCGAATAGGGCTTGCCTTAATTGATTTTGATTCCAAAGAAAGGGAATAACAATTCCTCTTATCAAATTAGATTGGAATAGCAGAAACAAAATCAATTAAATAAAGCTAAGGAAAGAGAATATTAAATAAGCACACTTAGCTTAGATGGAGCACAGAATTATCTCTCAGAAGTTCGACGAAGATTGGCTTGAATGGATTAATTAATTCGATGATTTCTTCTGAGATTCGTGCACTATTTATAGGTGAGCAAATTGCGTCTTCGACTGGTCTAGGGAGCTCTTCGACTAGTCGAAGCAATAATAAATATTTGAAAGATCCGGCGGGATAAGCTCTGACTGTTCTACGACTGGTCGAAGGTCTCCTTCGACTGGTCGTAGGTCACCTTCGACTGGTTGTAGGTTTCCTTCGACTGGTCGAAGAACCTAAAAACATCGTTGGATTTTGAGTCGAAGATTTTCGACAGGTCGAAGATGCAGTCGACACTGTTCCTTCGACTGGTCGAACAGATTCCTGGACTAGTCGAAGCCTAACAGATTTTATCTGAAAATTGTAACAAACTCATGACTGATCGAGAAATTTCTTAGACTGGTTGAAGCAACTCTAAGACTAGTCGAAGAAGGCCTATGACTAGTCAAAATAAACATTCGATTTATGTATCCGAAATGACCTACTTCTAAGGTCAACCTATGGTTAGTTAAACCTCAACCATGAAGTATGGACATTGAAACATTATGAACTATTGACCTTGAAGTATGAGCCTTGAAGTCTTGATGTAGATCAATCTTGAAATAGTCTTGAGTTCTTTACAAACTGCCTTGTACTCTTCTTGAAGTCTTGCAGCTTGAGTCTTGTCTTGTGAGCAGTTCTTGCATTCAAGATTGATCCTTGTACTTGTGAGCTTTGCTTGTTGTGAGCTTATCTTGTTTATGAATGTTGATCCTTGGGAGAGCTTCACATATGCAAGTTATATATAACAGTGATTTTGGCACCACAAATTTGACAACAGACAGGGATATAAACTATAGCACTTACAATCTCCCCCTTTGTCAAATTAGTGACAAAACACATAACCAAGATAAACATAAAGTAAAACAACTGGTTAAAGAGTTATGAACCAGGTCATATCAACTGGCTTACCTGTAAATCAATATTCAATATTCAACATTCAACATTTAACCAGTTTCATTCAACTAGTTCAAACATACTCCCCCTGAGTTACATAACCAATGCTACTCCTCTCACAATCACATTGTTAAGAACAAACCATTCTCCCCCTTTTTGTCACAATATGACAAAGGAGACAACAATAAAGGAGAACTAAATAAAGGGATATATGAGAGTAAACATGAGGAGTTATGAGAATATTGCAAAACAGTGATAGAGAAACTCAGCATAGCTTCACATAAAATAAATATCTAGCATAAAACATAGATAGTATCCAACTCAAAATCAGTTAACTAAGTGCTAAGTTATAAAGTTATTACAGACCAGAAGTCTCATATAAACTAGTCAGAACCAGAACCAGATGACGGAACAGGAATAGAGGGATCAAGTTGGTGCATGCCTTTGTTCAAACGCCTAAGATAATTGCGCATGAACTTGAATTGTAAATCATGAGCAACAGACATGTTTTCCAACTTTACGTTTATATTCTCAACTTTACCCTCTAATGCACTCAGACGTGCATCAACATCGGATGGTTCAAAATCTGGATCATTTGTTGAGTCAGAATCCAGTTCCTCAAAAATGTCATCCATATTAATGTCATCACCAGCTTCTTCATGACCACCACCACTACCACCACCTTGTTCAGGAAGTAGATCCAGCTTCATCTTATTGATATTAGTATTGTTGAAAATCAGATGATGGATAGGTGCCTCATCAACCGGCATATCGACTAACATATGAGTAGCTAATATAGTCATTAAATAGGCAAAATGAATGTCACTATGACCAGGATGGAGTCTAAACTGAAGAATGAAATGACAGATTAAGGATGGTAAACAAATCTGAGTAACATTGGAAATAGCATGGATAACACGAACCATAAATGAAGTCAAGTCAGATTTATTACCCGAACGAGGATACAGATTAGACACAAAGATTTTGTGGAGAATTCTATACTTGGGTAACAAATACCTTGCGGGAAGCGCATTCCCTTTTTAAGTCCATTGAACATCCATGTTGCACAAATCTTTAGTGAGCATGCGTTTTTCAGACATTGAGGGTTTATCAGTTAAGTTATGGATAGGAATACCCTCATCATTCACAGGAATGTCCATAAGGGCTGAAATTAAATGACGATCAACGTCAAAAGGCCCTTTTCTAGTAGATATTTTAAAAGTTAAATTATCCTGTGAAAAAGCACTAATACATGTAAACATGGATTGGGCAATGAACCGGTATGCAGGCCCACCCCAATGTAATAAGTTAACCCAACCTGCAGCTTCAAGCATAGGAAGGATGTCAAAAGGTGCAATATGATTAACATCAATAGGATGTTCAACAATAACATTACGTAATCTAATGTCCCTAACATATGATAGATCATCATTGGGAACAAGAAGATGACGCTTAGAGATAGCGGTCGATCTGGAGGAAGAAGAAGGACCACAGGAAGTAGTTTTTCTGCCTCTAGAAGCCATTTGCAACAAGGATTTCAAGGAATAAAGAAGTTGCAAAGGATTGAGAAGTGGGTTTACTCAAAACAGATTTTTCAAAATCCAAAACCCAAATCTCAATGAAATTCAAAATAGAAAGCTTAAAGCTTGAAAAGAAAACAATCTAAACACAAATCTGCAAGAAAAAGTGATTTGGAACACTAACCTTGAAGAACAAGAAAGATGGGTTCGATAAGTCGAAGCACGGCACCTTAGAGAAGAAAACCGAAATGAGGAAGAAAGGAAAAAACCTCAATTTTAAGTGAATCCCGAGTTCTACGACTGGTTGTGGGTATCTACAACCGGTCGTAGGACGACTGGTCGTGTACACTCACGACTGGTCGAAGAATGCCCAAAAATTCATATTTCTTGCAAATTATACAAAAATTAGAATTCAATCTAGCAAATATATACATTATAATACAAGTAGGCATAAATAATCATTTTAAAATACACATGCCAAGATCAAATTTCATCTTTTTGAACCTGCTTTTATCGAGAGGTTTTGTGAAAATGTCAGCTCGTTGATCTTCAGTAGGAATATATTCTAGAGATATAACTTTTTCTTCTACTAATTCCCTTATATAATGAAATCTAATATCAATGTGCTTAGTACGAGAATGCTGAATAGGATTTTTTGATATATTAATCGCACTGAAATTATCACAATGTAATAACATAGAATCTTGTTTAATTCCATAATCACTTAGCATTCGTTGCATCCAAACAAGTGTAGCTCAATCTTGAAAGTGTCTTGAGTTCTTTACAAACTGATATAGAATTTTGTTTCTTACTAAACCAAGAAACTAGACAATTTCCAATGTAAAAACAACCACCACTGGTTGATTTTCTATCATCTAGATTACCAACCCAGTCAGCATCCGAGTACCCAGGTATCATGAGGATACCAGAGACTGAGATTTACAGTACTTGCGACATATCTAATAATTCGCTTGACAGCAATCAAGTGAGATTCTTTTAGATCAGATTGATATCTTGCGCAAATACCAACACTTAGAGAAATATCAGGTCTACTAGCAGTTAAATATAACAAACTACCAATCATACTCCGATAAAGTTTTGAGTCAACATTTTTACCATTAGAGTATTTTGAGAGTTTCAGGGTAGTACTCATAGGAGTATCAAAATTCTTGCCATTCTCAAATCCAAATCTCTTGATTAGATTCAAAGCATACTTAGATTGAGAAATGAATATTCCTTTAGGTTGTTGCTTTACTTGCAATCCAAGGAAATAAGTCAATTCCCCAACCATGCTCATTTCGAACTGTGATTTCATCAAATCTGCAAACTCAGTAGTCAAGTCAGTACAAGTTGATCCATAAATGATATCATCAACATAAATCTGTACCATTAAGATATGATCATTATGTTTTTTAACAAATAAAGTTTTATCAATAGATCCCATTTGAAAATTATGACTTAAAAGAAATTTCGTTGGTTTCTCATACCATGCCCTAGGTGCTTGTTTTAATCAATAAAGTGCCGTTTTAAGCCGATATACATAATCAGTATTTTTGGAATCTTCAAAACCCATTGGCTGTTCAACATAGACTTCTTCATGTAAATCGCCATTTAGAAAAGCACTTTTCACATCCATCTGATAGATCTTTATCTTTCTAAAACATGCAATGGATATAAATAGTCTGATAGATTCAAGACGTGCTACTGGTGCAAAAGTTTCATCGAAATCAATCCCTTCAATTTGAGTATAACCTTGTACCACTAGTCTAGCCTTGTTTCTAATTATATTTCCACACTCGTCAGACTTATTTTTGAAAATTCATTTTGTTTCAATGATGTGTTTATCTTTAGGTCTTGGCACGAGATACCAAACATCATTTCTTACGAATTGGTTGAGTTCTTCTTGCATCGCAACAATTCAGTTCTCATCAGCAAGAGCTTCTTTTACGTTAGATGGTTCTATTTGAGATGTAAAACATACATAATTACATATATCCTCAAGTTGTCTACGGGTGCGAACACCGGTGAGAGGGTTTCCAAGAATTTGTGTGGTTGGATGATCTTTAACAGTCCTCAACTCAGAATCAGTTTGATTCGATGAAGTATCGGGTTTATCAATGATTAGTACTTCATCATTATCTAAATTAGAAATTGGCGTGTTTTAGTGATCATCAATGACAACATTAATAGATTCTTGAATCACACCAGTCCTTTTGTTCAGAACCTTATAAGCTCGACTGTTTAAGGAATATCCTAGAAAAATACCTTCATCACTCTTCGTATCGAATTTTCCTAAATTTTCACGATCACGTAAAACATAGCACTTGCTGCCAAAAACTCAAAAGTATTTAACAGTAGGCTTTTTATTGAACCACAATTCGTAAGCCGTTTTATTATTATCTTTGCTAGTGTAGACTCGGTTAATAATATAGCAAGCTGTGTTGACTGCTTCAGCCCAAAGATTTTTAGAGAGCTTCATGCTATTCAACATAACATTAGCCATTTCTTGAAGCACCCTATTCTTTCTTTCTACAATTCCATTTTGTTGTGAAGTTTTGGGAGCAGAGAATTCATGTAATATTCCTTGGTCGGTACAGAACTTCTCAAAATTGCTATTCTCAAATTCAGATCCATGATCACTACGAATTTTACTGATTTGAGAAGATTTTTCAGTTTGAATCCTTTTGAAAACTTTTCTTACTTCTTCAAGGGTTTCAGATTTATCCCTTAAGAAGACTACCTAAGTGAATCTGGTAAAGTCATCAACTATTACCAGGATATACTTTTTCCCACCACGACTTTCTGTTCTGGTAGGTCCTATTAGATCCATGTGGAGAAGTTCGAGTGGTCTTGATGTGGTATTTGAATTCACCTTTTTGTATGAGTTTTTTGTTTGTTTGCCAATCTGGCACTCACCACATATTTTATCTAATTTCTGAAGTTTGGGTAAACCTCTTATAAGTTCTCGTTTGCTCAATCTATATAAATTTCGATAATGTACATGTCCAAGACGTTTGTGCCATAAATCAGTCTCGTATGTATGGACCATGTAACATGTTTGATTAGATGAGCTGGATTCGCTGATAATATAGCAATTTTCAGACGTTCTATGTCCAGTTAATATTACAGAACCCTTATTATTTAGTATCTCATAGCTTTGATTAGAAAATCGAACATTATGGTTATTATCACATATTTGAGATATACTAAGCAAGTTATGTTTTAAGCCTTCAACATATAAAATATTTTTAAACACAGGAAGATTAAAAAGTTGAACCGTACCTTGGCCTATAATCTTGCAGTTGCTACCATCACCAAATGTGACTGAACCATCAGTCATATCTTTCAGATCTGTGAATAAATCTTTGTCACCTGTCATATGCCTGGAGCATCCACTGTCTAGGTACCACTTTGAATGACTTGTTGCTTTGAAAGCAGTGTGAGCAACCAAGCAGGTAACTTTAGGAACCCATTTCATAACTGTTTTGGGTTTAGGAACATAGTTGGTCTTCTTTTGTGTATATTTGTAGGAATGACCTATAGAGTTAGATTTTAAGAGCTCCTTGAGTAAATCAACTATCTTTTCAGCTATTGGATTTCGTTTCTGATTAAAGTTGACATGGCTGTTTCTTGGTTTTTGAAAAGTTTTTGAATTTCTAGAAAAATCTTGATAAGTACTTTTCCCTTTTGAGTTTGAGGACTCTCCTTTAACAAACATAGGAGGAGTATACTTTTGTTTAGGAGGTAGATTTTTATCATAGCCCAACCCAGATCGATTGCCACATTTTCTTGATCCGGATAAAAGTTTCTCTAACTTTAGATCACCTTGGGCATATTTCCATGTGTCCTTTAGACTCAGAAGAGAAGATACTTCAGTTTTAAGTTTCTCAATTTCAGATTTTAAATCAATAATTAGGGAGCTTTTGAATTCTAAATCGCATTTTAATTTTTCAAAACAATCTGGAATTTATGATTTTTCTAAGACAAGTGATTCAAAACATTTTTTCAGTTTAGAAAACTTTTCTTTTTGAAGTTTAAGTTTGACAGCAATTTTACAACTTTCCTTATATAGGGCATTGTAAGCGTCTTGAAGATCATCTTCATTTTCACATTCACTATTCAGATTTTCTTCACTTGTTGAGTCATTATCTGAAAATGTGAATTTGGCTAGAGTCATAAGAGCTTTAACCTCATTGCCCGACTCAGTTTCAAAATCTTCTGATTCAGAAGAACCTTCAGAATCAGATGATTCATCCCATGTAGCCAACATACCCTTCTTCTTGGGTTTGTCCCTTTTAGGACATCTATTTACTAAGTGCCCATATTCTTGACAGTTGTAACATTGACTATCTTTTAAAGATTTTCGAGATTTGGGTCTAAACTTCTTTTTATCATTTGATTTTTGAAAATAAACCCTTTTCTTGCTTTTGAAAATCTTGTAAAATTTCTTAGCTAAAAGAGCCATATCATCTTCTGAATTAGAATTTTCTTCTAAATTACATTTAGAAGATTTTAGTGTGATAGATTTACCTTTAGGAGCTTTAAAGTTTAACTCGTAGGTTTGTAGAGAACCAACTAGTTCTTCTACCCTCATATTATCCATATCACGAAGTTCCTGGATCGCAGTTACTTTAGAGTTGAACCGTTCAGGAAGTGAGCGTAATATTTTTGCACACACTTTACTTTCTGGGATTTTATCGCCAAGACCCCACATTGAGTTTACAATATCATTCAATCTAGTGTAAAAGTCCATAAACATTTCATTTTCCTCCATATGAATTTCTTCAAATCTGGTTGTGAGGAGTTGGACTTTAGATTTTTTGACAATTGTAGTACCCTCGTGTGTCATTTCTAATATATCCCAAGCTTGCTTTGCAGTATCACAGGAAATGATTCTTTTGAACTCATCCGATGATAGTGCGCAAGTAATTGCATTTAGTGCTTTAACATTTGCACTACTCTCACTTTTCTGAAGAGTGGTCCATTGATAATATGGTGTGACTTTCATAGATTTTGAACCATCAACCCCAGTAACTTCCATGATAGGAGGATTCCATTTAGTCACTGTGGCTTGCCACTCATTTTCATCCATTGATTTGAGGAAGATCCTCATTCTGGCTTTCCAATAGGCATAGTTGGAGCCATTAAAGGGTGGAGGCCTTGTGACTGAAAGGCTATCAAAGTTTGACATCTTAAATAGCTTAAATCGTTAGCTCAGGAATTAAATCTAAGAATAAAAAAGAGCTATTAGGCTCTGATACCACTTGAAAAGGCCTAGCTATATGTCCTAGAGGGGGGGGGGGTGAATAGGACAATGCCAAATAAAACTTATAACAACAGAATTAAAAAGAATTTGATAGCCAAAGTAAATCACAATGCAGGAAAGTAAAATAACCTCAAAATTCACTGTTACGTCAACCTAGGCAGAGCAGGAGCGCTCGAGCGCCCTTCTTTGAGAGTTCCGACAACTTGATCCCCCGTATTTCTAGGGTGAGCTAGACCTGACAGCAACCGAGTGATGACGCTCTGAGGTGGAGAAGATTTTTGATACGATAGGATGTATGACCCAGTAGTGGATCTAGTTAGCTGTATTTCTTCTCAGGGTGAGGCCAAGCACTGGTGGACCTCCGTTACCTATTTTATAGGGCCTGATTTCATCTTGACATAGGAGGATTTCATAGATTGATTCGACCAGTAGTACTTTCCTGACCACGTTCGTCGGCACCGAGCGTTAAAGTTTGAGACCTTAATGCAGGGAGACGTGTCTGTGGCACAGTACACATCTCATTTCATGGATCTATCGAGGTTCGTACCATATTTGGTTAGTGATGAGGAGCTGAAGGCCCGCCGCTTCGAGAATGGCTTATGTTACGGTCTTCGAGGCCGTGTTATTGGGTATGAGCTCCCGAATTTTCAGGTGGTAGTATGGAGGGCTCAGATTTATGAGACTGAGTGGGCTGGCATGCATAGCAATCGAGATCAGAGGAGAGACTGGAAGAGGTAGGCCCCCATCGATAGCTCCCAGCAACATCGGCGGCCGTAGATGCATAGGAGCCACCTATCCGCCAGAGCACTAGCAGCACCTCCAGCGCTACCTTAGCAGCCTTTTAAAGGGACTTATTTTAGATGTGGTGGGACAGGGCACTACATGCATGAGTGCCCCAGCCCTCAGCAGTAGAAGTAGTCAAGAGGGCCACAACAGCCTCCACCGCAGTAGCAGCGACCATAGCCACCTCAGCTACCGAGGCCCCACCAACATCAGAGATAACAGTATAGGCCATCTTAGTGGCAGCACCCTTAAAGGCAACAAGCACCTCCCCAGCTAGCCCAGGCTAGGTTCTATGCAGCTCAGCAGGACTCGCAGTCCTCCGGAGGAGTCGTTGAGGGTATTCTCCCTATCTCTCCATGCATTGACTGAGTTTTATTTGATTCTAGTGCTTCACATTCTTTTGTATCTGAGGGATTCTACCATTCAATTGGATTGCTAACAGAGTCTGCTCGCAAGGGGTTGACCGTATCGAAGCCCTTGGAGAAGACTACAGTGTTAGGCCGCTTCTGTTTGTCTTGTCCCGTGTTGGTGAGAGAGATTTTCTTGCCTGTCAACTTGTTTGTATTGCCGATGTCAGATTTCGACGTTATCCTAGTACCACGCCATCTTGAACTGCTCTACGAGGATAGTTATATTTTGTATACAAGGTTTGGCACAGTTCCAGTTCATTGCCGAGCCCAGAGGAGAGCCATTGTCTTATTTAATGTCGTGTGCCATAGAGGAGCCCATAGCATTGAGTGTCGATAAGTCGCCTATGGTTTGTAATTTTTTTGATGTATTTCAGGAGATTCTGGGGTTGCCGTCGCACTGGTATATTAAGTTTCAGATTGATCTTGTGCCTGGTACCGTGCCTATCTCGAAGGCCCTGTATCGTATGACATCGATGGAGTTGCGAGAACTGCAACGACAGTTGGATGAGTTGCATGAGTTGGGATTCATTCGTCCAAGCAATTCGCCATAGGAAGCACTGGTACTCTTCATCAGGAAGAAAGATGGCTCGTTGAGGCTCTGCGTAGATTACTACGAGCTCAACTGGGTCACGATCAAGAATAAGTATCTGCTCCCTAGGATAGACAATTTATTTATTAGCTGGAGGGTGCACAGTTCTTTTCGAAGATTGACCTGCGGTCCAGTTATCATCAGATTTGGTTCCGAGAGAAGGACATCCCGAAGACAGTATTCAGGACGCGCTATGGTCATTTTGAGTTTTAGGTCATGTCCTTCAGACTGACCAATGTGCCTGCGGTATTCATGTAGTTGATGAATGAGGTCTTCCGTCAGTATCTTGATCAGTTTCATGTGGTATTCATCGATGACATTCTGATATATTCGAGGACCCGTGAGGAGCATGTGCATCATTTGGAGATTGCGTTATAGACCCTACATGCCCACCATCTGTATGCAAAGATTGAGAAGTGCGAGTTTTGACAGAAGGAGGTGAAGTTCCTTGGTCACGTGGTGATGAGGGAGGGCATCGCAATGGACCTCTTGAAGGTTGATGTAGTGCGGCAGTGGGGCTAGCCCATGAACATGTCTGAGATCTGCAATTTTCTTGGCTTGGCGGGATATTATCGATGATTTATCGAGGGATTCTCCCGTATTACAGCACAACTGACCAGGTGGACTCGGAAGGGCGTAGAGTTTGTTTGGAGTGACGCATGTGAGCGAGCATTTATGGAGTTGAAGGACCACCTCACGTCCGCTCTTGTCCTCACTCTTCCCTCTGGGAGTGAAGGATTTATTGTATTTACCAATGCCTCACATATTGGTTTGGGTGTTATCCTAATGTAGTAAGGGAAACCGGTGGCCTTCGCGTCTCACCAGCTCAAGGTCTATGAGCTGAACTACCCCATGCATGAATTGGCGCTGCTAGTAGTCATCTTCGCACTAAAGGTGTGAGGGCACTTTCTCTATGGTGTTAGGTTCGAGCTCTTCTCCGACCACAAGATCTTGAAGTACATATTCTCTCAGTCCGAACTAAACATGAGGTAGAGGCGTTGGATGTAGCTCCTGAAGGATTATGATTTTGATCTTCAGTACCACCCGAGCAAGGCGAACGTGGTGGTGGATGCTCTTAACCATCAGCCATGAGGCCTAGTAACACACATGATGATTTAGGAGTTGAAGATGCTTGAGGATGTGTCAGCATTTGACTTCAAGATTGGCTTGCAGTATTCTATTATGTAGTTATCGAGCCTATTGATTCAACCCTCTCTTGTCGCAAGGGTGATCGAGGCTCAGCAAGCAGATGACTCGTTGCAAAGTTATCGAGCAAAGACAACATCTGAGAGTCAGTCAGATTGGCAGATTGGTTCTGTTGGTGGACTTCGCTTCAGAGGCTGATTATGTGTCCCGAATATTCCAAAGTTGAACAGAGATCTTATGATCGAGGCACATCGATTGCAGTTTTCTATCCACCCTGGTTCGACGAAGATGTACCGTGATATGGGGAGACAGTATTTTTGAGTGAGGATAAAGCACCAGATCGCCAATTTTGTGGCCGAGTGTGACATATGCCAGCGTGTTAAGGTCAATCATCAGAAACCCCCTGGTCCATTACAGCCATTGAGCATCTTGTCATGGAAGTGGGACCACGTGTCAAAAGATTTTAATATGTCGAGGACTCAGCGCGGTTATGACGCCATTTGGGTTGTTGTGGATCATCTGGTGAAGTCAGTGCATTTTCTCGCGATTCATGCGACTTGGTCTATGGAGCAGCTTGCTAGATTATTCATCGAGGAGATTGTGAGATTGTATGGCGTTCCAGTCTCGATCGTTTCTGATCGAGACCCGAGATTCACATCTCAGTTTTGGGGGAGCTTTTAGAGAGCAATGGGGTCTGTTTTGCAGCTTAGCACCGTGTATCATCTGCAGACTGATGGGCAAACTGAGAGGGTCAACTAGATCCTTGAGGTATGCTTCGGGCTTGTGTGATTGACAGCTATTAAGTGACCATTGGCATGACTCCTTTTGAGGCAGTAGACCGTGCAGATCACCGAGTTGTTGGACTGAGGTTAGAGAGCGGCATATCCTAGGTCCTGAGCTTGTGTAGCAGACATCAGAGGCCATCAATATCATTAGGCAGAGGATGCGCATAGCTCAGAGCCATTAGAAGAGTTCTGCTGATCGTCGGCGTCGTCCCTTAGAGTTCGCTGTTGGGGACAGATTATATCTCAAGGTCTCGCCCATGAAAGGCATGGTTCGATTTGGAGTGAAGGGCAAGCTTGCCCCGAGATTCATAAGACCTTTTCAGATCACTGGACGCATTGGCATCGTGGCCTATCAACTTGCCTTGGCATCGCAGTTGTCTGGTGTCCACAATGTTTTTCATGTCTCTATGTTAAGGAAATGTGGGTCAGACATCGTTCCCCTTATTGATTGGCAGTCGTTAGAGGTTCTTGAGGACGCTTCTTACAATGAGCAGCTAGTTCGTATCCTTGATCGGAAGGAGTAGGTCCTCCGAACCAAGGTCATCCCCTTAGCAAAGGCTCAGTGGGGTCATCATTTTGTTGATGAGGTGTCTTGGGAGTAAGTGGTCGAGATTCGAGAACGATATCCCCATCTCTTTGATGATTAATTATATGTTGTATCTTGTATGATGTCTCTAATTTTATATGATGATGCTATGTTTCCTCTTTCCTTATGAGTTATGTCTAGTTGCGATAATTGTGTAAATTTCGAGGAAGAAATTTTTATTAGGAGGGAAGAGCTGTAAGGCCCATATACTAGACTATACCCATCGAATTTCGATGACCTGTGACTTATAACTGGCGTTTACGTGCGACCCTAAGTTACATCCTGTATATTAGAGTCGACTCAACTCGAGACTTGTACCTTAACGACTGCGTTGTCGCCGCGCTTCCAATGCTGTTCTCGCGCGCCGATGAGATACCCAGGCCTGGAGTTGTGGGCCCGCGTTTATTTCAAGAAAAATTCCGCATGTTGTGAATCTCAAGAGAATCTCTATAACCCATCACATCAATCAATCACAAGTCAAGTATACAACCCATCCCTCTCTTACACAAGTCTTACCTTAAATCAACTTTCTCTCTCTCCACCCATCCCTCTCTCATCCAAAATTCAACCAAGCCCATACCCTCCATGTCATTTTCTTACAACATCCATTCCTTCTATCCTTTTCATCCCATCACCTTCTCTCTCCATCTCATTCCATCCCAAGCTTCCATGAGAGAAAAAATTCTAAGGAGAGAAGAGCTCAAAGAAGGCCCACCTCCCTACCACCCAATCTCATCATCCAACCCTCTAAAATCAATCCCAACCATTGAATCTCATCCCTTGGAGCTCTAGAACTCATTGGCGGAAGAAGAAGTCCAAGATCTAAGGTGGGTGATTTGAGGATATCTACTGTTAATTTTCATTTGAGGGCCCACTTATGATGAGACCCATTTTGATGTATGTGTTGTAAACAAAGAGGGGCCCATAGTGACTGGGTCCCTCTACTACGCCGTCTCTCTCTCCCTTCTCTCTTTCTCTCTTGCTCTCCCTCTCCTTTTATTTTTTGTGATGGAGTATGGCGCACCTGATCAGCCACCCGTGGGGCCCACCCTATTGACATCCAATAAGTGGCTGGACGGTCCAACACTGTTGGCACCATTTAGCAGACCTGGACAAAGTGAAAACATGGATATCAACTTAATCCTAGTTGGTGGGTCCCACATGTGTGGACCCACCTTAATGAATATATTATATATATATATCTGGGTCGTCCATCTACTAGACGGCCAGAAGCTATATAACTGCTGGACTGACATCACCATGTTCTATGGGCCCTGATCATGGGGCAGGTATCATATTTTAACCATCCATGGGACGTGGACCCCTTACAAGCCAACCAGTTGTTGTATTGACGTGGTCCCCTGATCACGGGGCATGTGTTACATTTAGACCATCCATCTATGTGGGCCCCAATAGCATGCAGCTGTTGTGATGATGTCAGCAAGTTCTGTGGGTCCCGCATAATGTATGCATTCATTCCATGTCATTCATCTATTTTATGTTCAGGCTATCCGTTCAGGGCCTGGACAGCCCCTGATCACGAGGTATGCATTAAATCCATACCGTCCAGCCATTTGTACATATCATTTTATGGAATTACAAAGAGATGAGATAGATTTAAATTTCAAGTGAGACCCACCCTGCACATGTGGGGGTGCGGCCCACCTTGATATTGTGGCTGTTGTATTAACATCAGAAAGTACTGTGCACCTGACCATGATATATGAATTTTGTATCCACATCGTCCAGTTGATTGGACGGTGGAAGCCACCGTGATGTATTTTATATCAACACCGTCCAACTGTCTGGACGGTGGAAGCCACCATGATGTATTTAAGGCCCATGGATGTGGCCCATTATGACTTATTTAAGGCCCATGGATGTGGCCCATTGTGATGTATTTGAGGCCCATTGATGTGGCCCATTGTGACGTATTTGAGGCCCATTGTGGCGTATTTGTGACCCATTTGGCGAGGCCCACTATGATGTATTTTTAGCCCATTAGGTGAAGCCCATCGTGATGTATTTATGCCCATTTAGCGAGGCCCATTGTGATGTATTTGTGGCCTTTGATGAGGCTCGATGTGTTGTATGAGAGGCCCATATGTGCGGCCCAATATGATATATTTGTGACCCATTTGGCGAGGCCCATTATGATGTAATTGTGGCCTAGGTATGAGGGCCGATATGATGTATTTGTGACCCATGAGTAAGGCCCAATGTGATGTATATATGGCCCATGTGAGGAGGCCCATTGTGATGTGTTCGTAACCTTTGATGAGGCGCGATGTGATTTTTGAGTGGCCCATATGATGAGGCCCATTTTGATGTATATTAGGCCCTTGTGTGAGGCCCATTATGTTGTATGTGAGGCCTTGTGTGAGGCCATGGGCCCCACTATATGTTAAGATCTATGCGGACCACTCCTTGGGAGCAATGTTGGTTAAATGTCCACATTGATGGGTAATGATGGTTAAACGTCCACATTGTGACCGTCCCTTTGGCCCTTGTTAGGCCCATTCTCATCCTTCTCTAAATGGGTTGACCCTAACCATTGGGCCCCATTGATATGTACATGATCCATCTATTCATATTGGGATAACTCATAATGTTGGGCCCCCATTAGTTGGTAGTAGGATTGTTTTAATCTTAGAATCCATCTATGGACCCCGCCTTGTATATAGGCCTGTTATCGACACCAATTATGAGTATGCTTAGCATATCATCATGATACATGCCCATACGCATCATCTGCATGCTTGATATGAGATGTCGTTGACCATTGCATATGCCATTGGGTAGGTTGTTATGGGACTCCTTGATAGGCGGAGATTGTCTCACATAAGCACACGGTATGCATAGGATTGATGTATATCTGGATTATATGACTCATGCATCTTGCATTGTGTGTTGTGTTTACTGTATGCCCTAGCGACATCTAGGCCATAACCTCTATAGGAATATCATGGATGGTAGGATTGGACACCAGAAATACTATTATTAGCATCAGGGTATCATAAATGTCCTTGGGTGAAAATCTCTAAACCCGATGGTACCAGAGGATGACTCCAATGTCGAGACCGAGTAGATATATGAGCGAACGAGGACCGAATACTAGGAGGCCACGTCTCCCACTATGTCGGGGTCTGTTAGAAGGGGGTGTGGCCTTACCCACTTGAGGGTAGAGGCAATTGTTAGGCTGAGTATGACCAGCTCATAAATGGGTCTGCTATTGACATGTCGGATAGGTATTGGCAGGCTATTGGGTAAGTGAATAGTAAGGTTTCTTACAATCACTTGGATTGCGTGCATGGGAAAGGGGCAGTACCATTTAGAGTGTACTAAACCTTGATGATTATCCAAAGTTAGATCTGTACTAATATTTGATGCTCTATTAATGAACTACATTGATATGTGGATTCGGATGAGGATTGGTATGCTTGAGTTGCATCTCGCATCGTATGGCCTTGGTGTGGCTGACATCATTCACGCCCTGCATCATATGGCTTGATATGGTCGATAGCATTCACGCCTTACATCGCATGGCCATGATATGATCGATAGCATTCATGCCTTGCATCGCATAGTCTTGGTACGACTGATAGTATTCATGAATTCGCCAGCATATTCCGCATTACTCTGATATTGCATTATGAGCACGCGTATATTACACACACACTCTCACCACCCTCTAAGATTTCTATAAGCTTATTCATGATTGATAAGTGCAGGTGATGTCAGGATGCAGCCGTAGCTTAGTAGGAGGAGTGTGCAGTCGAGCTTCATGAGTTTCCATTACTATTATCATTGTATTTCCCTTTATGCGCATTATACCTTAAGTTTTTTATCATAGTGGATTTTGTGATGGTGTCCTGGTTGTTGTTCATGGGTTATGCTTATGGTTATGCTTGTTACGGGATAAATTCTTGCTGAAAAATCTCCCTTCTAGGATCCTAGGATTAGAACCTAGTATATGGGTGCCGGGAGCTGAGAATGGGGTACTATGGAGGCTGTTGGCACCGGATTTTGTGATCGAAAATTTGTGAGCCTGGTTTCTGAGTTTGGGGTGTGACAGGTTAGGCTGGAAGCATCCCTTTCTCCTCACTCGTTAAGTGAGGCCTAATTCTTCGAATGGATTTGTTAAGGTCTTGGAAAGCCTGTAATGTGTTTTGATTAAAAAGCTCCTAATTTTGAATCTGTTTTAAAACCGGATCCTCGTAAGGCTTCTTTTGATTTAAAAGTTGAGATAGAGCCCCTTGAGGGTTAGCTGTTTGTCCATTCCTCCAACTGAAATTGGGATGGTTCCTCCACCTGGGATTATATGTATTTGAGGTGGGTCCACTGAAAGATCTTTTGGTAATTGTTCACGGCATTTGATTGCTCTTTCAATACCTCTTAAAAAGCAGGTATGGTTGGACAATTTTTAATTGTATGTATGTTACAAGCACATATATTGCAAATAACTTCCTTAGCCTTATCCTGCTTAAGTTTCATGGCCTATATTTTCCTTGTGAGGTTAACCACTTTAGCATTTATGTCATCTTCCTCTTTGAAAATATATATTCTGCCCTTCTTCTTTGATTGAATAGGCTTGGAAGTGGTGTTAGGTCTTGGGGAGATGTCCTATGATTGTGCGTTTCAGTGAGTTTGTCAAAGTAATCCCACACATCATCAACATCTTTGTTCATGAATTCCCCATTGCACATGTCTCGACGAATTGGTGCATGGAAGATGTCAATCCTTTATGGAAGAAATTTGTTATGCGCCACGTTTCAAAACCGTGTTGTGGGCATGAACTGACAAGATCCTTGAACCACTCCCAACATTGGAAGAATGTTTCATCTTCCTTTTGGGTGAAGTTCTTGATCGACTTTCTAATGGTGTTCGTCTTATGATATGGGAAGAATTTCTTTATGAACTCCCTTGTCATGTCATTCCATCTGCTAATAGATCATGGATGTATTGAATGCAACCACATCGTACCTTTTTATTTTAAGGAAAAAGGAAAGAGTTTCAACCTAATCGTGTCCTCAGACACATTAAGAAAATATAAAGTGGCTATTATCTCGTCAAATTCTTTCAAGTGTAGATATGGACTTTCAGATTCAAGTCCATGGAACTTTGAAAGGAGTTGGATCACTCTTGGATTGATATCTATATTTCTTATATTTTTTGGAAAAATCATACAGGATGGTGTGCTCACCCCTGCCGGTTGTAAATAGTCTCGTAAAGTATGAGACGGGGGTGCATGATGCACTTCATTCTCATCCTGGGCCTCCTCAACTGGAGGTTAAGGTTGATTTGCAGGTTAATTAGCAACCATCACTTCTATTAACTCTGAGGATCTTAATTGGTGTCTAGTCCTGTGACGGATAGGCAACCCTTCAACTAATCCTCTTTCACTTAAAAGATTTAGGGTGTTATCACAGACCCACTTGGGCATGAGACACTCTCAACTTTCAAGTACAAATTTTAGCCTAAAATCTAAGAATTGAAAACTATAGCAAATAAGAAGTAAGAGAGAGAGAGAGAGAGAGAGAGAGAGAGAGAGAGAGAGAGAGAGAGAGAGAGTTAGCAGAAAGAAGATGCTAGGTTAGGATCCTATAAAACAGAGAAGAAAGTTAGTTTCTAAAAACAAAGCAGAAAAATTCCTAACCTAAGAATAAAACAGAAAGTTAATCCTAATCTGAAAATAATTATAAAACTAATTAAATTCAGAAAAACACAATTGTAGTCCCCGGCAACAGCGCCAAAAACTTATTCATAACCCCAAGTGCAGGGTTGGGATGTACTAATAATCTCGGTGAGACCTAGGTCAAATCCACAGGGACTAATCTTGTACGTTTCTGAAAGTAACTAGAACTAGAATTAGAAGAAGATGTAAATCTAAATCTAAATAATTGGAAAGATTAATTGTGAATGATGTAATTGAAACTTATGAATTTAAAGGTGGGAACTAGGGTGCCAAGGATCCACTTGTAGCTATTAAGATGCTACCTTACTTGATTCAAGAGATCCAATTTGGAATTAGAGTCCCATCTTATCCAATTGGAAAGAGAGATGATCAAATCTTTGAACTTCTCATTGATCCAACCTAAATGGAAGAGTATTGTGAAGATTTGGAAGGGATTTCGTAACCAAACCATGCTCAGATGACAATAGCAAACAATAAGATTTACCAATCCCGCAATCTTAAATAAGAAAAGAAGATACTGAAAGCTATTGCAGTGTCTACTATAATTTGAGTCACAATAAACCATTGAAAATTGAAAATATTCCTTAAAATTAACTAGAAATCAATGAAGTTCAACATAAACATGAATCAAGTAAAGTAAATATCCCAATCACGCTACAAGCTTCATCTCTTAGTCATAGCTAAGAGGTTTAGCCAACCATAGATATGTTTGAACTAAGAACTCTTAAATAAAACATATAAACAAACTAAGGAAGAAGAAGAAAAAACTCTTGGCGCTGGCTCTCCATCCTTTTGATCCACTCCTTAAACCCTAGAAGATGCTTTAAGCATCTTAGGAACTCCTATTTATAGTTGAGGAATCCAATTTTTGCACCGAGTTGGAAAAGTCCAGAAACCACCTCAAATTTACATAGTCCGTGCAAAATTTGCATAACCCTCGACTAGTCAAGAGAAATCTTCAATTGGTCAAGGGTCATCTTCGACTAGTCGAGATTCAGGCAAATTTAAAAGATAATGTTACTAGAGTTCAAGCCGAAGTTTCTTAGGCTAGTCGAACTAGAACTTGGGCTAGTCAAACCAAAACTCTACCTAGTTGAATTTCACGTGTATTCCTTTTCTTCACTTCAAATCTTCGATTCTCTTCATTCCTCACTTGGTTTCCTTGGATCTTTGGCATACGAATTCTTCAATCTTAGTCTTCTAAGATACATCCTTTGCCTTGGTGATTCTAGAGCATCAAACCCATGCTTTTAACTTTCTTTTCAATTCAAACTCTCAGATTCACCTTGCAATACAAACATGTATAAAATATACTCATTAAGCATGTTCATAAAACCAAGATATAAATATGGGGAAATAAACAATGTTTGACACTCAACATAAGTCTTTTGATTGAATGAGGCTTCATAAATTGAAAATGAACCCCATGAAATGTGCTTTTGGGGTATTGTCCAGTAATTTCTTGGGATTCCTTGTACATCAGAGAGGAATCAAAATTGATCAGAATAAGACTCAAGCCATGATCGATGCGAGGCCACCAGGGAATAAGGCCAAGTTACAGAAGTTTCTAGGCCACCTAAATTTCTTATGACAATTTATATCTAATTGTGCAGGCAAGACTAACATCTTTTGTTCATTGTTGAAATTGAAACATGGGGCTAAATTTCTATAAGAAGCAGACATCAACTGACTTTTGATCACATCAAGGAATATTTGATGAAGCCACTCATGGTAGTGCCTCCTATTAAGAATCAGTCACTTAAATTGTACATAGCTGCCTCCATAGGATCGATCGGAGCCCTCTTAGCCTAGGAGGACGATTCGCAAAAAGAAACAGTAATCTACTATTTGAGTCAAGTGTTGCTTGATGCAGAAACACGGTATTCGGCTATGCATTACTTGTTGGTTGAAAGAGATAATGTAGTCTCAGTTATTGATTTAATCAAATACATGTTAAATCAGTCTATTTTAAGTGGCTGAATTGGTATTATCCAAGTTTGACTTACATTATAAGCCCCAGAAAGCGGTAAAGGGTAGAGCCATAACAGATTTTTTTGACTAGCCACCTGTCAAATTGAGAGGAACACATCCCGCTAGGTATTGTGGATTCATATGTTATGCAAATCATGCCTTGGATATTAGTCTTTGATGGGTCGAGGACCCATGACACATCTGGGACTAGTATAATACTGGTTGCTCCCAATGAAAATTGACAAAAGTTTGCATTTTAGTTAAAATTCGAGTGCACTAACAATCAGGATGAATATGAGGTTATGATAAGTGGCTTGAAAATATTGTTGGAATTACATATGAGGGACATAATGATCATCAGGTATTCACAATTGGTGATAAATCAAATGGTAGGTTTGTTTAAGTGCACTAGCCCATCTTTGTTACCATAATATGCGGTGGCTATCCAATTGCTCGAACGATTCAATGACGTCCAATTGATGTATGTCACTCGAAACTACGATGTGGAAGCCAATGAAATCACGCAAATGGTAGTAGGACTAAAATATGGAAGAGATTGGCTGGTCGGTCAATTATAGTTCAAAAAAGATCGTTGCCTTCTATCTTCTGAAGAGGAAGCATAGCGGAAGTTTGTCTGATTAATGCAAAAGGAGAAGATTGGAGAGCCCCTTTTATGGGTTGTTTGTAAAGCCCTTGGATCAAGGTCGATAGAAACATGAGAAGATCGGCCGTGAATTATGTCATGGTCGATAACGAACTATACCAAAAGGGGGCCAATGGAGTTTTTCTTTGTTGCTTGTCAAAAAACAAAGTGATGATATTCATGGAGGGGGTCCATAAGGACATTTGCGAGGCTCATCAGGCATGAAGGAAGATGAGGCTTATGCTTAGGTGCTACAGATATTTTTGGCCGAAATAATGGCTGATTGTATTCGGTATGCAAAAGGCTATGAGGCTTGCCAAAGAAATGGGCCAGTCCAACATGTACCTGCGGCCAATTTACATCCTATCATAAAGCCTTGGCCATTTCGAGGATGGGAGATCGATTTGACCGAATAGATTCACCCACCTTAAACTAAGCTAGACATGTTCATCGTCATAGCGACTGATTGCTTTACCAAATGGGTTGAGGAAAAACCTATGAGGAAGGTCGGTTACGAATACATTATTAGTTTTATAGAAGCCAATATCATTCATCACTTTAGTGTGCCAGAACCTATTACTATTGACCGAGGTGATGCATTCATAGCCAAAGAGACACGCGTTATGGCTAACCGATATGGTATAAAGATCCTTCACTCGACCCCATATTATGCCCAGGCTAATGGCCAGGCTGAGGGTAGCAATAAGGTAATTAAGAATATTTTGAAAAAAATGATATGAGGGAATCCACGACAATGGCATCTTAAGCTATCCGAGGCCTTTTGGACCTACAAGATATCACCTTGTACTAGTACAGGGGTTAGCCCATTTATGCTGACTTACGGGTATGAAGCGGTTTTACCTCTGGAAATTATGGTCTCGTCATTACAAGTTTCCCATCAATCTTAATTAAACCTGCATGAATTTACAGAAGCAATGTTGGTCGAGCTTGAGGGACTGGATGAGACTCACATCAAGGCATTGAATTCCATCATGGCCAATAAAGTGGTTATAGCCTAAGCATACAATAAAAGGGTTAAAGGAAAAGCCTTCAAGGAAGGAGATACAGTTTGGAAGATGATCCTTCCCATCAGTCAGAAGGACCGAGCGCTAGGAAAATGGTCTCATACATAGGATGGACCATATACCATCGAGCAGGTCCTAAGGGTAGTAGCTTATCTCCTTAAGGATTTAAATGGAAATGTCACCCTAGTACCTATAAATGGCTGATTTTTAAAATAGTACTTCCCTCCATTATGAGAGGTCATCAGAAATTGGGTCGAGCCAGTTCAGTAGGGAAGATAAAATTTGCAGTTAAATAAAAGCCCTGAACATGGGGGCCTAATAAATATGCTTAAAATAATTGCCTGGAGGCCATAAGTTTTTACCCATGCTGGGTAAGATATAAGAAAAAGAAGAAAGAAAGAGAGGGGTCGAATGACAGGAGCTATCCCTTAGCCCATTTTGCTTGAGCGAAAGCTCGAGTAGCATCAAGATTTACTTCCCTCGCCCTGTTCCTCCTCTCGCTCCAGGATGCTTCCTAACTCACAGCATCTCTAGACACATTTGATATAAGCCTAGCGGTGGTTAATGTCAGCCAGCTCTAAATCGGCCGAGTGCTTTTCACCCCCACTGACTTTAGTGCGCCCTTGTTAGAGAACTATTTAGGCCTCCATGAATGCAACAAGCTTAGCACTCTCCGGACAATCACGGTGGGGGTAAAGCCTGTGGATGTTAGCTAAGTCGTTGAGGAGTTGATCGAGTGAGCGCTTCAGACTTCGCAGCGTCTATTGATTGAACTCATTATCACAAGTCCAATGTAAGGAGTTCTTCCAGGCTTCCTGATAACGGGACGGTAGAGCCCCGCACTCAGCAATGACGACTGAGAACCGGTCCAAAGCAGCTGTACAATGCTCAATCTTCGCATCCGCTGTCACATATTCATCTTTGAGTCATCGGAGTTCAAAGAAGACATTCAAAAACTCCTGGGGAGACAGTTCTCAGGAATGTTGTTGATATTCCAAAGAAAGGAAAAACGTTCGTCTGTTGAGGAGGAGCATGAGAAGGCTTCTATACCTTTGTCGATAATCTCTTCCAGAAGTTTAAAGGATGAAGTGAAGTGATCCATTGGAGGTGTAATTTCTCTTGTAGTGGTGGTGATTAAGATTAGCTTGTTTAATCCTGTAATGACCCTAGAAATTTTGTGCTAATCTTTCCTTAAGTAGTTGTTTTTTTTGGGGTAAGTAGCGCTATACTCGATTGCTTGTGAAAATTGCTTCAATCACTTTAAATTAGATCTGCATGACTCAAAACCTGTAGAATAGTTAGCGCTATGTTACTCTGAAATCTGGGATCCATTGCTAAATCCAGTTGTTCTAGAGAATTTTTGGAAGATCTAGATCGAACCTGGATCGCGCGTCGAAAGTCTGATAGCGATGATCTTAGGTTGCTGTGGTCACCATGTTGGGCTTGACCATCATCTCGAAAATCAAGTCCATGTGATGTTCTGGGTCGATTTGTTTGAGTTCGGAGTGAAGAGTGTGAGAACGGTTGGAAATTTATTAAGCTTTTATGAAATCTGAGTCGTGTCGCTTGCGTGACGATTTTAAGCTATCTGACCGTTGGATTCTGACCCAATTTCACCCTCTGATCAGGGAAGGTGGCTCAGGCATGTCCTTGTGCTTGTGGACCTGATCGAGATTCTGTAACCGTTGAATTGAGTGTGGTCCGCCACGGCTGATCTGAAGATCTGGTTGGTACGAAAACTCAGCTTGACCTAGATCCATGGTCAATGAGCTTAAGTCCGACCTTTTGTGGTAATAGGCCCACCGGAAGTGCTTCGTTGGATCGTGAGAGGTTGGTTTTGGTTATACCCTAAGTATACCTTGGCCCTGGGGTTATTTTCATCAATATTAGGCCTATTTATAGACCTTAAAACCCTAGCTCTCTTTTCCATACGAATTTCTCTAACCCTAGCTAAGAAAGAGAGTGGAAAGAGAGAGAAAGTGAGAGAGAAGTTGGTGAATCATCTTAGATTCTTTCCTGTTCTTCTTCATCCTTTAACCTTCACTTTGAATCGTTATTCTGGCAATTCTGAGTTCATCTTTGGGTAAGTTAACCTAACCCTAATCTGTGTTAGAGCTTAGAATAGTCTTGGTGTTGTTGTATCTCATTTCTATTCTTGCTTTAGGATATTCTATCGCCGTTGACGAAGACATATCGTCTGAAATCAGTTCGGTGTTCTTTTCTGGCTTAAGGTGCGGACTTTAAGTGTATAGGTTATGGTTTTCAAGGCTTTCAATGCCAGTTAATGATTTATTCTTGTTATGGATGAGATTTCACATGCCAAATGTTATGTTTACTTTGCGTTCTTAATATGCATGTGTTATATTGAGATTTGTGTATTCTATGTGTATGTATAAAGTACCGTATGCATATAAAATATGAACGTGTGATTGCCATGATTATTTGTTGTGTATGTATGCTAGATGTATGTGCGACAACTCCTTGGCAAAAGGAATTGTCCAAATGTGTGTATTTCAACATATGTCATGTATGTTGTATTATGTATTCTAAGTGTTTGTAGAAATGTCTGAATGATCTAAAGTGTGATATTTGAACCTAGTATGGGCGTTGAGGAGCAATTCTCAATTCCCCCACTAGTGTGTATGATTTCCTTCTTGTTACTTACATTCCTTGTTGTTTAAGTTCAAGCTTTACTTATGCTTACACTAATGTTAAGTTGATATTCTTTAAATGCTTGAGTACCACATGATTTAAGTTGTTGTTTCATTACTGTTCTACATTTAATACGAATATCTGTTGTAGTGTAATGTGTTTGGGACTATGAATAGTCCAGGAAATCGGTAATCTGCCTTAAGGTTGTGGCTGAGATTGCTTTCGCCACAACGGATGTAATTAGACGAACCTGAGCCTTATTAGAGTTGGCGGCAATAGTTTGGCCACGCGGAGTGCTTGCGCACTCTATGTTGTTCGACCCAACGTGCGCTCGTGCTAGTCGAGTTCGTCAAGTAACCCGATTGTCCGATGTATGTTCACCATGTATGGATGCTACTATTTGAATCTAGGGTACCGAACTTACCAATGAAATCCTATTAACCATGGTACCTTAATCTGCTAAGACTCATGAGCCGGACATGGTGGTATGGGACACTATGGTCGAGTTGTCGGCCTACGCTGGGGTGACGAGCCTCCCCGTAGTGACCAGTGAGCAATCAAACTCGTGAGCCGATTATGGTGGTATGGGACACTATATTCGTGCTGTCGGCCTACATTGATTGGTGACGAGCCCTTTGTAGTGACCTCGAGCATGCCCGGATACTGCATTGAGGTGACGAGCCTTAGTGTAGTAACAAAGGTATGATAGGCGTGCATTGATTGGTGACGAGCCCTTTGCAACGACATGAACCCATATGATCGTATGAGATGCCTAGGATTGACGACCCTAGAATGGATCACTGTTTGGATGGTGATATGAGGAAGGTATCTTAGCTTCCCAATCCTGCTGTATGAAAATGACTAATAACAACTTGGTAATCATGATCATGCACCGCATTTGCATGTGCTTTGTAGATGTGGCGCACTTTGAGGCGATGTCATGCGTAACGTAAGATGAAGATGCTGAGGGTGTACGCGTGAGGGCACGCATCATTCTGCATGCATCCTTGCATTAACAAGAGTACTTAGGACATGTTTAATTGTTCTGCTTTATCATTACTGTTTGATTGAACTGATAACATGTTAACCTATGCTTTATTGTTCTACTGAGTTGATCACTCACTCCCACGTTCTGGGGCGGTGTTAAACACCCACCAGACTCTTCTTAGGTTCTGATGTTGCAGATGTGGATGCGACCTCTGAGGCAGAGTGGGAGATGGATGATGATGAGGCTGCTTTCTCTTTTATGTAGTTTTTAGACGGGTTCTAGCGAGCCTCGTTCTGATGCGCGGGATACTGGGATTTCTTTTGAAAATTTAAATGATGTAATTTACTACTTGTAATTTTAATAGCAACACTTACATTACGACCTGGTATGTGTATGTATTTCAGGGATTTGCACTTGTACACATATATTTCTATAAGTCTTCCGCTTGCTTTCTTCACTTATCCCTGAATTATATTTGTGTTTTGGCTTAATCTATTCCATGTTTTATGCACTAATACAGATAACATACATCTATCATTAAATATGTTGCATAAGTGATGTTTTGGAACTCGAGAGCTGAGTTATGCTCGACCCTCGAATTTTAGGGCGTTACAAGTTGGTATCAGAGCATGATCTGGATTAAACCGGACTTGGGTTATGGTCACACACCGCACGTTGTCGCCACTTAGTGTATTGGGTGCGTGTCTATCGTAGAATGTGTGTTTGTGCTCCGTAGCTTCTATCGGCGAAAGTTTCCTGAAAACGATCGCTGAGATCGAGTCTGTGCTCTCTCCTGATCACACACAGCGACCCGAAACCTTTCCTAGACCATCTATTAATGAGTCTAGATGGCCTATCTTGGCATTTCAACCCTTCAACCTTCAAGAAATCTCTGTTTCAATCAGATTTCTGCCTGAATGGCCCGATAGCCGTCGAACCAAGCAAAGGGGCCGATCGGGGCATTTCTAGTGGGGCCCAGGGGGGAACCACATCATTTGGAGAATGGAAGACCAGGAGGACCTCGCCCAAACGGCGAGGCATCACCAGAAGGTCTAGAGACCGGCGATGCCATTGTCAGCTCGGCGAGGCCTCGCCGATTAGCGGGCCAAGCCGGGCGACGGGCGCGGGTCGATGCATGTTTGGCCTTGTGTGGCCCACCCCTTCACGGTTTGCTGTTTTAAACACCTTCTATACCCTACTTCCTTCATAATTCTCCCTCCCAAGCTCTCTTTTCTTTCAAGTTTCTCTCCAAGCTTCTCCAAATCCTCCCCAAATCTTCTTCTTTCATTTTCGTGCAAACCCCATCACCCCACCTCAAAACCTTCACCTCCCATTGCTATTTATCTTTTCTTTCCTTCTCATTTGAGCTCTCACATTCTCTTTGGGGCTCTCAAGTGTGTGGAAGTTTCCCATTCTTCCTATTTCTCTCTTTCTCTCATTTCTCATGGCCCTCTTTGAGTTTATCACGGCCATCTTTTCCATTTCCTCCCTTCTTTCTTTGATGGGGAAGAAGAGAGCGCCCGTGGATGAAGTCGGGCTTAGCTGCCCAACCCATACACGGAGGCCGAGAGGTGCTGCTGCGAGCACGTCCGCCACTCGTGAATTCCAAACCAAGCGGGACCTCGATCCTCGAGCTCCCATTGGTAGAACTTTGTTGGCGAAGCTATTGCATGGAGTCTATGAAGGCCGTAGAGTCCTTTTTGAGGCTCATGTTGATCCGCGGCTGTATGACGAGTTTCTGTTGTTGGAGTGCCTGGAAGGGGCTGGTTGGAGTCCCTTGGTTGAGGGCGAGTATCGCGCGAATGCAAGTACTGTTCGAGCTTTTTATGTCAATATTTGTGATCCTTCGCTGGAGCCTCTGCAGTTCAAGATCCCTTGTGGTAGTGGTCGGGAAGCTACAGTCAACGTCGCTTTGATATCCCGACTCCTGAATGTGCCACTTGGTGACGTGCATGCCAGCGAGAAGAATTTGAACAGTATGCGCGAGAGGGATCATCGCACTCAATCCTTTTGTGGTCGTCTGGTCGAATGGCAGCCAATAGGAGTCTTCTAGCTACCAACATGACGGATGACTTCCATTTGCTTCACCACATATGTACGTTCAATGTATATCTAAGGTGGAGCAACCGCAGCGAGTGTACGCGCCTGATGGTGGATTTCTTGTATCAGGTGGGGCAAGAAGTGAAGTTGTGTGTGCCGACGTACATCTTGCGCCAGATTATTCTCATCGCTCGTTCGACTAGGAGGACCGAATCGCTTCCTTTTGGTCGCCTCATTTGTAAGCTTGCTCATGAGTTTGGCTATAGGCTTGGAGCGGAGAAGCCGGTTCCTGTTCGTCATATTCGCTTGATGACCCTTAAGCAGATGGAGATTGGTTCTGGTCGACATGCCTCAGAGAGTGAGGATGAGTCAGAGAGCGATGATGAAGAGAGTTATGCTGAAGGTGGTGCTGAGATTGAGGAAGAAATAGAGCAGGACAAGGAAGAGGATGAGGCACAGGATACGAGTGATAGCTCTTCTCCTATGGCGCTAGAGCAGAGCGCAGAGCAGACTGCCAGAGATGCCCGTATTGCTTGGCTTAAAGAAGGGCAGGCTGTTCTACGCCAGGATATTATGGATCTTCGAGGCCTTGCGAAGCATAAGTTTAAGAAGATGACTCGAACTCTGAAGTCTATCCTGTATTGCTTGCAGGATAAGGGTGCCCTGCCTCCATCTCCTGATTCCGACGAGTAGTATCGTTGTGGTCGTCCTTTGCTTTGTTTGTTATTTTCTTTCTGTGTATAGCCGTTGTTGGCTTTGTAGTTGGAGTTGTTTGTAGTTGTTGTGGTTGTTTGAAGTGTTAGATGTTGTAGTTCACATGCTTTCCTAGTCGTGATTCATGTAATGCTGCACTACTTGTATTGCGATGATTTTGTTAAATGGAATGCATGTTGTTTGTCTTTGGAGTTGTGCTGTGAATGCTGTGTGGATGGATTATGTGGATGTAGAATCTGATAGGTTGTATCCTCTGTTGAATGTAGGGATGCCTCCTAAGGGTTCGAAGACTTCGGCCAGTCTCTCTTTGGTTGAGTCGCTTGCTGGGGTTCCTTGAGCGATAGCCAGACGGATCCACAGGTGGGCCCGTCTCATGCCGGTGTTGGGCCGACACCTATGACTCCTCCAGTCACGCCTTCGGTTCTTAAGCCAAGTCGTGCATCTTCGTCTGCTCCGCCTGCTGATAGGTTTGAGCAGATGATGCTGTTGATGCAGCAGCAGCAGATTTAGCAGCAGCAACAGCAGCAGCAGGAGTTCCTCTCTTCCATGGCTGGCATCTTTGCTCAGTCAGTGGGGGTGACTCCACCTGCTTCACCTATGCCTCCATCTGGGAGCGCCAGTGCCAGAGGCACTTTTGAGCGATTCCAGCGCTTGCGACCTCCTACATTTGCGGGTTCTCATAGACCCGAAGAGGCCGAGTATTGGATCGATCGCATCTCTAAGATGCTGAGACCACTGCACTGCTCTAAGGTTGAGCAGGTTGAGCTTACCTCCTTCATGTTTAAAAGAAGGCCAGTCTGTGGTGGGACAGTGTTCTTCGTACTATCGAGGAAGGTTTTATGTGGTCGTGGTAAGCGTTTGAGGCACGCTTCCACGAGAAGTATTTCCCGGTTACGTACCGACATGAGAAGGAGAGTGAGTTCCTTCACCTCCACTAGGGAGGGCTATCGATGACGGAGTATGAGAACCGGTTCACTGAGCTGGGTCGGTATGTGCCCTTAATTCTAGGCAATCCACCGATGAGGATACGGCGTTTCTCTGAGGGATTGAGACCTGAGATCCGATCGAAGATTTGCTGTGCTAGCATTTCTTCTTATGCGGAGCTGGTGAGCATGTCCTTGCGAGCAGAGCAGGATGGGGAAGGTCATCCCGCATGCGAGCACCGATGGTTCCTCCACCGAATCGTCAGCAGCAGGCTCGAGTTCATGCGCTTTCAGCTGAAGCGCCTATGTCTGACTTGGTGCCGAGATCCTTCGAGGTGACAGCGCACATTGAAGGTATTCCCGTTTCTATGTTGGTGGATATAGGGTCCACTACTTCTCTTATATCTTATGCGGCAGTTAGGCGTTTGGGTTTGAGATCTGTTCCTATGCAAGGAGTGATGCTTACTACCGCTACGGGGATTTCCTCTGCTTTGGGTAAGCGTTGTATGGATTATTTGGTCGATCTAGGGAGTGGATCGATCCAGGTTGATTTCTTTGTCGCACCTCTTTATCATTACGATGTTATTATGGGTATGGATTGGCTCACGAGAATGCGAGCTGAGATTGATTGTGAAGTAAGGTCGGTGACCATCCATGGACCTGAGGGCGAGACAGTTACTTTCCCAGTTTAGGTCAGTTACCCTTTTTGTATTGATTATTATTCTTCTCTGTTGGAGAGTATGGCTGAATCGGCATTAGTTAGCACGCCGGTAGTTCGGGAGTTTGAAGATGTGTTTGAGTCGATTCCTGGATTACCTCCTCAGCGTGAGATTGATTTTGTTATCGACCTCATGCCTGGTGCGGCGCCCATTTCATTACCCACCTATCTTATGCCTCCGAGTGAAACAGAGGAGTTGAGGAAGCAGATAGATGGTTTACTGAATTTGGGTTTTATTCGGCCTAGCGTGTCTCCTTGGGGAGCACCTGTTTTGTTTGTGAAGAAGAAAGATGGTTCCTTACGATTGTGTATTGGTTATCACAGGTTGAATTTGGTAACTGTGAAGAATAAGTACCCTTTGCCCAGGATTGATGATCTGTTTGATCAATTGAAGGGGGCACGGTACTTTTCGAAGGTTGATCTGCAGTCAGGGTATCATCAGTTGCGTGTCAAGGATGGGGACATGCAGAAGACCACTTTCAGGACTAGCTTTGGTCACTATGAGTTCCTTGTGATGTCGTTCGGTCTGACGAACGCACTGGCCGTGTTCATGGATCTGATGAACAGGGTGTTTCGGCTATTCTTGTTCCGATTCATCATTGTCTTTATCGATGACATCTTGATTTATTCGGCGAGTCATGAAGAACAAGAGGATCACTTAAGAGCGGTTTTGGATACTCTCAAGAAGAATCAACTTTTTACGCAGTTCAAGAAGTGTGATTTCTGGAAAGAGGAAGTCAAGTTCCTGGGACATGTGTGGGATAGCCGTCGATCTTGCTAAGGTAGCTACAGTGCAGGACTGGAAGCAGCCTGGTTCAGTTACTGAGGTAAGGAGTTTTCTAGGTCTTGCAGGCTATTATCGATGCTTCATTCAAGACTTCTTGAAGATTGCCAGACCGTTGTCGCAGCTGACACGGAAGGATTTGAAGTTTGCTTGGAATGAGAAGGCAGAGTTAGCTTTTCAGGAGCTGAAGGACAAGTTGACGTCCGCCCCTATGCTAGTATTGCCAGAGCAAGGGGTTAAGTATATTATATATACTGACGCCTCTCGCATTGGCCTGGGTTGTGTCCTTATGCAGAAGGGCAGGGTGATTGCTTATGCTTCGCGTCAGTTGAGGAAACACGAAGAGAATTATCCTACGCACGACCTGGAGTTAGCAGCTGTAATATTCGCATTAAAGCTCTAGAGACATTACCTCTATGGTGAGGAGTTCGAGCTCTTTTGCGACCACAAGAGCCTTAAGTATATTTTCACGCAGCGTAACTTGAATATGAGGCAGCGCCGATGGATGGAAACATTGAAGGACTTTAAGTTCGATGTTTCTTACCATCCGGGCAAGGCGAACCTTGTGGTAGATGCGTTGAGTCGCAAGAAGGCTATTGAGTTTACGGCTCCGCTGATGATAGCAGAGTGGGATATGTTGGAGTTTGTGCGAGATTTTGAGCAGAAGCTTACGGTGGTTGAGCCGTATGAGGTTATCGCACACATTCGTGTACAGCCCCTTATCGACGAGAAGATCGTTGCAGCTCAGGCAAATGATGAGCTTTTGGTGAAGATGAGGAAGCGGGTTGGTACAGATGAGAACTCCGACTGGAGTGTTAGTTCTGATGGGGGCTTACGTTTTCTTGGCCGGTTATGTGTTCTTAACATCCCTGACTTGAGACGGGAGGTTCTCGAGTTAGCCCATAGTTCTAAGCTTGCGATGCATCCAGGTAGCACGAAGATGTATCAGGATATGAGAAGATCTTAGTGGTGGGACAATATGAAGGTCTAGATTACTGAATTTGTTTCTCATTATCTCACGTGCCAGCAGGTCAAGGCAGAGCATCGCCGACCTCCTGGGTTGTTGCAGCCCATGCCCATAGCTGAATGGAAGTGGGACTTCATCTCTATGAATTTTATTTCTGGGTTGCCGAGAACGAGGAAGGGATATGACTCTATTTGAGTGATAGTCGACCGATTAAGGAAGTAGGCTCATTTCTTACCGATCAGAGTCACAAACTCTGCAGACAAGTTGGCTAGGTTGTATATCAAGGAGATAGTACGTCTACATAGAGTTCCCCTGGAGATTGTGTCTGATAGAGACACGCGTTTCACATCTATCTTCTGGACTCGTATTCAGGAAGCGATGGGTGTGAAACTGAAGTTCAGCACCGCGTTTCATCCGCAAACTAATGGACAGACGGAACGCATGAATCAGGTCCTAGAAGACATGTTGCGAGCTTGTGTTTTGGATTTCAAGGACAGTTGGGATGATTGTCTTCAGTATGCAGAGTTCGCGTATAATAACAGTTTCCAGGCGAGTATCGGCATGGCTCCCTATGAGGCGTTGTATGGTCGCCCGTGCAGAGCACCGCATTGCTGGGCAGAAATTGGTGAGCGTAGTTTGCTTGGCCCGAAATTGGTGCAGGTGACTTCAGAGAAAGTTGACATCATTCGACGTTGACTTCTGACAGCCCAGAGTAGGCAGAAGAGTTATGTAGATACGAGGCGTCGATCGCTTGAGTTTGAGGTTGGAGACCATGTCTTTCTGAAGGTCTCTCTTATGAAGAGAGTTCTGCGGTTCGGTAAGAAGGGGAAGCTGACGCCAAGATTTATTGGTCCATTTCAAGTTCTGGATCTAGTGGGAGCGGTAGCATACCGCCTTGCTTTGCCCACACCTCTTGCGGGCGTGCATAACGTATTTCATGTTTCTATGCTGAAGAAGTACGTTCCTGATCCTTCGCATATTATCAGTTGGGAGCAAGTGCAGTTGAGTGAGGATGCCACTTATGTACTACGACCGACGCGTATTCTCGACAGGAAGGAGCAGGTATTGCGTAGCAAGGTTATCCCTCTTGTGAAGGTGCTATAGACGCATCATAGTGTGGAAGAGGCTACTTGGGAATCTGAAGCTGAGGTCAGGAAGAGCTACCCTCAGATCCTTGAGGAATATGAGAAGGTATGAATTTCGAGGATGAAATTTTCTTTAAGGGGGGTAGATTGTAATGACCCTGGAAATTTTGTGCTAATCTTTCCTTAAGTAGTTTTTTTAGGGTAAGTAGCGCTATACTCGATTGCTTGTGAAAATTGCATCAATCACTTTAAATTGGATCTGCATGACTCAAAACCTGTAGAATAGTTAACGCTATGTTACTCTGAAATCTGGGATCCATCGCTAAATCCAGCTGTTCTGGGGAATTTTTGGAAGATCTGGATTGGACCTGGACCGCGCGTCGAAAGTTTGATAGTGATGATCTTAGGCTGTTGCGGTCACCATGTTGGGCTTGACCATCACCTCGAAAATCAAGTCCATGTGATGTTCTAGGTCGATTTATTTGAGTTCGGAGTGAAGAGTGTGAGAACGGTTGGAAATTTATTAAGCTTTTATGAAATCTGAGTCGTGTCGCTTACGCGACGATTTTAAGTTATCTGACCGTTGGATTCTGACCCAATTTCACCCTCTGATCAAGGAAGGTGGCCCAGGCATGTCCTTGTGCTTGTGGACCTGATCGAGATTCTGTGACCGTTGAATTGAGTGTGGTCCGCCACGGCTGATCTGAAGATCTGGTTGGTATGAAAATCAGCTTGACCTAGATCCATGGTCAATGAGCTTAAGTCCGACCTTTCATGGTAATAGGCCCACCGGAAGTGCTTCGTTGGATCGTGAGAGGCTGGTTTTGGTTATACCCTAAGTATACCTTGGCCCTGAGGTTATTTTCATCAATATTAGGCCTATTTATTGACCTTAAAACCCTAGCTCTCTTTTCCATACGAATTTTCTCTAACCCTAGCTAAGAAAGAGAGTGGAAAGAGAGAGAAAGCGAGAGAGAAGTTGGTGAATCATCTTAGATTCTTTCCTGTTCTTCTTCATCCTTTAACCTTCACTTTGAATTGTTATTCCGGTGATTCTGAGTTCATCTTTAGGTAAGTTAACCTAACCCTAATCTGTGTTAGAGCTTAGAATAGTCTTGGTGTTGTTGTATCTCATTTCTATTCTTACTTTAGGGTATTCTATCGCCGTTGACGAAGATATATCGTTTGAAATCAGTTCGGTGTTCTTTTCTGGCTTAAGGTGCGGACTTTAAGTGTATAGGTTATGGTTTTCAAGGCTTTCAATGCCAGTTAACCATGGTACCTTGATCTGCTAAGACTCATGAGCCAGACAAGGTGGTATGGGACACCGTGGTCGAGCTGTCGGCCTACGCTGGGGTGACGAGCCTCCCCGTAGTGACCAGTGAGCAACCAAACTTATGAGCCGATTATGGTGGTATGGGACACTATATTCGTGTTGTCGGCCTACATTGATTGGTGACGAGCCCTTTGTAGTGACCTCGAGCATGCCCGGATACCGCATTGAGGTGACGAGCCTTAGTGTAGTGATAAAGGTATGATAGGCGTGCATTGATTGGTGAAGAGCCCTTTGCAACGACCTGAACCCATATGATCGTATGAGATGCCCAGGATTAACGACCCTAGAATGGATCACTGTTTGGATGGTGATATGAGGAAGGTATCTTAGCTTCCCAATCCTGCTGTATGAAAATGACTAATAACAACTTGGTAATCATGATCATGCACCGCATTTGCATGTGCTTTGTAGATGTGGCGCACTTTGAGGCGATGTCATGCGTAACGTAAGATGAAGACGCTGAGGGTGTACGCGTGAGGGCACGCATCATTCTGCATGCATCCTTGCATTAACAAGAGTACTTAGGACATGTTTAATTGTTCTGCTTTATCATTACTGTTTGATTGAACTGATAACATGTTAACTTGTGCTTTATTGTTCCACTGAGTTGATCACTCACTCCCACATTCTGGGGCGGTGTTAAACACCCACCAGACTCTTTCTTAGGTTCTGATGTTGCAGATGTGGATGCGACCTTTGAGGCAGAGCGGGAGATGGATGATGATGAGGCTGCTTTCTCTTTTATGCAGTTTTCAGACGGGTTCTAGTGAGCCTCGTTCTGATGTGCGGGATGCTGGGATTTCTTTTGGAAATTAAATGATGTAATTTAATACTTGTAATTTTGATAGCAACACTTACATTACGACCTAGTATGTGTATGTATTTCAGGGATTTGCACTTGTACACATATATTTCTATAAGTCTTCCGCTTGCTTTCTTCACTTATCCCTGAATTATATCTGTGTTTTGGCTTAATCTATTCCATGTTTTATGCACTAATATAGACAACATACATCCATCATTAAATATGTTGCGTAAGTGATGTTTTGGAACTCAGGAGCTGAGTTATGCTCGACCCCCGAATTTCAGGGCGTTACAAATCCTTAAGTCTTTCTTTTATTGATTAAGGTTTAAAAGGAGCATTTAATGTGCACAATTAGCGAAGTGGCATTTGGTTACTTAGTATTAAAGTAGCCATTACTGGAATCATGGGAAGGTAGCAAGACAAGCGGGCCTTATTTGAGAATAATGACACGAGTTCTAAAATGGTTGAGTGTTGTGCCCACGATCTGAAGTAATAAACGTGCACCACACGATTTTGATGGAGATACACAACCAGGGCGAATGGTTTTTCTTTTTATTTTTTGAAACCATACCCCTTTTAGAGGATGAGCAGCCAATCTGAGCAAATAGAGCTACCCACCTTCGATTAAGCCAGATATGTCCATCGTGATGAACGATTGCTCTATTAAATAGGCCAAGTTATGAGAGGATCGATCATGAATGTTTCACCCTTATAATTGCAAGGAAAATATACATTAAGTCTTTGATCAGTCATGATCATTTTATTTCACTTTGCTGGTTTTAAATTGCATAATTACATAAGATTGGAAAACTTCTCCGATGGTAAGGATTGTATCAAGGACAAGGCTGATTCATTACAAAATGCAGGATTAAGGAAGAAGAGGATGAAGGGGACTAGCCGCTGATGAAGAAGATCATCAAGATCACGATCTTACATCCTCTCTTGACTAGATGTTTCCACCTTCACATGATGTCTCCCAGCAGGTAGTTTTATCTGGGACCCTATACATTACGTTTTATCAAGCCATCTCTCAACAGATTGGTAAAGTCATAGATGGCATAAGACCACAAGCTTCTACTCGACTGATACATGATCAGTCTTACTAGAGATTGAACAGTATTGCTGAAGAGTTGCTGGGAATCTGGTCAATGAGGCCAACCCTATAACATCCTGAATGTTCACGGCCAAAGTTCATACTCGTGCCCGAGGAAACCAGGTGTTAATGATGTATAAATTGGATGCTTTGGAAAATCGCACCTTATTTTTTTTTTCATTTAGATTTGGATCACATCCAGATACATTCAAGAAGGTAACATTCACAAGAATAAAATCAACTGTATTGATTATATTTCATCAGAGTAAAAAAGAATAATCATATGCCCTCTCAATGAGATTTTATTACATTTATTGAGTTCGCAACGGAAGTATAAAACTAATTCATAAATCTATCTTGTCATTCTTTCAATATAATCTTCTATAGGGAAGTAATCCTCTAAGTCTTCAATCTATATGCCACCTGCATCATTTGTGCGGTTGGGAGAGGGTCAATGCCCTACTCATAGTGATGGTTATCCTTTAAGATTAACAATAATTCAAGAGATTTATAAAGGCAAAGTAAAGGGTACTGATACATCTCATACTCCACTAATACATGAGGTATCACTATGCACAAACAGCCTACATGAGATGCAAGCCTAGCATAGTGTGTGCGGCTCATCATACGTAGTGATCATCACAATGTGGAATATAATTTATAAAAAACCCGGCTTGACCCACATCCCATAACTGCGGATATTCGCCGGCATGGCCAACGCTAACGTGGGTTTATGCGAACATCTCAAGGCAACACAACATGTGGTTGTGGGATTTACGTAACACGATGTGTTTATAGAGCAACTATTTGTGACATCTAATCCTAAAAACTTGATGTAACACATATACTGATTTACATACATAGATTGTGCACCACGCCAACCAACTTATGGAATTACGTGTCGACCAAGAGGGCTGCTACCTGTAACGTATTATGTCCATGATAAGATATTTGAATCACTTATTGTGATACCCCTTAACAAATCACTTACACTTATAAAGAATGTGATCTAAATCATGAAAAATATAAACTAAATAATGGAGGTTCTGGAATATCAAGACACATGCCCAAGCCTTAAAGATAGATGGCATAAGACCAATATAATAAAGAGAAGAGTGACAATGGTCAACTCAACAAAGTGGTAATGGCCAATGTGAGGCCCGTATCCTACACCGTATCGTTCCATAGCTTCCGCGGTCCCCCGGTCGAATTCCGGTGACCCGCGATCTATTATCAGCGTTTGCATGTGATCCTGAGTCATGTCTCGTATATCAGAGTTAGCTCGACCCAATACTTGTACCCTTACGATCGCGCTATCATCACGTCTCATGCGCCGAGGCGATACCCGGGCCAGGAGATGTGGGCTTGCGTTCAGTTTGAGGAAAACACCACGCTTTGTAATTTCAAGAGAATCCATCACATCAAATTCAAGTACACATCCCATCACTCCCATCACTCACCCATCCTCAAGTACAACCACCCTCCCCAAAGTCAACTCTCTCTCTTACAACCAAGTACAGTCATCCATCACTCACCATCCCTCTCTCCCATCAATTCTCTCCCATCACCTCTCTCTCTCTCTCACTCTCTCTCCATTTTCAAGCAACCGTATGAGAGGTGTATGTCCAAGCTTTCATGAGAGAAGTTAGGTGTGGCCCACTCCCTACCACCTAATCCCACCCTCCAAAGTCCATCTTGACCGTTGAATCGCATCCCTTGGAGCTCTAGATCGCATTGGCGGAAGAAGGAAAAAGAGATCAATGGTGGGTGTTTTTCTAAGGTTTGATTTGTGTGATTTTGATGATTTGAGGGCTCACTTATGGTGGGACCCATCTTGATGTATGCATTGTTTGAAGAGGGACCCATAGTGGCGGGGTCCCTCTACTACTCACGTCTCTCTCTCTCTCTCTTTTGATGTGTGGCCCACCAAATGCAAGTTTATTCAGACCGTCCATCTATGTAGATCCCACCTCCTTTCGCTACTGAAGTGGCATCATCAAGTAGGTCCCACGTATGATATGTCTGTTTTATCTCCACCGTCCAAATTACTGGACAGTGGGGTCACACCGTAATGTATGTGTTTTATACATACTCTCCATCCTTTTCTGCTGGAATGGTGGGTCCCACTACTGCTGACGTCAGCAAGATCTGTGGATCTCCATGCATGATGTATGTATATCCACACTGTCTAGATTGTCTGGACAATGCTGGACAATGTTTGGATAGTGCTGTCCAATGTTTGAACATGCTGGACAGTGTTTGGACGTGCTGGATAATGTTTGGACATGCTGGACAATGTTTGGACGATGCTGTCCAATGTTTGGACGGTGCTGATTTACATGGACAATGGTTGGATGGTGTTGATTTGCACATCCAATGTTGGACAATGCTGATCATCATTAGTGCCATGTGCCCCATAGAATGATAGTGTACAACGATACACATGTTACACCTGTAACTAATGAAATGACTTTGGTGTGGTCCAAGCCCATTTGAGGCCCATTGTTGTGGCCCATCCATGAGGCCCATCATGATGTTTTTTTGGCCCATGTGCGCGGCCACCTGTTTGTATTTTTTACCCATGTGATGGGGCCCACTTGTTTTGTATTTGAAGCCCATATGATGACACCCGACTTGATGTATACGAGGCCCATTGTGATGTGTATTAGGCCCATATCGTGCAGCCCATTGTGATATGTATTAGGCCCATGTCGCGTGGCCCATTTGATGTATTCAAGGCCTAGATACGTGGCCCATTTGATGCATATGAGACCCATGTGTCGGGCCCACAAGTTATGTATTTGAGTCCCATGTGTAGGCCCACTTGTTGTATATATAAGGCCCATTAATGCCGTCCACTTGATGTATATGAGGCCCATTAGTGCGGTCCATTGATGCAGCCACTTATTGTATTTGAGGCCCATGGGTTGCAGCCCATTATGATGTATTGGGGCCCATGGGTCGTGGCCCATTGAGATGTATTTTCGGCCCATATGGCATAGCCATTGTGATGTTTTTGTAGCCCATTTAATGAGGCCTATTATGATGTGCATTAGGCCCATTAGTTGTAGCCCATGTGATGTATCTGAGGCCCATGTGCAGGGCCCACTTGTTGTGTATATGAGGCCCATGAGTGAGGCCCATTGTGATGTGTTCGAGGTCCATGTGATGCAGCCCATCATGATGTGTATTAGGCCTATATGATGCGGCTCACCGTGACGTGTATTAGGACCATGTGATGCGGTCTATAGTGATGTGTATGTAGCCCTTGTATGAGGCCCAAGCGATGTATATTAGGCCTTTATGTGAGGCCATGGGCCCACTTTATATTTGGCCTTACATGGGCCACTGCTTGGGAGCGATGTTGGTTGAATGTCCACATTGTGACCTTCCCTTAGGCCCTTGTTAGGCTGATTCTAATTTCGATTGTCAAGGCTGATAATCGGTGCTGGTTATTAATACCGATTATGAATATGTAATAGCATAGCATCATGATATATGCTTATACGCATCATCAGCATGTTCTTTATAAGATGTGGTTGACCATTGCATATGTCATTGGGTAAGTTATTTATGGGACTCCCTGAGAGACGGAGTTGTCCCACATCAGTGCATGGTATGCGCAGGATTGATGCATGATTGGACTGTGTGATTCATGTGAAAGTGTTATGTTGATAAACCCTGAGTATTGTCAAATTTTGGTGTGTCAAACCATTTCAAGTTTGTATCTTGATGTGTATCAAGCATGTGTATCTATTCACATTGAATCTTCGACGTCCGTTCTGTTCATGCTGAATTTATCTTGCCAATATCTACAATGAACTTGCCGAGATCTTCAAACTGGAAGAAAGTGAAGACTTAGTGTTAAAGAACATTGCGGTTCAAGATCTGTAACCAGAAAAGTCCAAGAACTCAAGACCTAGTTAAAGACTGTGTTCGGTATGTTGAGTTCAAGCGCAAAATTTAAAGCTGCTGAAGTGGTTGATAGTTTGATGGTTCATATGTTCTATCTCACAACTAAAGTATGATTGACCTAGATTGACCTTAGATCATGATTAGATCATTTCATACTTTCGGTTAGTCATTTTGGTCATTTTATAAGTGTAAAATTTTATTCTTTCGACTAGCCCTATCATTGGCTCGACCAGTCCAAGATTTTTTATGAATTTTTAGAATTTTTCTGTTGGTCTACGACCAGTCCTAGAAACTGCTTGACCAGTCGGGTGAATAGTACTCAACTAGTCGTGCAATGCTAGACTCATTTTTCAGTAAGTAATCTGGACTCACATGACCAGTTGTGTGGTGCCCACGACCAGTCGAGCAGGCCACTCAACCAGTCGTGGGACCCACAAGGCCAGTCATGCAACTGAAAAATCTTATCGCATTAGAAAATTTAAAAATTTGTTTGGATAAGGCCAGTTGTAGCTATCCAAAGGCCAGTCGTGCGAACCGATTTTTCACGTATAAATAGTGCTTGAATTTCAGAGTTTTACATTCAATTCTTATCATTCTTAAGAAATCACTTTGAGTTAATTTTGAGTACATTTAAAGATATTTTGTGCATATTTTAGATTCTTTAAAGTAGCTCTTGTAATTTAAGTTTGAATCTCCATTCCATTCTTATATTAAAAAGAGATATTTGATTTACCCTTTCTTTAAATCAAAATCAATACAAAGCCCTTGTTAATTTAATTAAAAAATCATCTAGACGTAGAACTCTATATACTTGTGAGACTGAACGTTGAACATCCACGTCGTCATCAAGTTGGTTCTACCCGGCTGCTTCAGAATCGTCATACAGATAAGTATTCTATTTTTTTTTGTAATTCAAATCTATTTATTTGGTCTATGAGATTGTTCTAGAAAATCTTTATTTGTGGTTTATCTGAGGTGATCCAGAAAACTTAAAGCGTGGGGTTTTTGAATTGTGTAAGCCCACTTGAAAGACACAATTATAAAGGTTTTACGTGAACCTTGAAAAACCTATTTTGGATTAGTGAATGCTAATATCCCGAGGGAGTGGATATTAGGAGTAGAGTAGTTGTGTGGCTGTTATTTAACAGTTGGTGTACACACAAGCGAACCGGTATAATTCTTTGTGTTTGGTGGATGTGTGGTTTATTTCTTTATCTTTTATGGTTTAAGATTGTGGGATGTATTTGTGGATGTGAATGTTGTAATCTTTATATTTCAGCATTGTGTGGCGAATGTTGTAATAAATTAGTTTCTATTTCTTTCATATCCTCTTCAGTTTGAGTTTTTGATACTCACCTACATTCCAGTAAGGTTGTCATGCCATAAACCATTGGTTTTTAGTGTTAGGTTGTCCTTAGAACCAAGTTTATATCAACCTCTCAATACTTAATTTTTGAGGTTGTTATTTCCTTTGGTTAATTGCATTTATTTGGCCATCTTATTGTTTATATTCTGCTTATTAATTTTTATTTGGTATAGTTATGATCATCCCCCCTCTAAGACATATTGCTCAGCCTTTACAAGTGGTATCAGAGCCTAATAGCTTGTTTATTTGGATTTAATTCCTGAGCTAACCGATCTGAGCATTTAAGATGTCAAATTTTGATAGCCTTTCTACCACTAGGCCTCCACCTTTTGATGGCTCTAATTATGCTTATTGGAAAGGTAGAATGAGAATATTTTTGAGGTCTATTGATGAGAATGAGTGGCAAGCCACAGTAACTAAATGGACTCCACCTACTATTGAAGTTCTAGGCCTTGATGGAACTAAAACTCTAAAGTTACTCCTTATAGCACTTGGACCAGTCTTCAGAGAACTGCGAGTAGTGCCAATGCCATGGCTTTAAATGCAATCACTTGCGCAATATCGCCAGATGAATTCAAACGAATTATATCTTGTGATACTGCGAAATAAGCCTGGGATATCTTAGAAATGACACACGAGGGTACGACTACTATCAAGAAATCTAAACTACAAATCCTCACAACTAGGTTTGAGGAAATACATATGGAAGAAAGTGAAACATTCATGAACTTCTATACTAAGTTGAATGACAAAGTCAACTCTATATGGGATCTTGGAGATAACATCTCGAAAAGGAAAGTCTGTGCAAATTCTACGCTCACTACCTAAAAGGTTCAATTCAAAAGTCACGGCCATTCAGGAACTTCATAATATAGACCATATGCAGGTTGAAGAACTGATTGGTTCTTTACAAACCTATGAGTTAAACTTTAAAGCTCCGAAAGGTAAATCTATAGCCCTTAAATCCTCTAAAAGTATTTCTCATGAAAATAATAATTCTAATTTAGAAACTTCTAAAGATGATATGGACCTTTTAGCTAAAAAGTTTTATAAGATTCTTAAAAGTAAAAAGAGGGTTGATGTTCAAAAACCTGTTGAAAAGAAAAGATCAAGATCTAAAAAATGGAAATTTTCAAGAGATAGCCAATGCTACAACTGCCATGAATATGGGCATCTAGCAAACAAATGTCCTAAAAAGGACAAACCTAAGAAGAAAGGTATGTTGGCTACATGCGATGAATCTTCCTGCTCTGAAGCCTCTTTTGAGTCAGAAGATTCTGAAACCGAGTCGGGTAATGATGTTAAAGCCCTAATGACTCTAGCCAAGTTCACTTTCTCAAATAATGATACAACCAGTGAAGAAAATCTGAGAAGTGATCATGAAAATGAAGAAGATCTTCAGGATGCTTATAATGCCCTATATAGGGAAAATTGTAAAATAGCTGTTAAATTAAAACTACAGAAAGAAAAGTTTTTTAAATTGAAAGAGAATTTTGATAATTTTATTTTGGAAAAATCACGCCTTTCAGATTGCTTTGAAAAAACTAAGTGTGACTTAGATTTCAAAACGTCCCAAGTTGAAAACTTAAAATTTGAAAATGAAAATCTAAAACTAGAAGTCTCTTCACTTTTGAGTTTGAAGGACACATGGAGGTATGCCCAGGGTGACCTTAAATTAGAAAAACTTCTATCTGGATCCAAAAAATGTAGTGATCGATCTGGATTGGGCTATGATAAAAATACTCCTCCCAAATATAAGAATACTCCTCCTAAATTTGTTAAAGGAGAGTCTTCTAACTCAAAAGGGAAAAGTCTGAATCAAAATATTTCTAAAACGACTAAAACTTTTCAGTCTTTAAATCCTAAAAAGAACCATATCAACTATAAAAATTAGAATCGTAATCATTTAGCTGAGAAATTTGTAGACTTGCTTAAGGAGCTCTTAAAATCTAACTCAGTGGGTAGGACGTATAACAATTATAAACAGAAAAAGACCAATTATGTTCCTAAACCCAAAACTGTAGTGAAATGGGTCCCTAAGGTTGCTTGTTTGGTTGCCCACACCGCATTCAAAACCACGAGCCATTCAAAGTGGTACCTGGATAGTGGTTGTTCCAGACATATGACAGGTGACAAAAGTTTGCTCACCAGTCTTAAAGATATGACTAATGGTTCAGTCACATTCGGTGATGGTAACAACTGCAAAATTATTGGCTAAGGTATGGTTCAACTCATTAACCTCCCTCTATTTGAGAATGTTTTATATGTAGAAGGTTTAAAATATAATTTACTAAGCATTTCTCAAATTTGTGATAATAATCACAGTATAAAATTTTCAAATCAAAAATGTGAAATCTTAAATAAGAATGGTTCTGTAATATTAACTGTTCACAGAACTTATGAGAATTGCTATATAATTAGTGACTCAAGCTCATCTAAGCTATCATGTTACATGGTCCATACTGATGAGACCGAACTATGGCATAAGTGCCTAGGACATATACACTACCGCAACTTGTATAAATTGAGCAAAAATGAATTGATGATTTATGCTCATTTGTATCATAATGTTTGTATATATTATTTTGTAATTTTATTTTATTTAAATATATGCAAAATGGGACATTTTCTGTGTTGCATGACCAGTCGAGTACACACTCGACCAGTCGTGGCACAACCAGTCGAGTATGTACACGACGAGTCGTGAAATGCGTGAATGGGGTTTTTATTTTGGGAAAAGTGATTTTTTCTTCATTTCCTTCTTCTCCATCAAACCCATCCACGACTGGTCGAACCCATCTCCGATTGCTCTCCGGTTAGTGCTTCATTTTTTGATTTCCTTGTATTGATCATCCTTAATCTTGATTTTGCTTCTTGTTTCAAGATTTATGGTGGTTTGATAGTGTTTCTACCTTAAAATCTGATTTGTTTGGAATCCTTTCATTCCTTTTTGCAAACCTTTATTTGTTTGCTATTTTGTTGCAATGGAAGGAAGAAATAGGAAGAGAACCACTCGCGGTCTCTCTTCTTCCTGTTCCACACCCACCACCATGCGTCATCTTCGGCCTCCCGAAGAGGATCCCGAGAGTATGCGGGATTTTCGTCTTAAAAATGTTATTATTGAGCGTGTTGTCATTGTTGATTATATTGAGTGCTTCAACATTGTCCTTCTCCTTCAAGCTGTAGGATGAGAAAACATACTATCTTGGGGCGGTCCTGTATACCGATCCATTGTGCAGGGCATGCATGTTTGTATTACTGAGTTCTCTCAAGATGATTTGACATTTACTGTGTCAACTAGAGAAGGTCCAATTAAGGTAGACCGTCATTTAATTTCAGCAATTATGAATATACCTGTTGTTGATAACGGTGTATCCTTATCCACTTTACATGCTAGACCTTCTGAAAATGCTAAACAATTGATTACGAGAGTTATCTATAACATGAATGCAGAATAGAACGGCGGTACTGCGCTCAGCTCCAAATATATGTTGCCCAGATACAGGGTCTCGCATCATATTTTTATTTCAAATGTCTATCCTCGTTCAGGTAACAAGACTGAGTTGACCTCTTTTATGGCCTGCATTATGCATTCTGTCGTAACTTGCATTTATATCTGTCTTCCTTCTCTTATATGTTATCATATTATTTAGTTTCGTCTTCACCCTGGTTATAGCGATATTCCTTTTGCTTATCTTATGATTGCCTTAGCTGATCATGCTTTGATAACTATGCCTGTTGGGGAAGGTTCTATTAATCTCCATCCATTTAACAACTCTAATATCAACAAGATGAACTTGGACTTGACAACTGGTCAAGTTGATGGGAATGCTGGAGGAGATGAAGAAGCTGAAGATGCTGATGCTTTACCTCATGAAGACGTTAATATGGATGATTTATTTGATGAACTTGAATCATATTTTGAGGTTGACCTTGATTATCAGCCTTCTGGTTTCGATGAGAGGTTGACCTTGATTATCAGCCTTCTGGTTTCGATGAAAGCAAGATTCGAATAAACCAAGATTCTCAATTTGTTATATGCGCAAATATATGCAGCTCATTAATAAGGGTTTACATCAAATTGATCCATCTATTCCTACTCCCTCTTAAGGATTTGATTACTTATCTTTTGATTTGTTGGTATCTGTAATAACTTTATTCTAACTCTTTTCCCTATGACTGATTAGATTATATTGTTTAAACTCTTATCTATGGTATTAGTTCAGATACTTTGTTTTATTTGATTTGGATGAGTAGTTATTGATTCTACTTACTCTCTTATTATATTCCTTTATCATTATTCACTTCCTTTGTCATGTTGCGACAAAAAGGGGGAGAATGATATGAGGATATGATAGTTATGATGAATGTGACTAATATTTCTTTTGCAGAGAGCAGTGGATTAAGGGGGAGAGTTGATTATTGTTGATTATATTATTGATTATGGATCATATCATAATATGCTTGTGGAATGTGTTGATTGAATATCTATTGTGCATATTGTAATTTTGGTTTTGTCATAAATTTGACAAAGGGGGAGATTGAAAGTGTTATGTTGATAAACTCTGAGTATTGTCAAATTTTGGTGTGCGAAACCATTTCAAGTTTGTATCTTGATTGGCATTAAGCTTGTGTATCTGTTTACATTGAATCTTCAACGTTCATTCTATTCATGCTGAATTTATCTTGCTGATATCTACGATGAACTTGCAGAGATCTTCAAACTGGAAGAAAGTGAAGACTTAGTGTTCAAGAAAATTATGGTTCAAGATCTGGAACTAGAAAAGTCCAAGAACTCAAGACTTAGTTGAAGACTGGTATGTTGAGTTCAAGCGTAAAATTTAAAGTTGCTGAAGTGATTGATAGTTTGATGGTTCATATGTTCTATCTCACAAGTAAGGTATGATTGACCTAGATTGACCTTAGATCATGATTAGATCATTTCATACTTTCGGTTAGTCATTTTGGTCATTTTATAAGTGTAAAATTCTGTTCTTTTAACTAGCCCTATTACTGGTTCGACCAGTCTTAGAATTTCCTCGACTAGTCCAGGATTTGTTATGAATTTTTAGAATTTTCTGTTGGTCTACGACCAGTCCTGGAAATTGCTCGACCAGTCGTGTGAATAGTGTTTGACCAGTTGTGCAGTGTTCGACTCATTTTTCAGTGAGTAGTCTGGACTCACACTACCAGTCATGTGGTGTTCACGACCAGTCGAGCAGGCGTGGGACCCACAAGGCCAGTCGTGCAACTGAAAAATCTTATCGTGCTAGAAATTTTAAAAATCTGTTTGGATAAGGCCAGTCGTAGCTATCCAAAGGCCAGTCATGCGAACCAATTTTTCACCTATAAATAGTGCTCAAATTTCAGAGTTTTATATTCAATTGTTATCATTCTTAAGCAATCACTCTAAGTTAATTTTGAGTACATTCTAAGCTATTGTGTGCATATTTTAGATTCTTTAAAGTAGCTCTTGTAATTTGATTTTGAATCTCCATTCCATTCTCATATTGAATAGGGATATTTGATTTACCCTTTCTTGAGATCAAAATCAATATAAAGCCCTTGCTGATTTAATTAAAAAATTCATTTAGACGTAGAACCCTATATACTTGTGAGACTGAACGTTGAACATCTACATCGTCATCAAGTTGGTTCTATCGGGCTGCTTCAGAATCGTCATACAAATAAGTATTTTACTTTTTTCGTAATTCAAATCTATTTGTTTAGTTTACGAGATTGTTCCATAAAATCCCTATTTATAGTTTGTCTAAGGTGATCCAGAAAACTCAAAGTGTTGGGTTTTTGAATTGTGTAAGCCCACTTAAAAGACACAATTGTGAAGGTTTTAGGTGAACCTTGAAAAACCTATTTTGGATTAGTGAATGCTAATATCCCGAGGGAGTGTATATTAAGAGTGGAGTAGTTGTGTGGTTGTTGTTTAACAGTTGGTGTACACACAAGTATACTAGTATAATTCTTTGTGTTTGGTGGATGTGTGGTTTATTTCTTTATCTTTTATGGTTTAAGATTGTGTGATGTATTTGTGGATGTGAATGTTGTAATCTTTATATTTCAGCATTGTGTGGTGAATGCTGTAATAAATTAGTTTCTATTTCTTTTATATCCACTTCAGTTTAAGTTTTTGATACTCACCCACGTTCTAGTATGGTTGTCCTACCATAAACCATTGGTTTTTGGTGTTAGGTTATCCTTAGAACCAAGTTTGTATCAACCTCTCAATACTTGATTTTTAAAGTTGTTATTTCCTTTGGTTAATTGCATTTATTTGGCTATCTTATTGTTTATATTCAACTTATTAATTTTTATTTGGTATAATCCTATTCACCCCCCCCCTCTAAGACATATTGCTCGACCTTTACATCATGCATCTTGTATTTTGTGATATGACTACCGTACGCCTTAGCGATATCAGGGTAGTGGCCTCCATAGGCATGTTATGGATGGCCAGATGGGACACCAGAAATGTTTGGTTCTAGTATCGAGCCACCATAGATAACCCTGGGTGAAAATCTCTAAACCTTCTTGGTACTAGAGGACGCCCCAACGTCTAGACCGAGTGGATACATGAGCGCCCGAGTGCCAAATATTAGTAGGCTGGGTTTCCCACTGTGTCGTAGTTGGTTGGGAGGGAGTGTGGCCTTACCTGCTTAAGAGAGTAGGCAATGTTAGGCTGAGTTTGACCAGCTTGAGGAATGAGTCCGCTATTGATGAGTCAGACCCGATATTGGCAGGCGAATAGTGATGTCTCTTCCACTTACCTAGTTATATGCTCGGATAGGGGCGGTAGCGGCGTGGGGTGTAATAGACTCCGGTGATGATCTCAAAGATGTACGGTACTGATATGTGGACTTATTGAGTATGAGTTGCATACTTATTCATTCATTTACTATCCACTCGGGCTGGTGGTGCATAACTATTTGTTACATGTACCTTCGCAATGGCCAGGATTTCGGTTGGGGCGTGCGAGTAACCTGAGATTAAGAGTTTACCACATTGAGTCTGACTATCCAATTTTAGGCATGGGACTGGTTTGGATAGAATTCCTTTATGGTGGACCCCGTAGCCTGCGATATTATGTACTATCATCTCGACTTCACACTCCAGCTTGGTCATTTCATTCGCATCACATATTACATTGCATCCTCAGCACATAGCATTTGGTTTACTGTACTTCTATATTGCATAACCTGATTAAGGTTGACGGTATTCATGGACTCGGTATATGATATTTGGCTTACTATGTCTCTGCATTGCATAACTGATCTACATTGATTCCTCAGTATATGATATTGGCTTTTTATGTTTTTACATCGCATAGCCTGGATAAGGCTAATGGTATTTATGAACTTGCTAGCATGTTTCCGCATTACTCTGATATTATACGATTTATGGATTGCCAGTATCGTCACTTACACTGATAATCATATGCTTGGCACATGCATCGCGCACACCTACGCCACCCTCTAAGCTTTCTATAAGCTTATGCATGATAGATGAACCACAATCCATGGTCCCCACCTTAGATTTCTGATTTTGTGGGGGCCCATACTTGTATGGGACCATGATCATGGAAATGTGCTTGTGATTGTTGTGGAGGACTCATAGTGGCGATGTCTTCCCTATGGCTGTGATTCTCTCTCTCTCTCTCTCTCTCTCTCTCTCTCTCTCTCCCCTTCCCTCTTTTATTCCTGATGTGTGTGGCCCACTTGATGTGTCCACAAATTCCAGACCGTCCAGATTTTTAGGATGTATAGGCCAACCTGTTGGATGTCTAGATGTCCAAGCCCATCCTGTTTACATGGTTTGGATGACCACTAAGGCCTGATTTCTTGGATGATTTTGTAAAGGGCTTGGGTCTGGAGTATATGTGGCCTATCTAGGTGGACCCCACTTTATTGAATCTAAGCTTTAATTCCTCCATTTATTTTACAATGGGCTAGAAATGGACAGCAACATGTTACTGTTCAGATTTCATGCCCATTGTTGTATGGTTTTGTATGTTGTTGTAAGGCTTGTTTACAATGTCTTTCTTCTAGATTTTTTTGGGTATTCTCTGAGGTGTGGACCCCAACTTGATGTAGCATGGAGCCCACACCATCCACCCTTAATTTAAGCTCCATGGAGTGGGCCCAAGAGGGCTGGACGGTCTAAATTTTTTGGACTGTCCAGTAGTCTTACATGCAGACAACACACATGTATTAGCTTAGTTTTGGGGATAGTGGGCCATTTTGGTGGATCCCATTTGTTGTCCATGTATGAGTGCATGCAGTCCACCCATTTCCCCTTTGATTTGGCAGGCCTAGGCCCACCCCATTAGGTGTACAAGATGGGGCGCGATAGGAGTGGGGACCGTTCAGGGTTTCGACTGCTAGCAGTGCAGCCAGCTTCTTCTTCTGGACAATTCATAGGAGTTTGTTTTGGTTGTGGGCATATGGGACATCGTAGGCACTAGTGTCCCCACCCCCAGTAGCAGCAGTAGATGAGCAGGAGCGTGGATCGTACTGTGAACCCTTTTGGAGTTGTTCTTATATAGTTTTTGTATTTCTCCCCTTTGAGCCTTGTACTTGTGAAAAGTTTAAATTCTTAGTGAATTTTGTAATGGGGTTCCTGTGGTTATTTATCTGTGGTTACGATGTTATGATCTTGGACATGCTCAAATAAATCAGACTTATGTTTTAGAAATCCTCCTTGTAGCATCCCGGGATCGGAACCTGGTGAATGGGCACCATGAGCTGAGAATGGGGTACTATGGAGGCTGTCGCCGTCGGATTTAGCAATCAAGAATTCTGTGGTCCCGGTTTCTAAGTCTAGGGTGTGACGGTCTTGGTTTGCTTCGTACATTCGTCTGTTAATTGTTATCTCAGTGTGATCAGTTCGTCCTCCAAAGTTGTGATTTCCATTTCTAGGTGCCCAATCTTCATTTCAAAAGCTCTTGCTGCAGCATTTTTAGTCGAGAGTGTATGGGAAACTTCTTGTTCACTGGCCTTCTTGAGATCAATCACTTATTTTTCAGCCTCTAGACGACCAACAATAGCTCGAGCATGACAATACATGTTAAGTATGCCTTGGAGATGTAAAAGAGATGGCGCCTTATTTGCCAAAGTGGGATCCGATTGGGACAGCATGTACGCAAAATCGACCAATTGACTGATTTTGTCTGTTAATTTTATTGGGGCATAAAAAATGATCAAGGAAAGAAAGAGGGATGAAAGAAAGAAAAAGTTGCACGAGATCCAAGTTGCGTGGGATCTAAGTTGCGCGAGACCTGAGTTGCGCGGGTCCACGCAACATGCCAGAGTTGTGCTGAGACGCCAAGTTTTGTCAGGGTAAAGGGAGCTAATGATGCAAAGTAGGGCCCATGGCACAAGAATTGAGGGTTCACACGTGTGGAAGCCTATAAATACCCCCTCACCCTCTCATTTGAGGGATTGGATGTTCAGGAGATCAGTCTCTCTGACAGGTATTAGGGGCAGAGAGAAGGGAAGAAGGGAGACCGCACAGCTTATAGTGAGTTGCTCGGGTTCACACAACTTGTTGACTGCGTAGCTCATAATGAGTTTCGCGGGTCCGCGCAACTTGTTGGCCGCGCAACTATGGGATGAGTTGCGCAGGTTCTCTTTGGAGCAGTTACCATGCTGAATTTTCTGGAAGACGATCAAGCTATTTTGATATTTCTAAGGGATCCCAATAGGGAAAACCCGCACAACTTGTCTCCCTTGGAGATGTGATAAATATGCACCGGAATGCTGTCGAAATCTACATTTTGATTAAGCTTGATTTCATGTATTCTTTTCTTTATTAAGAGACTCTATCTTAGAATCAGAGGATTAAGAGGATGTAATGAACTTAGAATAAATGAAATTGATGAACATTCCCTTTTTTTTATCCTTATCGATGTTAAATAAGAAATTCTCCCAAATCAAAATGCATTTCATTTGTGGTCGAAACAAAATGGCGACTCTGTTGGAGATGTTTCTCTTATTTAATAATGATTTAAGGATTAACTTAGGGGATTTTATCACTGTTTGGCATCTTATAAGACACCAAAATGGCGACTCTCAATGGGAACATCCTCCCTTTCATCTCCAAAATAGAATTTATTTACAAATAAACATTAACTAACATTGCACATGATGTCTGACAGGGGTATATGCATTCAAATTACAATAGAAGAATGGGTGACCGTTATCCTTTGGAACAAATGGGTAAAGCTGCGATGGTCATATTACGTTCTGGAAAAAGGCTAAAAAGTCCTTACAGTAGAACACAGAGGTAATAAGGAAAGAGATACACGAAGAAGTCCATGACGGTATCAGAGAAAAAGGGAAGGATAAGGTAGAAGGGGTGACTTATGATGTGGTTAGTCATTTAAAAGGCATACCAACTCGGCTAAGCGTATATGATGCACTGCAATTGTTGGAAGATTCCAGAAACAGTCTAATATAGACCCTATTAGATAATAATGTTAGGAGAACATTGCTTACAGAGATGGAACACGATGAGTGAAATAATTGTATGCTGATCGTTTCTTTCTCTGATGAGGACTTAATTTATGTTGAAGATCATAATAGACTGTTGATGGTTGAAGGCCATGTTGGTAGTAAATAAATAAAATGGAAAATGCTAAATAATGGGTCTGTAGTGAATTTGCTGCCACTGATGATGTTAAGTGAACTCGGATATCGTCGCTCCCATCTACGTCCCAGTGGGATGATGATACAAGGGTTCAACCAAGATGGTAAAGTGCACTTGGCAAAATTACATTGACACTGAAAATTGGGGGACTGATAACAGATGTTGTTTGTCATATTATTGATGCAATAACAACATATAATCTCCTTTTAGGAAGACCTTGGATGCATCAATATGGCATCATGCCGTCAACCCTTCACCAATGTTTCAAGTATTGTAAAGACGACATCCAGTGTAAAGTGATGGCTGATGCAAAGCCATATACAAAGGTAGAATCTTTCTTCGTTGACGTCGGTTATGATGACGAATTCGCTATAGGAAATAATGAGAGAAGCAGTGACAATTGAATGATGAAAGATAACACTATCATAATATAGGATAGAATTGTAAAGATAGCGATGTCAGAGAAAGAAAAGGTGAAATAGAAATTCTATTTTGTACCAAACATTTGAGATGGCTAGGACAGCCCCCGTTGACATTATTGTCGCCCGAGTAGTTAAAAGTTTTGCAGGAAAATTATACGATGCATCTACCGCAAGTTGAAAGGAAGAAACCATTCCCAGTTATGCCTAAATGATTCCATGTTGAAGCCAATAATAAGAACCCTGAACCTATCAACTTCTATGTGGCGTCAGAGGGCAAGATAGAAGTATGGGGGGATAATAAGATGAAATCTGTAAGGTTGACGATCGAAGATCTGGAAAGGTACAGCTTCGCTAGTAAAAGAATAATGAAGAATATGGGCTTCAATTGTGAAGAGCCAAATGGTTTGAATGGTGGAAAAGGTATTTTAAGCCATGTTGGGGTTGATGAGAAGAAACATGAAGGATTTCATGGATTGGGAGGGGAATCCTTAGTAAACACAATCATAGTAGGGGCGACAGAAGAAGAGGAAGTTGAAATGATTAAACATCTCGAAGTGGCTCCCAGGAAGATAGAAGATAGGGGGCAACCGACGATTGATAGCTTGTGAGAAATAAATATAGGGACAAAAGAAGAACCCCGGAGCATATTCATAAGCGCCGGTCTTCCTGAGTAGGAGGCCAATTAGTATGTGAGATGTATTTACCTGGACATATACTGAAATGCCGGGCCTAGAACCATCAGTAGCAGTGCACCAATAAAATATTTCTAAAGATACATGGCCAATTAAGCAAGTGCAATGGAGATTCCATCCAGAGCTGGTTCCTCTAATTAAAGAAGAAGTGGGCAAACTCATCAAAGTTGGGTTCACAAGGGAAGTCAAATATCCAAAATGGATATCAAATATTGTCCCAGTGAAAAAGAAGAATGGACAAATCAAAGTGTGCGTAGACTTTAGGGACTTGAATGAAGCATGTCCTAAAGATGACTTCCCACAGCCGATTACAATGCTATTAATTGATAGTACGACGAAATATGTTGTCATGACCTTTATGGATGGCTACGCTAGATATAATCAAATAAGAGTGGCTCCCAAAGATGAAAAGGCTACAACATTTAGAACCTCGTTGGGAATTTACTGTTATAAAGTCATGCCGTTTGGTCTTAAAAATGCTGGTGCAACATATCAAAGAGCGATGCAAAACATATTCCAAGATATGATGCACAAACATGTTGAATGTTATATAGATGATTTGGTGGTGAGATTGACCGATCATGAAGAACATTGTGAACACTTGATTTTGGTATTCCGCCATCTCAAAAAGAAGCAACTAAAGATGAATCCATCTAAAAGTGCATTTAGCGTTTCGTCAAGGAAGTTTCTTAGTTTTGTCATGAGATATCGAGGGATTAAAGTCGACCCAGGAAATATCAGAGCCATATAAGAAATGCCACCCCCGAAAACACTGAAGGAACTGAAAAGTTTACAAGGAAAGTTGGCATATATTTGCCTTTTCATTTCAAACCTTGCAGGAAGGTATCAACCATTTTCTCATCTAATGAAGAAAGGTATAGAGTTTGCATGGGACCAATCATGTCAAAACGCATTCAATTCGACTAAAGAGTTGCTGAAACATCCCCCGGTATTTGCAGCTCCTGTAAAAGGTAAACCCCTTATTCTCTATATTTTAGCATTAGAAAATTCATTAGGGGCTTTGCCGGCACAAACAAATGGGTAAGGGAAGGAAATTGTGCTATATTATCTGAGCAAAACTTTAGTGGGAGCCGAATGCAATTATGTGCATATCGAGAAAGTATGCCTAGCCCTGATCTTTACAGTACAGAAATTAAGACATTATTGCTTTTCACACGATATAATTTTGATATTGCGTGCGGACCTACTGAAGTTCTTAATGACAAGGCTAACGCTATCAGGGAGATTGGCCAAATGGATGCGTCTATTGTCAGAATATGCGATCACAAATGAACTGACAAGAGCAATAAAAGGACAAGCAATAGTAGATTTCTTGGCAGCCCTTCCCGTGTCCGATAGTGAAATGATAAACGATGATTTTCCAGACAAATAGGTGATGATGACAGAACTATGCGGTCTATGGCAAAAGTATTTCGATGGTGCTTCCAGAACTTCTGGAACTTGTGCTGGGGTAATATTTATTAGTTCATAAGGTGATCTATTGCCATATTCTTTCACATTAGGTGCAACATGCACTAATAATGAGGTTGAGTATCAGGCCCTCATTATAGGGATGGAAATAGCTCAGGAAATGAAGATAAGGGCATTGCGAATTTTCGGCGATTCTAAGCTAGTAATAAACCAGCTCACGACAGAATGTGAAGTAAGGAAGCAAGAACTACTCCCGTATTATCGTCGTGCACAACAGCTTATAGAGCAATTTCAGGATGTTGAAGTCAAACATATACCTAGGTCATAAAATGCAAGAGCAGATGCTTTGGCTAGTCTGGTTGCAGCCTTAACTTGTTCTAACTGGAGCCCTTTACAAATAACGATCGAAGAAAGAAGGTTCTTACCGCTTACTGATGATGTTGAGATTGTTGAGGTATTTCCCATATCATGTTTAAAGATCACGATTAATGATTGGCGCCAGCCTTTTGTGGATTATCTCAAATATGATATCCTACCGGATGTTCCTATGCAAAAGATGCAAATAAAGCAAAGAGAAAAGAAATTCATTATGTGTAATTAGGAACTTTATGAAAAATCCTACAACAAAATACTATTGTGATGTTTAGATACGAAGGAGGAGAATCAAATATTGGGTGAAGCACATTCCGGAGAATGCGGAGCTCATCAGGCTAGTAGAAATTTGTTTCATTGAGTACGCCAAATGGGATATTACTAGCCTACGATGTTCAGGGATGCAATTGAATTTGTACGACGATGTCATGAATGCTAAATCCATGGTGATATAATACATGTACCTCTTGAAGATTTGCATCAATCAGTGGCTTCTTGGCCCTTTGCAGCCTGGGGGCTTGATGTTATTGGTCCCATAAATCCATCGTCATCCAAAGGGAAATAGTATATCCTGTCGGCCACGGATTACTTTTCCAAGTGGACTGAAGCTATAGAGTTGAGAAGTGTTAAAGAGAGGGATGTCGTGAATTTCATACGACATGCAATAATATACCGTTATGGTATTCCAAAAAAGATTGTCACTAATAATGGAACGCCCTTTAAGAATAAGGGAATGGAGAAATTATGCCGGAAATACGATATTCAACATTCATTCTCGACACCTTACTATCCATCAGCTAATGGATTAGCTGAGGCTTTTAATAAAACAATTGTGAAAATATTGAAGAAAACTGTTGCAGGGAACAAACGCGATTGGGACGAGAAGTTGTAGGAAGCTTTATGGGCTTATCGAACTACTCACCGTACTGCCACAAAAGCAACACCATACTCTCTAGTTTACGGGGTTGAAGCTGTTATCCCTATAGAGATGCAAGTTGCCTCACTCAGAGTGGCCGTACATCAATCAATGACAAATGATGAGAACGCTAAGATCAGATTGGCTGAATTAGATCTGATGGATGAAAAATAGTTAGCAGCTTAGCAGCGATTACAGTTGTATCAAGTAAGAATTTCTGCCGCTTTCGATAAAAGGGTTAAACATCATTCTTTCAAAAAGGGTGATATAGTATTAATGCTAAAAAGACCGATAGTGGTCACTCATAAGATAAGAGGCAAATTTGACCCCAAATGGGATGGCCCGTATATAATATCTGAAGTGTATTCTAATGGGGCATATCGGGTGGTGGATCAAGATGGACGGGGGCTAAGTATATCGATGAATGCTCATTTCCTAAAAATATACCGTCCATGAACATGCGTATAGTGTTGATTTAGAAGACTTGCGGCTTAATTCCGTAATTCTTCTCAATCAAAAGGGGGCAGATAAGAGTACAATAAAGATGGATCTCTAGATTCTTTTCATTGTTGTATTTTCTTCCTTTGAGTATTAATGAAATACATATTTTGAGTTGTATCAAAAGCATATCAAAAGCATCAGCTAACCCGTCAGGTGAAAAGCACCATGTATATATATATATATATATTATGTGTTGCTAATCGCCGAAATGCTAATGAATATCGCTAATGGTCAGCGCCAATGAATTATCATGAGAATGGGTCGTCAGACAAAAAAGCTAAATGCAAGGATTACGACGGACCATAGTAGCAATGATGATCTACCATGTATTAAAGTAGGAAAAGCGTTGCTATAAGATTGAGCTACGTGACCAAGCCAAGACCAAACAGCGATGATAAGTGCCAAAAGTCGATGGATATTGTCGTAAATCTAAAATAAGCTTATCTTATCAAAATTTCCATCATCACCAAGCTGATATTATCTTAAATATAATATGAATATTGGCAAAATGCTATCAGCAATGATGAAATGTCAATTATTGATTTATATGGCTAACTACATGTAAAGTCAATAACAGTGATGGCAACTTATCATTTAAGGCAGTTTAGTCAAGCCTTATGCAGCTGACTATGCAGAAGAACTATCATTGGTAGCGACATATATGTGTCATTCGAGCAGCAGTGGAGTCTGTGGCCCTAAAAAGCCCATAGAGAGCTTCATATGCACCTATGTGGGCGATTGATGAAGCAGTCATGTAAGTCCCATGCCATCTATATAGTTTTAAGCAGCATCATGAGGATGGCCAGAGAGCGCCCCTTGTGAATGGGTTTGACCTTGCAGACGAAGAAAAACTAAGTTTCCGAAGTAGGATAACTCCCTAGATCCCTGATTTGATATTTAAGTAGTAATGCATGGGGGCAAGTCTTTAAAGTAGGAGACTCTCCACTGATGGACTGGCAACCTTGGATTTGGTACCTCGACGGTAGCCTTACACACCCCGCAAACTCTAAAGAGTTACTGTGGCCAACCCTGTGCATAAATCCTATCGAGTCCACAACCCTGGTAGCTTCATCGGGCCCCTCTGATGGATCACGGTTTGTGAAATCCCTGGCCGCGATAAGCCCTGCGAACTTTGGAGAGTTATAGCGGCCATTCGTGTAAGACCAATTCTAACTACTTATGAGTTTAAACTGTGGTTGCTCCAACTACTTATGAGCCTAAACTGTGTGTGCAACTAACTGAAATTGAAATTTAGTCCCGCCCATTTTAGATATCATTTAGGTAATGTTATTCTAACCATTATCATAACTTATCACTCAAGTTCCACATATCTGTCAAATATACTTATGAGAATTGATCAAGTTCAAAATGATGTATTGATAAGATAAATATATGCCACATGAAGATATGACATTAAGATAGATAAGTTTCATATAAGGTATAAAAAGAGAGTCATATTTCCTGTTCAAAATGTACTTCTATTAAACTTATCCATTTACTATTGTTCTATTCCGAAGAGGATAAGCTTTCAATGATGATAGGCCTTTTCTTTCGAAGAGAGCGATGGTGCCTGTCTGTCTCTTGTCTTCTTGACACCTCAGAAAAATTGTCTTTCACAACTCGCAAAGGAGGAGGAGGATGAAATTGCACGAAATTATTGTCTTCTTCTGAAAAGTTTTGAGATTCATGGGTACTTTGCAGAGATACTCTAAAAGTTATCCAACCTTTAAGATTGTCGGCCAATAATGCTTTATGAGAAGTATGTTCTGAAGAGATTGTTGCACAGAATTGACCAGAACAAGGAGAATGGTCAATTTCCTTGTAATAACCAATACTTGGGTCTTCTTGATGATTCCTTAGTTGAGGTGAAGGAATGAATATGGCATGGTCGGCTGAATAATATCCGCGCACCAAATAGTACTGGTGGACCCACCAATGCATCCAAGAATAGGAAGAGTGAATTGGGTATCCTTAACCCGAGAGTATAAAGTGAGATCCAGTGTTAACACTCAAGAGTTGTCTCCATATCAAAGCCCAGTTATATGGTCTGATGCCATAGTTCCTCATAGATTTGGTCACCATATCACAAGTTGCCGGTACAGTTTGGTCAAATCCGAACAGACAGGCAAATCTGCTTGGATAGTAGGGTTCATGCCAAAACGTTCTGCCTTCTCTTAAAGGAAGAGTACTCGATCTGATGGAAACGAGGAATGAGTGCTCGCCATTAGAGATGCTACCATTATCAACAGCTTCTATGCCTTCTGGATGAATAGTGAAAGGGAAATGGTGAAAGTTAATAGAATCGCCATCTTCTATTTTACGAGTAACCTAACCATTTGATTTTTCAACCATCTTTCTCAGTTGGTAGTATTGGAGAGTAGTTGATGAGGATCTGAATATGCTTTCGGGGGGTCATCAAAAGTCCAAGGAAAGTATATTCCCAGCAAACCCACAAAGAAATGGTAAGGAATGCAGATCGAGAAAGGTTGGAGTGATGAATCTATGGGCCTAGAAATTATATCACCAAAAGCACGATATAAGGAACATAGAACTGAAGGAGCTAATGAATGCTTCTGGCCCTTAGCCATGGCACCAGTAGCTACGAAAAGTAATGGTCTGATGACTTGTTCTGAACTAGGGAATATTACTAAACTTAACCAATAAGCAAGAAAGGCAGCCAATTCACAAGAGTGACTGTATTCGGTAGCGCTTGCAATATTCTCACGAATGGTTTTAAGATTCTAATGGTTGTAGCCTGCAAAGTTGTAAAGGTAAAATAATAAGGTTATTTTAGAAGAAAGATGAAGATTTGAAGAGAAAATAATTAAGAAAAGAGAAATATATCATAGTTTACGAGAGAAATGTGCAAACCATTCAAGAGGAGTGATACGTTCAGGATGGGGAAAATTAACCAATTCACTGAAAAGTTCGGGAGTAGTTTTCAAAATCTTAGATTTGTTGTTTTCTGCAGAAGCACGAGACAATTCTTCATTCAAAGGGATATAAATGTCAAGGATGTCGCCCATGATAGGAAGTCCTGCCATACAACAAAGATCCCATAAAGTAATGCTCATCTCACCTAGAGGAAGATGGAATGAGTTAGTTATGGGAGACCAAAAGTTAAGAAAGCCTCTGAAGATAGTCATGTTTCCATAAAAATGCTCTAATGTGGCTATGATAACATCATAAAGATTAACTTTTTCCAAAATGATCGCATGTTTTCGAGTAATAGCGCAGGCCCGGGCGCTATAGAAATCTTGAGGAGACAGGAGACCCTTGACTATGAAATCATCTGTCCTCTAGGGGGAACGATTGATAAAGAAATATTGACGAGCAGTCTCAAAGAAATGAGTTGGAAAAGGTTGGCAAGAATCATGGCAAGGTTGTAGAAATCTCATTTTGTATGTCATGCCAGCTTTCTGGTGTGAATCCTTTCCCTCTATCCAGCCTTCCAAGATTCGAGGTTCTCTCACGATCCAATTATCTATGAAGACAAGGTAGCTTTGGTGGGTAGAAGGTTCATTATGAGGGATCAACCAATGTTGTCGAAGATTCATGGGATAAGAGATAGTTTTATCCAAATAGGGGTGGTGAAATTCTAGCAGTTTCTCATTAATCTCCACACATGTCCAAATATGATAAGGGAATTGTTCGTGGTCGGAGGAAATCAAAGGATTCCCTTTTCTGGAGGATGAAGCCTCTGAAGGATTCATGATGATAAGGAAGGGAAAGGTTAAAGAAATTTTGGCAGAGTTTTGAGACAAAGATTTATCGCACTAAAGGTGAATGAGTTGCGTGGATGAGATGCGCGACCGAGATGTGAGGCCGAGTTGCGCGTTACAGTAGTGCGGATAATCTACGCAAAAAGAGTTTGGTTCGAAAATGGAATTTTGGAGTGATGAACAGTTAAATGGACTAGTATTTATAGGCTTAGGTACTGTTAAAGAGTTGCATGGGCAAGAAAGATGCGTGAGTGAGCGAGTTGCACGGGATCGCGCATCTCAGATTTTTCATGACAAAGTTTGATCCTTCAAATTGATTCAAAAAGAATCAAATTTTGGATCAAGGGGGCATCTGTTGGGGCACAAAAAATGATCAAGGAAAGAAAGAGGGATGAAAGAAAGATAGAGTAAGTTGCACAGGATCCAAGTTGCATGGGATCTAAGTTGCACGAGACCTAAGTTGCACGGGTTTGCGCAACTCACCTAAGTTGCGCTGCGCTGAGACGCGCAAGTTTCATCAGGGTAAAGGGAGCTAATGATGCGAAGTGGAGCCCATGGCACAAGAATCGAGGGTTCACACATGTGGAAGCCTATAAATACCCCCTCACCCTCTCATTTGAGGAATTGGATGTTCAGGAGATCAGTCTCTCTGACAGGTATTAGGGGCGGAGAGAAGGGAAGAAGGGAGACCATGCAGCTCATAGTGAGTTGCGCAAGTTCACGCAACTTGTTGACCGCACAGATCATAATGAGTTGCATGGGTTAATGCAACTTGTTGGCCGCACAACTCTAGGATGAGTTGCGCAGGTTCTCTTTGGAGCAGTTACCATGCTGAATTTTCTGGAAGACGATCAAGCTATTTTGATATTTCTAAGGGATCCTAATAGGGGAAACCCGCACAACTTGTCTCCCTAGGAGATTTGATAAAAATGAACCGGAATGCTGTCAAAATTTACATTTTGATTATGCTTGATTTTATGTATTCTTTTCTTTGCTAAGAGACTCTATCTTGGAATTAGAGGAATAAGAGGATGTAATGAACTCAGAATAAATGAAATTGATGAACATTCTGTTTGTTTTATCTTTATCGATGTTAAATAAGAAATTCTCCCAAATCAAAATGTATTTCATTTCTGGTCGAAACAAATTTGACATCAAAGGATTCAGACAATCCTTTTCTAAGAAGATCATATAGCTTGGCTAGGAAGTTTTGAAAGTTGTCATGGTAGGGGAAGATTATGCTCCATACATCTCTCTAGCCACAACCTTCTCGAGTATAAAAACAACATCACTGACAGAGATAGAGGCTCCACCTTTAAGAACTGTCACTGAAAAAGGAGGAAGATTCACAGTAATCATTTTTGTTGTGGCTAATGTTGTTAAAACCTCAGTCGGGCCAGCAACAGTCGGTTGCTCGATCTCGACTGATTGTTGTTTCTCACTGGTTGTCACGACCTACTCAACTATCTCTGCAAAAATGTCTACAGTTGTCGCAAGCTTCTCAGTCTCAACTATTTTTTTAGGGCTGGTTGTACATCATCCACTGTAGACTCGGTCGAAGACAAGGATGCACCAACTGCATTGGATGGAGAGGAGACTGCTGGAACCAAAGCTAACTTGAAAGGGTGAATAGGAGAAATTATAATCCTTCATTGCACAACCAATGAAGGAGGACTCTGTTGCACTTATTCCGCATTACAGGTGGGAATGTTAACTTTAGGAATATCACTCAAAAAGGTATCCCCTGTGCTAGCTGTAGTATCCGAGTCCACCACCACCATAGCTACAGGAGTAGATGTAACACCCCACATTTTTAGGACCCGAGTATATGACCCATTTCACAAAAACCCACGTGTTAATCTTAAAGGATGGTCAAATTTGAGTACATATATATGTTTTTCTTTTCTCTCAGAGTTAGCAGTTTAGCATAGAATGGACAAATCAAAGTAAAGGGAAATTGCATTTATATGTAGAATATATAAGAGGCTGCCCATAATGACTTATACAAACCAAAGTCTCTTAATTTAACAAATACAAGATTTACGTGGTTTAATACATGAGAAATAATAGAATGCATGTAAATTTGATCCGCAAGACCGCGCAGCTCCCCGTAACAATACAACGGTGCATCCCTGGCACTTGTACCCGGCTCCTCATCAGTCTGAACCTAAAAATTACTTAAGCCACCTATGTTACCTGTCCGGTTATATATTTGATGGATGAGTGGCCAACTTAGTGTGAATTCTCCTCAAGATTACACACCGCCGCATTAAGTAGGCATAGTTATAAAACATAACAAGGCATACAAAATAATACATGATGCAGTCTTATTAAATGCATGGATGCATGAATGCATCATCGACCCAGGGATGCTCATCCGTTCAGATGTTAGATTCATCACCCATGCAAAGGCTAGACAAGAGCGAAGCACATCACGTGCATACATCATGTACCACATATTGATTGCGTATCGTACATCATGTACATGAGCGATGGACACTGGTCTGTGCCATGTATGCATGATTAGCCAAGCCATTATTAGTCCAATTACAATTAGCCAGTTTAAATAAGCTCAAGGTCACTACGGGGGCCTCGTCACCTAGCGTAGGATGACAGCTCGGGTATAGGTCCCATACCACCATCCCCGGCTCTTTAGACTACCACCTTAGATGTTTAACGGAAACTTGTGGACTGGTGGCCAATCATATTTCAGTATATGGGGCTTACCATCGCATGGTTGCACAATATAAAACATCGAACCCAGATAGGGGAAATACCAAAACAAGCCACCTAGGGTGATATCAAAACTAAGCCACATAGGGCCAATATCAAATCCATGCGATAAAAGACCATTCTTAAAAACCACAGAGACATAGCAACAACAACCCCTGGATAGTAGGCCCACATCAATATTCAATTCAAGCCACCACTCAATAACCACTAACTCGAAGGTCCATTATAATTACATGTAATCGAGTTACATCCCAAGAATGGGTGTACATTTATAAGTGGGGGTTTCCCACTGAGGTACCAATTTAAATTTCAGAAATAATCCACAAGTAATCCACAACATAAGAGAGTATACAAGATAAATATTAAGCATGAAATCTAGCAATTCAATTCCAACAATTAACACATGTGATTAAAGAATGAAGATATCAATTATCAATCGAAATTAAAATAAAAACTATCACTTAAGCTAATGGGAAAATGGAAAGCTCAAGGGGAAGAAATTATCACCTTATACATTAAATTGCCAACTGAGGCTGCTAGGAAGCGCGTGCACCCATAGAATTGAATCCTACCATGGATTGTGAAGTTGTACGTGAGATCAGGTTTCTACAAAGTATTTATGATCAAGATTAATACAACATAGGGCTCGGATTTACTTTTTTTTGGGTTTTGACGCAGAATTAGGTTTTCATCCTAGAGTTTAGTTAAATGCTTAGGTTCTAGGGTTTGAATCTTATATTATTATTATTATTATTATTATTATTGTACAATGGGTCAATTAATATTCATAATAGGAGTATTAATCCATCAATATTAATAATGATGGTTCATAAGTTCATACTTAAGTGTACCGACATTATCTAATATTCTTATAATGACTAATAACTTCTTAAATAATACAAGTAATAATAATAGGATCGTTACTAATGATAATAAAACTAGGACTAATACTAATAATTATATTAACAAGTATTATACTAATCGCATAAGGAAAATGATAAATATTGCCTAATGTTAATAGTCATAACTATCAATAAAGAATTTAGTCATAATACTAGATACTATGATCTACCAAGAATCATGAAATTCTACATTTAGATCCAAACCTAACACACTATCTATGGTTAGGATCATAACTTATGGTTTAAATTACTTAGATCTAGGGTTTTATCCATTAATCTAGTCTTAGACTTTGGTTTAGAGTTGAAACCTAATTCATATAATTAATTTATAATACTATTAAAATGAAGTAAAAATAAATAATAACTGCCTATTAATACTAACAACGCTAATCTTATTATCAATAACCTACAATGACAAAATAGGGATAACATGATAATGTTAATATCTAATATCTATAAAAACTAATACTAGCAAAATTAACCTACCAATGGTTAGGCACATTTAATAATTGCAATAATTATAGTAACACTAATGATGATAATAAATACTAAAATCTACTATTAATGATAATCTTTGAGAGTGATAATTAAACTGCTACTATTTGATAAATAAAATCTTTATTTATAATAGCTAGTTATAGCATAAATAATCTACCAATGTTCTAATTAGAATTCTAATGCAATGTTTGAGAGGAAGCACACCTATAGTTGATTTGACTTGAATTAACTCAATTCGAACTGAGTTAACTCAGCGCCGATATGATGACACCCTCATTCTCACTCATCTCCTCTTTTTGCCACTAGAGGCATCCAGCAATGGCTAGCCTGACCCAACTCAGGTGAGTCAAGTCAACTTGCTTGCAACACAACCAATGCGTGGCCCAACAACTCGGTCGGGCTGTGTTGGTGCAACGAATTGCACTCCCTCCTCCCCTCCTTCTCCTTTCTTTCTTCCTTTTCTTCTTTCTGGCTAGAGAAAGGGTCCCGAAATCAGGCCCATCCTGACTCAGCCCAGCCTCGTGACTCATTGAGTTAGGTTAGTGCATCTGCACCACCCCTACTCTCTCTTTCTCTTTCTCCCTCTCTCTTCTTCTCCTTTTCTTCCTGCTTCTCTTCTCTCCCTAGACTTCCCAAGAGTCAAGACTAAATTGACTCATGCCCAGCTCAAATGTACAGCAGCCCAACTCGCTTAACTCGGCCCAGCAACTCGACTTGGCCCGAGCTGTTGCAAGTTCGGTTGCACTCCTCACGACTCTCTCTCTCTCTCTCTCTCTCTTTCTCTCTCTGGCCTTTCACAAGGTCTGGAATGGACCAACGATGCCTGGACCGAACTAGCCTTGCATGTAACTCGACCTAGACTCGATTCAGATTCGGCCCTGTTCGAGTGGTTGTGTTGGTGCGGTGCAACAGCTACATCACTCCCCTTCTTCTTCCTTCTTCTTTCTACTTCGTTTCTTTCTCTTTCTTCCTTTCTTTTCTTCTTCCATCTCTGCTCAGAGGGAACTTCGAATCTGACCAGAAATCGCCCTCAATCGGTGCGACTCGGCGCGGCTTGAACGGAGAAGAAGGAAACGCCCATTAATGGCATCTTGAAAACCTCCTCTCCTTCCTCCAATCCAACCCTTTAGGAAGGTTTGTATAGACCCTAAGAAGCTTATAGGGAAGGATTTTTGAAGCTCGAGAGAGATTTGGGTGGTGGGTTTAAGTTTGGAAAGAAACAACCATTCCTTAAGTGCAGCTGCTAGAAAATAGAGGAGGATGCCCTAACGTTCGATCCTCTCCCTTTTATCCATTCATCCTAACATCTCAAACCGTCAGATAGACATCAAACGGTTGGGATTTTGTCTACCCGAAAGTGCCTCTAAAATAATGGGTAGGACCGAAACCTACCATGGTTTTCATTTGCTAAGGAAGCCCTAAACCACAGATTTGGGTGGCTGAGATCTCGCCGAATGTATGGCTGAGATTCGAAGATGGGTGTTCACGCTGATTGCTAGCATGTTACATGGAGAAGTTTTCATTTTTTGAAAACATGGTTGCACATAGCCCCCTCTCGCCGCCGTTTGTGTGCACGCACTACCACATCTATATGCGGGACCCACTGGGTTTTGGTCAGAAGGGGTGTCTGCACTAGATGGATGGTTTAGATCATGAAGGTGGTGCTTGATGCTGGGCCACAGCGCATCCCAAATGGACGTTGTCTGTCGACTAGTGCAACCGAAGAGAGAGAGTGAAATCTCTCTTTTTAAAGAAGTACAGGTCAGTGACGCTTGACCGAGCTGCCCTAACTAGTGCACATCAAGTGCACACCTCTCCTATGCCCTCACGACTCGAGGTGGGGTCCACCATGATGCTTATGTGAGTTCCCCACCATCGAATCCCTTTAGAGGTCCCACTAAGGGTCTCTGACCGAAGATCTGTCGACCTAAAGCTCAGGTGGCCCATACGAACTGATTAAGGCCTTTTATTGTCGATTGTGTCAATCTAACGGTCAGATTGGTTCTAATTCGACCATCAATGGTCAAAATGTCTTAAGGGATCATTTATATGTCTAAGCACACCATCATATGTTTCTATTCAAAAAATATATAATTTTTAATATTAATTCTTATTATTATTACATGTAAATATATATGTGTGTGTGTGTGTGTTGTGTGTGTGTGTGTGTATGTGTGTGTGTGTGTATATATGTATATGTATATGTATATCATAATCATGTTATGGGTTAGGTTATTAGGACCATTCATCTCATGCTTTTATATTATTAGATATTTAACTACTGTTATTATTATTATTATTAGTTATTATCTTCTTTTTGAGGCCTAATTTTATTTTATTTCCCGTCAGAGACATCTGTTAAGTCTATAAGTTTCTTACTAGGCCTCGGTCCCAAATTTAAGGCGGATTACATGTTTTAGTGGACCATACAGAATAAATTTCTATTATAGTTTTAAGTTATAGATTTTTGAAAAGCAAAGATTAAATTGATTTTAATTCGTTCCATGGGTAGGTAGCTTCTAACTTGACCTAAAATGGTTTTAGGGGCTCGTAGTGATCTCTTTAGGAATCTAACCCATCCATTGAGTCCAACATTCATGATCGCCTACTCATTTGATAGTGAGGCAAATCAATAGCTTAGCTGGACCATAACTCTTAGATTAGAGTGTCTACTAATGATCCTTGATAACTTAAATTTCAAATCAATTCTAGAGGTGATCGTTGATGATTCTTAGGGTTCTTAGCCTAGTTTATGATAACATTCAATTAGATTAGATTACACGGTAACATCTAAGTATTGAAAAGTACGGGGTGTTACAATCTACCCCCCTTAAAGAGAATTTTATCCCCGAAATTCACCACTTCGACTATGATTGTGGACATCAATCTACCTTATAGTGTCCATATGCATCCGCTAGTTCTCCACACTAAGTTTACTTGTATAAGCAAGCGTTCATGACTTATTAATAGGGCAAGGGTCATTACCATCTACCCCCCTTAAAGAAAAATAAATAAAATCCTACTTCAAGATTTAATGATGTATGTTATTAATATTACGAGTCATTCAATTATCTTAAAGATGTACCCTATGTTTATGTGTGAAGTCCCAATGAGCTTTATTCAAATTTCTCACAACCCTTATGTTACTCGTCTAGCAATTCAACTAAGGTATTTAAGTTCCACTAAGGGTTGGAAAGCATTCCAATATTAACCAATTTTAGCAATTTATTTAAACTCCTACCAACATCAAGATTTCCTAAGATTACATGTCCATCTAAGTGGAAACTAATAGTAATATTGTATCTTTCTCTTTATTTTCTTCCAATCCTAATGATAGTTCCCTGTTGTCCAAAGTACAATACAATTTCTATTTTTCAGTGTTCAGGCTAACATGAATAGATGGTCGTAGTAGGTTCGAGCTCGATACATCGATCATCTGCTTGCAGAATAGAGGATTTTGGTATCAATTCATAATCCTGCTAAATCTCAATCCTTTACTTGATTAGAGCATTGAGATCGTTGAGATTTACTAGGACTTAGAACTTGAGCCAAACCATGTAAACTTTTTTTAAACGTGATTCCATCAGCTCGTGATCCCGATTATTCTGGACTCATGGGAAATATCATGAAATCTTCAAATTTTGAAATAAGCACGCCCTATGTGAATAGACATAAATGACCATCGCGCTTTACTGCGCACTCTGGTCACCTAACACACTGCTTAAGAATTTCAGGATGCATGGAAATTTGAGTTTGAATTGTTAAGCCTATCTAAACTCTCAAGTATAACCTTAATGTGCCTAGTCTATGGTTGGAAATTGACCTAAAATTCTATAATTTCAATCTCTACGTATCAGAATTAATGGGAAATATTATTTCTAAGTAGGGAGACATATCAGGAGATTCAAGTTGCAATTCCTACGGCAATTTCTTAGGCTTAGGGGGTGCTTATATTCGATCTAATGTGTAACATGGTGGGTAAGGAATTTCCTTCGATGCCTAGATTCGGTTTCTATGCTCAAATGATTAACTTGAAATCTTCAAAGGAGCAGCTCATTTCTAAGTCCTAAGGTTATCCAAACAATGTGCTAGGGAATCTAAGATCTTGAATTTCTATATTCACAATTTCCTTAATTCTAAGGGATTTCTCATATGCCTATGTTCATTTCATTTGCTGCTTCTAATTGATGAAAATTTGGAAAATTTAGATCCTACATTTCCAAAGAAAAACAAAATTGTCCACTTGGAAGTCAAGAATAAGGGATGTCCTTAATAATTTCAATCACATCATAGTGGGCACTTGTTCCCTCATGATGCTTAAGCTTAGTTTCTAAGTTCAGACAATTATCCTGATAGTTTACAAGGGAATTAGAATTTTTGTTTCTAAGTTCAAATGACTAAACCTACAATGCTCAAGGGACTTAAGTTCAGTTCATAACTTCCAAGATTATCCAAAGAACTCTCTAAGGGACCTAAAAGATTGAGTATCTATATTTTTAAAGGAACCTAAGATCCTTTCTAAGCTTTATAGTTATCCAAATACTTTTCCAAGGAGCCTAACACTTAAGTTTCTATATTCTCATTTCCTCCCACTTCTAGGGGATTTCTACATATGTTAACATCCAAAGGTCTAACCTAGAAGCTTCAAGGGGCCTAAATTTTGAAGTATCTACGTTCTCAAATTTTTTGAAGGGAACTTTTCCTAAGTTCAAATGACTATTCCAATAATCTCTAAGGGAACCTAAGTTTGGGGTTTCTACATTCTCAAATTTTCCTAAGTCTAAGGGAGATTTACCTAAGTTCAAATCTCTAACTTCAAACATCCTAACTTGAGACGTTTAAGTTTGTATAAGTTCATTTTCTCAAAGCCTGGTTTGTCCAAACTATGCTCTAATACCAACTATAACACCCTGTGTTTTCAGGACCCGAGTATATGACCCGTTTCGCAAAAACTCAAGTGTTTACCTTAAAGGATGGTCAAATTCGAGTATATATATATATATATATATATATATATATATATATATATATTCTTTTCTTTTAGAGTTAGCAGTTTAGTATAGAATGGACAAATCAACGTAAAAGGAAATTACATTTACATTTAGAATATACAAGAGGCTGCCTATAATGATTTATACAAACCAATGTCTCTAAATTTAACAAATACAAGATTTACGTAGTTTAATACATGAGAAATAATATAATGCATATAAATTTGAACCACAAGACCGCACAACTCCCCTTAACAATACAACCGTGCATCCCTAACACTTGTACCCGACTCCTCATCAGTCTGAACCTGAAAATCACTTAAGCCATCTATACTACCTGTATGGTTATATATTTGATGGATGAGTGGCCAACTCAGTGTGAATTCCCCTCAAGATTACACACCGCCACATTACGTAAGCATAGTTATAAAGCATAACAAGGCATACAAAACAATACATGATGCAGTCTTATTAGATGCATGGATGCGTGAATGCATCATCGACCTGGGGATGCTCATCCGTTCGGAAGTTTGGCTCGTTACCCATGCAAAGGCTGGACAATAGCGAAGCAAATCACATGTGTACATCATGTACTGCATATTGACTGCCTATCGTACATCACGTATGAGAGCGATGGACGCTGGTCTGTGCCATGTATACATGATTAGCCAAGCCATTATTAGTCTAATTACAATCAGCCAGTTTAAATAAGCTCAAGGTCACTACGGGGGGCTTGTCACCCAGTGTAGGATGATAACTCGGGCATAGGTCCCATACCACTATCCCCGACTCATGAGACTACCACCTTAGGATGTTTAATGGAAACCCATCGACTGGTGGCCAATTATATTTCAGTGTATGGGGCTTACCATTGCATGGATGCACAATATAAAACATCGAACCCAGATAGGAGAAATACCAAAACAAGCCACCTAGGGCGAATATCAAAACTAAGCTGCATAAGGTATTTATCAAAACTAAGCCACAAAGGGCAAATATCAAATCCATGTAATAAAAGACCATCCTTAAAAGCCACTGAGATAGAGCAACCCCTGGATGGTAGGCCCACATCAATATTTAATTCAAGCCACCATTCAATAACCAGCGAGTCGAAGGTCCATTACAATCACATTTAATCGAGTTACATCCCAAGAATGGGTGTACATTTATAAGTGGGGGTGTCCCACTGATGTACCAGTTTAAATTCCAGAAATAATCCACAAATAACCACAACATAAGAGAGTATGCAGGATAAATATTAAGCATGAAATCTAGCAATTCCATTCCAACAATTAATACATGTGATTATAGAATGAAGATATCAATTATCAATCGAAATTAAAATAAAAACTATCACTTAAGCTAATGGGAAAATGGAAAGCTCAAGGGGAAGAAATCATCACCTTATACATTGAATCGCCAACTAAGATTGCTAGGAAGCGCGTACACCCTTAGAATTGAACCTACCATGAATTGTGAAGTTGTACGTGAGATCAGGTGTCACGCCCCAAACTCAGAAACCGAGCTCACAAAATTTTCGATCACCGAATCCAGTGCCGACAACCTCCGTAGTACCCCATTCTTGGCTTCTAGTGCCCATACGCCAGATTCTGATCCTGGGATCCTACAAGGAGGATTTTCAATGTATATTTATCTCGTAAGAAGCATAACCACAAGTTTACCCAAATCACAAAGGCAACCTCATAATCACATATCCACTAATATAAATATTGAATATAATGCTGAAAGGAAAATACATATGTGAAAATCAAAACTCCAGAAGTCAGCTACATGCTCCAAGCTCCACGCTGCTGCAACCTAATGTAATGACCCGAAAAATTTCGTTCAAAGACCCGAGTACTACCTCAAATTCTTTAGAAGTTTAATGTGGGTTATTTAGCGCTAAACTCGATTGTTTGTGAAATTAGCATCAATCACTTTAAATTTGATCTGCAGGACTCAAAACCTGTAGAATCGTTAGCGCTATGTTACCCTGAAATCTGGGATTCAACGCTAAATCCAGTTGCTCTCGGAAGTACTTGAAAACTTTGTATTGGACCTGGACCGCGCGTCGAAAGTTCGATAGCGATGGTCTTAGACATTTATGATCACCTTGTTGGGCTTGACTATCACCTCAAAAATCAAGTCCAGATGATGTCCTGTGTTGATTTGCTTGAGTTCGGAGTAAAGAGGGTGAGAAAGGTGAGAAATTAAATATGAATTTATGAAATCTGAGTCTTGTCGCTTGCGCACCGATTCTAAGCTTTCTGAACGTTAGATTCTGACCCAATTTCACCCTCAGATCAGGAAAGATGGCCTAGGCATGTCATAGTGCTTGTGGACCTGATCAAGTTTCGGTGACCGTTGAATTGAGTTTGGTCCACCATAGCTGATCTGTAAATCCGATCGGTACAAAAACTCAGCCTGACCTAGATCCATAGTCAGTGAGCTTAAGTCTGACCGCACGTGGAAAAAGGACCACCGGAAGCGCTCCGTTCGATTGAAAGAGACCCGATTTGGTTATAACCTAAGTATACCTTGGCCCTGGGGCTATTTTCATCAATGTTAAGCCTATATAAAGACCTTAAAACCCTTACTCTCAATTACATACGAATTTTCTAACCCTAGCTAAGAGAGAGAGAGAGAGGAAAAGAGAGAGAAAGTGAGAGAAGTTAGTGAATCATCTTGAGATTCTTCCTTGTTACTCTGCATCCCTAAACCGTCACTTCTGAATCGTTATTCCGGCGATTCTAAGTTCATTCTTGGGTAAGTCAATCAAACCCTAGTCTATTTTAGAGCTTAGAATAGTCTAAGTGATGTAGCTCATTTCTATTCATGCCTTAGGTTATCTAGTCACCGTTGACGAAGACTTATCGTCTGAATCAGATCTGTGCGCATTTTCTGGTTTAAGGTGCGAACTATATTCGTATAGGTTATGGTTTTCAAGGCTTTCAATGTCAAATAATGGTTTATTATTGTTGTGGGTGCAATTTCACATGCCAAATGCGACGTTTATATTGCGTTCCTGATATATATGAGCTATATTGAGATTCGTGTATTCTATGTATATGTAAAAAGTATCGTATACATATGAAATACAAACATGTGTTTGCCATGATTAATTGTCATGTACTTGTGCTAGTTGTATGTGTGTCAACTCCTTGGCAAAAGGAATTATCCAAATGTGTGTTATCACCAACATATGTCATGTATGTTGGAATATGTAGTCTAAGTGTTTGTAGAAATGTCTGAATGATCAAGTGTGTAATATATTATCCTGTTTACGGACATTGAGAAGAGATTCTCAACTATCCTATTTGTGTGTATGATTTCTCACATGCAATATACATTTTTTTGTTGGTTAAATTTAAGCATTTCTTATATGTAAATTCATGTTAAGTTGATATTCTTCAAATGCTCACATACTGTATGATTTGAATTGTTGTTCCCTTACTGTTCTAAATTGTTAATATGCATATCTGTTATAATTGAATGTGTTTGGGACTATGAAATAGTCTAGGAAATCGGTAACAGACCTTGAGTTCATGGCCGAGGTTGTTTTCGCCAGGTAGGACGTGTTTGACGAACCCGAGTCATATTAGGGTTGTCGGCAGTGGTTTGGCCACACGGAGTGTTTGTGCACTCTATGTCGTTCAACTCAATGTGTGCTCAAGCTAGTCGAGCTCGTCAAGTAACCCGATTGTCCCGGTGGATGTACACCATGTATGGACGCTATTGTTTGAATCTAGGGTACCAAACTTACCGATGCAATCCCATTAACCGTTGTACCTTGATCCGCTAAGACTCATGAACCGGACATGGTGGTATGAGACACCGTGGTTGAGCTGTCGGCCTACGTTGGGGTGACAAGCCTCCCTGTAGTGACCAGTGAGCACACCAGACTCGTGAGCTGATTATGGTGGTATGGGACACTATATTCATGCTGTCGGCCTACATTGATTGGTGACGAGCCCTTTGTAGTGACCTCGAGCATACCTTGATACTACATTAAGACGACAAGCCTTAGGGTAGTAACTAAGGTATGATAGGCATGCATTGATTAGTGATAAGCCCTTTGCAGCGACCTAGAACCATATGATCGTATGAGATTGTCTAGGACTGACGACCCTAGAATGGATCACCATTTGGGAATTGATATGAGAAAGGTACTTTAGCTTCCCAATCCTGCTATATGAAAAGGACTAATAACAACTTGGTAATCATGTTCATGCACCGCATTGCATGTGAGTTGGCGTTGTTGGCACTGCGGGAGGTTGTCATGCGTACCGTAAGATGAAGACGCTGAGGGAGTGCAGGTAAGAGCATGCATCATTTCTACATACATCCTTGCATTAACAAGAGTACTTAGGACGTGTTTGATTGTATTACCTTATCATTACTGCTTGATTGATTTGATATCATGTTAACTTTTACTGTATAGTTTCACTGAGTTGATCACTCACTCCCACATTCTGGGACGGTGTTTCAACACCAACCAGACTCTGTCTTAGATGCAGATGATGACGCGACCCCTGAGGCAGAGCAGGAGTATGAGGATGATGATGACACATTTTCTTTTATGCAGTTCTCAGGCGGGTTCATGTGAGTCGTGTCTTGATCTACGGGGATACAGGGTTTATTTTATAATGGTTTATTTCATTTGATACTTGCATTTTGAGACACACTTGAATGTAATTATAACCTGGCAGAGTATATATATCTCAGGGACATATACTGATATCTATACTTCTTTAAGTCTTCTGCTTGTGACTTTCACTTATCCCTGAATTATGTTGCAGTTTGGCTTAATCTATTCCATGTTTTATGCACTTATACAAACAACATACATCCATCATTGCATATGTTGCATGTTTTGGAACTCGGGAGCTAAGTTATGCTCGACCCCCGAATTTCAGGGCGTTACACCTAACATCACCTGCACGCATCTATCGTGCATAAGCTTATAGAAAGCTTAGAGGATGGTGTAAGTGTGTGCACAAGATAAGTGTCAAGTATTTAATACAATGCCATAATCATACATTATCGAAAATACTGGTAAGATCATGAATCCTACGATATCAAAGTAAGTAAAAATACTGACAAGTCCATGAGTCAAACAGTATCAGAGTACGCAATGTGGATCGACTATGTAAATGCGGAATCATAGAGAGCTAAATATCAAATGCCAAGGATGCAATGCAATATACATTGCAAATGGAGTGACCATGCTGGAGTGTGAAGTCGGGATGATAGTATGTAGTATCGCAGGCTATGGGGTCCATCACAAGGGACTTCTATCTAAACTAGTCCCATACCTAATTTGGATAGTTAGACTCAATATGGTAAACTCCTGATCTTAGGTTAGTCGCGCGCCCCAACTGAAATCCTGGCCATTACGAAGGTATACGTAATAAATAGTTGCGCATCACCAGCCTGAGTGGATAGTAAATGAATGAATAAATGGGTATGCAATTCCTTCTCAATAAGTCCACATATTAGTATTGTTCATCTCTGGGATCATCACCGGGGTCTAGTACACGCTACATGTAAATGCCTCCCATTGACGCACGATCATGCAAGTGGAAGTGACCTCACTATTTGCCTGACCAGTAGTTAGCCAATATCTACACAGTACGTTGATAGCGGATCCATTCACGAGCTGGTCAAACTCAGCCTACCTATGCCCCCACTCTTGGGCGGGTAAGGCCACACCCCCTCCCAACCGACCATAACACAGTGGGAGACGCGACCTCCTGGTATTTGGCACTTGGGCGCTCATGTATTCACTCGGTCTTTAGGTTGGGGCATCTCCTGGCCTCAGAGGTTTGAGAATTTTTGCCCAGGGCCATGTATGACAGCCTGATGCTAATAACAGATTTTCAGTGTCCCGTCTGGCCTTCCACGATGTGCCTGTAGAGGCTACCGCCCTGATGTCGATAGGGCGTATAGTAATAACAACACACAATGCAAGATGCATGAGTCATACAATCCAGTCATGCATCAATCATAAGCATACCGTGCGCTCATGTGAGATAACCTCCGCCTATCAGGGAGTCTCATAACAACCTACTTAATGACATATGCAATGGTCAACCACATCTCATAACAAACATGCAGATGATGTGTATGGGCATTTATCATGATGTTATATATTCACATACTCATAATCAGTATTAATAACCGGCATCAACAATCGACCCTAACAATGTGGACATTTAACCAACATTGCCACCAAGGAATGGCCCACATAGAGCCTAACATATAGTGGACCCATGGCCTCACACAAGGGCCAAATATACAACACCATGGGCCTCACTCAAGAACTTAATACACATCACAATGGGCCTTTCACATGGGCCTAACATACATCACAATGGGCTCCATCGCCTGGCCCTTAAATGCATCACAATAGGCCTCATCACATAGGCCACATATATATCACATTGGGCCTTAAACAATGGCTGAATACATATCACAATAGGCCTCAAATATGGGCTGCATATACATGACATTAGCCTCGACAATCAGCCTCAAAATCTGGCCTTGATAATCGGCCTCGACAATCAGAATCAGCCTCGATAATTGACTTTGATAATCAGAATCGGCCTCAACAATCGGCCTTGACAATCGGAATCAGCTTCGATAATCAGAATCGGCCTTGATAATTGGAATCGGTATCGACAATCAGAATCGGCCTCGACAATCGGAATCGGTATCGACAATCGGAATCAGCCTCGACAATCAAAATCGGCCTCGATAATTGGAATTCGTATCGACAATCAGAATCGGCCTTAATAATCGCCTCGACAATTGGAATTAGAATCGGCCTCAATAATCAGCCTCGACAATCGAAATCGGTATCGACAATTGGAATAGGCCTCGACAATCAAAATCGGTCTCGATAATCAGAATTCACCTCGATAATCAGCCTCAATAATCAGAATCGACAATCGAAATTGGCCTCGATAATCAGAATCGGTATTGACAATTGGAATTGGCCTTGACAATCTCGGCAATGAAAATCAGAATCGGCCTTAATAATCGGAATCAGAATCATCCTCGACAATCGGAATCAGTCTAACAAAGGATCTAAGGGAAGGTCATAATGTGGACATTTAACCATAATTGCCCTTCAATGTGGACATTCAACCAACATCGCCCTCAAGTAGTGGCCCACATAGAGGCAAATATAAAGCGGGCCCATGGCCTCACACAAAGGCCTAATATACATCGCAATGGGCCTCATACAAGGGCTACATACACATCTCTATGGGTTGCATCACATAGACCTCGAATGCATCAAATGGGCCTCACTCATGGGCCTTATATACACAACAGGTGGGCCCTACACATGGGCCTCAGATACATCGCACGGGCCACGACCCATGGGCCTAATGCACATCATAATGGGCCTCATTAAATGGGCTACAAAAACATTACAATGGCCACGCCATATGGGCCGGAAATACATCACAATGGGCCACATCCCATGAGCTATAAATACGTCACATCGGGCCTTATCACATTGGCCTTACATACATTACACCAGGCCTTATCATATGGGCCACAAATACATCATACTGGGCCTCATCAAATGGCCAACAAATATAACTCAATGGACCGCATATATGGGCCTAGTATACATCACAAAAGGCCACGTCCCATGGGCCTCAAATACATCACATTAGGCCTCGCCCATGGGCCTCAACACTGGGCCTCATATATAACAAGTGGGCTGCATCTCATGGGCCTAATGCATAACAACGGGCCCCATAACTTAGGCCTGATATACACCACATTGGGCCTCACATATGGGCCTCAAATATACATTATAGGTGTGCCTTAAATATACATCACAGGTGGGCCATATCACATGGCCGGGCAATGTGGATGAATCACATCCATCAAGGTGGGACCAGCAGAAGGACGGCGTGGACATAAAATACATACATCATGGTGGAGTTCGCATCACCGTCCAAACATGTCCAGCACCGTCCAAATCATTTGGACGGTGTGGATGAGTAAATACATCGTGGCGGGGTAGCATAGCACCGTCCAAATTGCCTAGCACAGATGGACGGAGTGAATACGATACATGTATCAAGGTGGGGTCCTACAAATGGATGTTCATGATAAAACCCATGCACCATGGATGGTGTAAATAAAACATATACATCAGGGTGGTGCTACATGGTGCGGCCCACCTCAGCTCCGAACAAAGTTGATATTTATCTTTCCCTTCAAACGGTTTAGCAGCAGTTGCTGCTGGAGGTCTAATACCTGGACAGTCAGGATTAGGTGGGCCATTAATCTGGCCAGACTAAATGGACAGTATTAGATATAGAATAAATACATTAAGGTGGCCCCACCCCACACGTGCCACATGTGTGGGATGGGCCCCATGCATTGCTGAAAAGGACAGACGGAGTGAATACGATACATCATCTGAGGTGAGGTCCCACCGTCCTTGCCTATTGGATGGTGGAACTATAGAACACGTACATCAATGTGGGTCCCTCAACTAGGATGAAACACATACATTGAAGTGGTCCCACACCACCTACTAACGTCAATACCATAGCTTCATAGCTGTGGTCCCCGCCGTCCATCAATTCATGCCAGGTGGGCCACGATCACGTCTCAGTTAAAACGGATGGACAACGTTGATGAAACACATAGATCACGGTGGTCCACGTCCCCACTAGACGTCCATTTGATGGACGGTCCAGATATAATACATACATCAAGGGGTCCACATAGTTGCTAAAGTCAAACAGTAGCTAAGGCTGCACTGTCCCAAACAGGTCCAGCACCATCCAGATGATCTGGACGGTGTGGATGAACAAATACATCAAGTGGGTCACCACCGTCCAAAAATGTTGGATGGTGTGGATGATTCCATGCATCAAGGTGGGTCCCACCATCTATAATATTATATTTATTATTTTGTTTTATTACTATTTTATATTTTTTTGCAGGTATCCGACATGCAGCATGTTGGACAGCTTGGACACGACGCGCCATCAAGGGGAGTCCACGGATGGATGGTCTGGGATGTAAGGCACGTACATTAGGTGGGTCCCATCCCACACATGCAACACATGTGGGGTGGGCCCACGCCTCCAAATGGATGGTTGGTGGAGGACACATACATCTCTTGTGGGTTCCATGTCCTCAGGACGTTGGGACCACAGAACTTGCTGATGTAAATGGGCAGCAGCCCCACCGTCCAGAGGACGGACGACTAGGATCAACAGATACATCATGGTGGACCCTACGTGCTGCACTCAGAACGTTATTAAGATGGGCCCCAGGTCCCATGTATGGACGGGGTGGATAACATATAAGCATCAAGGTGCGTCCCACTTGGATGGGGTCCATCGTCAGATGGACGGTGTTGATAAAACCCATACATCAGTGGTCGACCCTACCCAGCACGTCTAAATGGATGGCTGGATGGCATGGATACATCCCAGTGGGCCACATAATCATCACAAAAAAAGGATAGAGAGAGAGAGAAAAGAGAGATCAGATGGTGGAGGGAACCCGCCACCATGGGCCCCTCTATACAATGCATACATCAAGTGGGTCCCACCATTGTAGGCCCTCAAATCATAAAATCCAAACAAAAATCACCCACCATGATCTTCTTGGACTTCTTCTTCCATCAACGCATCCTATAGATCCAAGGGATGCATTTCAACGATGGATATAGTCTTTGGATGGTGGGATTGAATGGTAGGGAGGTGGGCCACACTAGCTTCTCCTCTCTCCCATGGAAATGTTGGACGTGGGTTGCTTGTGGAATGTGGGAGAGAGATGAGAAAGAGGGTTGTAAGAGAGAGAGAGATGGGTGAGTGATGGGGAGTGATGGGCGTGTAAGAGATGGGATGGAAAGGTATGGGTATTGTTGACTTTGGGAAAGAGAGAGGTATGGGTTGATGGGAGTGTACTTGACTTGATTGATTGATTAATTTGATAAATTCTCTCAGGATTGCAAATGCGTGGCATTTTTCTCGAACTGAATGTGGGCCCACATCTCCTGGCTCTGGTATTGGATCGGCATGCGAGCGGCGAGATCTGAACCACGGTGACGGCACGGTTGCAAAGGTTCAAGTTTCGAGCCGAGCTGACTCTGATATAAGGGACTTGACTCAGGATCGCGCGCAAATGCTGATAACAGATCGGTGGTTATCAAAATTCGACCAGGAGGACCGTGCAAACCTACGGATCAGTACGGGCTAGGATACGGTTCTCACAGCTCTCCCCACCTAAAAAAATTTCATCCTCAAAATTTACAGAGTAAACAAGGGAAGAGGAAACATCATCAAGTATATATGTTAAGGCTTAATCAATCTACAAAAGGATGAAGATAACGATCTCTAATCTCAAATTTGCGCTCCCAAGACGCGCGTCCTTAACAGAATGGTGAACCATACTAATCCTCAGATCTCGGACCAGAAACTATGCAACCTCATAATCTCAACGGTAGGGAGCTATATCAGAAAATCTCTAAGTTATTCGAACTTGGGGATCTAACCATTCTAGGTTCTCAACAATCATAGAGTGCAGGGTAGCTATTAGCAGATATGTGATGTTATCTTCAGGTATTCCCAAGTTATGCTTTGATACCAACTTCTGTCGTGCCCCAAACTCGAAAACCGGGCTCACAAAATTCCCGATCACCAAATCCAGTGCCGATAACCTCCGTAATACCCCATTCTTGGCTTCCAGTGCCCATACGCCAGATTCCGATCTTAGGATCCTAGAAGGAGGATTTTCAATATACATTTATCTCGTAAAAACCATAACCACAAGTCTACCTAAATCACAAAGTCAACATCATCATCACATATCCACTAATATAAATATTGAATACAATGCTGAAAGGGAAATCCATATGTGAAAATCAAAGCTCCAAAAGTCAGCTACATGCTCCAAGCTCCATGTTGTTGTAACCTAACATCACCTGCATGCATCTATCATGCATAAGCTTATAGAAAGCTTAGAGGGTGGTATAAGTGTGTGCACAAGGTAAGTGCCAATTATTCAATATAATGCCATAATCATACAATATCAGAAATACTAGTAAGATCATGAATCATACGATATCAGAGTAAGCGAAAATACTGACAAGTCCATGAGTGAAACAATATCAGAGTACACAATGTGGATCAACTATGTAAATGTGGAATCATCGAGAGCTACATATCAGATGCCGAGGATGCAATGCAATATATAGTGTGAATGGAATGACCATGCTGAAGTTTGAAGTCAGGATGATAGTATGTAGTATCGCAGGCTATGGGGTCCATCACAAGGGACATCTATCCAAACTAGTCTCATACCTAATTTGGATAGTTAGACTCAATATGGTAAACTCCTGATCTCAGGTTAGTCGTGTGCCCCAACTGATATCCTGACCATTGCGAAGGTACATATAACAAATAGTTGTGCACATCATCCCGAGTGGATAGTGAATGAATGAATGAATGAGTATGCAACTCCTACTCAATAAGTCCACATATCAGTATTGTTCATCTCTAGGATCATCATCGGGATCTAGTACACCCTACATGTAAATCACTGCCCACTGACACGTGACCATGCAAGTGGAAGAGACCTCACTATATGCCTGACCAGTAGTCAGGCAATATCTACCCGGTACGTCGATAGTGGACCTATTCATGAGCTGGTCAAACTCAGCTAGCTATGCCTCCAACTCTCTGGCGGGTAAGGCCACACCCCCTCCCAACCGACCACGACACAGTGAGAGACGCTACCTCTTATTATTTGGCACTCGGGAGCTCATGTATCCACTCGGTCTCGACGTTGGGGCATCTCCTGGCCTTGGAGGTTTAGAGATTTTCACTCAGGGCCATCTATGATAGACCGATGTTAATAAAAGATTTCTGGTGTCCCATCTGGCCATCCACGATGTGCCTGTGGAGGCTATGGCCCTGATGTCACTAAGGCGTATAGTAATCACAACACATAATGCAAGATGCATGAGTCATACAATCCAGTCATGCATCAATCCTATGCATACCCGTGCGCTCATGTGAGATAACCTCCGCCTATTAGAGAGTCTTATAACAACATACCTAATGACATATGCAATAATCAACCATATCTCATAAAAAACATGCAGATGATGCGTATGGGCATGTATCATGATGCTATGTAGTCGCATACTCATAATCGGTATTAATAACCAGCATCGACAATCAACCCCGAAAATGTGGACATTTAACTAACATTTCCCCCAAGGAATGACCCACATAGAGCCTAACATATAGTGGACCCATGGCCTCACACAAGGGCCAAATATACAACACCATGGGCCTCACTCAAGAGCTTAATACACAACATGATAGGCCTTTCACATGGGCCTAACATACATTGCAATGGGTTTCATCGCCTAGCCCTCAAATGCATCACAATGGGCCTCATCACATAGGCCTCATATATATCACATTGGGTCTTAAACACTGGTTGAATACACATCACAACGGGCCTTAAATACAGGCCATATATACATCACATTAGGCCTCGATAATCGGCCTCGACAATCAGAATCAGCCTCGATAATTGACCTCGATAATCAGAATCGGCCTCGACAATTAGAATCAGCTTCAACAATCAGCTCGACAATCGGAATCGGTCTCGATAATCAGAATCGGCCTCGATAATTAGAATCGACCTCGATAATCGGCCTCAATAATGAGAATCGACCTCAACAATCTGCCTCGACAATTGAAATTGGCCTCGATAATCAGAATTGGTATCGACAATCGGAATCGGCCTCGACAATCAGAATCAGTGTCGATAATTAGAATCGACCTTGATAATCGGCCTCGACAATCGAAATCGGCCTTGATAATCGGAATCGGTATTAACAATCGGAATCGGCCTCGACAATCAGAATCAGCCTTGATAATTGGCCTTGACAATCGAAATTGGCCTCGATAATCAGAATCGACCTCGAAATCGGCCTCAACAATCAGAATCGACCTCAATAATCGGCCTCGACAATTAGAATCGGCCTCGATAATCAGAATCGGTATCGACATTCAGAATCAACCTCGACAATTGGAATTAGTATCGACAATTAGAATTGGCCCCGACAATCAAATCGGCCTCAACAATCGAATCGGTATCGATAATTGGAATCGGCCTCAATAATCGGCCTCAACAATCAAAATTGGCCTTGATAATTAGAATCTACCTCGATAATCAGCCTCAATAATCAGAATTGACCTCAACAATCGGCATCGACAATCGAAATCGACCTTGATAATCAGAATTAGTAGTGACAATCGGAATCAACCTCGATAATCGGAATCGACCTCGATAATCTGCCTCGACAATAGAAATTGACCTCAACAATCGGAATTGGTATCGACAATCGGAATCAGCCTCGATAATCAGCCTCAACAATCGAAATCGGAATCGGCCTCAACAATTAGAATTGAAATCGGCCTTGACAATCGGCCTCAACAATCGAAATCAGTCTAACAAAGGGTCTAAGGGAAGGTCACAATGTGGACATTTAACCATCATTGCACATTAATGTAGACATTCAACAAACATCACTCCCAAGTAGTGGCCCACATAGAGGCAAATATAAAGCGGGCCCATGGCCTCACACAAAGGCCTAATATACATCACAATGGGGCCTAATATACATTGCAATGAGCCTCATACAAGGGCTACATACACATCACTATGCACCACATCACATGGACCTCGAATGCATGACAATGGGCCTCACTCATGGGCCTTATATACACAACAGGTGGGCCCTACACATGAGCTTCAGATACATCGCACGGGCCATGACCCATGGGCCTAGTGCACATCATAATGGGCCTCATTAAATGGGTTATAAAAACATCACAATGGCCACGCCATATGGGTTAGAAATACATCACAGTGGACCATATCCCATGGGCTATAAATACGTCACATCGGGCCTTATAACATTGGCCTTACATACATTACACTAGGCCTTATCATATGGGCCACAAATACATCATACTGGGCCTCATCAAATGGGCCACAAATATAACTCAATGGACACATATATGGGCCTAGTATACACCACAAAGGGCCACGTCCCATGGGCCTCAAATACATCACATTGGGCCTCACCCATGGGCCTCAACAGTGGGCCTCATATATAACAAGTGGGCCACATCACATGGGCCTAATGCATAACAACGGGCCCCATCACTCGGGCCTAATATACACCACATTGGGCCTCATATATGGGCCTCAAATATACATTACAGGTGGGCCTCAAATATACATCACAGGTGGGTCATATCACATGGCCAGGCGGTGTGGATGAATCACATCCATCAAGGTGGGACCGGCAGAAGGATGACATGGACATAAAATACATACATCATGGTGGAGTCCGCATCACCGTCTAAACACGTCCAGCACCGTCCAGATCATCTGGATGGTGTGGATCAGAAAATACATCATGGTGGGGCAGCACAGCACTGTCCAAACTGCCTAGCACATATGGACGTAGTGAATACGATACATGTATCAAGGTGGGGTCCTACAAATGGACGTTCATGGTAAAACCCATGCACCATGGATGGTGTAGATAAAACATATACATCAAGGTGATGCCATGTGGTGTGGCCCTCCTCAGCTCAGAACAAAGCTGATATTTATCTTTCCCTTTAAACGGTCCAGCAGCAGTTGTTGCTGGACGTCGAATACCTGGACAGTCAAGATCAGGTGGGCCATTGATTTGGCCAGATTGAATAGACGGTATTAGATATAGAATAAATACATCAAGGTGGCCCCACCCCACATGTGCCACACGTGTGGGATGGGGCCAACGCGTGCTGAAAAGGATGGGCAGAGTGAATACGATACATTATCTGAGGTAGGGTCCCACCGTCCCTGCCCAATAGATGATGGAAGTATAGAACACGTACATCAATGTGGGTCCCTATACTGGGTTGAAACACGTACATTAAGGTGGTCGCACACCACTTGCTGATGTTAATACCACAGCTTCATAGCTATGGTCCCCGCCGTCCATCAATTCATGCCAGGTGGGCCACGATCACGTCTCGGTTAAAACAGATAAACAACATTGATGAAACATATAGATCACTGTGGTCCACATCCCCACTAGACATTCGTTTGATGGATAGTCTAGATATAATACGTATGTCAAGGGGTCCACGGAGTTGCTGAAGTTAAATAGCAGCTAAGGCTACACCGTCTTAAACAGGTCTAGCACCGTCCAGATGATCTAGACGGTGTGGATGAACAAATACGTCAAGTGGGTCGCCACCGTCCAGAAACACTGAATGATGTGGATGATTCCATGCATCAAGGTGGGTCCCACGTGGGGCCCACTAGCTATAATATTTATTTTTTTATTTTATTACTATTTTATATTTTTTTGCAGGTATCCAGCGTGTAGCATGTTGGATAGCCTGGACACGAGGCGCCATCAAGGGGAGTCCACGGATGGACAGTATAGGATGTGAGGCATGTACATTAGATGGGTCCCATCCCACATATGCAGCATGTGTGGGGTGGGCCCACGCCTCCAAATGGATGGTCGGTGGAGGACACATACATCTCTTGTGGGTTCCATGTCCTCAGGATGTTGGGACCACAGAACTTGCTGATGTAAATGGGCTGTAGCCCCACCGTCCAGAGGATGGATGACTAGGATCAACAGATACATCATGGTGGCCCCTATGTGCTGCACTTAGCACGTTATCAAGGTGGGCCCCACGTCCCGTGTATGGACGGGGTGGATAACATATAAGCATCAAGGTGTGTCCCACTTGGATGGGGTCCACCGTTAGATGGACGGTGTTGATTAAACCCATACATCAGTGGTTGGCCCTACCCAGCACTTCCAAAATGGATGGATGGATGGCATGGATACATCCCAGTGGGCCGCATAATCATCACAAAAAAAGGAGAGAGAGAGAGAGAGAGAGAGAGAGAGAGAGAGAGAATGAGAGATCAGATGGTGGAGGGACCCCGCAACTATGGGCCCCTCTATATAATGCATACATCAAGTGGGTCCCACCATATGTGGGCCCTCAAATCATAAAATCTAAAAAAAATCACCCACCTTTGATCTTTTTGGACTTCTTCTTCCATTAACTCATCTTCGAGCTCCAAGGGATGCATTTCAATGGTGGAGATGGTCTTTGGATGGTGGGATTAAGTGGTAGGGAGGAGGGCCACACTAGCTTCTCCTCTCTCCCTGTAACGTCTTGAAAAAAATTAGTACAAAGGCCCAAGTACCACCTCAGGCAGAATCCCTAAGGATTGTATTCTATAGAAATTAGACGAAAATTAATTAAGTACTAAAATGAATTAATCGGTAGATTATCTTGAACCATGATCTATAGAAATGGCAAGACCCAAACCCATCATAATCACTAACTTAACATTACTTAAAAAGCTAGAGGAAATCCCAAAAGCCAGTTGCTCTCGGGAGCATATTGAAACCCCGTATCGGACTTGGACCGCACTTTGAAAGTTCGATAATCGTGAAACTATAGGGTTATGACCATCTTATTGGGCTTGACAACCATCGTGAGAATTGAGCCCAGATGGTATCCAGAAATGCACAACTTGAGCCCTGAGCAAAGTGTGTGAGAAACGCGAATATTTTTAGAAAATGAACCAGAACTTAAGTAAATTGGGCCATTGGCTTGCGGGCAAAATTGAAGATTTCAGACCGTCAGTTTTTTACTGAACTTCACCCATGGATCAAGGAAATTTTCCTGCACATATCCGTATATTTGTGGCCCTGATCGAGCGACAACGACCGTTGATCTGACACAGGTCCTCCACGGTTGATCCGCTAACCTAATCGTACCAAAATCATAACCTGTCCTAGATCCATGGTCAGAGAACTTGCTCCACGCCGTAGGTGAGTAATGGACCTTCAGATGTGTCCCGTTTTCTCGAAATAGGTACCATTTGGCTATAACCTAAGTATACCATGGCCCGAGGCAATTTACACTAGTTCTGGGCCTATATAATGCCCTTAAACCACCCCATTCCCTTTCCATACGAATTTCTCTAATCCTAGGAGAGAGAAGAGAGAAAAGAAAAGAAAAAAGTGAGGAGAAAAGAGTGAGGAGAAGAGAGAGAGTTCAGGAGATCGTTGCCGGGATTCACTCCCACTACTCCATGAGCTGAATCACCTCTCCCGTTTCACAACACCATCATTTTTAACTACGATTTGGGTAAGAAATCCTAACCCGAATCTCAATTTAGGAATCCAAATAGAGTAATCGATGAAATAGCTAACCTATTTAAATGTTTGCTTAGGGCTCAAGTTCGGGAGATCATGTGTTAGTTGAAATGTTTCATTGAATGTGAAATTGTGATTTTACTTGGCATGATTTCTAAACTAAGGTTAATGTTTGTCATATGCTTTAAACCTAATTTGTATAAGGTTTTGCTATAGTCCTTGTCGTAACTAATCTAGTCTATGTATTTAGTAATGTGTAGTTCAAGTGTTTGATAAAATGTCTGAATGAGAAATTGTTGATGAATTGTGTTTAATAAGGGTATTGAGATAGGATTCTCAATTACCTTATCTATATGTATAGTTTCCTTCATGTAATCTTAACTTCAATTACGCAATTTATGGATGAAATGCGAACAGTTGGTAACATGTTCAATGCGTTCGATGAAATGCTCAAATGAGGAATTGATTGGACTTATTTGTTAAATACTGATATGATTAACACATGTATTTACATGCTACATTTTTGTAAGTTTGGGATTACAATGTGGTCCAGGCAATCAGTAACAGTTTCCGTTTGAATGGCCGAATTAGTCATACCACATTTGATACGTTCAGTGAATCTGGGTCGTACAATGATTGTCGATAGTGGTTAGGCCACGTGGAATGCTTATACACTCCATGTTGATTAATTTAGTTTGCGCTCGTACCATCCGAACTTGTCTAATAAACTGACTGGCCTATTAAGTGTTTACTATGTATGGACACTACTACTTGAATCTAAGGTACCACTTACTAATGTAAAAGCCTGTTTCAACCATGGTACCATGATCCGCTAAGGCTCATGAGCCGGGCATGGTGGTATGGGAACCGTTGTCGAGCTTTCGGCCTATGTTAGGGTGACGAGCCTTCCCGCAGTGACCAGTGAGCAACCTAAACTCATGAGCTGAATATGGTGGTATGGGACACTGTATTTAAGTTGTCGGCCTACGTTCAGGTGATGAGCCTCCCATAGTAACATCAGTATAAACACTTGAATTTGCTTATCTATTGCTTTCATTAAGGGTGATGACCTACAACTTGCCTATCGTATGTGACTAACTAGGATTGACGACCCTATATGGATCCCTGTTTGGGTTAATGATGTAAAGGGAGGTACCTTAGCTTCCCAAATCTATTGTATGAATAAGCCTAATTAAGCACTTGGCTAACACGACCATGCACCGCATTGCATGTGTTTTGGCGAAGAAGTGTATGTTTAGGGAGTTTGCCATGCGTAAATGGTTGATAAAGTCGCTTGAGGGAGCTTTGTGCGAGGGCATGCATCATTACTGCACTCCATTCTTGCATTAATAAGAGTAGTTAGGAAATGTTTGTTGTATTGCTTTATCATTACTACTTGACTGAATTGATAACATGTTAACCTTTGTCTTATAGTACCACTGAGTTGATCACTCACTCCCACTCTGGGACGGTGTTTTAAAACACCAACCAGACTCTGTTATAGATGCAGGTGATGAGGACATTTATACAGCGGAGTTGGACTTCGTATATGAGGAGGAAGAGTTCCCCTATGTTCAGCTCTCAGGCAGGTCAATGTAGACCTCGTGTTGCTTCGATGGGATTACACTGGGATACTTGATTAGTTGGACATTTACATTTTGATATTTTGTATGTTTTGAAACAACACTTATATATATTCAGCCCGGCTACACAATCATACTCTGGAGATTGGGAAACGCTCATCGTTATAATATACATGCTTCAGTCTTTCGCTTGCTTGATTAAATTACATCTGGAGTATGATATGCTATTTTGGTATAATCCCACTCATGTTTAATGCACTAATATGGACAATATTTAAAGATCATTATCTATGTTGCATAAGTGATGTGTTAGATCTCAGGAGTTGAACTTTGCTCGACCCTCAAAATCCGAGGCATTACAAGTTGGTATCAGAGCATGATTTGGATTAAATTGGACCTGAGTTGTAGTAATACGACACACACTGACGTACTTTGACTTAGGAGGGAGTGATAAAATGTAGAAATGATCATAGGGTCCTAAGGTTTTGTCGATGGGCGAAATTGACCGTTGTAATGTAGCCCGTAGGCGTCCGAGATCATGTGAAATGATCTCAACCCCTTTTTAGGCCTTCAATCGATGAGTTAGAACAAAAATTTGGTGAATCCTGAATTTGAAACAAATCGAAAGGCACGAATACGCACGAGTTAGACCTAAAAAACACATCACGCGGGCGTAGAGGCCCATAGCACAATTTTCGGTGGGACTCAGGGGGTCCCCCGCATGTTTTCAGCACCCCGGGAGGGGGTGGCAACCACCCTAAGGTGGAGGCACTGCTAGCAGCACAGGGAGGCACGATGACACTGCTCGAGCGGCTGCACACTGCCCGACTTCACAACGGGACGCGGCGGGCCTGCGGTTCTGACAGCCCACCACCCTCCACCCACTCATGTGGGCCCTATCCACGTATGGGACCACTCCGTTTAACCCCCCCTTTACTCCCCTTTATTCATTTTACCCTATTTCAAACCCTCTAAACCCCTTAAAAATCTCATTTTCTCTCTCAAATCTCCCTTTCATATGCACAAAGCTTCTTCTTCTTCTATATTTCACACCCATCTCTACTATTTCCTCAAACCCACCTCTTACAACTCCCTACCTTCCTTATTTCTGCCTATTTGAGCATAAAGCCTACATCTTTGTGTCTCATAACTCTCAAACTTCCTAAATCCACCTCATTCTCAAGCTTTTCCAACTCCATGGCTCTTTTGAGCTTGTCATCGCTATATTTTCCATCTTAACGCTCCTTTCCCTTGTGGGAAAGAGAAGAGCAACCACGGATGAGGTCGGGTCGAGCCATCCAACCTGCTCGAGGAAGCCAGCAAGCGCCATGGCTACTACGAGCGTCGAGTGAGAGTGAAGAACAAAACGAGACCTCGATCCCCAAATCCCGCTTGAAAGATCTCTACTGGCGAGCACCGGACTTGGTAAGTTTTGTAACCACAAGTTGTATTTGAAGCACATGTTGATGAAAGGCTATTTGGGTTGTATCCAGTGATGGACCTCCTGTTGGAGTTCGGGTGGGGTCCCATATTTGAAGGCAAGTCTCATGCAAGTGAAGGCATTGTCGGAGCCTTCTATGCCCACATACAGAATGCACTACTGGAGCCACTTCAGTTTACTATTCCCTTGGGGAGGCAGGAAGCCATAATCAATGTAAATGTGATGGCCCATATTATGGGAATTGAGCGTGGGGTGGTACATGCTAGTGCATCTTGTCTCACTAGTGTGCGAGAGAGAGATCACCGCACGTGGTTTCTTTGTGGCCGACTGGCTCATTGGAGGCGAGGCAATAGCCTCCCATCAACCAAGATGACGGCAAACTTCCACCTACTCACTACATATGCACGTACAATGTGTATCCTAGGTGGAGCAACCGTACGGAATGCACTCGTTTGATGGTGGACTTCTTGTACAGAGCTAAATAGGGAGACAAACTGTGTTTGCCTACTTTCGCCCTGACACAGATAATCAGGACAGTACGCTTTACTAAGGGAGATGCCTCACTCTCATTCGGCCAACTTATCTATAAGACTGCCTGTAATTTTAACTTTAGACTTAATATGGATGAGCTTGCGCCGATTCACTTCATTAATGACACTACACCCAACAACATGGGAATTGATCCTAGGAAACATCAAGCCCAACTCGATGAGTATGGGGATGAAATAGAAGATGAAAATGAAGAGGAAGATGAAAGTGAAAATGAGGAAGAAATTGAGGAAGGAAGTGGAGAGGGAGAAGGCACTGAGGATGAGGAAGGCAGTGAGGAGGAAGAGCAAGATGAAGAAGAGGAGGCCCAAGATTCAGATGGGAGCCCTCTAATACTACACATGACGATCGCCATGACTGGGCCGCCTTAGAAGCCCGCATAGCCAAGATTAAAGAAAACCAGTGTAATGACCCTAAAAATTTTGTGCCAAGACCCGAGTACTACCTCTATTTTCCTTAGAAGCTTATTGGGGTAATTAGCGCTAAACTCGATTTCTTGTGAAATTTGCATCAATCACTTTAAATTTGATCTGCATGACTCAAAACCTGTAGAATGGTTAGCGTTATGTTACTCTGAAATCTGGGATTCATCGCTAAAGCCAGTTGCTCTTGGAAATTTTTGGAAGTTCTGGATCGAACCTGGACCACGCGTCGGAAGTCCGATAGTGATGATCTTAGGCTGTTGCGGTCACCATGTTGGACTTGGCCATCACCTCAAAAATTAAGTCCAGATGATGTTCTGGGTCAATTTGATTGAGTCCAGAGTGAAGAGTGTGAGAACGGTGAGAAATTAATGAGATTTTATGAAATCTGAGTCATGTCGCTTGCGCGACGATTTTAAGTAATCTGACCGTTGGATTTTGACCCAATTTCACCCTTTGATCAAGAAAGGTAACCTAGGCATGTCCTAGTGCTTGTGGTCCTGATCGAGATTCGGTGACCGTTAAATTGAGCGTGGTCCGCCACGGCTGATCTGAAGATTCGGTCGGTACGAAAACTCAGCTTGACCTAGATCCATGGTCAGTGAGCTTAAGTTCGACCTTTCGTGGTAATAGGCCCACCGGAAGTGCTCCGTTGGATCGAGAGAGGCCTGTTTTGGTTATACCCTAAGTATATCTTGGCCCTGGGGTTATTTTCATCAATGTTAGGCCTATATATAGACCTTAAAACCCTAGCTCTCTTTTCCAAACGAATTTCCTAACCCTAGCTAAGAAAGAGAAAGGAAAAGAGAGAGAAAGTGAGAGAGAAGTTGGTGAATCATCTTAGATTCTTTCTTGTTCTTCTTCATCCTTAAACCTTCACTTTTGAATCGTTATTCCGGTGATTCTAAGTTCCTTCTTTAGGTTAGTTAACCTAACCCTAATCTGTGTTAGAGCTTAGAATAGTTTTTGTGCTGTTGTAGCTCATTTCTATTCTTGCTTTAGGTTATTTGGTCGCCGTTGACGAAGACATCTCGTCTAAATCAATTCGGTGTTTCATTTCTGGTTAAGGTGCAGACTTTAATTGTATAGGTTATGGTTTTCAAGGCTTTCAATGCCAGTGAATGGTTTATTCTTGCTATGGATGAGATTTCACATGCCAAATGTTATGTTTATTTTGCATTCCTGATATGCATGTGTTACATTGAGATTTATGTATTCTATGTGTATGTATAAAGTACCGTATGCGTATAAAATATGAACATGTGTTTGCCATGATTATTTGTCGTGTACTTATGCTAGATGTATGTGGGGCAACTCCTTGGTAAAGGGAATTGTCCAAATGTGTGTATTTCAACATGCGTCATGTATGTTGAACTATGTATTCTAAGTGTTTGTAGAAGTGTCTGAATGATCTAAAGTGTAATATATTATACTATTTGTGGGTGTTGAGAAGCGATTCTCAACTCTCCCAATAGTGTGTATGATTTCCTTCATGCAAGTTACATTCCTTGTTGTTTAATTTCAAGTCTTACTTATGCTTAAATCCATGTTAAGTTGATATTCTTTAAATGCTCACGCACCACATGATTTGAGTTGTTGTTCCATTACTATTCTAAATTGTTGATATCAATATCTGTTGCAGTGGAATGTGTTTGGGACTATGAATAGTCCAGGAAATCGGTAATCGACCTTAAGTTCGTAGCTGAGGTTGCTTTCGCCACGTAGGACGTGATTAGATGAACCCAAGTCGTATTAGAGTTGTTGGCAGTGGTTTGGCCACGCGGAGTGTTTGCGCACTCTATGTCGTTCAACGCAACGTGCGCTCGTGCTAGTTGAGTTCGTCAAGTAACCCGATTGTTCGATGTATGTTCACCATATATGGACGCTATTGTTTGAATCTAGGGTACCAAACTTACCGATGAAATCCTATTAACCATAGTACCTTGATCCGCTAAGACTCATGAGCTAGACATGGTGTTATGGGACACCGTGGTCAAGCTGTCGGCCTACGCTGGGGTGATGAGCCTCCCCGTAGTAACTAGTGAGCAACCAAACTCGTGAGCCGATTATGGTGGTATGGGACACTATATTCATGCTGTCAGCCTACATTGATTGTTGACGAGCCCTCTATAGTGACCTCGAGCATGCCTGGATACCGCATTGAGGTGATGAGCCTTATTGTGGTAATGAAGGTATGAAAGGCGTGTATTGATTAGTGACGAGCCCTTTGCCACGACCTAAAACCATATGATCATATGAGATGTCTAGAACTGACGACCCTAGAATGGATCACTGTTTGGATGGTGATATGAGGAAAGTACCTTAGCTTCCCAATCCTGCTGTATGAAAAGGACTAATAACAACTTGGTAATCATGTTCATGCACCGCATTTGCATGTGATTTGTAGATGTGGCGCACTTTGAGGCGATGTCATGCGTAATGTAAGATGAAGACGCTGAGGGTGTACGCACGAGGGCATGCATCATTCTGCATATATCCTTGCATTAACAAGAGTACTTAGGACATCTTTGATTGTTCTGCTTTATCATTACTACTTGATTGAACTGATAACATGTTAACCTTTGCTTTATTGTTCCACTGAGTTGATCACTCACTCCCACGTTCTGAGGCGGTGTTAAACACCCACCAGACTCTGTCTTAGCTGCAGATGTTGATGAGACTTCTGAGGCAGAGCGGGAGATCGAGGATAATGAGGCTGCTTTCTCTTTTATGCAGTTTTCAGATGGGTTCTAGTGAGCCTTGTTCTGATGCGGGGGATTCTGGGATTTTTTTTGGGAATTAAATGATGTAATTTGATACTTGTAATTTTGATAGCAACACTTGTAATACGACCTGGTATGTATATGTATTTCAGGGATTTGCACATGTACACTTATATTTCTTTAAGTCTTCCGCTTGCGTTCTTCACTTATCCCTGAATTATATTTGCTATTTGGCTTAATCTATTCCATGTTTTATGCACTAATACAGACAACATACATCCATCATTAAATATGTTGCATAAGTGATGTTTTGGAACTCGGGAGCTGAGTTATGCTCGACCCTCGAATTTCAGGGCATTACAACCAGGCCACCTTGAGACAGAAGGTCAGGGAGAATCAGGCCTACCTAAAACAGAAATTAAGATGATATTGCGCACTCTGAAGACCCTTTTGTGCTGTATGCAGGATAAGGGTACGCCTCCACCTTCATCAGAGTCAGCGGACTAGTCCTGTGTTGTAGTTGTCTTTTTGTTTTCCTTGTTTCTTATTTTTCTTTGTGATAGCCTTGGTAGGCTCAATTGGATGTTGGTATGCTTAGTGTTTAAAGCTTCGGTTAGGTTAGCTTACATGCATTCTTTGTCATGATTCATGTAATACTACATCTCATGTATTGTGACAATTTTTGGTTAAATGAAATGTATGAAGCTTCTTTTGATTTGGAATGTGTAGAATGTTTGGAAAATTGAGTAATGTTACTCTAAATCTCACACATGTTACGCCCTATGTTGTATATAGAGAATGCCTCCTAAAAACACTCGGAACATTGCACGTCTCGCACTTGGCGGATCGATTGACGGGGCACCTCCCCTGAGCGATAGCCATACGGACCCCGGCTTGGGCCCGAATATTGAGACTATGCCGAATTCACAGCCAGCCACTGGCCCCACCAATGGGCTACCACCTTGTGCACCAGTGGTTCTGGAACAGAACTGCACGTCTACTTCGACGCCACACATGCCTCAGGCGGATCCTCTCTCTGATAGGTTGGAGCAGATGATGCTCCTAATGCAGCAATAGTAGCAAGTTTGAACAACTTTTGTGGGGGCCATTGCTCAAAACATGAACATGGTCCCGCCTATGCCACCTGTGCATCCTACTGGGGCCATAAACACTAGTGGCTTGTTTGAACGCTTTCAGCGTTTTCGCCCTCCTACCCTTATGGGTACTCACAGACCCAAGGTGGCTGAGTATTAGTTGGATCGTATATCCAAGATGCTAAAGCCATTGCACTATACTGAGGTAGAGCAAGTAGAGCTAGTTACATATATGTTCAAGAAGGAGGCTAGTCTTTGGTGGGACAGCATCCTACGAACCGTCCCCGCAGGACACGTGTGGACATGGGACACATTTGAGACTCGCTTCCATGGCAAGTATTTCCCTCTCACTTACCGTAATGAAAAGGAGGGTGAATTTCTCCACCTCCGACAGGGAGAGATGACCGTTGCTGAATACGAGAACTGCTTTACGGAGCTAGCTAGATATACTCCACTGATCCTAACAGAGGAGCCAATGAGAATGCGACGATTTTCAGGGGGTCTGTGGCCTGAAATCTGCACAAAGATGTGTTGCACTAGCATTCCCAACTATGCTGAGCTAATGAACATGTCCTTGCAAGCCAAGCAGGATGGTGAGAGACTATCTCAAACACGTATGCCCATATGCCTGAGGCCTCAGCTTGAATTGCCGAGCCGACCATTCCTTGGCAAGAGGCCATGTGTAGATTCACCTCCCAGGCTTATGGCTCCAACGACCCAGCAAAGGTAAATAGACCTTTGTGCACCTACTGTAAGAAGATGGGCCATACAGACACCTATTATTTTACTAAGATGAGGGGACAATGACTTTATGGCGCCTCAGAAGATCAACCGCCAGCTACCCCAAGCTATTTCAGCTCCACCTCTACGATTAACACCACCAGCACAGTCTTTTTACAGACCAACCACACCTCAAAATAGGCCACCTCAATGACCTATGGCAGCGCAACCGAATCGTCCTCAACAAGCTCATGTACATGCACTTGCACCTGAAGCATCTGAGGCAGCAACTGCAGTGCCTTTAGCCTTTGAAGTCACTGCCCACATTCAAGGTACACCTGTATTTCTATTGGTGGACACCGAGTCCACTATTTCGATAATATCGTGCTCTACAGTCAAGCGATTAGGGTTGAGCACTACCCCTATGGTTGGGGTGAGAGTCCTTACCGCGACAGGGACTTTCTCCGACGCTACTAAGTTTTGTAAAGATTGTCGGATAGACTTAGGAAGCAGAACGATGTGCATTGACTTGATTGTCACCCCGCTGCATCATTACGACGTCATCCTCGGTGTGGATTGGCTCACTAAAATGAAGGCAAGGATTGACTATGATACCAGATTGGTGATAGCCCGTGGACCTGAGGGCACAGCCTTTACTTTTCCAGTTCAGGTCAGTTGGCCCTACCGCATAAGTTGTTACGCTTCCTTATTGGAGAATGTTGATGGTCCGACACTTGGGGACACACCTGTAGTCCAAAATTTCATGGACATGTTCAGAATGATACTCGAACTACCTCCTAGGCGCGAGATCGACTTTACTATCGACCTGTGCCTGGTGCGACACCCATTTCCTTACCAACATACCACATGCCTCTGTGTGAGATGGAGGAATTGAGGAAATAAATTGATGAATTGCTAGACTCGAGTTTCATACGACCGAGTGTATCTCCTTGGGGAGTACATGTATTGTTTGTGAAAAAGAAAGACGGATCGCTGCGGTTGTGTATTAACTATCGCAGGTTGAATCACAACATGGTCAAGAACAAGTATCCTCTGCCCAGGATAGATGACTTGTTTGACCAGTTGAAAGGGGTATAATATTTCTCTAAGATCGACGTGCAGTCCGGGTATCATCAGTTGCGTGTCAGGGATGAAAATGTGCAGAAAACAGCATTCAGAACCAGTTTTGGGCACTATAAATTCCTTGTGATATCGTTTGGACTTACAAACGCACCGGTCATGTTCATGGATCTCATGAACCAGGTGTTTCAGGCATGTCTATACCGATTCATCATCGTATTTATAGATGACATTTTGATATAGTCCAAGAGTCAAAAAAATTATGAAGAACACCTGCGAGCAGTCTTCGATACTCTCACAAAGAATCAATTGTTTGCACAATATTGGAAATGCGACTTCTGGAAAGAGGAAGTCAAGTTTCTGGGACACGTGGTATCCAAGAAAGGAATTGTCGTGGACCTTGCCAAGGTGACAGCGATACAGGACTGGGAACAGCCCAATTCAGTTACTGAAGTGAGGAGTTTTCTCGGCCTTGCAGGCTATTATCGTCAATTTATTAAGGACTTTTTCAAGATAGCCCGACTGCTGTCTCAACTCACTCGAAAAAATCTTAAGTTTACATGGAACAAGAAGGCAGAAGTAGCCTTTCAAGAATTAAAGGACAAGCTGACATCCGCACCTGTGCTAGTATTACCAGAGTAAGGGGTCAGATATACTATCTACACCGACACGTTTCGTGTTGGTTTGGATTGTGTTCTTATGTAAAAGGACAAAGTGATTGCCTATGCATCTCGACAGTTGAGGAAACACGAAAAAACTACCCCACCCACGACCTGGAATTAGCGGCGGTCATCTTCGCATTAAAGCTCTGGAGACCTTACCTCTACAGAGAGGAGTTCGAGCTCTTTTACGACCACAAGAGCCTCAAGTACATCTTCATGAAGAGAGACCTGAATATGAGGCAATGTCGTTGGATGGAGACCTTGAAAGACTTCAAGTTTGAGGTCTCCTACCATCCTGGCAAGGCCAACCTTATGGCCGACGCGTTGAGCCGCAAGAAGACAATAGAATTTGCAGCTCCGCTAATGATAGAAGAGTGGAATATGGTAGAGTTTGTACGAGACTTTGAATAGAAGCTCACAGTTGAGGAGCCTTTCGGGAGCGTCGCACACATCCATGTACAGCCACTTATCAATGATCAGATCATTGTGGCTCAGAAAGAGGATGGTCTATTGGTGAAAATAAGAGAGCAAGCAAATGACAACGAAGAATCTGAATGGAGGATTGGCTCGGATGGAGGTTTACGATATCGTGGCCGCCTATGTATCCCGAATCTCCGTGACTTGAGAAGGGAAGTCCTAGAAGCTGCTCACAATTCCAAGATAGCAATGCATCCGGGCATAACGAAGATGTATTGAGACATGAAGTGTTTATACTGGTGGGACAACATGAAGGCCCACATAGCAGATTATGTATCCCGTTGTCTCACGTGCCAACAGGTCAAGGCCGAACATCCCTGACCTCCTGATTTACTTCAGCCCATGCCCATAGCTGAATGAAAATGGGATTTCATATCTATGGACTTCATTTCCAGGTTACCGAAGACGAGAAAGGGGCATGACTCCATTTGGGTGATTGTGGACCGATTAACAAAATCGGCTCATTTCCTCCCGATTAGAGTTTCAAACTAAGCAAATGATTTGGCTAAGTAATACATTAAGGATAATGTACGATTGCATGGAGTTCCTATGGAGATTGTGTCGGATCAGGACATGCGATTCACGTCTATTTTCTGAACCCACATCCAGGAAGCAATGGGAGTGAAACTAAAGTTCAGTACCGTATTCCACCCATAGATTGATGGGTAGACGGAACGGGTAAATTAGATATTAGAAGATATGTTGCTGGTGTGTGTGATTTATTTCAAGGACCGTTGAGATGACTGCCTTCCTTATGCCGAGTTTTTTTATAACAACAGCTTCCAAGCGAGCATTAGCATGGCTCCCTACGAAGCTTTATATAGGCGCTCATGTCGAGCACCACATTGTTGGGCAGAACTTGGCGAGAAGAGCTTGGTTGGCCTAGACCTAGTATAGGAAACCTTAGAGAAGATCGACATTATCAAGCGTCGACTTCTTACAGCCCAAAGCAGACAGAAGAGTTACACCGATACCCGACGGAGATAGTTGGAATTTGAAGTTGGGGACTACGTATTCCTGAAAGTTTCCCTAATGAAGGAAGTCCTTCATTTTAGCAAGAAAGGGAAGCTTACACCGAGATTCATTAGCCTATTCTAGATTCCAAATCGAATGGGTGTGGTAGCATACCGTCTCACCTTGCCCACACCACTCGTAGGTGTACACAATGTATTTCACGTATCGATGCTGAAGAAATACGTTCCTGACCATTCTCATATTATCAAATGGGAGCAAGTACAGCTAAGTGAAGATGTTACCTATGTACTTCGACCAACATGTATTCTAGATAAGAAGGAACAAGTGCTGCGCAGCAAAGTTATCCCGCTTGTGAAAGTATTGTGGGCTCACCACACTGAGGAAGAGGCTACTTGGGAAATGGAAGCTGAAGTTCATAAGAACTACCCTCAGATCCTCGAGGAGTACAAAAATGTACTAATTTCGGGGATGAAAATTTTCTTTAAGGGGAGTAGATTGTAACGTCTCTAAAAAATCCGTACAAAAGCTCGAGTACCAAGCAGAAAACCCTAAGGACCGTATTCTGTAAAAATTAGATGAAAATTAATTAAGTACTAAACTGAATTAATCAGTGGATTAGCTTGAACCACTATCTATATAAATGGCAAGACCCAAACCCATCATAAACACTAACTTAACACTACTTAAAAACCTAGGAGAAATTCCAAAAGCCAGTTACTGTCGGGAGCACATTGAAACGCTGTATCGGACCTGGACCGCATGTCAAAAGTCTGATAACTACAAAACTATACGGTTATGACCGTCTTATAGGGCTTGACAACCATCGTGGGAATCGAGCCCAGATAGTATCCAGAAATGCACAACTTGAGCCCCTGAGCAAAGTGTGTGAGAAACACGAATATCTTTAGAAAATGAACCTGAACTTAAGTAAATTGGGCCATTAGCTTGCGGGAGAAATTGAAGATTTCAGACCGTCAGTTTCTGACCGAACTTTACCCATTCCATACGAATTTCTCTAACTCGAGGACAAAGAAGAGAGAAAAGAAGAGAAAAGAGTGGGGAAAAGAGAGAGAGTTCGGGAGATTATTGGCGGGATTCACTCCCACTACTCCACGAGCTTAATCACCTCTCCCATTTCACTACACCATCGTTTTTAACTACGATTTGGGTAAGAAATCCTAACCCTAATATCAATTTAGGAATCCAAATAGAGTAATCGATGAAATAGCTAACCTATTTCAATATTTAGGTAACCGTTGTTCTGTATACGAGTGTAAGATTTGAACCGAGTTCGAAACAAGCAATCCGACGAAAGGTGCGAACTATAAACATTTAGGTTATAGTTTTCAAGGCTTTCAATCTCAACAATGATTTATGTCTGACTTGATTGCTGCCATATGATCTTAGTTACAATGTTTTCGATATACTATACATGTGTGAACTATGTGGAATATAAGGCGCATTCCATGTGTTTGTTGAAATGTTTCATTGACTGTGAAATTGTGATTTTGCTTGCCATTATTTCAAAACTAAGGTTAATGTTTTTCATATGCTTTATAACCTAATTTGTGTAAGGTTTTGCTATAGTCCTTGTCATAACTAATCTAGTCTATGTATTTAGTAATGTGTCGTTCAAGTGTTTGATAAAACATCTGAATGAGAAATTATTGATAAATTATGTTTAATAAGGGTATTGAGATAGGATTCTCAATTACCTTATCTATATGTATAGTTTCCTTCATGTATCTTAATTTCGATTATGCAATTTATGGATGAAATGTAAATAGTTGGTAACATGTTCAATGTGTTCGATGAAATGCTCAAATGAGGAATTGATTGGACTTGTTTGTCAAATGCTGATATGATTAACACATGTATTTACAAGCTACATTTGTATAAGTTTGGGACTACAACGTGGTCTAGGCAATCGGTAATAGTTCCCATTTGAATGGCCGAATTAGTCTTACCACATTTGATATGTTTGGTGAATCTGGGTCGTATGATGATTGTCGATAGTGGTTAGGCCACGTGGAGTGCTTATGCGCTCTATGTCGATTAATTTAGTGTATGCTCGTACCATCCGAACTTGTCTAATAAACCGATTGGCCTATTATGTGTTTACCATGTATGGACGCTACTGCTTGAATCTAAGGTACCACTTTCCAATGTAAAATCTCGTTTCAACCATGGTACCACGATCCGCTAAGACTCATGAGCTGGGCATGGTGGCATGGGACACCGTGGTCGAACTGTCGGCCTACGCTGGGGTGACGAGCCTCCCCGTAGTGACCAGTAAGCAACCCAAACTCGTGAGCCTAATATGGTAGTATGAGATACTGTATTCGAGTTGTCGGCCTACGTTCAGGTGACGAGCCTCCCGTAGTGACCTCGAGTATAAATACTTGAATTTTCTTTTCCACTGCTTTCATTAGGGGTGATGCCCTACAACTTGCCTATTGTATGTGACTAACTAGGATTGTCGACCTTAGATGGATCCCTGTTTGGGTTAATGATGTAAAGGGAGGTACTTTAGCTTCCCAAATCTGTTGTATGAATAAGCCTAATTAAGTACTTGGCTAACACGACCATGCACCACATTACATGTGCTTTGGCGAGGAAGTGCACATTTAGGGAGTTTGTCATGCACGAATGGTTGATGAAGTTGCTTGAGGGAGCTTTGTGCGAGGGCATGCATCATTACTGCACTCTATTCCTGCATTATTAAGAGTAGTTAGGAAATGTTTGTTGTATTGCTTTATCATTACTGCTTGACTGAATTGATAACATGTTAACCTTTGCCTTATAGTACCACTGAGTTGATCACTCACTCCCACGCTGGGATGGTGTTTTAAAACACCAACCAGACTCTGTTATAGATGCAGGTGATGAGGATGTGTATGCAGCGCAGTTGGACTTCGTAGATGAGGAGGAAGAGTTCTCCTATGTTCAGCTCTCTGGCAGGTCTATGTAGACCTCGTGCTGCTTCGATGGGATTACACTGGGATACTTGATTAGTTGGACATTTACATTTTGATATTTTGTATGTTTTCAAAAAAACTTATATATATTCAGCCCAGCTACATAATCATACTCTGGAGATTAGGAAATGCTCATTGTTACAATATACATGCTTCAGTCTTCCGCTTGCTGGATTAAATTACATCTAGAGTATGATATGTTATTTTAGTATAATCCTACTCATGTTTAATGCACTAATTTGGACAACATTTAAACATCATTATCTATGCTGCATAAAGTGATGCGTTGGATCTCGAGAGTTGAGCTTTGCTCAACCCTCGAAATCCGGGGCGTTACACTCCCATGGAAATGTTAGACGTGGGTTGCTTGTGGAATGAGGGAGAGAGATGAGAGAGAGGGTTGTAAGAGAGAGAGAGATGGGTGAGTGATGGGGAGTGATGGGTTTGTAAGAGATGGGATGGAAAGGTATGGGTATTGTTGACTTTGGGAAAGAGAGAGGTATGGGTTGATGGAAAGTGTAATTGACTTAATTGATTGATTGATTTGATAAATTCTCTAGGGATTGCAAATGAGCGGTGTTTTTCTCGAAATGAATGTGGGCCCACATCTCCTGGCCCGGGTATCGGATCAGCACACGAGATGCGGCATAGGAACCGCGGCGACGGCGCGGTTGCAAAGGTACAAGTTTCGAGCCGAGCTGACTCTGATAAACGAGACATAACTCAGGATCACGCAAACGCCGATAACAGATCGCGGGTCACCGAAATTCGACCAGGTGGACCGCAAAAGCCTACGGATCGGTACGGGCTAGGATACAGGTCTCACATCAGGTTTCTACAAAGTGTTTATAGTCAAAATTAATACAACCTAGGGCTTGGATTTACTATTTTTTGTGGTTTTGACGTAGAATTAGGTTTTCATCCTAGAGTTTAGTTAAATGCTTATGTTCTAGGATTTAAATCCTAAATTATTATTATTATAATTATTATTATTATTGTACAATGGATCAATTAATATTCATAATAGGAGTATTAATCCATCAATATTAATAATGATGGTTCATAAGTTCGTACTTAAGTGTACTGACATTATCTAATATTCTTATAATGACTAATAACTTCTTGAATAATACAAGTAATAATAATAAGATCTTTACTAATGATAATATAACCAGGACTAATACTAATAATTATATTAACAAGTATTATACTAATCCCATAAGGAAAATGATAAATATTTCCTAATGCTAATAGTCATAACTATTGATAATGAATTTAGTCATGATAATAGAAACTATGATTTACCATGAATCATGAAATTCTACACTTAGATCCAAACCTAACACATTATCTATGGTTAGGATCATAACTTATGGTTTAGATTACTTAAATCTAGGGTTTTATCCATTAATCTAGTCTTAGACTTTGGTTTTGAGTTGAAACCTAATTCATATAATTAATTTATAATAATATTAGAATGAAGTAAAAATAAATAATAACTGCCTATTAATACTAACAACGCTAATCTTATTATCAATATCCTACAACGATAAAATAGGGATAGCATGATAATGTTAATATCTAATATCTATAAAAACAAATACTAGTAAAATTAACCTACTAATGGTTAGCCACATTTAATAATTGCAATGATTATAGTAACACTAATGATGATAACAAATACTAAGATCTACTATTAATGATGACCTTCGAGAGTGATAATTAAACTACTACTATTTGATAAATAAAATCTTTGTTTATAATAGCTAGTTATAACATAAATAATCTACCAATGTTCTAAATAGAATTCCAATGCAATGTTTGAGAGGAAGCGCACCTATAGTTGATTTGACTTGAATCAACTCAGTTCGAACCGAGTTAACTCAGTGCCGATATGATGACACCCTCATTCTCACTCATCTCCTCTTTTTGCTGCTGGAGGCATTCAGCAATGGCCAGCCTGACCCAACTCAGGTGAGTCGAGTCGACTCACCAACAACACAACTAATGCGTGGCCCAACAACTCGGTCGGGCCAGGTTGGTGCAATGAATTGCACTCTCTCCTCCCTTCCTTCTTGTTTCTTTCTTCCTTTTCTTCTTTCTAGCTGGAGAAAGGGTCCCGAAACCAGGCCCATCCTGACTTAGCCCTGCCTCGTGACTCACTAGTCAGGTTAGTGCATCCGCACCACCCCTACTCTCTCTTTCTCTTTCTCCTTCTCTCTTCTTATGATTTTCTTCTTGTTTCTCTTCTCTCCTTAGACTTCTCAAGAGTCTGGACTGAACCGACTCATGCCTAGCTCAGATGGGCAGCAGCCCAACTCGCATAACTCGGCCCTAGCTGGTGCAAGTTCGGTTGTACTGCTCACAACTCTCTCTCTCTCTCTCTCTAGCCTTTCACAAGGTTTAGAATGGACCAACGATGCCTGGACAAAACCAGCCTTGCATGTAACTCGACCTGGACTCGGTTCAGATTCGGCCCAGTGCGAGTGGTTGTGTTAGTGCATTGCAACAGCCGCACCACTCCCCTTCTTCCTTCTTCTTTCTACTTCATTTCTTTCTCTTTTCTTCCTTTCTTTTCTTCTTCCAAATCTGGCCAAAGGAAACTTTGAATCTGACCAGAAATCGCCTCAATTGGTGCGACTCGGCACGGCTTGAACGGAGAAGAAGGAGACGACCATTAATGGCGTCTTGAAAACCTCCTCTCCTTCCTCCAATCCAACCCTTTAGGAAGGTTTGTATGGACCCTAAGAAACTTATAGGTAAGGATTTTTGAAGCTCATGAGAGATTTGGGTGGTGGGTTTAAGTTTGGAAAGAAACAGCCATTCCTTGAGTGCAGCCGCTAGAAAACGGAGGAGGATGCCCCCTAACATTTGATCCTCTCCCTTTTATCCATTTGTACTAACATCTCAAACCGTCAGATAGACATCAAATGGTTGGGATTTTGTCTGCCCAAAACTGCCTCCAAAATAATGGGTAGGACTGAAATCGACCATGGTTTTTGTTTGCCAAGGAAGCCCTAAACCGTGGTTTGGGTGGCTGAGATCTCACCGAATGTATGGCTGAGATTTGAAGATGGGTGTTCACGCGGATTGCCAGCATGTTGCATGGAGAAGTTTCTGAAATTGTGGTAAAGACCGCTTTAGTTGAAATAGGAATATGCCAATATGTCCTAGAGGGGGCTGAATAGGACTTTTTAATAATTTTATAATAATTTAAAATCCTATTAATCTAATCCTGAGTAAATAGGCATGAAAAGCATCAAGATATCATCAGAGTAACTCAAAATGGCTTCCAAGCCAAATTGAGGATCTAATCACAAAACTATTGAATGATAAACATGAAACAGTTTATAGTTTATGATGGATGTGACTGTGTGTGAAGTGTGAGCAGATATGAGGGAAGTTAATGAAATCACACAAATAATCAAGAAAAAATATCAATCACAAACACAGTCATTTTATAGTGGTTCGACGATTTGTCCACTCCACTCCCGGTAGACGCACTCAACCTTTGAGTGTGCTGGATTTTACTAAGGAGGTTTCCCACGGTTCACCCCAAACCAAAGGTTTTAGGCACATTGGCCAAGGATCTTCCATAAGACCCTAACTCGTTTATGCTCTCACGAGCAAGGGTCAACACAACGCACCCACTTTTAGGCACACTGGCCAAGGATCATCTACAAGACCCTAATAGAGGTTTCGCACGGTTCACCTCGAACCCAAGTTTTAGATAGGTTCACCTTTAACCAGATGTTTACGCTCCTCATAGAGCAAGGGTCAACACATAGCACCGACCACATACACTCCTGCCGGAGGCCTCTTAGAGGACTTGCAAGGGGTGAGAAACACCTTAGACCCAATCCTACGAAAGAATGATCACAAGGGTCCTCTGGACTCTGATAACTTACAGATAAGCAGATGAGTCCCTTTTACCTCGTTGTCGAAGATCTCCTCCTTTGTTGATGAAGAGTCTTCTGCTTCCTTGAACTGCAACTCAGGAGATGTACCAATATATGGCAACGGGTTGGGTCAAGGTTGTGATGGAATCCTACTCTCAAATATTTTCCTATAAAGGAGATAGAGTGATTCCAATCATCTATGCATTCAAGGCATCACAGCTTAATGATTTACCATTAAGGTGGTAGCTGGAGGATCCTTGAATGTGGAAGTTTATTCCCCAATCCACTCTATTGAATATCAATGATGAGGGTGGATTGGAGGATGAACTCCCTTGAGAGAAAGGGCTTTGGGTATATGATCTAAGGTAAAAACACTCAAAAGTAATCTCTTCTTTCTCTACCAGCAACTAAAGACAAGCTCTCTATATATAGGCAAAAAGTTCCAACGGATATAAACGGTCACATTTATGATAGAGTTTGATATCATCGAGCAGGGACGATATCATCAAGCGTATACACTTGATTGCATCGACTGGCTACTCGATGACACAAACTCATTGTCATATGCTTTTTGAAACCTTTTACCAAATAGTCGAGGAAATCGAGACAGGTGTTGATATCATCGGATTTCGAACTCCGATAGTATCAATACGAGGTTCGATTCCTCGACATTTGAAAATGAGAGAGACTTGCTTTGAAATATTTCAGGTCAACAGATATGACGAGGTACACTTGATATCATGGGAATTTGAATGTCGATGATATCGAAGGTCGTGTCGATGCATCGATAAATCCAAAGATTTTATTAGTGAGCTTGCTAGACAGTTTATGTCCTTTCTTGATGCAATCAATCCGGCCTCGATATCATTGATATTTGAATATCGATTCTATCGAGTGACCCTTGATCTAAGATAAAAACCACATAAAATTTTTTGCTAAAAAGACTGCGTACAAGACTGATATCATCGATGGCCTTCCAATATCATCGGTTCTTGACTTCTGAGGATATCGAGGGGTACATCGATATATCGAAGGTCTATATGATTTTCTTATAAAAAATAGGGACACAAATACTCTGCTGTCGATTATATCGATTCACCTTCGATAGACTTGAGATTCGAATATCGATGATATCGATAGGTATATTGATACATCGATAATTCCGTCAAGATGAATATGTGGTTGCTGGACATATTTTGTCCTCATTTCGATGTTATTGTTTAGTCATCGAGCACATTGGTAGCATTTCTCGATTTTATCGAACCTGATATTGATAAATCGACAGAGATAGAAAACTTAGAGATTTTCTGATTTTGTAAAAATGTTTTCTAACACAAAAACCCTATGATATTCTAATAGATTTTAAGGTTTTAATTACCTAGTGTTTTAAGACATGGGATGTGAGGCTTAGATTTACCTGTGGCGAGTTCCTGCACACATCTGGTTGAGGTAGATGCTTTGAAGATCTTCCTATGAGGCTCTGCAGCCTAGCTGACTCAACACTCATGCTAATTGACAAACCAGGGCACTTTTAATCTCTCCCTTTGTCAATTATGTGACAAAATACCAAAACACCCTAAAACAGCTTCTCTAGTGACATCCTAAATTGTGTGTACATACACTTTACACAATTTTACAATTTAATCTAGTGGGCACACACATAATCAGAAGTTACTCCCCCTATATGCAAACTTCCCCTTTCTTGGTGCAGCTGATGCAAACTCCCCCTTTCTTAGTGCAGCTGCTCCCCCTAACACATGCATCATCGATTCAAGTAGATATGTAATTTTCTTCTCAAGGTGTTTGAATCATTCTCCCTTTTTGTTAATCATTGACAAAGGTATAGCAGTTGATATTGACTGAAGTTAAAGCACCCTGGGAGAGCCTAAAATTCAGAGAGCATACATATATAAAAGATAGATGCATAATGATGAAAACAGTGAATTAGACATCTTTTTCAGAAACTATGTATGCATAACAGACCAAATAGAGCAGTGATATAAGCAGATTAAAAAAAATCACATGGATTCCACATATAAGAAACTAGATAAAACCAGGGGATATAATCATGGTAGTAAAAATGTGAATTATACCCAGTCATATCCACAAATATCTAAAAGCATATATATACTGCCCAAGCTTAGTAGTAGATTAACAGTTATCCCAACAAAATTACCAAGCCCATTCATGGGCACACAGAAGTAACCATTAGTAGTAAACCTGCACAGGGGCATATACAACATGTCAAAAAAAATGTCAAACTGCTAAGGAGCTATCTCATTCACCTATGAGAGCGTAGAGCATCCAAAAAGATACTTATGCTCATACGCAGAGACAAAAGAGGGTGAATGTGATAGCGTTCAGAGTCTCATACTACAACGGAGGAGTAGAGGTAGATGGTGCTATGTCGTCACGACGACAGTTATCAGATCAACCAATTTTTGTACAGTCTGCTGCACTCCGTGGACCAGTCGTTCCAAAATGGTAAGATGCTCATTCATCGATTCCCTGAACTGGGAGACATCCCGCTGAATTGCTCCAATCCAATCCTGATGGAGCTTAAATCGTTTAGCATGCCCGAGAGTTGATGTCAATGGTGCTTGATGGGGTCCAGGAGCTTCATCTCCAACCATCTCAGTTTCTTTAGTGGGAGTGTCACCTGCACCTCCTTCTCCTTCTGCTTGAATGCCTTCCTCTGGATCCTTGGGATACTTATGGAACTTCAAGTCTATTCTTCGAATATTATTTTTGTTAAAGACATGGAGGGGAAGTTCTGGATCATTTGTAGTCGTAAAGTCAATGGCGTTGCTCACCATGTGTATGATCCAAGGATAAGGTAGGTGAAGATCACGGGGTGTAAAAATAGCATAGACCAATTGGTGTACAAGCAGAGTGGGAGGCAGATTTTTATCCTGTTGGCTATTGAGTACACAATCATGGTCATGAACCCTATGAGATCGGAGCGGTTGGTACTTCTAGGATAGATGTTTGTGGCGAAGATACCATGCAAGACCCAAAATTGCGGTTCCATGTACTTAGATTTCAATGCATTTCCTTGATACCGAAATGTCCCTACCATGATAGAGATACTTAGTAACCATGGACCAAACTTCTACGTTTTCGAGGTCCATTTCAGGGAGACCGACGGGTGACATTATTAGTCCTAGAATGTTTGCCATTGTAGTAGGAGTGATTAGGACATCATCACCATCAACAAGAGAGACCATGATTGAAGGAGGATCAGACACGGGTGAGTGACAAGCGGCAAGAAGGTTGCATGTGTGTTCAAGATGACACGACCCACCAAAGTCAAGAACGGGCAACCAATCGATTGTAGCAAATAGGGATTCTAGATTGTATGGTTTTAAACAATCCCTATCTACCTTCCTCTCATGAATGAGCTTCCTACCCGTGTATTTAGCTGGAAGTGGATTTGCTCTAGCTGGAGGGGGTGCGAGTGTTTCGGACTGGGACCACCATGTGAAGTTTGTCGTGACCTCTGACGAGTAGGGGTCCCTCATTCTAGAGCTCTTGCTCTCTCTTTTGGAGCAAGGGTTTTTCGTCGAGAAGCTCTAAAGGACTCTCCTGGACCAGACACCTTTTCTTTATCCTTACCCATAAAGATGAATTTGGGAAGAACGGACAAAATTCCTTTTTTAAAGAAACTGAAAATACCCAACCAAAAAGCAAGATAGAGTCTAGATGGAAGGAATGGAAGGGTACTACCAGTTTTTGAGGAGCTATCGGGACCCACCGATGTACTTCCGGCTGAGGGAATGAGCAGGAAAAAGTGAAATGCCCTTTTTAGAAAAATAAATTTTTTTCGCTCAACTACCTTTTATCAGGTGGAAGTCTTCAATATCATCGACCAGTGTTTTGATGATATCGATGTAACTCCCCCGATATTATCGAGACCGTCTTCGATATCATTCTCGATCATATGGCTCTTCATATTCCAAAGAGGCGTCAATGATATCGACCCTTGATCGATTAATCGAGAATGACTTATCGACAGACATATCGAGGATGAATAATTTTCATTTTTCCACACTTCCATAAACTCATGTATAGAATAGAATATCTTTGAATCAGTATACACAGCAAAATTTTGTACAAGCATTGTACAAATCAAAATTATAAACATTAGGATATTTATACACAAAAGATTGAGGTGAGAAACCTCAGATATATCATTTAGAGCTTAGCAAAATTGCATCATTTCAGCAAATATCCAAATCTCGATGCATGACCTGGACTTGTCTTTTCATGCTTTAACATTTCAAGGTATATGAATAGAGTGAGTTATTAGGCAATTCAACTTTTCTTTCACTATCCATTTTGAGACAGAATTCTTTACTGTGGTAGATTTAGTTTTCATGTTTATCTTACCCCCTTGATCCAATGATTCCTTCATTCTATCATTCATTCTAGGTGGTGATGTATGAGTATTTATTTTAACCAATCTCCTAGGTGGACTTTTGACATTCTGTATTTCTCTGGTCGGTTTAAATTCACCAGTATGATTTTGACCAAAGTTATGTGGAGTCCTGCTAGGTGTCATGGATTCAAACTTATAATGATCTGAATCACCACATAAATGATAGACTGGAGTAGTTCTTCTATTACTACCTGAAGCAACAGATTTTTTAGTTATTGGTGCTGCATTTCTAGTTCTCATTTTATTTTTATCATACCCTAGGCCTCTTTTGTCTTTTCCTCACCTTCCCATCCTTAACAATTTTTCTAGCTTTTCACCACTCTAAGAAAATTTATAGTTTATTTCAGCAATTTTTTTGGATTTCTCTAAGTCAAAACGGAGTGTGTGATTCTCATTCTGGAGATGCTCATTTTCATCTTCTAATAATTCAATTTGTTTAGTAAGCTTTGATGATTTGGTTTTTAGGGATAGATTGATTCTTTCCAACTTATCATTATCTTAATGATATTGCTATAAATCATTGATTAGATGTGTATTTATTTCCAGAGTTTTATCCAAATCTTTTTGCAGCAATTCCTTTTTGTTTTCAGATATTCTAAGTCTTCTAACAATGTTGATGCTATGGATGTAAAGTTGATTGTAAGCATCTTGTAGTTTGTTATGTTCTTCTTCTTCCTTTTTAGTTTCCTCATCATCTGATGGAAATGATTCAGTAGCTTGGTGTTCTTTTTCATTCTCAGTTTCACTAGGAATGATTAGATCAGTGGAGACCATAAGGATTTTCAAAGATTTTCGATCTACATCGCTCTCTGAGTTGCTAGATTCTGAGTTTGACTCTTCTGTATCATCCCATGTGGCAGCCATTGCCTTACCCTTTATTTTTCTGTTTGGGCGTTCAGTAGACAAGTGTCTAAACCTCTGACAGGCATAACATTGTAGTTCTTTGGTCTTTTTACCAAATTTACCTGCAGAAGGTCTGTTGTCCATCTTTCTTCCTTTAAATGGACGACCACAATTCTTCTAAAAGAACTTTTTGAATTGTTGAGCCAAAAAAGCCACTTCCTCATCTTCATTATCCTTTTCACTTCCACTATCCTCATTTATTATTTTCTTTGAAGTTTTTAGAGCAGTAGTTTTGGATTTTTGGGTTTGTTTGAAGTGTAGTTCAAAAGTTTGTGGGGAACCTACCAGTTCTTCTACTTTCATTTCATCTATATTCCTACACTCTTCAATGGTTGTTACTTTAGAATTGAATCGTTCCGGTAATGATCTTAAAATTTTCCTATAGATTTTTGGTACCGAAACTTTCTCTGCCAATCCACCCATGGAGTTGCAAATGATATTCAACTTTATGAAAAACTCCATGAAGGTCTCATGCTCTTCCATTCTGAGGCTTTCGAACTATGATGTTAGAAGTTGTAGTTTGGACCTCTTCACAGTGCTTGTGCCTTCATGGGTGGTTTCCAATAAATCCCATCCTTCTTTGGATGTCCCACACATACTTATTTGATTACAAATGTCTTAGGACATGGCATAGTAGATGGCGTTCATAGCTTTAGCTTCAGCAGTCTATTTTTCTTTATCGAATGTCGTCCACTTTTCTTTAGGTCAGGGTTTTGTGATGGTTGTGCCATTTTCAAGTACAATTTATTCAAATGGTGGCACATATCCATTTTCAACTATATCCCAAACATCATGATCCAAAGATCTCAAAAAGTAGTGCATTCTAGCCTTCCAGTATGCATAATTTGATCCATCAAATACTAGAGGTCTAGAAACCGATGAGCCCTCTCCTTTGGCCATATTCCTAACTTCAGTCAAGATTACTCTCTAGGCAGTGAAGCCCTTAAAGAGAGACTCTCTCTAATACCAATTGAAATTGTGGTAAAAACCGCTTTAGTTGAAGTAGGAATATGTTAATATGTCCTAGAGGGGGGTGAATAGGAATTTTTAATAATTTTATGATAGTTTAAAATCCTATTAATCTAATCCTAAGTAAATAGGCATGAAAAGCATCAGGATATCATCAAAGTAACTCAAAATGGCTTCCAAACCAAATTGAGGATCCAATCACAAAACTATTGAATGGTAAACATGAAACAGTTTATAGTTTATGATGGATGTGACTATGTGTGAAGTGTGAGCAGATATGAGGACAGTTAATGAAATCACACAAATAATCAAGAACAAATATCAATCACAAACACAGTCATTTTATAGTGGTTCAACGATCTGTCTACTCCACTCCCGGCAAATGCACTCAACCTTTGAGTGTGCCGGATTTCACTAAGGAGGTTTCCCACGGTTCACCCCAAACCTAAGGTTTTAAATCAGGTTCACCTTTTTACCTTTACAACCTACACTTAGGCTAACTGTTTATGCTCTCATGAGTAAGGGTCAACACAACGCACCCACTTTTAGGCACACTAGCCAAGGATCTTCTACAAGACCCTAACAGAGGTTTCACATGGTTCACTTGAACCCAAGGTTTTAGATAGGTTCACCTTTAACTAGATGTTTATGCTCTCCATAGAGCAAGGGTCAACACAGCACCCACCACGTACACTCCCGCCGGAGGCCTCCTAGAGGACTTATAAGGGGTGAGAAACACCTTAGACCCAATCCTACAAAGGAATGATTACAAGGGTCCTCTGGACTCTGATAAGTTACAGATAAGCAGATGAGTCCCTTTTAGCTCATTGTCAAAGATCCTCCTTTGTTGATGAAGAGTCTTCTGCTTCCTTGAACCGCAACTCAGAAGATGTACCAATACATGGCGACGGGTTGGGTCATGGTTGTGATGGAATCCTACTCTCAAATATTTTCCTATAAAGGAGATAGAGTGATTCCAATCATCTATGCATTCAAGGCATCCCAGCTTAATGATTTTCCATTAAGGTGGTAGCTGGAGGATCCTTGAATGCGGAAGTTCATTCCCTAATCCACTCTATTGAATATCAATGATGAGGGTGGATTGGAGGATGAACTCCCTTGAGAGAAAGGGCTTTGGGTATATGATCTAAGGTAAAACACTCAAAAGCACTCTCTTCTTTCTCTACCAACAACTAAAGACAAACTCTCTATGTATAGGTAAAAAATTTCAATGGATATAAAATGATTACATTTATGGCAGAGTTCGATATCATTGAGCCGGGTCGATATCATCGAGCGTATACTCTCGATTGCATCGACTGGCCGCTAATGACACGAACTCAATGTCATACACTTTTTGAAACCGTTTGCCATCTAGTCAAGGAAATTGAGACAGGTGTCCATATCATCAGATTTTGAACACCAATAGTATCGATACGAGGTTCGATTCCTTGACATTTAAAAATAAGAGAGACTTGCTTTGAAATGTTTTTGGTCAACAGATATGATCGAGGTACACTCGATATCATCAGAATTTGAATGTTGATGATATCAAAGGTTGTGTCGATGCATCGATAAATCTAAAGATTTTATCAGTGAGCTCGCTTGACAGTTTATGTCCTTTCTTGATGCAATCGACCCGCCCTCGATATCATTGATATTTGAATATCGATTCTATCGAGTGACCCTCGATCTAAGATAAAAATCACCTGAAAAATGTTGCTAAAAAGATGTGTCCAAGACCGATATCATCGATGGCCTTCCGATATCATCGGTTTTTGAATTTCGAGGATGTCGAGGGCTACATCGATATATCGAAGGTCTATATGATTTTCTTATAAAAATAGGGACACAAACACTCTGTTGTCGATTATATCAAGTCACCTTTGATAGACTCGAGATTCGAATATCAATGATATCGATAGGTATATCGATACATCGATAATTTCGTCCAGATGAGTATGTGGTTGCTGGACATATTTTGTCCTCATTACGATGTTATTGTTTAGTCATCGTGGACATTGACAACATTTCTCGATTTTATTGAACCTGATATCAATAAGTCGACAGAGGTAGAAAACTTAGAGATTTTCTGATTTTGTAAAAAAGTTTTCTAACCCAAAAACCCTATGATATTCTAATAGATTTTAAGGGTTTTAATTACCTGGTGTTTGGGACATGGGATGTGAGGCTTAAATTTACCTATGGTGAGTTCGTGCACACATCCAGTTGAGGCGGACGCTTTGACGATCTTCTTATGAGGCTTTACAGTCTAGCTGACTCAACACTCATGCTAATTGACAAACCAGGGCACTTTCAGTTTCCATTTTTGGAAACATGGTTGCACACAGCCCCCTCTCACCGCTGTTTGTGTGCATGCACTACCACATCTATATGCGGGACCCACTGGGTTTTAGTCAAAAGGGGTGTCCACACTAGATGGACAATTTAGATCATGAAGGTGATGCTTGATGGTGGGCCACAACGTGTCCCAAACAGCGTTGTCCGTCGGCTAGTTCAACCAAAGTGAGAGAGTGAAATCTCTCATTTTAGATAAGTGTGTGTCAACGACGCTCGATCGAGCTGCCCTGACCAGTGAACATCGAGTGCATGCCTCTCCCGTGCACTCACGACTCGTGGTGAGGTCCACCATGATGCTTACGTGAGATCCCCACCATCCATTCCCTTTAGAGGTCCCACTAAGGGCCTCTGACCGAAGATCAGTCAGACCCAAAGCTCAAGTAGGCCATACGAATTGATTAAGGCCTTTTATTATCGATTGTGTCAATCCAACAGTCGGATTAGTTCCAATTCAACCATCAACGGGTAAAATGTCCTAAGGGATCATTTGTATGTCTAAGCACACCATCATATGTTTCTATTCAAATAACATAGAATTTTTAATTTTTAATTTTAATTCTAATTATTATTACATGTAAATATATATGTATGTATGTATGTATACACACACACACACACACACACATATGTATATCATAATCATGTTATGGGTTAGGTTATTAGGACCATCCATCTCATGATTTTATCTTATTAGATATTTAACTACGACTACTACTACTACTACTATTATTATTATTATCTTCTTTTTAAGGCCTAATTTTATTTGATTTTATTTTATTTCCCATTAGAGACATCTGTTACGTCTATAATTTTCTTACTAGGCCTCGGTCCCAAATTTAAGGCAGATTACATGTATTAGTGGACCATACAGAATAAATTTCTATTATAGTTTAAGTTATAGATTTTTGAAAAGCAAAGATTAAATTAATTTTAATTCGTTCCGTGGGCGGATAGCTTCTAACTTGACCTAAAATGGTTTTAGGGGCTCGTAGTGATTCTCTAGGAATCTAACCCATCCATTGAGTCCAACAATTCATGATCGCCTACTCGTTTGACAGTGAGGCAGATCAATGGCTTAGCTAGACCATAACTCTCAGCGTAGAGTGTCTACTAATGATCCTTGATAACTTCAATGTCAGATTAATTCTAGAGGTGATTGTTGATGATTCCTAGGGTTCTTAGCCTAGTTTAGGATAACATTCAATTAAATTAGATTACACGGTAACACCCGAGTATTGAAAAGTACGGGGCATTACAGTAGAGTTTCTGAGAATCACAGGGGTGATGATTGCCACGATCGTTTCACTAGTGAAAGAAAGAGATGCAAGAGGAGTGTAGCCAATGTGATCATTGATATCTACTGCATGCTATGTTCTTGAGCTAGCACTGACTTAGGTAAATCCCAAGTCATTGAAAGATTAAAGAAAACATAATAAGTGTAAGAGTGAGAATATCAGTTCAGGTAAGAGTGTAAAGTGAATGGTCACCACCTAAGCCAGACAGGATTGCATGTCTGACTCGTAAGCCCTGTACAGATTTAGGATCCTTTATTATGGTCGTGAATGTTCAAGTTGCAATTGAAAATGATGGTGGTTGCGGGTGATAAGGTTTGAGATATTTTTCAAGTGGAAGGTCAGGATCGTCCAATCTCTTCTTGTCTTGGATCCATTTGTTAAAACACTTATTGAGATAAGCTTCTTTATGTTGCTGGATGTCTACGACTATTTCTTAGGAATAATTTTCCTCATTAGGGTGAGGCCAATACTTTATTTTAAAATATTTTTCAAAAGCTATAATGCCCTCAGCAGAAGAAGTATTTGTTGGTTTCTTGGTTCTCTTTTGCGACCAATGTTTTATGGGTGAAAGAGTTTTAGAAGGAATTGATCATTGAAAAGGAAAAACAAGAGGATTCGGAGGAGGATTGATACATCCTAAGTCAGAAATCTTCCTTGGGGACATCCATTGTGCTTGAGCAGCTGCCAAAATGTCAACGTGTTCCTGAGTGATCTACGGAACATTCGGATAAGGGGTTTCGGTCATTGAAACAAGAATATTAGTGATGAACTTCATCCTCGCTCTTGTCATCCTCTTGGTCGTACGTAGTAGGGGGAGCAGGAACACTTCTCTTCTTACTTTCTACCATACCTAGGTGAGGGCATAGCTGACGTGAAAGTTTTGTAATGCTTCGACCACATAGGAGTTTAGCGTACTAATGATTCCATCATAATACAAAGTTGCTCAATGTTGTGGAGTATTCTGGATAAATCAGTATTTGAAGAGCGACCTCTTCTTTATGGTAAGATTCAAGAGAGGTATATAATTCCTCACCAATAACTAACACGCGGTTGAAGGGAGGTAGATTGTTCATTAAGTGAGTGAGAGGACAAGGAATGTATTGTAAAAGCCTAGTTGCTGAGCAAACAAAGAAGGATGATGTTGTTCGATCCCACCTTCACATTCTTGCCTTTTTCGATCGTGCCACAAAAAGCTAAGTCTCAGCTGACAACAAAGCAATTCCAAGCATGATGGAGTCGGCCAAATGCTTGTTTGTTGTTAAGATCGAATTACCTTGTGAGCCACTCTGGTCTGTAAGTTTTCTTTTCTACTAAGGGCATGAAAGATGGATTGTTATTAGATTGGTCAAGAAAGAAGAATCCTTACAAATATTCATTGACTATAGCAATCTTTGGAGAGATGTGTAGAATTTAGTTGCCATACGAAGAAAATGACTGATTGGCGTGTTCCTGTCTAAAGAGTTGTGGTTGAAAGTATGCAACGAACCACATCTGCACGAGACATATAGGTCCTCCAGCTGAATATAATCATTTTATATTAACCTCATAAAGCCATCTATATAGGTAGTTGAGAACAAGTGGCGCCAGTGCTATTTGCTGCCCTTGGACAAGGTATTCGGCCAAAGCAATATATTCAGTCATAACCTGTTGTGCATTGACATATAGAAGATGGCGACGAATCTAGAAAAGAAGGAAAGCAAGATGTTCAAGTTCTTCAACTGGTCCTATGAGTTTGCAGTAAGTAGCCATGAAGTTGGTGTATCCTTCGGAGTTCTTATTCGGAAAATTCTTGCAATGTCTGTCTTTAACCTTTGCGTGGTAAATCATCCCAAAGGGCGAAAGTTCGGTTATATGAAAAATGTCTTTGATGGAAATGCTCATCAGACCACAACTGAACATAAAAGTATTAGTAGAGGTAATCCAAAATGATATCAGACCAAGAAGGTGGAATTTGGGGAAATACTCAGAGAGAGAAAGTTTAAGACATTTGAAGATGTTGAGTTCTTTCCATAAATCTTCATGTTGGGCCAATACTTTGTTGAACCAGTCTACCCATCCAAGAAGCAGTTTTGAACACAATATTGGTATTTTAAATGCATTAATCGCATCAAGGATAACTCCAGACTGAATCAAGATGTTATTCCCAGGACATATTGGGAAAAACATATCCAAAGGTCGCAGTACTTCAGCTGAGATTTCTAGAGAAAATGGACCTAGACTGAAAGCGTCTTCTTGGATTGGAGACTTAAAGATCATCTCCTTTGAACACTTTTCTACAAATAGATCCATCACATGCATAATGTCTTTTTAGTCGAAGGTAGGTTTGGATGAAGCCATGATTGAGGAATATGAGTAATGGAGAATTCAAAAGAAGGGGAATATGAATCGTAAGGGATGCGAAAGGGAAGATGCATATATATACATTACACCAAAATCTACATTTAGGAACGGTTTTCCACCATTCCTAAACCATTTAGAAATGGTTTTCAACAATTTAGGAACAGTTTCGAACTGTCTTAAAATTTTAATTTAGGGACGGTTGAAAACCGTTACAAATGTTTTCTTTACGAATAGTTTTGAATCCTTATTTAGGAAGGGTCCATATAAGCCATGTATGGATGTATGTATGTGTGTATATATTAGAAGTTGTTTTTTAAAAAAAAATATTTGAATATATACAACAATAAGTTGAAAATTGTTCGAATACATTAAGAGAAAAATAATCCATGTGGTTCACTCCTAGTTGGCCAATACAGCTATCTATCTCTAGCCTCTTTGTCTACATATCATTTCAACCAAGCAGCATTAGTACCTATCTGCAGCGGACATTGCCAAAGTCTCCATTTACAAGTTTAAGAGAAGAAACATGTCAAGAAGTCAAACACGACAGTATAAATTTTAAAATGCATGTTTTTAGTTCTCAAACAAAATATTTTTTCCTTTACACAATCACTACACCAAATTTAATATCAAGCACATAACATGATCTGAATACATTGTAGGCATTTTCGATCATGCCTATACGAATTAAAGTTAACAAATTCATATGATCAAGTGCATAACTTTTTGTGTGCCTGGGTATGCAGCATCATAATCCCTGAGAGTATCAAATAACTCCTCATAAAATAAAAATAAAAAAGAATTTCTACCACATAAATCCTACTAACATTATTTTACCAAATGGTCACTCTAATCCCTTTAGGTAGTCCAGGCCATTAGGCTCAGCACACATATAATTCATTGCCAAGCAAACTTACACTAATCAGCAAGCAATATGAACCATATGATTAATGGTCTTTAATATGGATGTGAAAATAAGGACAAATGAGATTATGAGAATCAATGAAAAAAAATTAATTAAAAAAAAAACTTAGATTCCAATTGGGATTGTCAAATTCATACCTGAAAACATTATCAAACTCACGCTTCTTTATCTTCAGAGAATCCAACTTTTGTGATTCAATCCAAACATCATCCATACCAATGGTTACATCTGATAATGCCATAATTAACAAACTTGTAAGCTAATAGATCAAGATACTAGAATTTAGCGATCAAGAAATTATTAATACACGGACTTCTTTGGGAGGATATCTTATTGAAAGGCATCCACTGCTCAATCAAATAAGCAACCTCCAGATTGTAAGATATGTAACGGTTGGAAATTGGATTTACGGCTGCTTAGTAAGGCTAACCAATCAAGAAAGTACGGAAGGTTTCTTTCCAAAATAATTAATTGCATTTTCCAGTTATTTGACAAGTCCCATGTATTCTTATCCATCTAATGTACGTAACAAGAAACACAAAGGATGATAAAGGAAAATCGAGAAAGTTAACGAATCAACAAGATCTGAACTGCTCCTAAGGGTTCTAATATCAATTCAATAGCAAAAACCGTAGAAGTCCAGCAATAAACAACCTTAAATATCATACACCATAATCTAAAAGTTCCAACAAAATAATCCCTAATTAAGACAATTGATCCTATAAACTTCTTATTAGCTATTTATATTTGCTAGCATTTTGAAACAGAACTTCCCCTACTCCTACACCCAAATCTCCTGCAGCTTCTCCCCATGCCTTAGGCATTGAAGTGCAAATTCCATAACAATACCATCATATCATGTTCTACAATTTCACAGCATGCAACATGAAACATCAACTACAAAAGTTGCATTCTCAACAACTTAATTTTGTCTATATCATCTATTGGAGGCCCTGTGGTGATGAAATGCCCTTAGTACATCCTCTTCCTCTTCCAGCCACTAAGGGAATCTCAAGATTCACAATCCTATGACAAAAAAGAACTTCTAAATTTGCAAGTTCATATTGACACAGTTCAAGAAGAAATTATACCTTAAGTGCAGGTGGTGTTTGAATAATGATCAAGGACAGTCATGAACACAAGGTGTTTGGGAAACAGAATGTCAGGAAATAATCACAGTCATGAGAAACTAATAATGTTTTCCATATTACATCCAAAGAGTTATCTAGCAATGCTTGATCAAACATAGAGAATCGCAAATACTTCATTTAAAGAGTTATCCAAAAGCTCGGCAAAATCTATGGAACAGAATGCAAAGTTCAATGTAATTCTTCAAGAAAAAAAATTGTAGAAAAAAAATACTATTTATGATGATTGTAAAAGGTAAGTTTACCTCCAAGAGCCCACTTGTGGCTGGTTGCATTTGAATGTAGAAACCTTGTGGACCCTAACATGATTCATTCCGGCTATAGAAAATAAAAATAGCAACCTTTTGAAAATTTCTGGTGTGAATCCCTAACTTTGTTTTTATTGTGTGACTCCACATTCCATATGTTAATAAATAGGACTATGCCAAATAAAAATAAAATGTGGAAATATAATGAAGATAGTAGAAATATAAAGCAACCTCAAATGCACAAGTATTGAGAGGTTGATATAAACGTTGTTCTAAGGACAACCTTACACCAAAAACCAATGGCTTGTGGTAGGACAACCTGATTTCTAGAACGTCTGTGAGTATCAAAAACTCAAACTGATACAGAGGAAAAAGAAATAAACCTAGCTATTACAACATTCACCACAAAAGCATAAAATAGATTACAGCATTCACACACATAAACAAATACAATCATTCACCACAACTCCAAGAATTATAGTGGTTCGTGTGTGTACACAAACTATTTGTAAATAACCACACAACTACTCCACTCCCAATATCCACACCCACGGGATATTGGCTTTCACTAAGAAAGAAGGTTTTTCAAGGTTCACCTTAGAACCTTTACAATTGTTTTTCAATGGGCTATCACAATTAAAAAACCCCACGCTGAGATTTTCCTGGCTGATCTCAGTCAAAACCACAAATAGAGTTTTTCCTGGCTAAATCTCACAAACCAAAAATACAGAAAATTGAAATATAAAACTTATTTGAAGAAAGATCTTCGATGTAACTGGTAGAACTACTTCTTTGTAGATGATAATGTTCAATGTTCAATCTCACAGAGGAAGGGATTCTAGGTCAAGATGAATTTTAAATTAAATCCAACCTAAAGCTACTTGGATTCAATTTCTTGGATCTCACAAAGGATTAAATCAAAATCCCCTTTTTAAATCAAACAAAATGGAATCAAGAGATCAAGAAATTAAATAACCAAAAAGCTATTAAAATAAATTTTAAATACCTCACAATAGCTTCTCAATAGTAGGGACTTAGCTCTTAGAGTGGTGGCTTGAATTGGCTTGGAATGAATGAAAATTTCTGAGAAAAGTCCACTATTTATAGGCTGCAAATTGGTTCACTCGACTGGTTCAGAGTTCAGCTTGACTGGTCCTACCTGAACGACATTTAAAAAATTTTGGTACGATCGGATAAAATAGACCCTTGACTGGTTGAGTGGCTCGCTCGACTAGTCGAGTGAATAAAAATTGTTGGAGTTCGAGTCGAGCACACTCGACTAGTCGAACCAGTCTCCACAACTGGTCGAGCAGGGTACTCGACTGGTTGAGGACCTACCAGAAAAATCTAAAAATTTGAATTTAAATCTGAACTGGTCGAAGAAAATCCTGGACTGGTCGCAAAGCATAAATAAAGTACAATGACCCAAATTAAATATGCACTATTAATGACCTAATCCTAAGGTCTTTCTAGGGTCATGTGTACCTTAAATGTGAGTATTGAAATTAAATGTACTTGAGCTTGTTCTTGTGACTTGAGATTGAAGTAGTGTACTTTAACTTGAATTTAAGACTTGATCTTGAGCTTTAACATAAGCTTGAACTTTAAGCTTGAAGATTGAAGTAGTGATGCACTTGAGCTTAAGTACCTCGACGTGATGATCTTCAACTTGATGTTGTAGTTGAACATGCGTACTTGTAGCACATATAACGTTGATGTAGATAATACCATGCTCATCTTTGAATGAAGGTGAACTTCCCATCAATTTAAACCTGAAGGTGAACTTTCCATCTATCAAAACAAGTCAACCATACTGAAGTGTTTTGGCACAACAAAATTTGACAACTCAGGGTGCTAGATTTACAACATAGCACTTACAATCTCCCCCTTTGTCAAATTTGTGACAAAACCAACTTACAGAAGATTAACCTATTCTAATATATAGATTCACTTAGTTCAAAAAAAATCTAATAACCACAAACTCCCCCTCAACTTAAGCTTAGTAGATATCCATATTAAGAGATACATATACATTTTTATAAAAAAATTCCTTTCCTCATAGTACATGCATATCCACATCTCTACATCTCAGTTAAATAACCACATTATCAAATAACCACATTATCATAGGATATAAGCAATCAAATACCCAATTTCTCCCCCTTTTTATCACAAAATGACAAAGGAAGAAAAGATAGAAATATGTGAAATGTGGTACCTATAAGAGAAGAGAGGAATAAAGAGTGTGAAAGTTAGCAAATTAAACCATAATTAGAGGAGAATCAACATCAGAACTTAAACATGTCCAAAATTCAAAGTCACCAAGTAAAGTTAAATTAATTATTACAAGTCCAATAAAAGTAAACAAACTAATCAAAACCAGATGAAGAAGGAGGTGAAATGGATGAATCAATCTGGTGCAATTCCTTATTGATGCGTCTAAAATACTTACACATATACTTCATTTGGTTATCTTGGGAAATTTTTAGTCCATCCACCTTCTCTTCCAGTGAGCGAAGGCACTCATCAAAACTAGAAGATTGAAAATCAGGATCAGCCTCAACATCATCAGATTCTAATTCATTAAAAATATCTTCTATATCGACTTCAATTGGCAGCGCATCTTCCTCTCCAACTTCTTCTCTAACGTCTCTAGCAGCCCTATCAATTTGACCAGGTGTTAACTTCAAATTCATCTTGTTGATATTTGAGTTGTTGAAAGGTAGATGAGAAGTAGGAACTTCTCCAGGTGGCATAACCATAAAACAGTGTAAAGCAAGAGTGATCATCAAATAAGTAAATGAAATATCACTATTCCCTAGATGCAATCGAAATTGGATAACAAAATAGTAGATTAACCAAGGAAGATACACCGGAATGCCAGATACAACAGAATGAAGAATATGCACTATAAAAGTAGTCAGTTCGGTCTTGTTATCAAATCTAGGGTATACATTAGAAATAAAAATGCGATGTAATACTTTGTATCTGGGCAACATCTAATTGGCTCGGAGCGCAATCCCGGAACTTCATTCTAAGTCCATGTTGCATAGATTTCTGGTTAATAAACATTTTTTCAACTCATTCAATTTTTCAGCCAATGTTGGAATAGGAATTCCTTCAACATTCACTGGAATGTCCATTAACCCATGTTGGAGCATAAAAATCATGAAGAAACATTGAAGATCAGGAATTAGACATGGAGTGAAAAAAAGAGAAAGAAGAAGATCAAAGTGTTTTATTTGACAGTTGCGCAGGTTGCGCAACTGGTGGTCGTTGCGTGAGTCGTGCAGTTAGCCTAATGAGTTATTTGAACTGCACGAAGGACTTCATCGTTGTGTAGATCATGCAACTATTTTTATCATTGCGTGGATCGCGCAACTCTTTACATCATTGCATGGATTACGCAACTAATATCACTGTTGCGTGGGTTGCACAATCGAGGGCAGATGACAATTTTAATGACAGGCAAGATTTGATGCAGAGTGGGCCCCATGGCACAAAGATCGAGGGTTGACACTTGTGGAGGCCTATAAATATCCCATTCCCCCTCTCATTTGATGTGGTAGAAGATTTCTGGAAGAGGAGCAGAGCTCTGAGAGAAGACCGAAGGTGAGGAGTAAAGAAGGGGATCGGTTGCGCGGACCGCACAATCCACTAATTGGTTGCGCGGGTTGCGCAACCAGGTCACCATCTAGCCAGTCATAAAAGGAGTCAAGATGGTGCTGAAATTGTCCAGTTCAATCTTCACTGCTACAAGCTCTCCTTTGCATAAAGGACAAGTTCAAAAGGGGAGAAGTTAATCAACACAATATTCCTCCTAAGGAGATGACTGAAGCAACTGTCAAAATGCTGCCAAATTTTAGATTTGGATTTTGTTAATTTCAACTCATGTACTTCGAATGATCTATCTTAGAATCAAGGGATATTAGAGGGATGCAAATGAACTCAGTATTAATAATATGATGATTGTTCTAAATACACTCTTTCTTTGTTACATTTAAATAAGATAATCTCCCAAATCAAATGCATTTGTTTCTTGTTCGAAACAAAATGGCGACTCTGCTGGGGACTTTTATCTTATTTAATATTAACATTGAGATAGTTATAGAACTTTCATCATAGCTTGGCATCTTACTGACACTAAAATGGCGACTCTCAGTGGAAACATCCTCCCCTTCATCTCTAAGATAGATCATTTGATTCTTCAAACACTAACTATAGTTGTATTTTATGATTGAAGGTTTTTGAATCCAACTACAAATTACAACCAATAACAATTTCTGTAAGGAAAGAGCCTCTGTTTCACTCCGATTGGATTTATGATAGAATATGCACCGGACTAACCCCTAGAATACATGACTTGACTTCCTACAAGCAAAAATAACCTAACTCGAGCAACAGCTGGGGTTATATCTACTTCACCTGAATCATTAGAAGGAGATAAGGGTTGGACCATTGTGATGTCTCACAGAATGAGAGCACGAAATACCAGAATGAATCCACCTTCGCCTAGAGTTAGAGGGCCAATAACGCGTAATGCAACAAGGAGGAATCCTGAACTTGCTTCTCCTACAATATATCCTGGGCGGATAGTTCCACAGTTAACATCGCGCGACTTCCTGACTTTGGTCACCCCAAGGGTTAGATGCACCAAAGAGCAGAAAGGTAAGGCATTATTAGCAAGTTCACCAATGCCTATATCGCCCCAATCGATCAATAGCACTGGGAGCATAAAGAAGTCGAATGAAACTCTGTCCTCTCCTCTCTTCGTAAGTCCTATTACGTCGACATATTCCCGTCCCACTCTAACTATAGCTTCGTCGAAGAGTGGCGAAGCTGCTGTACATATGGCTAGGACAAATCAGGACAATATGCCTACTACAGAGGATCGCATGAACGAGATGGTAGAAGCACAAAGGGCACTAATGGAAGAGTGTAAAAATCTCAGAGAAGCCTTACGACTCTCGCACACAATGTAGCCCAGATAGTGGCTCCCCTAATGATGGGCACAATGAATGGACAAGAAAACCAACCCGAAGGCTTCCAACTGCAGGGATCAGGATCGTTGGGGTCTGTCCTGACAGCAAGAACCGTGACACATGATGAGGTGAGACAAGTCGCCGAAGAAGTTGTCAGAGTGGAAAGAGAGCATGAAAATACTGGCCGTTTCAGATACCGAACATCATATCCAACAGAGGTAGAAGATATCCCATTTCCAGTCAACTTCAAACATCTAGATTTTCAGAAGTTTAATGGGGAAGGATCATTAGAGGAACACTTAATGCACTTCATCACTAGCATGGGGAATTTTTCTACAATACCGCAATATTGCTTACAATTGTTTGGGTCATCCCTGACAAACAAAGCATTCCAATGGTATTCCAGCTTGGCCCTGGGGTCGATACATACTTGGGAACAAATGTAGGACGCCTTCATGTCAAACTTCTTCTCTTCAAAGCATGATGTTAGTATTACGAAATTGGCTTTTGTGCAGTAGAGAAGGAGAACCAGTAGAAAAATTTATAGACAGATGGAAGACATTAGGAGCTTCGTGTAGGCAGCTGCCAGAAGAAAAAGAATAGGTAAAGATGTGTTTGAACTCCATGAAAACGAGAATATCGTTTGGGTTCACCAGCGCCAATATCAAAACTTTTTGTGACCTAGCCACTAAGGCTCATGTTTTAGAGCTGATGACTCAGAAGATGCCAGCGTTTCACTATGAGACGCCCAGGAGAGCACCAAGCAGGATGGCCGCAAATACCATTGATTGTGAAAAGAGAAGCAAAGACGTAAGAGACTCAAGAGATAAGAGACCAGAACGCAAAGAAAAATCAAATCAGCCAAGAAATAGATATAGTGAAAAAAGGCCTAACATGCTTAATTCTCACCAGGGGTTCACGTTCAATAGGGAAGATGTTGTTCCTATGATGAACCAACTACTAAAAGCTGGTACGATAGAATTACCAGAACCTAAACGTCTTAAAGATGTGATACGAACTAAAGAGAGATTTTTATTACTATCATCGCCTAGTGGCACATCTGACGAAGAATTGTTATACATTGAAATGTATAATACAATGAATGATAGACAGAGGTGAAATAGTAATTGGAAAAGAAAAGGAAAGGGGTACAATGGCGACAGTGAATATGCTCACGATCCGAGAAAAGGGCTAAAAAATGAAAGAGAAAGAGGACCGTAAGATGACGAAGAAGGTAGCAGTGATTACGTTGCGATCGGGAAAGAAGATAACAAGCCCTGTGAAGCAGAAAGTATGGATTATAAGAAAAGAAGTCATTGAATGGCAGAGCGATGATGGAGAAAGAAAAGAATAGTGAGACAGCTTAAGTGACTTATGCTGTAGTAAGTCATTTGAAGGGCATACCAGCTCGATTAAGTGTTTATGATGCCCTTAAGTTGTTAGAGGAATTTCAACAGAGCTTGGTCCAAGCATTGTCCAATCATGATGTCAGGGAAACCTTACTAGCAGAGATGGAAAGTGAAGAGCACGAAGAGTAAGAAAACTGCCTACTAGTCGTTTCCTTCTTCGGCAATGACTTGATCTGCGAGGCAAAGCATAACAGGCCACTAATGATAGAAGGCCATATCCATGGGAAGAAGGTTAAGTGGATTATGATAGATAATGGGTCTGTGATAAACCTCTTACCACTCTCGATGTTGAGTAAACTAGGTTATTGTCGTTCTAATCTATGCCCTAGTGGAATGATGATACAGGGCTTCAATCAAGATGGACAACGTACACTTGGTAAAATTACAGTGACGCTGGAGATAGAAGAGATGACTACTGATGTCGTGTACCACGTTATAAATGCAGTGACGATGTACAATCTTCTCCTAGGAAGGCCATGGATACATCAGTACAACATTATACCCTCTACCCTGCATTAGTGCTTCAAATGCTGCAAAGGTGGGATACAATATAAAGTAATGACCGATGCCAAGCCCTATACAGAGATCGAGTCCTTCTTTGTAGATGCCAGTTATTATAAAGGGTTTGCTAAAGAAGAAATAAAGAATGATGACAGCAAAGTCCAAAAGGACATCCAAGTAAAAGTGATGAAAGAAGAAACAGAAAAGGCTGAATCATCTGGCACTATGGAAGTAAAAAAGAAATTCTATTTTGTGCCAAAGCATCTGAGATAGCCAGGGCAACCGCCACTAACCCTGTTATCACTTGAACAGTTAAAAATTTTACAGTCCAATTATACAATGCTATTGCCATATGTTGAAAGAAATAAGCCATTTTCAGCTGCTCTAAGAAGATTTCAGGTCAGGGCTAGCGCAAAATATCCGGAACCAATAGAATTTTACACCTCAGTGGAAGTAAAGGCAAGAGAAGAGACTAAGAATAGTGTGTACTGCGGTAGGCTGACACTGCAAGATCTCAAAAAATATAGCCCAGTAAGCCAGAAAACCATGAGAAACATGGGTTTTGATTACGAAGAACCCACCGGCCTGAATCATGGGAGAGGAATTCAAATTCCTATTGGGGTCGGTAAAGAAAAGTGAATAAAATTTCAAGGATTGAGGGCAGAATCATCAGTGAATATGGTTATAACCGAGCAGTTATTGGAAGAGGACCCTAAAACAGTCGAACATCCTGAAATGGCTCTAAAGAAAATGGAAGATGGGGGGCAACCAACAATAGACAGTTTGCGAGAGATAACCTAGGTACAGAGGAAGAGCCAAGGAACACATTTGTCAGCACCGATCTTTCTGAACAGGAATTTGAGTCACCATTTAAATAAGAAGCAGTGATCCCGATTGAAATACAAGTAGCTTCACTCAGAGTGGCAGTATATCAGTCTATTATGGATGATGAAAATGCAAAAATAAGGCTGAAAGAACTGGATTTGCTCAATGAGAAACGTCTGGCAGCCCAACAATGATTGCATTCATATCAGGTAAGGATATCAGCCTCCTTCGATAAACAAGTCAAATATTGCTCTTTCAAAAAAGGAGATATGGTACTGATGCTGAAAAGACCTATAGTGGTCACCCATTGAACAAGGGGCAAATTCGAGCCTAAATGGGATGGGCCATACATAATAAAAGAAGTGTACTCCAATGGAGCATACAGAGTCGTGGATCAAGATGGACAAGTTATAGTATACCGGTCAATGCTCGCTTCATCAAAAGATATCGTCCCTGAAGATACTACTGATTTTGATCCAGAATATTATCAGAATAATGATTCTGTATCAAAAGGGGCCAAGAATAAAAAGGATCATGGCTATGTATTGTCAAATGAATGAATAAAGAAGAAATTTATGAGCACATCAAGATCATATACCAACAAGAGTTGCGAAAAGAAAGTGACTATCGTCATCATCAAGCGAGCTCTACAAAATTCTATTGAAATTAGTATCGTCCCTAAGCTGATGTATTATGAACAACACATGTGAATACCGTTGAAGATATTAGCAGAAGTGGTGACGTATCAATCTCAGTCAGAGATGTCTATCAACCTCGCGACAATGATGGCCGCTTATTATTATCTTTTAAGGTAGTCTAGCCAAGCCCTAAAAATGGCCAACTACACATAAGACCTATCATTTTCACCGTTCGAGCAGCGGCGAGAAGCTAGTGGCCCTAAAAAGCCTGTGAAGGCCATCGTACGCATACCCATGCGGACAGCTAACAGAGCCAGTGACTAAAAGCCTAAAAGGCCAAAGTCTTCAACGGCCAGTCACAGTGAGACCAATGCTGTCTATATAGCTTTCTGACAGTGTTACAGGGAATAGAAGAAAATACCCTCCCGTGAATGGGTCCGACCTTGTAGACGAAGAAAACACGGGTTGCAGTGTGAGCTCTTTAGCCATGTCTATAGATAGGCCAACCATGCGTAAGACCCCTAGATCTTTGGCTTGATTTCAGTATTAACTCATGAGGAAGGGCTTAAACCTATTCATTGATGGACTAGCGGCCCTAGATTTGGTACCCCAAAGGTCACCTTGCGAGCCCCGTGAACTTTAGAGAGTTACTACGGCCAACCCTGCGCGTAAGTCCATCCGAGTTCACGGCCCCGGTAGCTTCAGTGGCCCCCTCTGATGGATCGTGGTTTGTGAACTCACCAAGCTATGAGAAGTCCAGTGAACTCGTAAGAGTTACAGAGACCATCATGTGAGACTCGACTCCACTACTCAAGATCTAAAAAACTGTGTGGGCCCCACTACTCAAGAGCTTAAATTGTGTGATTATCTGACTAAACTAAGACTTAGCATCGCCAATTAAGACAAAGATCATCTAGGAAATCCCTTACTAACAAATCATAAGAGGATAAAAAAAGAAGCATAATACATCAATCATAACGCATCAATCAAGACATCATATAAATAAGACAAGAGCATCATTAGCAAAATATCATGAGACCCTTATATAACTTGCAATTCTAAAAATGTTTATAGTAGCAAAAAGAGAAAATATCAAAGTTATACATCTTATAGTTCTCCTATAATGCCTAATGCTGCTAAGTATTGTTGCAAATTCTCTTGAAGATTAACTTGAGCAGCCGCATGTTCCAGTCTAGCATTCGAAATAATTCTAGTAGGATCTGGAATGCCAGCTAGCTTTTCTTCCAAAGAGGCAATTAGTTCTTCATTCTTAGCTAATTTAGATCTTTTAGAGTCTACAGAATGAAGGCTACACTGCATATTTTCTTCTATTCTTTCAATGTTTAGATCTTCCTCCAGACTTTGCTTCTCCAACTGAACGATTTCTTGCTTCAAAGGAGTAATGCGATCCTGAATAGCTATCTTGTTCTTAGTAAAAGTCTTCAGTTGCTCTCACAGAGATAACTGCTCTTGATCTTGGCAAGAGATAATGGGAGCAATCTGAGAAAATTTCTCCTTAAAGTACACAAGCTGCTTCCTGTACTCCAAAATTTCAGGCGGGACAATTGCAGTTTCAGCCGATGGCAGAACAATTATCGAATTATGAAATCTGAGAAGAGCATCATGTACGGAAGAAACATCAACTTTAGCCATCCGTGCAGTACTATTCAAGACATCTGAAGCGATAGCCAAATCTGACCATTGATCAGGATCTTTGAGCATCTCAATGATAGCTAACAAGGAATTCCTGATCAGTGCCAATTTGTACGCAAAAACCTTCTTAAAGGACAACACATATGATGAAGTCCCAATGAAGCCAGAACTTGTTGCACCACTTTAAGGTAAGTTCCCTATTATGAAATAAGAAATATAAAGATATAGTAAAACTGTATGTGCAGTTAATGTAGAAAGTGTAAATGAGGAAAAGGATATACCCTCTGCTGGTACCGAAACAACGAACAGTTGCGTCTCTCTAGCAAGAGAAGCATCAGGTTCTACCATCTCAACGAAAGATGGAGCCCTAGCTTCAGTACTCGAAGTAATAGTGGTGGGAGTGGGTAAATTAGTTGGCTCCATCAAAAAAGCAATTTGGGGTGCCACCACTCACGAGGGCATCGAGAATCTCGATGAAGCCGTTGGTGCAATAGGGGGTAAATCTAGAGGAGAAGTATTATCTGCCTCTATGTTTGAAGTATGATCGCCTGAAATAGAATATGTAAGACAAAAGGAGAAAAGAACAAAAGTAAATAAAGACGGTAAGATTTTCTTACATGGCGAATAACCGTATTCCCCATAGTCAAGGGGTTCATCTTCTTCTTCCCCTGCAATGGGTGAAGTTTTTGCAGGAACAGCCTCAGAGATTGGGAGGATATGTCCTTCATTAGTAATAATATCTTTCACAATTATATCATCTTCACCGCTAATGTCAACTTCTCCCTCCTCATAATCATCATCTTGATTTTCTCCTTCTGTCTCATTTTCATCGGAAATAGTATGTCCAAACGAAGAAGTCTAGTTTTCACCATCCGAATCTCCTTCATTGTATTCTTCAACAATAACTTGTTTCCTTTTAGAAGGAAGAGACTGGTGGCTCTCTGGTTGAGGATTTGCGGTAGCCAAAATCGGAGAAGCAGTAACAGTGGTCCCTTCTTTGGGAGAAGCTTGAGAGTGAGCTCGAGATCTTGTCATTGGAGAAGAAGTCGGTTGTTGTTGAGGAGAGATGGTCGTGGGGGCAGGAGAAGAAGTCGGCTATTGTTGAGGAGAGACGGTCCTGGGGGCAGGAGAAGAAGTTGGCTATTATTGAAGATGGCTAGAAGAAGTTGGCTGATCTTGAGGATTGGCGATATTCTCTAGCAGAGGGGCAGTATCTTCTGTAACTCCTCTTCGTGGACGATGGAGCGGGATTTGTTCAAACTCATGAATATCACCATAGCTATCCATCCTTCGAGAGTATTGTCGGGCTTCCTCTCATGAATAGGTTCATTCACAAATATCTTGACACAGTGATGACCAACACAAGGGGCATGACTGGTCTTTGCTATGAAACCAACTCCATCTTCAATAGTGCGACCCTTAAGCCTAGGAGGTGGAAGCCATACGAGCTTAGCCACTAACAAACCTTTTCTTACCAAGTATTATTGGTGCACCCATCACCTCATATGGTTTATACGAAGCCCTAGGAGTATGATCGCAGCCTGGAATAATAAAGGAAGAATTAGCTTGGCCTAATAATTGCTTCCAAACCAATGCCCAATTAAATGGGCTAGTACCGTAGCTCCGCATTCTTCGAGTAACAAGCCCAAATCTTCTGGAACTGCCTGATCGAAGCTGAATTGATGGGCAAATCGGCTAGGATAGTATAGTTCTTTCCAGAACTCTGTTCCTTCCCTCAATGGGAGACTGCATGATCTGATTGACAGGAAGAATCCCCTTTCTCCCGCAGTGAGCGATTCTATGTCTGATTTCTCTATGTCTATAATTTAATGAGGCAGACTAAAATGGAAGTAGTTTATCTTGGCATCAGAAGAAATCGCATCTTTTTCCCAGTCATAGGATCTCTTTGCCATAGATCTCTTTTGAAAAAAGTAGAGAGGGACTTGAGAAGGATGGACGTAAGCCTTTTCCAGCACTTCAAAAGTCCACGGGAAATAGACACCAAGCTAGCTAAGAAAGTAATACCATGGTATATAAGTCAAAGCAGAACCGACAGAGGGGCTTTTTACATGAGAAGTGATCTCTCAAAAACCTCTGTAGATCGAGCATAGAGCGGGAGGGGCAAGAGAATATTTGACTCCTTCAGCCATGGCACCTGCTACTACAAATAACGAAGGGCGAATGACATCTACTGACTTAGAGCTTAGGAAGACCACTATGCTTAGCCAGTAGGCAATGAACGCTATGAGCTCCCCATTAACAAAATACTCAGCACGACCTTTCATACCCTTCCAGAGACGTTCAAGCTCTCGTGAGTGGTTGCCAATAAACTTGGAAGAAAAAAAAAGAGATAAGCAAATGAAATTGAGAATATGTATCAAGGTGTAATAGAGGCATTAATTGAAGAAGAAGGAAAATTACCAAAGAGCTCTGCTAAAGTGAGCCAGCCATTGCATAGGCTGATTCTTGTGAATATTCAGAAATTTGGACATTTCCCTAAAAAGTTTGGTGGTTGATTCTAGAAAGAGGGGATGCGTTCAGGTGAAGAGACGAAGGCAAGCTCCTCGTTTGTGGAGACGAATTCATCAAAGAATTTTCCGGTTATCGGCAAACCGGTAATCCTGTGAATATCCCAAAGTATGACGCTCATTTCACCTTCTGGGAAATGAAAAGAATTGGTGGAAGGACACTAGTAATTGAGGAAAGCCTTCAAAATGAAAGATTCCTTGTAAAAGGGACGTGACGTTGCTTCGATCGCATTGAAAATATTAATCTTCGATAAAGTCCCCAAATTTTTTGCCAGAACTGTGGTAGCCCATTCAAAATAATAATTGCAAGGAGTCAAAAGACCTCTTGTTCTGAATTCTTCTGAGCTCTAGATGAGGCGGCGATGGGCGAAACATTGCTGGAGTGTTTCATAAAAGCAAGTTAGATATAGACTATGAAGGTCGTAGGAAGGGACGAGGAAGATCATAGAATGGATGCCACCAATTTGCTGTCTTGGTTTTGGCGGCTGCAAGATACCTTCTAATAGTCTTGGTTCCCTGAACGACCAAGACTCTGTGTAAGCTAATCTTTCTGAGGTCAGATGATCCTTAGGCTCACAAATCAACATAGAATGGTGGCGATGGAGACTGACTAGAATTACTACAATACCCTGCTTGTAGGGGTTGTCAAATTTTATGACACCCTGAACTGCACGAATCGACTCCCAGGAATTGTGAAGCTTCTTCCTATTGTGTTCCTTGATCTTCTCTTGAAACTCCTGAGCCTTGTTTCGACGACTCTTCTTTGGTCTAAAGGGGGGAGGAGTATTTTCTCTAGCGGGCAGTTTTTGGTTGATTGTTTGATGATGCACCGTCGTCTTCAGCCATTCTTCCCAGTCATATTCACGACCGTGTTTTGGGGGTCTCTCAAGATCGCCCATCGCGATGGCTCTATGGAAAGGAGATGGTAGTGTTTCAATACATTGGGTAAAGTCAAAAGTGGGGAGTACCGGTTCTTTTATGTAAGCAGGGAGCATAGCGGTTGTTTTAAATCATTTGCGTAAGGGTTGAGCCGGAGATGATGGTGATACTGTTGCTTGGGATGCCGCAGCTTGGAAGGGTTCAGGATTTGGCAATTCCTAGTGAGAAGGTTGATTGGAGGGAGGATTGACAATGATGAAAGTTCCTTTTGTACGGGCCATGTTGAAATGAAGAAATTTAGAAATTTGGCTAAGTCTGGGAAATTAGTCAAAGCATTGGTTGCGCGGGTCGCGCAACAGGTTCTAGGTTGCACAGGCGGCGCAACGGCTAAGGTCCTTACGCGAACGAAAAAAACATTGCACGGGTCACGCAACAAGTGCTAGTTGCACAGGATGAAAACAAAGAGATGGGGCTTCACTGCAAATAGAAAAAGTGAAGAAACAAAAAACTGACCAACTATTTATAGAAGATGGGGTCGAGTACAAACTTGGGCGCCCATTACACGGGTCGAGCTACGACCTTAGGGAATGTAAAAATTTAAGAAGATTGATCCTGATTCTTTGATTCAAGGGAACAAAGAACAGATCAAGGGGGCATCTGTTGGAGCATAAAAATCATGAAGAAAGATTAAAGATTAGGAATTAGACAGGGAGTGAAGAAAAGAGAAAGAAGAAGATCAAAGTGTTTTATTTAACAGTTACGCAGGTTGTGCAACTGGTGGTCGTTACACGAGTTATGCAGTTAGCCTAATGAGTTATTTGAACTATGCGAAGGACTTCATCGTTGCCTGAATCACACAACTCTTTTTATCATTACGTGGATCGCACAACTCTTTACATCGTTATGCGGATTGCGCAACTAATGTCACTATTGCGTGGGTATGCAATCGAGGGCAGATGATAATTTTAATGATAGGAAAGATTTGATGTAAAGTGGGACCCATGGCATAAAGATCGAGGGTTGGCATTTGTGGAGGCCTATAAATACTCCACTCCCCCTCTCATTTGGTACGGTAGAAGAATTCTAGAAGAGGAGCAGAGCTCTGAGAGAAGGCCGAAGGTGAGAAGTAAAGAAGGGGATCAGTTGTGCAGACCGCCCAACCAACGGACTGGTTGCGCGGGTCACGCAACCAGGTCACTATGTGACCAGTCATAAAAGGAGCGAGATATTACTGAAATCGTCCAGTTCAATCTTCACTGCTGCAAGCTCTCCTTTACATAAAGGACAAGCTCAAAAGGGGAGAAGGTAATCAACACAATATTCCTCCTAAGGAGATGACTGAAGCGACTATCGAAATGCTGCCAAATTTTAGATTTGGATTTTGTTAATTTCAATTCATGTACTTCAAATGATCTATCTTAGAATTAAGGGATATTAGAGGGATGGAAATGAACTTAGTATTAATAATATGATGATTGTTCTAAATAGATTTTTTCTTTGTTACATTTAAATAAGATAATCTCCCAAATCAAATACATTTGTTTCTTATTTGAAACAACTCAGAAATTAAGTGAAGATCTACTTTATACGAACCTTCTTTAAACATGAGAGTGAAGGTCAAATCTTTAATAGAAACATCATCTATACACGCAAACATAGCTTGCACAATGGAGCAGTATGCCGGTCTGCCTTAATTCAGAATGTTATCTCATCCTATAGAGACAAGGAGGGGAATAATGTTGAATTGAACAAGATGGTTAGCATTAATGGTCCGCTCTAATTCAGAATGTTATCCCATCTTACAACGACAAGGAGGGAAATAATGTTGAATTGAACAAGATGGTTAGCATTAACGGTCTGCTCAACAATGATGTTGCGGAGACTGATTACTTGCACATATTTCGGGTCCTCTTTGGGTGGATGAAGAGTACGCACCGAAATGGAATGAGAAGAAGATGCACAAGTAGATTTCTTCTTTGGTCTACCTTCCATTATAAGAGTAAACAAGAAAGAGTAAGAAAGGATTTAAGGATTTCAAACCTAACAAAAACCCAACAAACCACAAAGAAACTTAAAATAAAAGCAAGATTCAAGCAAGATGAGACTTAAAGAGCCTAAATCCAAGAGGAAATTGAAAATGCACCACTTACTTGCATGAATCGAAGGTGGGTTCGACGGGTTGGAGAAGGGGCCAAGAGTGGAAAATGAAGATTTTGGAGAAAAAGTGATTTTTCACCCTAAAAAGGGGTTTTGGCCCACGTACCACGACTGGTCGAGTATGTGCTCAACCGGTCGTGAGAGCACAAAAATGATGCATATATTATTTATTTTATCTTAAATTTTAAACAAAAATAAAATTACACAAAAATACACATTAGTACAAGCATGTAATCATGAACATCTCAAGAAGAATTACACATACCCATATCCAATTTTTATTTAGAAAACGTATTTCTATCAAGTGGTTTGGTGAATATATCAGCACGTTGGTTTTTAGTCTGCACATAGTCTAATGAAATAATTTTCTCTTCCACTAATTCCCGAATATAGTAATACCTAATGTCAATATGTTTGGTATGGGAATGCTAGATGGGATTCTTAGAGATATTGATTGCGTTAGAGTTATCGCAATATAGAATCATTGTGTTTTGCACAATCCCGTAGTTGTTCAACATTATTTTCATCCATACAATCTGAGTGCATGCATTTCCAACTATGATATTGTAACGCCCCGACCAAAAAATAACAATATCGTGAGGCGCTCACGTGCGAACCGACGTAGGACCGAATGATTCGACTGCACGTGTGGGTCTATTATTGATAAATTAATTCAAATTTAGCCATTGATGTGATTAAATCAAATCGTGGTCTGGTCGAGCACGGGCCATAAAGCTAAATGCCCAAGCTACACTTGGCGACTGTCCATACGGGTCGTGTATCGCCCGAGGAAGGACCAGAAACTCTGACACTTTGGTAGGCCAACGACCTCACTGGGCTTGTGATCTCACGTAGATGTTAAGCTCAGACGATGCCCAGAAATGGGTAAATTGTGTCGTACAGCCAGCACTTGAAACTTGCGAGTCACCAAGCCTAAAGAAGAAAATTCTGAAATTTAAATTAATTAGCCCTGTTTCTTGAGTCAGCAAATTTAGGCATTTTAGCCATTGGGTTTCTTCTAAATTGACACTGAAGGTCAGAAATTATTCCCTGCCCTTGCCCATAAAATGTGACCATTAATCGTGGAATGGTGACCTTTGATCGTAAATCGGGTCGCTGCGGCAAAACCCCGCATTCATTTGCGATCAAACTTTGCCCAACCATTCATCAGGCTATGGGGCAGATGTTCCATGATTTAGATGGGCCAGGGGGACCATCAGGACAGCCCCAATGATAAAAAATGGGCCCACAGGGCCATTGGAGGAAATTACCAAACAACAGTGTCGACTGATATAATTCTAGACATATAAAAGTCTAGCCCTCTCCCTCATTTGTTAAAATTTTAGCAATAAAAATTCTAAGAGAGAGAGAGAGGGGGGGGAGAGTGAGGAGATTGGGTGGTGATTGTGGTTTGTGATGCTTGGGATTTGGGAATCCCTGCACCTACACCTTCCAATTGCCGAAAAGTGCTGACCCAATTGCCTTTGGAGCAAAACCCCTTTCAATCCAAGGTAAGATTGAGCTCCAGACCATTTTTCCTTAAATTCTAGCCACATGCATGTAACATACCGCCACTCCATGCAATGTAGAGCCCCGGCGCGTCGAGCTTGTGGACCTAATGCCGTTAGGACGATCTCAGCAACTTCCGGTCAATAATAGGTGTGGACCATTACCTTTAGGTGGCAGATTATCCTGCTTAGCATAGGTTTAGTGAATGTGTGTGGTGCATTATTAGTGCATATTGCTGAATTTTCATTTGGGCTGCATAATTAGGATAATGGACTAGGAATTACTGAAATTATGGAAGGGGATTAGACCATAATACCCCAAATTTGTGACTTGTACATTTGCATGCTCATGTAGGGTGCAAATATCTAACTTTTCCCAAATTTATGCTAGTTGATTGTTGATTTATTGATTTGGTACTAACTATGCTTAAACAATGACATGAATTGCTGTAAATTGCTGTTTGTTGGTTGAATTGTTGCTACATGTCAATTATGCTAGGAGTAAAGGCATGGAATGTTGTCACATTGTTGATTTGTTGAACTACTTGCTTGATTTCCTCAATTTATAGCTGAATTATATGATTTATGTTAACTCATGGAAGACTACTTGTTGTATATTGGTGCATGGCTACCCTTATGGTTGTATATGTTGGAACATGATGAACATGACCCGTATGGGTTAGCAGAACTTGATATATTGCTTTCCATGTACTTAAATTGTTGATTTATGCCTAACATGGGTGAATTATCTCTGAATTTGATAATACATGTTGTGTATTATTGCATAAACCCTTGTGGATAGGTCGATTACCTGGAATTACTTGGGCGACCCTATTCGTTGGACCTGCCCGCGAGTAATCTGGCCCGAATAGTTGAACTATAGGTTGTTGGACGTAGTTGGACTACACGAGACAGTGTTCTCAGGCTGATTAGCTACAATTTAGCCCGTCGGGGCATATTAACACTTAAGTTGACCATCCTTGTACGTTAACCATGTTTGATCACGCCTATATGAATCCGAAGTACCCTAAGACCATTGTGTCAACTATTAGCTATAACTTACGACCCATAAAGACTCATGAGCTGGGGATGATGGTATGGGACACTATGCCCGTGTTGTCGGCCTATGCTGGGGTGATGAGACTCCCCATAGTATCTAGTGAGCACTTAGACTTATGAGCCGGGACGGTGGTATGGGACATTGTGCCCGTGTTCTCGGCCTGTGTAGGGGTAACGACCTTCCCAAACTGACTGTGAGTAGGACATTTAAGTCCTTATTGCATTTCATCTGAGATTATGGTTTTCGGGATTAACGACCCCAAATAGGGCTAAGGATCGCAAGGGTCGTATGACCATGACCTTTGAGCCCTGCAATCGGGTTAGGGCAACAACTTCACTAAGGGTATTCCTGTTTCCTTAATTTGTTGGATGAATGAATCTAATTAATCAATCGGGCTAACATATTTCATGACATTTGCATTATTATTGTGGCAATTGGGTAGTTAAGGTTACTATTTGAGGGAGTGTTGGTCATTACGAACGTTAAATGTCGTTGTTTAAGGGAGAGTTGGTAGTGAGGAGCATGCATCATATCATTGAGCCATGCATTTGCATTAACAGTAGTATTTAAGATTCTATATTGTTTACTATTCATTAAATGTATTCTATGTATTATAATTTGTGTGGCTTATTGCTAATGGTACCACTGAGTTAGTTACTCACTCCCACTCTAGGATGGTGTTCTAAAACACCAACTAAAATCTGATATAAATGCAGGTACCCTGGAGTAGGACACACTGGACGATGTCGGTGCCGACGATGATGAGGAACAAACGTATTTCCAAGCATTGGGCAGACCTTATTAGCGCAATGGATGGCTGCGGGATTGGGCCAGAGCCCAGATCATTTTGGGGATTGACATGTAGAAGGGACAGGGTCCCTTGGCAATGACATTCTAGATTATCAGATTTATTTGTCTATGGATAGATTTGAATTTATGTTGAGATGTTTATTTAACTTAGTGGCACTTGAATCCTTTCTGAATGATCTAATATTAATTTCATTTAGTTTAATTCTCCATTGTTTCTAATATATGATAATTGTATTCATTTGTGACTCATTTATGCACACGTGACACCTAGGAATTCGGGAGCCGAGTTGCTACTCGGTCCTCGAATTTCAGGGCGCTACAGATATATTCAACCTCAGCTGCGGATAGGGAAATGGAACTTTGTTTCTTGCTATGCCAGGAAACCAACAATTCCCAACATAAAAGCAACCACCGCTAGTGGATATTGGATCGTCTATATACCCAGCCCAATCAGCATCCGAGTAACCAGCTAATTGAACATTAGTATCAAGTGGATACCACAGACCTAAATTAATTGTACTTGTAACATACCTAATAACTCTCTTGACAGTAATCAGGTGGGATTCCTTAGGTTCAGATTGATATCTAGCACAAATTATTACACTAAATGCAATATCAGGTCGACTCACAGTTAAATATAATAGACTGTCAATCATACTATGATACAACCTACGATCTATGCTCTTACCTGTTGCATCTTTAGATAGCTTAAGAGTTGTACTCATAGGAGTATCAAAATGCTTACCACTTTCAAAACCAAACTTCTTAACCAAGTTTAGAGCATACTTGGTTTGTGAAATGAAAATACCGTCTTTAAGACGATAGAGATGACCCCCGACTACCGCATGTTCCACCATATATGCACATACAACATGCACCCCAGGTCGAGCAACTGTACAGAGTGCACTCAGTTTATGGTGGACTCAAATTTACTTGCCTACTCTCGTGTTGACTCAGATAGTGAAGGCAACGCAATCTATTCAGGAGAATCAGTCTCTCCCATTTGGCCGATTGATTTGTAAGATTGCCCATAATTATGGGTACAGGCAGCAGGTGAACCGTCTTATCCCTATTAGATGGATTGATAAGAATATTCTCAACAAGATGAAGATGGGCCCTAAGAAGAAGAGACTAAAGAGGAAGAAGAGAGCGAGGATGAAGAACAGGAGGAAACTGAGGCTTAGGACTCCCACTACGAGCCTCATGCCACCCATAGTGAGCATGAGACCCTGGCTAAGGTGGTAGAGAACCAGGAATATTTGAAGAATAAATTCAAGAAGATGTCTCGCACTCTTAAAGCCCTTCTGTGCTGCGTGTAGGATAAGGGAACACCTCCACCTTCGTAGGAGTCGGAGGATTAGGAGTGTAGTGTGTGTTTATTGTTTCTCTTTTTGTAATAGCCTTGGATAGGCTCAGTTTAGTTACTTTAGGGTTGTTAATTCTGAAGTTTTCTTTTGTTAAGTCAGTAATCATGCATTTTCTATCATTGTACATGTAATGCCATAGCATATGTAATAGTGACAATTTTGCTTAATGAAACGTGTGAAGCTTCTTTTACTTGAGTAATGTGTTGAAATGCTTGGAGAATTGATAACACACGTGAGATATTGCTCCAACTTCATAAATATTGTATGTTGTGTTCGTGGGGACTCTGTATATGAATGTTGTGAAATTGTCTTCCATGACAATGATGCCCCAAGGTGTTAGTCGTCTTGTCCACCTAGCCTTGGGCGGGAGAGACGACCATGAGCGACTTGCCCCAAATGAACTATTGGGTAGCTAGGACGGAGCCAGTCAGCTCGACATGAACAATGAAATATCAGGCCAAATCCCAGAGGCGCCACCAATTCGGGGCGAGACCTCTTCATACCGGACCGCCCCATCCACGGGCACTATGGAGTAGATGTTACATGTGATGCAACAGCGATAACAGTCTCTGCACACCTTGGTGGGAACTATGGCTCACCATTTGAATGCGCCATCACCTGGTCAAACCGGGACGTTAGTCACTCCGTACAACCTTTTCGAGCGCTTCTAAAGACTGAGATCACCCACATTCACTGGCACTCACAGACCTGAGAAGGCTGAGAGTTGGTTAAATCGAGTCACGAAAGCGATCCGGCCTCCACATTGTTCGGAAGCAGAACGGGTGGAATTGATATCCTACTTATTCGAGAAGGAGGCAGATGTATGATGGGACAATGTATTGAGGACCGTCCCCGAAAACTTCATATAGACTTGGGAGGACTTTGATACGCAGTTCTTCTAGAAATATTTCCCACATACATATCGGATAGAAAGGATAATGAATTTTTACGCCTCCAACAGGGAGGTATGTCGGTGGTCGAGTATGAGAACCGGTTCACCGAGCTGTCTCGATATGCCCCGAAGATTGTGGCAGATGAAGAAACTTGGATGAGACATTTTACCGAGGGACTGAGGACCGGAATTCGCAATAAAATGTGTTGTGCGAATATTCAGACTTATGCTGAACTAGTAGAAATGTCCCTGCGGTCGGAGCGGGATGGTAAAAGGGTCTCCCGGGCACATATTCAAGCCGAATCCTGAGGTAGAGCTGTAGGACGATCTTCGTCCTCCTCAGGAAGAAGGGTACCACCTAATACGCCTCCCCAACACACATCACCTCCACCCACATACATTCGTCCCGATCTTGTGTGCGAGTATTGCCGGAAGGTGGGGCATTTAGAGGCCTACTATTTTTCGAGGATGACGGATCATGGATATGTACCCCCACAGCGCATGAGCCGTCCACCGCAACTAGCATCGCCGGCTCCTCCTCAATGAGTCGCGGGCTCGTCTCAACAGATTCGTAGGTCTCTGACACATCAGGTTAGGCCACAGCCTCAACCTATGCACTAGCCCAACCGACCATAGCAAGCTCGGGTTCATGCTCTGACAGCCGAGGGCATTGATGCAGCTATGACCACTCCTGCAACATTTGAGGTTACGGTGTTCAAGGTACCCCTATCTTTCTTCTTGTGGACATTGGGTCCACAACTTCACTCATATCATCCACGACTGTCAAGAGTCTAGGACTACCAATTGCTCCCATGCGGGAGTGAGAATTATAACGGTAGTCGGAAGCTTCACTGAAGCTACATTCGATTGCTAGGGTTATCCCACAGACTTGGGAAGCAAAAGGATTCATGTGGATCTTATAGTCATGAAGGTCTTCCACTACGACATAATCTTGGGAATGAACTGGCTTTCTGCAATGAGAGTCGAGATCGATTGCGAAGAACGGATGGTGACGATCTATGAGGGTGGTAGCTCTCCTTTTACATTCTCGGTTCAAGTCAGCTACCACAATGAGTCCTCTATTATGCATCGCTAGAAGAAGGCAGTAAAGAGATTTCCCTGACACACACTCCTGTTGTGAGTGATTTTGTTGATGTGTTCAAGAGCATTCCGGGACTCCCTCCTCGGTGGGAGATTAACTTCACCATCGATTTGGTGTCGGCATGATGCCCATTTCTCTCTTAACCTATCGGATGCCTCCTTATGAAATGGAGGAACTCCGAGTCTAAATTGACGGAGTATTGGACACGGGTTTTATCCGACCTAGTGTATCCCTATGGGAAGCTCCAGTTGTGTTTATAAGAAAGAAGTATAGCTCCCTACGGTTATGCATTGATTACCGACGGTCGAATCAAGACACTATTAAGAACAAGTACCCTTTACCTCAAATCGATGATTTGTTTGACCAATTAAGAGGTGCCCAATACTTCTCAAAGATTGACCTGCAGTCCAGGTACAATCAACTACGGGTTAAAGCTAATGATCTGCCAAAGACGGCCTTTAGGACCAATTTTAGGCATTATGAGTTCTTGGTCATGCCTTTTAGACTCACTAATGCGCCAGCTATGTTCATGGATTTAATGAACAAAGTCTTCAGACTGTTTCTTTATCGTTTTGTAATTGTGTTCATAGATGACATTCTGATATATTACAAGAGCCACAAGGAACATGAGGAACATCTGCGAGCGGTTCAAGAAACGCTCAAGCAAAATAAGTTATACGCCCAGTTTCAGAAGTGCGATTTTTGGAAAGAAGAAGTCAAAATTCTGGGCCACGTGGTGTCTAAAGAAGGCATCTCCATGGACTTGGCCAAAGTAGCGGCGATACAAGACTGGAAACGACCGAGCTCAATTACGAAGGTCAAGAGCTTCTTGGGTTTGGCGGGATATTACCGTCGGTTCATCAAAGATTTTTCTAAAATCGCCCGAATTTTGTCCCAGCTCACCAGGAAGGACCTTAAGTTCGCCTGGAATGAGAAGGCGGAAGCAGCCTTCAAGGAGTTGAAGGAAAGGTTGACCTCGGCCTAGTACTCATCCTGCCTAAGCAAGGGATCAAGTACACCATTTTTACAGACGCGTCCCATGTGGGGTTCGGTTGTCCTTATGCAGAAGGACCGAGTTATTACCTATGGTTCACAGTAATTGAGGAAGCATGAAGAAAATTAGCCTGCTCACGATCTCGAATTAGTTGCAGTTATTTTTGCCTTGAAAATGTGGAGACATTATCTTTATGTGGAAGAATTTGAGCTCTTTTGTGACCACAAGAGCCTCAAATATATCTTCACCCAGAGAGATCTAAACATAAGGCAACGTCACTAGATGGAGACCTTGAAAGATTTGAAATATGAAGTTTCTTATCATCCTGGTAAAGTCAATCTGGTAGCAGATGCATTGAGCCAAAAGAAGACTATCGAGTTTGTGGCTCCATTAATGGTGGGAGAATAGAATATGGTGGAGTACGTGTGAGACTTTAAGCTAAAACTAAGAATAGAAGAGCCATACGAAGTCATTATACATGTTCATGCCCAACCAATGATCAACTGCCCGATCATTGAGGCCCAAAGGGGCGATGAATTGTTGGTATAGATGAGAGAACCTCTGGCAGTCCAAAGTGATTCTGAGTGGAGAATCGGCACTGATGAAGGATTACGCTTTCAAGGCTGCCTTTGCATCCCAGACCATCCTAAGATGAAAGAGGCACTGCTAGCTAAGGCCCATAACTCTAAGCTATCCAAGCACCCCAGAACTAGCAAGATGTACCGGGACCTCAACCACAATTACTAGTGGGACAACATTAAGAGAAAGATAGCTGGCTATGTATCTCAGTGCCTTACATGTCAGCAAGTGAAGGCAAAGCATCGTTGATCTCCAGGTCTCTTACAACCCATGCTACTTGCCGAATGGAAATGGGACTACATTTCTATGGATTTCATTTCGGGTTTTCCCAGGACAAAGAAAGGGCATGATTCAATTTGGGTGATCATGGACTGATTGACTAAATCAGCTCATTTTCTCCCTATCTGAGCTTCGTAATCCACCGATGACTTAGCAAAGTTAAATATCAAGGAAATAGTTTGGCTTCACGGCATTCCTTTAGAAATTATGTCGGACTGGCACACACGATTCACCTCGATGTCCTGGATGTGAATACAGGAAGCCATGGGAGTTAAGCTAAAGTTTAGCACTGCCTTCCACCCTAAGACTGATGAGCAGACAAAACAGGTGAACTGAATACTAGAAGACATGTTGAGAGCATGTGCATCAGATTTCTTGGATAGTTGGGATGAATGCCTCCCCTACGCCGAGTTTGCTTATAACAATAGCTTCCAAGCTAGCATCGGCATAGCGCCTTATGAGGCCTTATATGGGCGACCGTGTCGAGCTCCTCATTATTGGGCTGAGGTTGGTGAGAAAAGCTTGTTGGGACCTGATTTGGTCCAGATTACTACTGAGAAGATCAAAATTATTAGGGAATGCCTATTGATGGCCCAAAGTAGGCTGAAGAGCTATGCGGACACAAGACGAAGGGATTTAGAATTTGAAGCAGGAGACCATATATTTTTGAGAATCTCACTAATGAAGGGAGTTCAACGTTTTGTTAAAAAGGGGAAACTTACCCCGCAATATATCGGCCCTTTCCAGATCTTGGATCGGATAGGGCCGGTTGCATATCGTTTGGCCTTACCCACTCCCCTCGCCAGTGTACATAATGTGTTTCATGTCTCCATGCTAAAAAAGTACGTTCCTGACCCTTCACACGTCATTCGATGGGAGCACATGGAACTCAAAGACAATGCCACATACATCCTTAAGCCCACTAGAACCTTGGACAAGGAGTAACTGCTGCAAAATAAGGTGATCCCACTAGTGAAGGTTTTATGGACGCACCAGGGGGAAGAAGAAGCCACTTGAAAAACCGAGGCTGAAGTGCAAAAACACTACCCAAACTGCTTAAGTAATACGAATAGGTACAAATTTCGAGGACGAAATTTATTTATAAGGGGGTAGATTGTAATGCCCCGTCCAAAAAGGAACAATGTGCTAAGGCGCTCACGTGCAATTGATGCAGGACTGAATGATTCGAACGCACGTGTGGGTCTATTACTGATAAAATAATACAAATTTAGTCATTGATGCGATTACATCAAATCATGGCCGAGTCGAGCACGGGCCGTAGAGCCAGATGCCCAAGCTACACTTGGTGACTGTCCGTACGGGCTGTGTATCGCCCAAGGAAGGACCGAAAACTCTAAAACTTTGGCAAGCCAAGGGCCTCACTAGGCTTGTGATCTCATGTAGATGTTAGGCTCAGACGATGCCCATAAATGGGTAAATTATGCCGTACAACCAGCACTTGAAACTTGCGAGTCACCAGGCCTAAAGAAGAAAATTCTGAAATTTAAATCAATTCATCGTGTTTCTTGAGTTAGAAAATCTAGACATTTTAATCATCAGGTTTATTCTAAATTCATGCTGAAGGTCAGAAATAACTCCCTACCCTTGCCCATAAAATATGACCACTGATCATAGAACAGTGACCGTTGATCGCGAATCAGGCCGCTGCGGTAAAACCCCGCATCCGTTTGTGATCAAACTTTGCCTAACCCTTCATTGGGCTATGGGGCACATGTTTCATGAATCATATGGGCCATGGGACCATCAAGACAACCCCAATAATAAAAAATGGGCCCACAGGGCCATTGGAGGAAATTACCAAACAACAAGGTCGACTGATATAATTTTGGACATATAAAAGTCCAGCCCTCTCCCTCATTTGCTGAAATTTCAACAATAGAAATTTTGAGAGAGAGAGAGAGGGAGAGTGAGGAGATTGGGTGGTGATTGTGGTATGCGGTGCTTGAGATTTGAGAATCCCCGCACTTACACCTTCCAATTGCCGGAAAGCTTCGACCCAATTGTTGTTGGAGTGAAACCCCTTTCAATCCAAGGTAAGATTGAGCTCCAGACCATTTCTACCTAAATTCTAGCTACATGCATGTAACTTACCGCCACTCCATGCAATGTAGGGCTCCAACGCGTCGAGCTTGTGGACCCGACGCCGTTAGGACGATCTCATCAACTTTCGGTCAACAATAGGTGCGAACCATTACCTTTAGGTGGCTGATTATCATGCCTAGCATAGGTTTAGTGAATGTGTGTGCTGCATTGTAAGTGCATGCTGCTGAATTTTCATTTGGGATGCATAATTAGGATAATAGACTAGAAACTGCTGAAATTAAGGAAGGAGATAAGACCTTAATACCCCAAATCTGTGACTTGTGCATTTGCAAACATCAACTTTCCCCAAATTTATGCTAGTTGATTGTTAATTTCCTGATTTGGTACTAACTATGCTTAAACAATGACATGAATTGTTGTAGATTACTGATTATTGGTTGAATTTATTGCTACGTGTCAATTATGCTAGGAGTAAAGGCGTGAAATGTTGTCACATTGTGGATTTGTGAAACTACTTGTTTAATTTCCTTGATTTATAGTTGAATTATGTGATTTATGTTAACTCATGGAAGACTAGTTGTTACATATTAGTGCATGGCTGCCCTTATGGTTGTATATGTTAGAACATGATGAATATGACCTGTATGGGTTAGCAGAACTTGATATATTGTTGTCAATGTACTTAAATTGCTGATTTATGTTTGTCATGGGTGAATTATCTCTGAATTTGACAATACATGTTGTGTATTATTGCATAAACCCTTATGGATGGGCCGATTACCTGGAATTACTTGGGCGACCCCTTTTGTTGGACTTGCCCGCGAGTAATCTGGCCCGAATAGTTGAACTATAGTTTGTTGGCTATAGTTGGACTACATGAGACAGTGTTCTTAGGCCGATTAGCTATGGTTCAGCCCGTCAAGGCATATTGACTCTTAAGTCGGCGATCCTTGTACGTTAACCATGTCTGATCATGCCTGTATGAATCCGAAATACCCTAAGACCATTGCATCCACTATTAGCTATAATTTACGGCCCACAAAGACTCATGAGCCGGGGATGGTGGTATGGGACACTATGCTTATGCTGTCGGCCTACACTGGGGTGACAAGCCTCCACATAGTGCCTAGTGAGCACTAGACTCGTGTGTTGAGAATGGTGGTATGGGAGAATGTGCCTGTGCTGTCAGCCTATGCTGGGGTGACGACCTACCCATAGTGATCGTGAATAGGACATTTAAGTCTCAATTGTATTTCATCTGAGATTATGGTTTTCAAGATTAACGATCCCATATAGGGCTAAGGACTACGAGAGTCGTATGACCATGGCCCTTGAGCCACGTGATCGGGTTAGGGCAACAACTTCACTAAGAGTATTTTGGTTTCTCCAATTTGTTAGATGAATGAATCCAATTAATCAATAAGGCTAACATATTTTATGAAATTTGCATTATTATTGTGGCGATTAGGTAGTCGAGGTCGCAATTTGAGGGAGTGTTGGTCATTGCAAACGTCAGATGTCGTCGCTTAAGGAAGAGTTGGTAGTGAGGGGCATGCATCATATCATTGAGCCATGCATTTGCATTAACAATACTATTTAAGATTCTATACTATTTATTTTCATTAAATGTATTCTGTGTATGATGATTTGTGTGGCCTATTGCTAATGGTACCACTGAGTTAGCTACTCAATCTCACTCTGGGACTGTGTTGCAAAACACCAACCAGAATCCGATATAGATGCAAGTACCCTGTAGCAGGATGCACTGGACAATGTCGATGCCAACGATGATGAGGAATGAGCGTATTTCCAAGCATTGGGCGGATCTTATTAGCGTGATGGATGGCTGAGGGATTGGGCAAGAGCCCAGATCATTTTGGGGATTGACATGTAGAAGGGATAGGGTCCCTATGCGATGACATTCTAGATTATCATATTTATTTGTCTATGGATAGTTATGAATTTATGTTGAGATGTTTATTTAACTTAGTGGCACTTGAATCCTTTCTGAATGATCTAATATTAATTACGTTTGGTTTAATTCTTCATTGTTTCTAATATCTGATAATTGTATGCATTTGTGACTCATTTATGCACACATGACACTTGGGAATTCGACAACCGAGTTGCTACTCGGTCCTCGAATTTTCGGGCGTTGTAGATATATTCAGCCTCAGCTGTGGATAGGGATATGGAGCTTATTTTCTTGCTATGACAGGAAAGCAAACAATTCCCAACATAAAAAAGAAACCACCACTAGTGGATTTTCGATCGTCTATATTCCCAGCCCAATCAACATCCAAGTAACCAGCTAATTGCACATTAGTATCAAGTGGATACCATAGACCTAAATTAACTGTACTTGCGACATACCTAATAATCCTCTTGATAGCAATCAAGTGAGATTCCTTAGGTTCAAATTGATATCTAGCACAAATTCTTATGCTGAATGCAATATCAGGATGACTCGCAGTTAAATATAATAGACTGCCAATCATACTGCGATCCAACCTATGATCTATGCTCTTACCTGTTGCATCTTTAGATAGCTTAAGAGTTGTACTCATAGGAGTATCAAAATGCTTACCACTTTTAAAACCATTCTTAACTAAGTTTAGAGCATACTTTATTTGAGAATGAAAATACCATCTTTAAGACGACAAAGATGACCCTCGACTACTACCTATTCCACCATATATGCGCATACAATGTGTACCCCAAGTCAAGCAACTGTACAGAGTGCACTAGGTTTATGGTGGACTTCCTGTACTGGGTGGGCAAGGAGATAAGATTTGCCTGCCTACTCTCGTGTTGACTCAGATAGTGAAGGCGGCGCAATCTATTTGGGAGAATCAGTCTCTCCCATTTGGCCGACTGATCTGCAAGATTGCCCATAATTATGGGTACAGGCAGCAGGTGAACCAACTCATCCCTATTAGATGGATTGTTGAGAATACTCTCAATAATATGAAGATGGGCCCTAAGCAGTGCGTGGCCCGACTAGAAGAACTGGGGGATGAGATAGAAGAAGAGACTAAAGTGGAAGAAGATAGAGAGGATGAAGAACAGGAGGAAACTAAGGCCCAGGACTCCGACTGGGAGCCTCTTGCCACCCATAGCGAGCGTGAGACCCTAGCCAAGGTGGTGGAGAACCAGGAATATTTGAAGAAGAAATTCAAGAAGATGTCTCACACTCTTAAAGCCCTCATGTGTTGCGTCCAGGATAAGGGAGCACCTCCACCTTCACCAGAGTTGGAAGATTAGGAGTGTAGTGTGTGGTTGTTGTTTCTGTTTTTGTAATAGTATTGGATAGGCTCAGTTTAGTTGCTTTTAGGTTGTTAATTCTGAAGTTTTCTTTTGTTAAGTCAATAATCATGCATTTTTTGTCATTGTACATGTAATGTCATAGCATATGTAATAGTGACAATTTTGCTTAATGAAATGCGTGAAGCTTCTTTTACTTGAGTAATGTGTTGAAATGCTTGGAGAATTGATAACACACGTGAGATATTGCTCCAACTTCATAAATATTGTACGTTGTGTTCATGGGGACTTTGTATCTGAATGTTGTGAAATTGTCTTCCATGACAATGAGGCCTCAAGGCATTAGTTGTCTTGTCTCCTAGCCCTGGGCGGGAGAGATGACCATGAGCGACTTGCCCCAAATGAACTGTCGGGTAGTCAGGGAGGAGCCAGTCAGCTCGACATGGACAATGAAATATCAGGCCAAAACCCAGAGGCGCCACCAATCCGGGGCGAGACCTCTTCATACCGGACCGCCCCAGCCGCGGGCACTATGGAGCAGATGTTACATGTGATGCGACAGTAGCAACAGTCTCTGCACACCTTGGTGGGAACTATGGCTCACCATATGAATGCACCATCACCTGGTCAAGCCAAGATGTTAATCGCTCTGTACAACCTTTTCGAGCACTTCCAAAGACTGAGATCACCCACATTCGCTGGTATTCACAGACCTAAGGAGGCCGAGAGCTGGCTAAATCGGGTCACTAAAGCGATCCAGCCTCTACATTGCTCGGAAGCAGAATAAGTGGAATTAATATCCTACCTATTCGAGAAGGAGGCAGATGTATGATGGGACAGTGTATTGAGGACCGTCCCTGAAAAATTTGTATGGACGTGGGAGGACTTTGAGACGTGGTTCTTCTAGAAATATTTCCCACATACATATCGAATAGAGAAGGAGAATGAATTTTTGCGGCTCCAACAAGGAGGTATGTCGGTGGCTAAGAATGAGAACCGGTTCACCGAGCTGTCTCGATATGTTCCAAAGATTGTGACCGATGAAGAAACTCAGATGAGACGTTTTACCAAGGGACTGAGGGCCAGAATTTGCACTAAAATGTGTTGTGCGAATATTTAGACTTATGCTGAACTAGTAGAAATGTCCTTACGGTTGTAGCAGGATGGTGAGAGGGTCTCCCGGGCACGTATTCAAGCCAAATCCTAAGGAAGAACTGGAGGACAGTCTTTGTCCTCCTCAGGAAGAAGGGTACCACCTAATGTGCCTCCCCAACACACACCACCTCCACCCGCATATGCTCGTCCCGATCATGTGTGCCGATATTGCCGGAAGGTGGGGCATTCAGAGGCCTGCTATTTTTTAAGGATGAGGGACCATGGATATGTACCCTCACAACGCATGAGCCGTCTACCGCAACTAGCATCACGGCTCCTCCTCAATGAGCTGAGGGCCCGTCTCAGTAGATTCGTAGGTCGTTGGCACCTCAGGTTAGGCCGCTGCCTTGACCTATGTACTAGCCCAACCGACCACAATAAGCTCAGGTTCACGCTATGATAGCTGAGGACGTTGATGCAGCTGTGACCACTCCTACAGCATTTGAGGTTATGGCCCATGTTCAAGGTACTCCTGTCTTTCTTCCTGTGGACACTGGGTCCACAACTTCACTCATATCATCCACAACTGTCAAGAGTCTAGGACTACCAATTGCTCACATGTCGGGAGTGAGAATTATAACTGCAATCGAAACCTTCACCGAAGCTACATTCGTCAGCCAAGGTTGTCCCATAGACTTGGGAAGAAAAAGGATTCATGTGGATCTTATAGTCACGAAGGTCTTCCACTACGACATAATCTTGGGAATGAACTGGCTTTCTGCAATGAGAGCCGAGATCGATTGCGAAGACCGAATGGTGACGATCTATGAGGATGGTAGCTCTCCTTTTACATTCTCAGTTCAGGTCAGCTACCCACAACGAGTCCTCTGTTATGCATCACTAGAAGAAGGCAGTGAAGAGATTTCACTCACACGCGCTCCTCTTGTGAGTAATTTTGTTGATGTGTTCAAGAGCATATTGGGACTCCCTCCCCAGCGGGAGATTGACTTCAACATCGATTTGGTGTCAGGCATGACGCCTATTTCTCTCTCAACCTATCGGATGCCTCCATATGAAATGGAGGAACTTCGAGTCCAAATTGATGGACTATTGGAAGGGGGTTTTATCCGACCTATTATATCCCCATGGGGAGCCCCAATTGTGTTTGTAAGAAAGAAGGATAGCTCCCTATGGTTATGTATTGATTATCGAAGGCTGAATCAGGTCACTGTTTAGAACAAGCACCCTTTACCTCGGATCGATGATTTGTTCGACCAATTGAGAGGTGCCCAATACTTCTTAAAGATTGACTTATAATCTAGGTACCATCAACTATAGGTTAAAGCTGAAGATGTGCCAAAGACGGCATTCAGGACCAGTTTTGGGCATTATGAGTTCTTAGTCATGCCTTTTGGACTTACTAATGCACCAGCTGTGTTCATGGATTTAATGAGCAGAGTCTTTAGACCATTTCTATATCAATTCGTCATCGTGTTCATAGATGACATTCTGATATATTTCAAGAGCCGCAAGGAACATGAGGAACATCTGCGAGCGGTTCTAAAAATGCTCAAATGGAACAAGTTGTATGCCCAATTTTAGAAGTGTGACTTCTGGAAAGAAGAAGTCAAATTTCTGGGCCACGTGGTGTCTAAAGAAGGCATCTCCGTGGACTTGGCCAAAGTAGCGGCGATACAAGACTGGAAATGACCAAGCTCTGTTACGGAGGTTGGGAGCTTCTTGGGTTTGGTGGGATATTACCGCCGGTTCATCAAAGATTTTTCTAAAATCGCTGGACCTTTGTCCCAGCTCACCTGGAAGGACCTCAAGTTCGCCTAGAATGAGAAGGCAGAAGCAGCCTTCAAGGAGTTGAAGGAAAGGTTGACCTCGACCCCAATACTCATCCTTCCTAAGCAAGGGATTAAGTACACAATTTTTACAGATGCATCCCGCATGGTGTTAGGTTGTGTCCTTATGTAAAAGGACCGAGTTATGGCCTATGCTTCATGGCAATTGAGGAATCATGAAGAAAATTACCCTGCTCATGATCTCGAATTAGCTGCAGTTATTTTTAACTAAAAAATATGGAGACATTATCTATATGGGGAAGAATTTGAGCTCTTTTGTGACCACAAGTGCCTTAAATACATCTTCACCTAGAGAGATATAAACATAAGGCAATGTCGCTAGATGAAGACCTTGAAGGATTTCAAATTTGAAGTTTCTTACCATCCTGGTAAAGCCAATCTGGTAGCAGATGCAGTGAGCCAAAAGAAGACTATTGAGTTTGCAGCTCTATTAGTGGTGGGAGAATGGAATATGGTGGAGTACGTGCGAGACTTCGAGCTAAAACTAAGAATAGAAGAGCCATACGAAGTCATTGCACATGTTCATGCCCAACCAATGATCGACAGCCAAATCATTGAGGCCCAAAGGGGCGATGAATTGTTGGTAAAGATGAGAGAACTTGCGACGGTCTGAAGTGATTCCGAGTGGAGAATCGGCACTGATTGAGGATTACACTTTCAAGGCCACCTTTACGTCCCAGACCATCCTAAGTTGAAAGAGGCGCTGCTAGCTGAGGCACATAACTCTAAGCTAGCCATGCACCCCAGAAGTACCAAGATGTATCGGGACCTCAAGCACAATTACTGGTGGGACAACATGAAGAGAGAGATAGCTGGCTATGTATCTTGGTGCCTTATATGTGAGCAAGTGAAGGCAGAACATCGTCGACTGCCAAGTCTCTTACAGCCCATGTCACTTGCCAAATGGAAATGCGATTACATTTCTATGGATTTCATTTCAAGTTTACCCAGGATGAAGAAAGGGCACGATTTAATTTGGGTGATCGTGGATCGATTGACTAAATCGGCTCATTTTCTCCCTATTCGAGATTCATACTCCGCCGACGACTTAACCAAGTTATATATCAAGGAAATAGTTTGGCTTTATGGCGTTCCTTTAGAAATTGTGTTGGACTGGGACACACGATTCACCTCGATGTTCTGGACTTGAATATAGGAAGCCATGGGAGTTAAGCTGAAGTTTAGCACCGCTTTCCACCCTCAGACTGAAGGGCAGACAGAACGGGTGAACTAAATACTAGAAGACATGTTGAGAGCATGTGCATTAGATTTCTTGGATAGTTGGGATGAATGCCTCCCCTATGCCGAGTTTACTTATAACAATAACTTCCAAGCTAGCATCGGCATGGCACCTTCTAAGGCCTTATATGGGTGCCCATGTCGAGCTCCCATTATTGGGTTGAGGTTGGTGAGAAAAGCTTGTTGGGACCTGATTTGGTCCAGACTACTACTGAGAATATCAAAATTATTAGGCAATGCCTATTGATGGCCCAAAACAGGCAGAAGAGCTATGCAGACCCAAGACGAAGTGTAACACCTCAGTCACTGCTTTAATGTGGGCGGGTGCGATGTAATGACCCGGAAAATTTTGTGCCAAGACCCGAGTACTACCTTTGTTTTCCTTAGAAGCTATTTGTGGGTTAATTAGCATTAAACTCGATTGCTTGTGAAATTAGCATCAATCACTTTAAATTTGGTCTGCAGGACTCAAAACCTGTAGAATCGTTAGCGCTATGTTACTCTGAAATCTGGGATTCAACGCTAAATCCAGTTGCTCTTAGGAATTTTTAGAAGCTTTGGATCGGACCTGGACCGCGCGTCGAAAGTCCGATGGCGGTGATCTTAGATTGTTATGGTCACCGTGTTGGACTTGACCATCACCTCAAAAATCAAGTCCAGATGATGTCCTGGGTTGATTTGATTGAGTCCGGAGTGAAGAGTGTGAGGTCGGTGAGAAATTAAATATGATTTTATGAAATTTGAGTCGCGTCGCTTGCACGACGATTTTAAGCAATCTGACCGTTGGATTCCGACCCAATTTCACCCTCGGATCAGGGAAGATGGCCCAGGCATGTCATTATGCTTGTGGACCTGATCGAGTTTCGATGACCGTTGAATTGAGTGCGGTCCACCACGGCTGATCTGTAAATTCGATCGGTACGAAAACTCAGCCTGACCTAGATCCATGGTCAGTGAGCTTAAGTCCGACTGCACGTGGAGAAAGGATCACCAGAAGTGTTCCATTGGATCGAGAGAGGCCTGATTTGGTTATAACCTAAGTATACCTTGGCCCTAGGGCTATTTTCATCAATGTTAGGCCTATATAAAGACCTTGAAACCCTCGCTCTCTTTTCCATACGAATTTCCTAACCTTAGCTAAGAAAGAGAGAGGAAAAGAGAGAGAAAGTGAGAGAGAAGTTGGTGAATCATCTTAAGATTCTTTCCTGTTACTCTACATCCTTAAACCATCACTTTTGAATCGTTATTCCTGCGATTCTAAGTTCCTTCTTGGGGAAGTTAATCTAACCATAATCTATTTTAGAGCTTAGAATAGTCTATGTGTTGTTGTAGCTCATTTCTATTCTTGCCTTAGGTTATCTTGTCGCCGTTGATGAAGACATATCGTCTGAATCAGTTCGGTGTGCTTTTTTTGGTTTAAGGTGCGGACTATATTCGTATAGGCTATGGTTTTCAAGGCTCTCAATGTCAGATAATGGTTTATTCTTATTGTGGGTGCAATTTCACATGCCAAATGCTATGTTTATTTTGCATTCCTGATATGTATGTGTTATATTGAGATTTGTGTATTCTATGTATATGTAGGAAGTATCGTATACGTATAAAATATGAACATGTACTTGCCATAATTAACTGTCATGTATTTGTGCTAGTTGTATGTGTGTCAACTCCTTGGCAAAAGGAATTGTCCAAATGCGTGTATTCCAACATACATCATGTATGTTGAACTATGTAGTCTAAGTGTTTGTAGAAATGTTGAATGGGCTAATGTGTAATATATTATCCTATTTGCGGGCATTGAGAAGAGATTCTCAACTCTCCTATTGGTGTGTATGATTTTTTACATTCAATTTACATTCTTTGTTCTTTAAATTCAAGCGCTACTTATGTTGAAATCCATGTTAAGTGATATTCTTCAAATGCTCACATACTGTGTGATTTGAATTATTGTTCCATTACTGTTCTAAATTGTATATGCATATCTGTTATAATGGAATATGTTTGGGACTAGGAAATAATCCAAAAAATCGGTAATCGGCCTTGAGTTCGTGGCTGAAGTTGCTTTCGCCACGAAGGACGTGATTTGACGAACCCGAGTCGTATTAGAGTTGTCGGAAGTGGTTTGGCCACACGGAGTGTTTACGAACTCTATGTCGTTCAACCCAACGTGCGCTCGTGCTAGTTGAGTTCGTCAAGTAACCCAATTGTCCGATGTATGTTCACCATGTATGGACGCTATTGTTTGAATCTAGGGTACCAATCTTACCGATGAAATCCCGTTAACTGTTGTACCTTGATCCGCCAAGACTCATGAGCCGGACATGGTGGTATGGGACACCGTAGTCGAGCTGTCAGCCTACGCTGGGGTGACAAGCCTCCCCGTAGTGACCAGTGAGCACACCAGACTCATGAGCCAATTATGGTGGTATGGGACACTATATTCGTGCTGTCGGCCTACATTGATTGGTGACGAGCCCTTTGTAGTGACCTCGAGCATACCTGGATACTGCATTAAGGTGATGAGCCTTAGAGTAGTAACGAAGGTATGATAGGTGTGCATTGATTGGTGACAAGCCCTTTGCAGCAACCTAAAATCATATAATCGTATGAGATGGCCTAGGACTGACGACCCTAGAATGGATCACTGTTTGGATAGTGATATGAGGAAGGTACCTTAGCTTCCCAATCCTGCTGTATGAAAAGGACTAATAACAACTTGTAATCATGTTCATGCATCGCATTTGCATGTGCATGGAAGTCGTTGGCACTACGGGAGGAGGTCATGCGTAATGTAAGATGAAGACGCCGAGGGAGTAAGGCGAGGGCATGCATCATTTATACATACATCCTTGCATTAACAAGAGTACTTAGGACATGTTTAATTATTCTGTTTTATCATTACTGCTTGATTGAATTGATAACATATTAACCTTTGCTTTATTGTTCCACTAAGTTGATCACTCACTCCCACGTTCTGGGACGGTGTTTAAACACCAACCAGACTCTGTCTTAGATGCAGATGTTGATGCGACCCCTGAGGTAAAGCAGGAGTTCGAGGATGATGAGGCCGCATTTTCTTTTATGCAGTTCTCAGGCGGGTTCTTGTGAGCCATGTCCTGATGTGTGGGAATTTTGGGTTCTCTTTTGGAATAGATAATGTCATTTGATGCTTGTATTTTTTATAGCAACACTTGTAAGTATGACCTGGCATGTATACGTATTTCAGGGACTTGCACATGTACACTTATGTTTCTTTAAGTCTTCCGCTTGTGTCCTTCACTTATCCCTGAATTATGTTTGCAGTTTGGCTTAATCTATTCCATGTTTTATGTACTCATACGGACAACATACATCCATCATTAAATATGTTGCATAAGTGATGTTTTGAAACTCGGGAGCTGAGTTATGCTCGACCCCTGAATTTCAGGGCGTTACATGCGATGTGGGTGGGGCTGGATGCCTGGGCGAGCTACCGTACTGGGCGAGCTACTATTGCAGTTGACTATAGTGTAACTTGTCCCACATCGGAAGAGTTGTCTGAAGTAATGGCGGTTATATATGTGGTTTGGACCTTCCTTGTACGAGGCCTTTTGGGGGAAACCCTGAGAACAAAACCGTACAGGTCCAGTGGGACCCAGAACGGATAATATCGTACAGTGCTGCTCAGGCCATTACACAAAGGGATTTATAATTTGAAGCAGGAGACTATATATTTTTGAGAATCTCACCAATGAAGGGAGTTCTACGTTTTGGTAAAAAGGAAAAACTTACCCCGCGATATATCAGCCCTTTCCAGATCTTGAATCGGATAGGACCGGTCGCGTATCTTTTAGCCATACCCACTCCCCTTGCTAGTGTACATAATGTGTTTCACGTCTCCATACTTAAAAAGCACGTTCCTGACCTTTCACATGTCATTTGATAGGAGCACATGGAACTCAAGGACAACGCCACGTACATCCTTTAAGCCCACTAGAATCTTGGACAAGAAGGAGCAAGTGTTGCGAAACAAGGTGATCCCACTAGTGAAGGTGTTATGGATGCACCACGGGGAGGAAGAAGCCACTTGGGAAACTGAGGCCAAAGTGTGTAAACACTATCCCAACCTGCTCAAGCAATATGAACAAGTACAAATTTCGATGACAAAATTTATTTATAAGGGGGTAGATTGTAACGCCCCGTCTAAAAAGGAATAGTGTACTGAGGCGCTCACGTGCGAACTGATGCAGGAGTAAATGATTCGACCACACGTGTGAGTCTATTACTGATAAATTAATCCAAATTTAGCCATTAACGTGATTAAATCAAATCATGACCAGGCTGAGCACGGGCCGTAGAGCCACATGCCCAAGCTACACTTGCGACTGTCAATACGAGCCGTGTATCACCCGAGGAAGAACCAAAAACTCTGACACTTTGGCAGGACAAGGGCCTCACTAGGCTTGTGATCTCATGCAGATGTCAGGCTCAGACGATGCCCAGAAATGGGTAAACTGTGTCATACACTAAGCACTTGAAACTCACGAGTCACCAGGCCTAAAGAAGAAAATTCTGAAATTTAAATCAATTCACCCTGTTTCTTAAGTCAGCAAATCCAGACATTTCAGCCATCAGGTTTCTTCTAAATTTACACTGAAGGTAAGAAATAATTCCTTACAGTTGCCCACAAAATCTAACCATTGATCGTGAAACAGTGACCGTTGATCACAAATCGGGCTCGGCAACATCCCACATCCATTTGCGATCAAACTTTGCCCAACCCTTCATCGGGCCATGGGGCACGTGTTCCATGAATCAGATGGGCTTGGGGACTATTAGGACATTGGAGGAAATTACCAAACAGTAGGGTCGACTGATATAATTCTAGACATATAAAAGTCTAACCCTCTCCCTCATTTGCTGAAAATTCAACAATAGAATTCTAAGAGAGAGAGAGAGAGGGAGAGTGAGGAGATTGGATGGTGATTGTGGTATGTGGTGCTTGGGATTTGAGAATCCCTGCACTACACCTTCCAATTGCTGGAAGGCGTCGACTCAATTGCCACTAGAGCGAAACCCCTTTCAATCCAAGGTAAGATTGAGCTCCAAACCATTTCTCCCTAAATTCTAGCCACATGCATGTAACTTACCACCACTCCATGCAATGTAGGGCTGCGGTGCATCGAGCTTGTGGACCCAGCGCCATTAGGATGATCTCAGCAACTTCCGGTCAATAATAGGTGAGGACCATTACCTTTAGGTGGCCGATTATCGTGCCTAACATAGGTTTAATGAAATGTGTGTGGTGCATTGTTAGCGCATGTTACTAAATTTTCATTTGGGTTGCATAATTAGGATAATGGACTAGAAACTACTTAAATTATAGAAGGGGATTAGACCCTAATACCCCAAATCTGTGACTTGTGCATTTACATACTCATGTAGGGTGCAAATATCTAACTTTTCCCAAATTTATGCTAGTTGATTGTTGATTTCCTGATTTGGTGCTAACTATGCTTAAACAATGACATGAATTGTTGTAAATTACTAATTGTTGGTTGAATTGTTGCCACATATGAATTATGCTAGGAGTAAAGGTGTGGAATGTTGTCACATTGCTTATTTGTTGAACTACTTGCTTGATTTCCTCGATTTATAGCTGAATTATGTGATTTATGTTAACTCATAGAAGACTAGTTGTTGTATATTAGTGCATGGCTACCCTTATGGTCGTATATGTTGCAACATGATGAACATGACCCGACCCGTATGGGTAAGCGGAACTTGATATATTGTTGTCCATGTACTTAAATTGTTGATTTATGCCTGTTATGGGTGAATTATCTCTAAATTTGACAATTCATGTTGTGTATTATTCAAAAACCCTTATGGATGGGCCGATTACCTGGAATTACTTGGGCGACCCCTTTCATTGGACCTGCCTGCGAGTAATCTGGCTCAAATAGTTGAATTATAGGTTGTTGGCCGTAGTTGGACTATACGAGATAGTGTTCTCAGGCCGATTAGCTATGGTTCAGCCCGTCGGGGCATATTGACTCTTAAGTCGACCATCCTTGTACGTTAACCATGTTTGATCATGCCTGTATGAACCTGAAGTACCCTAAGACCATTGCATCCACTATTAGCTATAATTTATGACCCACAAAGACTCATGAACCGAGGATGGTGGTATGGGACACTATGCTTATGTTGTCGGCCTACGCTGGGGTGACGAGCCTCCCCGTAGTGTCCAGTAAGCACTTATACTCGTAAGCTGGGAACAGTGGTATGAGACAATGTGCCCATGTTATCGACCTGTGCTGGGGTGACGACCTCCCGATAGTGATTGTAAGTAGGACATTTAACTCCCAATTACATTTTGTCTAAGATTATGGTTTCTGGGATTGACGACCCTATATAGGGCTAAGGATCACGAGAGTCGTATCACCATGGCCCTTGAGCCGCGTGATCGGGTTAGGGCAACAACTTCACTATGGGTATTCCGATTTCTCTAATTTGCTAGATGAATGAATCTAATTAATCAACCAGGCTAATATATTTCATGACATTTGCATTATTATTGTGGCGATTAGGCAGTTGAGGTCACAATTTAAGGGAGTGTTGGTCATTGCAAACATCGAATGTCGTCGCTTGAGGGAGAGTTGGTAGTGAGGGGCATGCATCATATCATTGAGTCATGCATTTGCATTAACAACAGTATTTAGGATTCTATATTGTTTACTATTTATTAAATGTATTTTATGTGTGATAATTTATATGACCTATTGATAATGGTGCCACTGAGTTAGCTACTCACTCCCACTCTGTGACGGTGTTCTAAAACACCAACCAAAATTCGATATAGATGCAGGTACCCTGGAGCAGGACGCACTGGACGATGTCGGTGCCAATGACGACGAGGAACGAATGTATTTCCAAGCATTGGGTGGACCTTATTACCACGATGGATGGCTGCGGGATTAGGCCAGAGCTCAGATCATTTTAGGGATTGACATGTAAAAGGGACAGGGTCCCTAGGTGATGACATTCTAGATTATCGGATTTATTTGTCTATGGATAGTTATGAATTTTTGTTGAGATGTTTATTTAACTTAGTCGCACTTGAATCCTTTCTGAATGATATAATATTAATTACGTTTAGTTTAATTCTTCATTGTTTCTAATATCTGATAATTGTATGCATTTGTGACTCATTTATGCACACGTGGCACTTGGGAATTTGAGAGCTGAGTTGATACTCGGTCCTCAAATTTTGGGGCGCTACAGATAGATTCAGCCTCATTTGTGGATAGGGATACAGAACTTTGTTTCTTGCTATGCTAGGAAACCAAACAGTTCCCAACATAAAAGTAACCACCGCTAGTGGATTGTCGATCGTCTATATTCCCAGCCCAATCAGCATCTGAGTAACCAGCTAATTGAACATTAGTATCAAGTGGATACCATAGACCTAAATTAACTATACTTACAACATACTTAATAATCCTCTTGACAACAAATAGGTGGGATTCCTTAGGTTCAGATTGATATCCAGCACAAATTCCTACGCTGAATGCAATATCAGGTCGACTCATAGTTAAATATAACAGACTGCTAATCATACTACAATACAACCTACGATCTATGCTCTTACCTGTTGCATCTTTAGATAGCTTAAGGGTTGTACTCATAAGCATATCAAAATGCTTACTACTTTCAAAACCAAACTTCTTAACCAACTTTAGAGCATACATGGTTTGAGAAATGAAAATATCATCTTTAAGTTGTTTTACTTGCAGACCTAAGAAGTAATTCAGTTCTCCAACCATGCTTATTTCGAACTTGGACTTCATCAACTCTACAAACTCAGTAGACAGGTTAGAACATGTAGAGCCATAGATAATGTCATCGAAATATATCTGCACTATAAGTATGTGTTCATTATTTTTCTTAACAAATAAGGTTTTATCAACACTCCCCATAACGAAGTTATGACTTACGATAAACTTAGTTAGTTTCTCGTACCATACCCTGGGAGCTTGTTTTAAACCATAGAGTGCTTTTTTTATGCGATAAACATGATCAGTGTGTTTAGGGTCTTCAAAACCCTTTGGTTGTTCTATATAAACTTCCTCATGTAGATCACCATTCAAGAAAGCACTCTTACCATCCATTTGATAAATTTTAAAATTTTTGAAACAAGCAATGGATATAAATAATCTGATGGATTCAAGATAAGCTATTGGGGCAAAGGTTTCATCATAATCGATCCCTTCTATCTGTGTGTACCCTTATACAACCAATCTAGCATTATTTCTTATAATATTCCCTAACTCATCAGACTTATTTTTAAAGATCCACTAGGTTCCAATGATATGTTTATCAGCCAGTCTAGGAACCAAATGCCACACATCATTTTGAATAAATTGATTCAGTTCATCTTACATGGGTACAATCCAGTTTTCGTCAGCAAGAGTGTCTTTTACATTAGCCGGCTCAATTTGGGAAGTAAAACACATATAATTGCATAAGTTTTCTAATCGTTTTCGTGTATGCACATCAATGAGAGGGTTACTTAGTATTTGATCAGTAGGATGGTCTTTAACTGATTGAAGTTCAGAGTTGACTTGACTAGATGAAGAGTCAAGTTTATTTATAAAATGGACTTCATCATCTTCTGAACTTGGAGGTGGTGTATTCAGGTGATCATTAATAACAATATTTATGGATCTTGAATGACACTGGTCCTCTTGTTGAGAACACGATACACTCGACTGTTTAAAGCATACCCTAGGAAGATCCCTTTGTCACTTTTAATGTTGAACTTCCTTAAATTTTTGCAGTCACACAAAATATAACACTTACTGCCAAAAACTAAAAAGTATTTAACTGTGGGCTTCTTGTTAAACTACAGTTCATATGTTTTTTTATCTTTTGATTTTCTAATATAAACACGGTTTATTATATAGCATGCAGTTTCACAGCTTCAGCCCAAAGATTTTTAGGTAACTTCATGCTATTTAACATAACATTGGCCATTTATTGAAGCACATGGTTTTTCCTTTCAATAACCCCATTTTGTTAAGGTGTCTTAGGTGAAGAAAATTTATGCGATATCCTGTGATCGCTACAAAACTTCTCAAAATTTCTATTCTCAAACTCTGATCCATGGTCACTTTGGATTTTAGAGATATTCACACTTAAGTATCCTTTTCACTTCATCGAGAGTTTCAGACTTCTCTCTCATGAAAGCTGCCCATGTATATTTGGTAAAATCATCCGCAATTACGAGAAAGTATTTCTTTCCACCTCGACTCTCCGTTCTAGTAGGTCCAACGAGATCCATGTGGAGGAGGAGTTCAAGGGATTTATATGTGGCGAATGAGTTCACTTTCTTATGACTACTCCTTGTTTATTTTCTAATTTGACATTCACCACAAATATTATCTATTTTCTTCAATTTGGGTAGACCTCTTATTAGATTGGCCTTGCTCAATCTATATAGATTTCGGTAGTGTACATGTCCAAGGCGTTTATGCCATAATTTGGTCTCATTGGTTTAGACCATGTAACATGATAATTTAGACGAGCTAGTGTCACTTACAATATAGCAATTTTTAGATGTTCTGCAACCATTCAATATCACACAACCTTTCTCATTAGAAATCTCACAACCTTGATTAGTGAATTTCACACTATGTTTATTATTGCAGATTTGAGAAATGCTTAGGAGATTATGCTTAAGGCCTTCTACAAATAAAACATTCTCAAAAGGAGGAAAATTAAAAAGTTGAACTGTTCCTTAGCCAATTATTTTGCAGTTGCTCCCATCACCAAATGTGACTGACCCATCAATCATTTCTTTATAATTGGTGAACAAATCTCTATCACCTGTCATGTGTCTAGAACAACCACTGTCTAGGTACCACTTTGATTGACTTAAAGCCTTGAAAGCAGTGTGGGCAACCAAACAAGTAACCTTTGGGACCTATTTCATCACCATTTTGGGTTTTGGAACACTGTTGATTTCTCTAGCTTGTAGTTATTATTCATTCTACCATACGAGTTAGTTTTCAGAAACTCCTTAAGTAAATCAACAATCTTCTCAGCTAAGTATTATAATTCTGATTTATAAGATTGATATGGTTAATATTAAGTTTAGTAGCTTGAAAAGTTTTAAGATTTTTAAAACCATTTTGATTCAAGCTTTTCCCTTTTGAGTTGGAGGACTCTCCTTTAACAAACTTAGGAGTTGTAATCTTACTTTTTAGAGGTATGTTTTTATCATAGCTCAAACCCGATCTATCTCCACATTTTCTTGATCCGGTTAGTAATTTTTCAAGTTTAGGGTCTCCCTAGGCATACCTCCAAGTATCCTTTAAACTCAAGAGAGAAGAGACTTCCAATTTTAGTTTCTCATTTTTTGATTTTAGGCTTTCAAGTTGAGATGTTTTGAGATCTAAATCACATCTAGTTTTTTCAAAATAATCAAAAATATACAACTTTTGTAAAATTAAGTTTTCAAAATCCTCTTTTAATTTTAGAAACTTTTCTTTTTGAAGTTTAAGTTTGACAGCAATCTTACAACTCTCCCTGTATATGGCATTGTAAGCATCCTGAAGATCATCTTCATTTTCAGGGTCACTCCTTAGATTTTCATATTCAAATGTATCACAACTATCTGTGGAAGTGACTCTGGCTAGAGTCATTAAGGCCTTAACTTCACTTGAAGATTCGGGTTCTGAATCATCTAACTCAGAAGAAGCTTCAGAGAAGGATGATTCATCCCATGTGGCCAACATGCCTTTCTTCTTTGGTTTGTCCCTTTTTGGACACTTGTTTGCCAGATGCCGTATTCATAGCAGTTGAAGCATTGACTATCTTTAAGTAATTTCTAATTTTTAGCTTTACCCTTTTTCTTCTCAGAGGATTTTTAAAAATCAACTCTCTTTTTACTTTTGAAAATCTTATAAAACTTCTTGGCTAATAAGGCCATATCATCCTCTGAGTTTTCACAATCAGAATTATTACTATTATCTTGAGAAATACATTTAGATGATTTAAGGGCTATTGACTTACCTTTAGGAGCCTTGAAATTTAACTTGTAGGTTTGTAGAGAACTGAAAAGCTCTTCCGCCTTTATGTTATCTGTGTCTCGAAGTTCCTGAATGGCTGTCACCTTAGAATTGAACCTCTCAGGAAGTGATCGCAATATCTTTGCACAAACTTTACTTTCTTGGATGTTATCTCCAAGACCCCACATTGAGATGACTATGTCATTCAGTTTAGTATATAAGTTCATGAATGATTCATTTTCTTCCATACGTATTTCCTCAAACCTAGTGGTGAGGATTTGAAGTTTTAACTTTTTTGACAATAGTCGTACCCTCATGTGTCATTTCTAAGATATCTCAGGCTTGTTTTGCAGTATTATAAGATATAATTCTTTTGAACTCATCTGGTGATAGTGCACAAGTAATTGCGTTTAAAGCTTTGGCATTGGCACTACTCTCATTTTTTTGAAGAGTGGTCCACATATAATAAGGTGTTTCTTTAATAGTCTTAGTTCCATCAGTGCCTAGAACTTCAGACGTAGGTGGGTTCCATCTAGTCACTGTGGGTTGCCACACGCTCTTATTGATGGACCTCAAAAAGATTCTCATTTGGGCTTTCCAATGAGCATAATTGGAGTCATCAAATGGTGGTGGCCTAGTAATAGAGAGGCTATAAAAATTTGATATATTAAAAGCTCGAGATCTCTTAGCTCAGGAAATTAATCCAATGGAATGAGCTATTAGGCTTTAATAGCACTTGAAATGGATGAGCACTAAGTCCTAGAGGGGGGGGGGGGAGTGAATAGGACTATGCCAAATAAAAATAAATTGCAAAAATATAACAGAGATACCAGAAATATAAAGCAACCTCAAATGCATAAGGATTGAGAGGTTGATACAAACGTTGTTTTAAGGACAACCTTACACCAAAAACCAATGGCTTATGGTAGGACAACTTGATTTCTAAAACGTCTATGAGTATCAAAAACTCAAACTAATACAGTGGAAAAAGAAATAAACCTAGCTATTACAACATTTACCATAAAAGCATAAAATAGATTATAGCATTCACACGCACAAACAAATACAATCATTCACTACAACTCCAAGAATTATAGTCGTTCGTGTGTGTACACTAATTGTTTGTAAACAGCCACATAACTACTCCACTCCCAATATCCACACCCACGGGATATTAGCTTTTACTAAGAAAGAAGGTTATCTAAGGTTCACCTTAGAACCTTTACAATTATTTTTCAATGGGCTATCACAATTAAAAAACCCCACGCTGAGATTTTCCTATCTGATCTCAGCCAAAACCATAAATAGAGATTTTCCTGGCTGAATCTCACAAACTAAAAATATAAAAAATTGAAATATAATATGTAAGTGCTATAGCTTATATCCCTGTTTGTTGTCAAATTTGTGGTGTCAAAATCACTGTTATATTATATATAACCTGCTTAAGTGAAGCTCTCTCAAGGATCAACATTCATGACTCCATGACCAAGCTAAGCTCACAACAAGCAAAGCTCACAAGACAAGACTCAAGCTGCAAGACTTCAAGAAGAGTTCAAAGCAATTAATACACTTTAAAGATTGAGCTACATCAAGGTTTGATCTATATCAAGATTACAAGACTTATACTTCAAGGTCTCAAGTTCCGAATGTTTCAATGTCCATACTTCATGCTTGAGGTTTGATTGACCATAGGTTGACCTGAGAAGTAGGTCATTTCGGATACATAAACCGAATGTTTATTTTACATGTGATTGGTCTGTTCTTCAACTAGTCCTAGGCCTTCTTCGACTAGTCCTAGACTTGCTTCGACCAGTCTAAGATATTCCTCGACCAGTCGTAAGTTTGTTACATATTCCGGATAAAATCTGTTAGCCTTCGACTAGTCCAGGAATCTGTTCGACCAGTCGTAGGAACAGTTCGACTGATCTTCGACCAGTCATACAACCTTCGACTCGAAGTCCAGCGACGGTTTACAGGACCTATGACCAGTCGAAGGAAACCTACGACCAGTCGTAGGTGACCTACGACCAGTCGTAGAATGGTCAAAGCTTATCCCGCCTAATCTTTCAAATATCTGTTACTGCTTCGACTAGTCGAAGAGCACTCTAGACCAGTCGAAGACACGATCTTCTTACCTATAAATAGTGCATGAATCTCAGAAGAAATTATCGATTTAACTAAAGTATTCAAGCCAATCTTCATCGAACTTCTGAGAGATAATTCTGTGCTCCATCTAAGCTAAGTGTGCTTATTTAATATTTTCCTTCCTTAGCTTTATTTTAATTGATTTTGTTTCTGCTATTCCAATCTGATTTGATAAAGAGGAACTATTATTCCCTTTCTTTGGAATCAAAATCAATTAAGGCAAGCCCTATTTGGTTTAATTTAAAATCTATTAGAATTAGAACCATTGTAATCGAGTACTGGACATTGAACTTGGACATTCAATCATCTACTTTGATTTGGTTCTACCGGGCTGCTACAACGAAGAAGATATTCAGGTATTTTACATATTGTAAATTCCTTTCTATTATTTTGGTTTCTTTCAAGATTTGCCAGAAAAATCTTGTTGTATTGGTTATCTGAGGAGAGCCAGGAAAACTCAGAAGTGGGGTTTTTTAATTGTGTAAGCCCACATACAAAGACACAATTGTAAGGGTTTTGGGTGAACCTGGGAAAACCTATTTTTAGTGAACGCTAATATCCCCTGTGTGAGGATATTAGGAGTGGAGTAGCTTTCTGTGTGGCTATTGTTTAACAGTTGGTGAACACACAGGCGAACCACTATAAACCCTTGTGTTGTGGTTGATTATTTTATACTTCTTATTTTTAATTATTCTTTTGTGGGTTGTATGTATGGTGGTGAATGTTGTAATCATTTAATTCAAGCTTTGTGAGAATGTTGTAATAGTTTAGAATTTATTTTCAGCTATTCCTTTATCAGCTTGAATTTCAATTTCATTTGAAAGTTGTTCCAGCAAGGTTGCCCTGCCATTTTTATGGTGTATGGCTATCCCTAGAACAATACATTTTTAATTACAAGTTATTTCAATTCAGTTTGTATTTCTTTTTATATTCCTCTTCGATTTGAGACTTGATACAAAGACCTTTCTAGAAATAAGGTTGTCCTACCATAAACTCTGTTTTTGGTGTAAGGTTGTCCTTAGAACAACGTTTGTATTAACCTCTCAAGATCTGAATTTTGAGGTTATTTTAATTTACTGCATTGTGATTCACTTTGGCTATCATATTCTTTATTATTCCGCTGTTATAAGTTTTTATTTGGCATTGTCCTATTCACCCCCCCTCTAGGACATATAGCTTGGCCTTTTCAAGTGGTATCAAAGCCTAATAGCTCCTTTTTAATTCTTAGATTTAATTCCTGAGCTAACGATTTAAGCTATTTAAGATGTCAAATTTTGATAGCCTTTCAGTCACAAGGCCTCCACCCTTTGATGGCTCCAACTATGCCTATTGGAAAGCCAAATGAGGATCTTCCTCAAATCAATGGATGAAAATGTGTGGCAAGCCACAGTGACTGAATGGAATCCTCCTATCATGGAAGTTACTGGGGTTGACGGTTCAAAATCAATGAAAGTCACACCATATTACCAATGGACCACACTTCAGAAAAGTGAGAGTAGTGCAAATGCTAAAGCACTAAATGCAATTACTTGCGCACTATCAGCGGATGAGTTCAAAAGAATCATTTCATATGATACTGCAAAGCAAGCTTGGGATATATTAGAAATGACACACGAGGGTACTACAATTGTCAAAAAGTCTAAAGTCCAACTCCTCACAAACAGATTTGAAGAAATTTATATGGAGGAAAATGAAATGTTTATGGACTTTTATACTAGATTAAATGACATTGTAAACTCAATGTGGGGTCTTGGCGATAAAATCCCAGAAAGTAAAGTGTGTGCAAAAATATTACGCTCACTTCCTGAACGGTTCAATTCTAAAGTAACCGCGATCCAGGAACTTCGTGATACGGATAATATGAGGGTAAAAGAACTAGTTGGTTCACTACAAACCTACGAGTTAAACTTTAAAGCTCCTAAAGGAAAATCTATCGCACTAAAATCTTCTAAATGTAATTCAGAAGAAAATTCTGATTCAGAAGATGATATGGCTCTTTTAGCTAAAAAATTTTACAAGATTTTCAAAAGCAAGAAAAGGGTTGATTTTCAAAAATCAAATGACAAAAAGAAGTTTAGACCCAAATCTCAAAAATCTTTGAAAGATAGTCAATGTTACAACTGTCTAGAATATGGGCACTTAGCAAATAGATGTCCTAAAAGGGACAAACCCAAGAAGAAGGGTATGTTGGCTACATGGGATGAATCATCTGATTCTGAAGGTTCTTCTGAATAAGAAGATTCTGAAACTGAGTCGGGCAATGAGGTTAAAGCTCTTATGACTCTAGCCAAATTCACATTTTCAGATAATGACTCAACAAGTGAAGAAAATCTAAATAGTGAATGTGAAAATGAAGATGATCTTCAAGATGCTTACAATGCCCTATATAAGGAAAGTTGTAAAATTGCTGTCAAACTTAAACTTCAAAAAGAAAAGTTTTCTAAACTCAAAAATTGTTTTAAAACACTTGTCTTAGAAAAATCACAAATTTCAGATTGTTTTGAAAAATCAAAATACGATTTGGAATTCAAAAACTCACTAATTATTGATTTAAAATCTGAAATTGAGAATCTTAAAACTGAAGTATCTTCTCTTCTGAGTTTAAAGGACAGATGGAAATATGCCCAAGGTGATCCAAAGTTAGAGAAACTTTTATCCGGATCAAGAAAATGTGGCGATCGATCCGGGTTGGGCTATGATAAAAATTTACCTCCTAAACAAAAGTATACTCCTCCTATGTTTGTTAAAGGAGAGTCCTCAAACTCAAAAGGGAAAAGTACTTATCAAGATTTTTCTAGAAATTCAAAAACTTTTCAAAAACCTAGAAGCAGCCATGTCAACTTTAATCAGAAACGAAATCCACTAGCTGAAAAGATAGTTGATTTACTCAAGGAGCTCTTAAAATCTAACTCTACAGGTCATTCCTACAAATATGCACAAAAGAAGACCAACTATGTTCCTAAACTTAAAACAGTTATGAAATGGGTTCCTAAAGTTACCTGCTTTGTTACTCACACTGCTTTCAAAGCAACAAGTCATTCAAAGTGGTACCTAGACAGTGGATGCTCCAGGCATATGACAGGTGACAAAGCTTTATTCACCGATCTGAAAGATATGACTGATGGTTCAGTCACATTTGGTGATGGTAGCAACTGCAAGATAATAGGCCAAGGTACGGTTCAACTTTTTAATCTTCCGGTGTTTAAAAATGTTTTATACGTTGAAGGCCTAAAGCACAACTTGCTTAGTATATCACAAATATGTGATAATAACCATAATGTTCGGTTTTCTAATCAAAGCTGTGAGATATTAAATAATAAGGGTTCTGTAATATTAACTGGACGTAGAACGTCTGAAAATTGCTATATTATTAGTGAATCCAGCTCATCTAATCAAACATGTTACATGGTCCATACAGACGAGACTGACTTATGGCACAAATGTCTTGGACATGTACATTATCGAAATTTATATCGATTGAGCAAACGAGAACTTGTAAGAGGTTTACCCAAACTTCAGAAATTATATGTGGTGAGTGCCAGATAGGCAAACAAATAAAGAACTCACACAAAAAGGTGAATTCAAATACCACATCAAGACCACTCGAACTTCTCCACATGGATCTGATAGGACCTACCAGAACGGAAAGTTGTGGTGGGAAAAAGTATATCTTGGTAATAGTTGATGACTTTACCAGATTCACTTGGGTAGTCTTCTTAAGGGACAAATCTGAAACCCTTGAAGAAGTAAGAAAAGTTCTCAAAAGGATTCAAACTGAAAAATCTTCTCAAATCAGTAAAATTCGTAGTGATCATGGATTTGAATTTGAGAATAGCAATTTTGAGAAGTTCTGTACCGACCAAGGAATATTACATAATTCTCTGCTCCCAAAACTCCACAACAAAATGGAATTGTAGAAAGGAAGAATAGGGTGCTTCAAGAAATGGCTAATGTTATGTTGAATAGCATGAAGCTCTCTAAAAATCTTTGGGCTAAAGCAGTCAACACAGCTTGCTATATTATTAACCGAGTCTACACTAGAAAAGATAATAATAAAACGGCTTACGAATTGTGGTTCAATAAAAAGCCTACTGTTAAATACTTTCGAGTTTTTGGCAGCAAGTGCTATATTTTATGTGATTGTGAAATTTTGAGAAAGTTCGATACGAAGAGTGATGAAGGTATTTTTCTAGGATATTCTTTAAACAGTCGAGCTTATAGGGTCCTGAACAAAAGGACTGGTGTGATTCAAAAATCCATTAATGTTGTCATTGATGATCATTTAAACACACCAACTTCTAATTCAGATAATAATGAAGTATTAATCATTGATAAACCTGATACTTCATCGAATCAAACTGATTCTGAGTTAAGGACTGTTAAAAATCATCCAACCACACAAATTCTTGGAAACCCTCTCACCGGTGTTCGCACCCGTAGACAACTTGAGGATATATGTAATTATGTATATTTTACATCCCAAATTGAACCATCAAACGTAAAAGAAGCTCTTGCTGATGAAAACTGGATTGTTGCGATGCAAGATGAACTCAACAAATTCGTAAGAAATGATGTTTGGTATCTCGTACCAAGACCTAAAGATAAACACATCATTGGAACAAAATGGATATTCAAAAATAAGTCTGACGAATGTGAAAATATAATTAGAAACAAGGCTAGACTAGTGGTACAAGGTTATACTCAAATTGAAGGAATTGATTTCGATGAAACCTTTGCACCAGTAGCACATCTTGAATCTATCAAACTATTTATATCCATTGGATGTTTTAGAAAGATAAAGATCTATCAGATGGATGTGAAAAGTGCTTTTCTAAATGGCGATTTACATGAAGAAGTTTATGTTGAACAACCAATGGGATTTGAAGATTCTAAAAATACTGATCATGTATATCGGCTTAAAAAGGCACTTTATGGTTTAAAACAAGCACCTAGGGCATGGTATGAGAAACTAACAAAATTTCTTTTAAGTCATGATTTTCAAATGGGATCTGTTGATAAAACTCTGTTTGTTAAGAAACATAATGATCATATCTTAATGGTACAGATTTATGTTGATGATATCATTTATGGATCAACTTGTACTGACTTGACTACTGAGTTTGCAGATTTGATGAAATCACAGTTTGAAATGAGCATGGTTGGGGAATTGACTTATTTCCTTGGATTGCAAGTAAAGCAACAACCTGAAGGAATATTCATTTCTCAATCTAAGTATGTCTTGAATCTAATCAAGAGATTTAGATTTGAGAATGGCAAGAATTTCGATACTCCTATGAGTACTACCCTGAAACTATCAAAAGACTCTAATGGTAAAAATGTTGACTCAAAACTTTATCAGAGTATGATTGGTAGTTTGTTATATTTAACTGCTAGTAGACCTGATATTTCTCTAAGTGTTGGTATTTGCGCAAGATATCAATCTGATCCAAAAGAATCTCACTTGATTGCTGTCAAGCGAATTATTAGATATATCGCAAGTACTGTAAATCTTGGTCTCTGGTATCCTCATGAAACCAATGTCCAATTAGCTGGGTACTCGGATGCTGACTGGGCTGGTAATCTAGATGATAGAAAATCAACCGGTGGTGGTTGTTTTTTCATTTGAAATTGTCTAGTTTCCTAGTTTAGTAAGAAACAAAATTCTATATCACTTTCAACAGCTGAAGCTGAGTATATCGCAGCTGGTAATGCATGTACACAGCTTGTTTGGATGCAACGAATGCTAAGTGATTATGTAATTAAACAGGATTCTATGTTATTACACTGTGATAATTCCAGTGCGATAAATATTTTAAAAAATCCTATTCAGCATTCTCGTACTAAGCACATTGACATTAGATTTCATTATATAAGGGAATTAGTAGAAGAAAAAGTTATATCACTAGAATATATTCCTACTGAAGATCAACGTGCTGATATTTTCACAAAACCTCTTGATAAAAGCAGGTTCAAAAAGATGAAATTTGATCTTGGCATGTGCATTTTAAATTGATAATTTATGCCTTCTTGTATAATATTGTATATATTTGCTAGATTAAATTCTAATTTTTGTTTAAATTGCAAGAAAATTGAATTTTTGGGGTTTGTACGACCAGTCGTGAGTATACACAACCAGTCGTACTACGACCGGTCGTAGATACCCACGACCAGTCGTGGAACACGAGTTTCACTTAAATTGGGGCTTTTTCTCTTTCTTCCTCATTTCTTCTTTCTTCTCCTTGGAGCCGAACTTCGACTCGTCGAACCCATCTTTCAAATCCTTCAAGGTTAGTGCTCCAAATCCTCTTTTTCTTGCATATTCGTGTCAAGATTGTTTCCTTTTCTCTCTTGAAGCTTTCTATTTTGAAATTCATTGAGATTTGGCGTTTGGATTTTAAAAAATCTGTTTTAAGAAAACCCACTTCTCAATCCTTTGCAACTTCCTATTTTCTTGAAATCCTTGTTGCAAATGGCTTCTAGAGGTAGAAAAACTACTTCCCGTGGTCCATCTTCTTCCTCCAGATCGACCGCTATCTCTAAACGTCATCTTCTTGTTCCTGATGATGATCCATCATATGTCAGGGACATTAGATCTCGTAATGTTATCATTGAACATCCTGTAGATGTTAATCATATTGCACATTTTGACATCCTTCCTATGCTTGAAGCTGTAGGTTGGGTTAACTTATTGCATTGGGGTGGGCCTATATACCGGTCCATTGCCTAATCCATGTTTACATGTATCAGTGCATTTTCACAGGATAATTTAACTTTTCAAATTTCTACAAGAGAAGGGCCTTTTGACGTTGATCGTCATTTAATTTCAGCCCTTATGAAAATTCCTGTGAATGATGAGGGTATTCCAATTCATAACTTAACTGATAAACCCTCAATGGCTGAAAAACGCATGCTAACTAAAGACTTGTGCAACATGGATGTTCAATGGACTCAAAAAGGGAATGCGCTCCCCGCAAGGTATTTGTTACCCAAATACAGAATTCTTCACAGAATCTTTGTGTCTAATCTGTATCCTCGATCGGGTAATAAATCTGACTTGACTTCATTTATGGTTCGTGTTATCCATGCTATCTCCAATGGTACTCAGATTTGTTTGCCTTCCTTAATCTGTCATTTCATTATTCAGTTTCGACTCCATCCTGGTCATAGTGACATTCCTTTTGCCTATTTTATGTCTGTATTGGCTACTCATATGTTAGTCGATATGCTTGTTGATGAAGCACCTATCCATCATCTGATCTTCAACAATACAAATATTAATAAGATGAAGTTGGATCTGCTTCCTGAACAAGGTGGTGGTGGTGGTGGTCCCGAAGAAGCTGGTGTTGATATTAATATGGATGACATTTTTGAGGAACTGGATTCTGACTCTGCTAATGATCCAGATTTTGTACCATCTGATGTTGATGCACGTCTGAGTGCATTAGAGGGTAAAGTTGAGAATATTAATGTTAAGTTGGAAAACATGTCTGTTACTCATGATTTGTAATTCAAGTACATGCGCAAATATCTTAGGCGCTTGAACAAAGGCATGCACCAACTTGACCCTTCTATTCCTGCTCCTTCATCAAGTTCTAGTTCTGACTAGTTTTTATGAGACTTTTTGGTCTGTAATAACTTTATTACTTAGCACTTGTTTGCTTGGGTATGAGTTGGATTCTATTTATGTTTTATGCTGAATATTTGTTCTTGATGTAATGCTGGATATATGTGATGCTATCTTAAGTTCCTCTTCCTCTCATGACTTCCTTTCTTTAGTTCTCCTTTGTTATATTGTGATAAAAATGGGAAGAATGGTTTGTTCTTAATGTGATTGTGAGGGGAGTAGCAGTGGTTATGTTACCCAGGGGGAGTTAGGGGGAGTATATGTTTTATCTTGTTGAATGAAGCTAGTTGAATGTTGAAACTGGTTGAATATTAAATGTTGAATATTGATTTGCATGTATTAACCAGTTGTTTTACTTTTGTTTGGTTATGTGTTTTGTCACTAATTTGACAAAGGGGGAGATTGTTAAGTGCTATAGTTTATATCCCTATTTGTTGTCAAATTTGTGGTGCCAAAATCACTGTTATATTATATATAACCTACTTAAGTGAAGCTCTCTCAAGGATCAACATTCATGACTCCATAACCAAGCTAAGCTCACAACAAGCAAAGCTCACAAGACAAGACTCAAGCTGCAAGACTTCAAGAAGAGTTCAAAGCAGTTAATACACTTTCAAGATTGAGCTACATCAAGGTTTGATCTACATCAAGATTACAAGACATATACTTCAAGGTCTCAAGTTCCAAATGTTTCAATGTCCATACTTCATGCTTGAGGCTTGATTGACCATAGGTTGACCTTAGAAGTAGGTCATTTCGGATACATAAACCGAATGTTTATTTTACATGTGATTGGTCTGTTCTTCGACTAGTCCTAGGCCTTCTTCGACTAGTCCTAGACTTGCTTCGACCAGTCTAAGATATTCCTCGACCAGTCGTAAGTTTGTTACATATTCCAAATAAAATCTGTTAGTCTTCGACTAGTCCAGGAATCTGTTCGACCAGTCATAGGAACAGTGTCGACTGATCTTCGACCAGTCGTACAACCTTCGACTCGAAGTCCAGCGAAGGTTTACAGGACCTATGACCAGTCGAAGGAAACCTACGACCAGTCGTAGGTGACCTACGACCAGTCGTAGAATGGTCAAAGCTTATCCCGCCTAATCTTTCAAATATCTGTTACTGCTTCGACTAGTCGAAGAGCACTTTAGACCAGTCGAAGACACGATCTTCTCACCTATAAATAGTGCACGAATCTCAGAAGAAATTATCGATTTAACTAAAGTATTCAAGCCAATCTTCGTCGAACTTCTGAGAGATAATTCTGTGCTCCATCTAAGCTAAGTGTGCTTATTTAATATTTTCCTTCCTTAGCTTTATTTTAATTGATTTTGTTTCTACTATTCCAATCTGATTTGATAAAGAGGAACTATTATTCCCTTTCTTTGGAATCAAAATCAATTAAGGCAAGCCCTATTTGGTTTAATTTAAAATCTATTAGAATTAGAACCATTGTAATCGAGTACTGGACATTGAACTTGGACATTCAATCATCTACTTTGATTTGGTTCTACCGGGCTGCTACAACGAAGAAGATATTCAGGTATTTTACATATTGTAAATTCCTTTCTATTATTTTGGTTTCTTTCAAGATTTGCTAGAAAAATCTTGTTGTATTGGTTATCTGAGGAGAGCCAGAAAAACTCAGAAGTGGGGTTTTTTAATTGTGTAAGCCCACATACAAAGACACAATTGTAAGGGTTTTGGGTGAACCTGGGAAAACCTATTTTTAGTGAACGCTAATATCCCCTGTGTGAGGATATTAGGAGTGGAGTAGCTTTTTGTGTGGCTGTTGTTTAACAGTTGGTGAACACACAGGCGAACCACTATAAACCCTTGTGTTGTGGTTGATTATTTTATACTTCTTATTTTTAATTATTCTTTTGTGGGTTGTATGTATGGTGGTGAATGTTGTAATCATTTAATTCAAGCTTTGTGAGAATGTTGTAATAGTTTAGAATTTATTTTCAGCTATTCCTTTATCAGCTTGAATTTCAATTTCATTTGAAAGTTGTTCCAGCAAGGTTGCCCTGCCATTTTTATGGTGTATGGATATCCCTAGAACAATACATTTTTAATTACAAGTTATTTCAATTCAGTTTGTATTTCTTTTTATATTCCTCTTCGATTTGAGACTTGATACAAAGACCTTTCTAGAAATAAGGTTGTCCTACCATAAACTCTGTTTTTGGTGTAAGGTTGTCCTTAGAACAACGTTTGTATCAACCTCTCAAGATCTGAATTTTGAGGTTATTTTAATTTACTGCATTGTGATTCACTTTGGCTATCATATTCTTTATTATTCCGCTGTTATAAGTTTTTATTTGGCATTGTCCTATTCACCCCCCCTCTAGGACATATAGCTTGGCCTTTTCATAATACTTATTTGAAGAAAGATCTTCGATGTAGCCAGTAGAACTGCTTCTTTGTAGATGATTATGTTCAATGTTCAATCTCATAGAAGAAGGGGTTCTAGGTCTAGATGAATTTTAAATTAAATCCAACCTTAGGCTACTTGGATTCAATTTCTTGGATCTCACAAAGGACTAAATCAAAATCTCCCTTTTAAATCAAGCAAAATGGAATAAAGAGATCAAGAAATTAAATAACCAAAAATCTATTAAAATAAATTTTAAATACCTCACAATAGCTTCTCAATAGTGGAGACTTAGCTCTCATAATGGTGGCTTCAATTGGCTTGGAATGAATGAAAAATTCTGAGAAAAATCCACTATTTATAGACTGCAAATCGATTCACTTGACTGGTCCTAAGTTCGGCTCGACTGGTCCTAGCTGAACAACATTTCAAATTTTCTCGCGCGATTGGGTAAAACAGACCCTCGACTAGTTGAGTGGCTCGCTCGACTAGTTAAGCAGAGTGCTCGACTGGTTAAATGAATAAAAATCGCATTGCTGGAGTTCGAGTCGAGTCACACTCGACTAGTCGAACCAGTCTCCACAACCGGTTGAGCAGGGTACTCGACTGGTCAAGGACCTACCAGAAAAATTTGAAAATTTGAATTTAAATCTAGACTGGTCAAGAAAAATCCTAGACTAGTTGAGCCAGTTCCTGGACTAGTCAAACCAAGACTAGGGCTAGTCAAAGCAAAGCCTAAATAAAGTATAATGAACCAAATTAAATATATAATGTTAATGACCTAATCCTAAGGTCTTTTTAGGGTCATGTATACCTTAAATGTGAGTATTGAAATTGAACCATCGATCGCTTCGGTAGATAGGAAACTGTGAAGCACATGAAGCTTGACTTTGAATTCTTGAACTTGTCTCGAACTTGTGTCTTAAGACTTGAACAAATGTACTTGAGCTTGTTCTTGTGACTTGAGCTTGAAGTAGTGTACTTGAACTTGAATTTAAGACTTGATCGTCAGCTTTAACATAAGCTTGAACTTTAAGCTTGAAGATCGAAGTATTGATGCACTTGAGCTTAAGTACCTCGACTTGATGATCATCAACTTGATGTTGTAGTTGAACGTGCATACTTGTAGCACATATAACATCAATGTAGATAATACCACGCTCATCTTCGAATGAAGGTGAACTAACCATCAACTTGAACTTGAAGGTGAACATTACATCTATCAAAACAAGTCAACCATACTGAAGTGTTTTGGCACAACAAAATTTGACAACTCAGGGTGTTAGATTTACAACATAGGACTTGCAGTCTCTAGTTAAACACCTCTCTTCTGATCACTCACACACATGAAGCTATTATATGAGAAACAAATTATTAAACGCTGGAATTTCTATTTGGGTTTCTGGAATTGATTCTTCTCTTTATACTTTCTAGAAAGTAGTATTAGTGGTTGAAATGCCATTCCTATTTGTTAGAGAATCATGTATAATACTGGAAATTAACTGTAGGTATAGGAACTTTGTATTGATTGATGGATTTTATGTTCAAGCCTGACAAATAGCAATACTTTGGAGAAATTCTCCATTATTCTTTAAGCATATCTATTGGGGATTGCAACTGATTTGGTCTGTATCAACATTCTAAATTTTTTATATACCCTTTAATGATTCATCCTAATGGAAATTAGAAGGAATTTCAATCATCAAATCTTCTTGTAATATTTTCTTTTCTTTTTTTTATTTTTCTAACCATCAACTCCTATAACCAACCCCAATTAGTTGGGATAAGGCTATATTTCTTGGATGGAAATCCTATTTGAACTTCTTTTCAACCATAGATTAGGGAATTAGAGCAAGCCACCTAGATATCCATACTAACTGCAAATTCAGCTTACAAAAGAAGTCCATACGAAAAGGAAGAAGACTTAACTAAATCCAATTGAAACAAGATCACAAGGAACTTCATCGTTCTCCCGGAGCCAGACTATGTTGCCAACACGGATGTCTTGTGTTTGAATCAAAAATAAGAAAATTAATTTAGGAAAGGGAGGCTTCAATAAATCAATTGAAGAACTAGTCAGTGAAAGAAAGCATGGCAAAGAAGAAGACCCAACAATAGAATCTACAGCAAAGAGATGATTTAAATAATAATTGTTGTGAGAGAATTATGTACTATTGTAGGATTGATATATGTGATTTTAAAGTTCATTTGTGTGAATTATGTGACATCTTAATTCCCAAAAACACCAAGGGATAAGGAAAACTCTGAGGAAGCATTACCGGTCAAAGAATGTTCTAGGTTTTAACAAAATCAGCCTGTTGCTAACAACTATGATCCAACCAAACATTTTCAGCAAAGCCAAAGAGGCAGGGACTATGCACTACAAGAAAGTACAATAATTATAAGAATGAGTCTTATATAAGCATGTAAATTTCATAAATATAAGACTATATCACTTAGATATTCCATTATCTTCATAAGAAACTTGTAATGAAGACAAAGAAAGCCACCATTCAAATACAAAGAAATCCCTTAAACAAATCTTTTTATCATAATTGAATTAAGTCATAAGTAGTAAATTAATTAAATTCCTTATTTGTCATAGAGCCTAGATTAGCTTAAGCTCACAAGCTGCATCTCTGTTTCCTATAAGTCCCCACAATGGATTTGGGAAACAATCTAAGAAATGCAAAAAAAGGATCCTTTTTTTTTTTTTTTTGTTTTTTTAGTAATCATAGTGCATAATAAAGGAAGGAGTGAAGAAAGAGATAAAGCAAGGAGAGGTTAAAACAAGATGCAAAAGATAAATTGAACAAGCTAAGCATTTTATTCAAGTGACCAAGAAGGCAAACGTTCTATAGGTAGTGGATGAATTGGAGTTCTCTCCATCCCAAATTCAAAGAAGGAGAAGTTTTCATTAATTCAGCAGAAAGTGAAACAAGTGTGTTGCAATGGCTGAGGCTGTTCTTTCCTTTTTTGTTCAAAAATTGGGCGAGCAACTCGTTAGTGAAGTGGAGCTCCTCTCTGGAGTTCATGATGATGTTGTGTGGATCAGGAATGAGCTCTAAGCCATGAGATCTTTCTTAAAGGACGTTGATCGAAGAAAGGAGAGGGAGGAACTTGTGGAGGCCGTGGAATATGGTACCAGAAACAAGACAGAGGAATATGGTACTTGAGACAAGATTTAATTCGTCAAATTGTTGAAATAAAATATTTTGATATTCCCAAATAAAATAATAACATTGTGGGCATTTGCATTTTAAATATGCAAACTACAAAGTGTGTTAGGCGTGTATTAGCATGACGGTTCCCAAAGTAGATGGGGCACATGGCTAGGATTTCACTGTTCGAGTGGTCCACAGGTCGGCGTGTTGAACTTTTCAATGTAGAATGTGGACCTGCACTATTTCTAATTGTTTGGTGTTAATTAGAAATGCAAATTGTCTGGTTGATGCATTTCTTTCTACGCGGTCTACTGTGTTGAGATGAAACATGGACGACCCAGATGACAATCCACATGGTCATGTGGCTAGATGTTGGAGGCAACTAGTGCAGTTGTGCACATCATATAATGACTCTCTCATATGCATTTGTTCCCTAACATGGAAAATTGTATGAGTAACTAATGAAGATTGTGTTTAAATCATTTCAAAATCCAAAAAAAGTAATTAAAAAAGGGATGAGATCAAAGGTTAGTCTTGTTAGTAACTATAGAGAGAGAGAGCATCATCATCACTTTAATATGTAACATAGCTAAAGTTCATGACTTTGTGTAATATTAGAGAAATCAAAACCGAAAAACAACTATATTAGTTTAATCTTACAGTGTTTGAGCAGGTTGACGACAAATTTTTTTTTGTCTAGTCCAGCAATAGTATAGGAGCTAAACACACCTCAAGATTGCAATGATGAGGTCAAGCAGGAACATGGTTCAAATCATTGACAAGGGATTTATAACAACATTGGATTGATTTATAGAATGTAAAGACAACATTTAAGTACTTCCCTAAGAAAAATAAGTCACGACAATTAAAGGAGATGGACTTGATGAAGACTCTTCCATAGCAAGTAGCTGGGATACAGAAGCCCTCACCTAGCAACCAACACTACACCAAAATCCTTAAATAGGAACAATTGGGATTTTGGTTCAGAAATGGAACCGTACTCAAATTTAAAACATTTTTAGTTTAGGTACGGCTGAATACCTTTTTAGATTTAAAATTAAAATAAATTAATAAATTAATTAAATTAAAACCAGTACTATCTCTTTTTTATGCCCAAGCGAGTGGTCTCTCTCTCCTTTGATTTTCTAGTTCGGTCCTCTCCCTCTTGATTTCTCTGCCTCCCTCTCCCCACCCCCAATTCCTCTCTCTCCCTCCTGCGGTCTTCCGGCGCGAAATCTCTCTCTCTCTCTCTCTCTCTCTCTCTCTCTCTCTCTCTCTTATGCAATTTCCCAGCACAGAAAGAAACAGAGAGAGGAATTAAGAGGGGAAGAGAAAATACAAAGCAATTCCAGAGGCTGAAAGAGAAACCCTAACCTTAGAAAGAGCGAAAAAGGAGAGAGGAAATGGTGGTGAAAAAGGAAGATCCAGGGTTGAGCTTGAGCTTGAGATCTTCCAAGGATAGCCATTCCTTGCTGCTAAATCTTATGCCTTTGACAACGATAGTGTCTTCTATTGCTCCTCCTTTATTGATGTAGAAAAGATTGTGAAATGACAATTTTGCATGTACAGGTATTTGAAATTAATTTTTTTATTTTTTCCTTTCCCTTAAGGAATTGATGGATCTGATGAGGAATCAGATTCCTATGCCAGGACAGAAAGCTGGCTGCTACAGAACATGTTGCTGTATAATCTCATGAGCCTCGTTTGTGCAGACCAAGCTGTTAAATTTTTATGCAAAATGCCAAGTGATTGGGTGTGCACATGGGATGTTTGATGAAATTCCTAAGAGGAATTTGATCGATTGGAGTGCACTTGTTTCGATCATTATATTCAGCAAGTGTACTGAATAACTCCTATTGCTCAGTGGAAAAGTGATCCTATTAAAAATGCTTTTGGTTTTCTTGTTTCAACAAATGCTTATAGTCATGGATGTGCAATTTGCCCATAAATGCTAAGCCATTTGCAATTTCAGTGCATCACATATGATTGCTTTATTTTTGCATTTGATTTCATTTTGACTTGATTCATGATTTTTCTTGCTCATTTTTAATACTTCATTGCTTTGAAGCATTGTTGAAATTTTTTGGTTATTGTCAATGTGGTGGCATGTTGCCTAGTTTAAGGATTTAATTTATGGATCTTAGGCCCTTCATTTGCATTTAAGAATAATCAATTGTCCTATTTGTCATGTGGGTTTGGATCTGATGGATCTGATGGTTTGAGAATCTTTTACATTACTCGAATATATTCAATGCAGGTGCAGATGTAAGTAAATCTACTACCATTGATGCCTTAATTGGCTATCAAATCCTTTTAGCCTAGACTTCCCCTTTGTTTAATTGATCACTGGTAATATTACTGAAAAGTCAATATAAAAAATGGCTAAAATCAGATTCTTAATAAATTCCTGCATTGATTGTGTTTGTTGAAATTACTGTGAGCTGGCCCATCATCTTCCCACCAGTTATTTTGTTGTTGATGATTCTCCATGTATAAGATCTATATCTGATTTGTCAATTTCAGTTTCGAAACTTCTGTAATTTTCATTTAGATAGTTTGGATAAAAATTCCATATTGTAAAACAACATTCCTATTTTGATGGGGGTTGTTTACTTGTTGCTTGTTAGTTAGGTACATAAAATGCATCATGTTGTAGAGCTCTTCATCTGCTTGACAGACTTCATTGAATTGAGTATGTCTAACATAGGCAGAAAGTAATTTCGCACGAGATATTATACAATGCACAAGCTAAAATTTGTACAGTGATGGGTTTTCTATACAAATGGGGTCGAGGGTTCAACGGTCAAAACTATTTGTACAATGCATGAGCTGAAATTTGTACAATGATGGATTTCTATATAAATGGGGTCCATGGTTCAGCAAATGTATACATTTCTACTAAAACTATAAAATAGAGATAACAATGTTTATCTAATGTTGAAAGTGCGTGTGTTATAACTTTGTTTTCTTCTCCTTAATGAGCATGTGATTCCAGTGGCTGATTCTTCTGAGGCGGATTATAGTTCCCAAGGAAAGGTATTACTCAACCTTCTACACATTTATAGGCTTCTGAAACATGTTAATATTTTATTCCACTTTGTTTTCTTCTCCTTATGTTTTAATGTTTTAACTTCTAGGACCATGTTCATTTAAAAGAAGGGAACTAGCAACTTCTCTTGCAACAAGGTCAAGATTTCAAGAGCAAGTAATACAGGAAGAAAAACGTGTCTGTTTTGTGGTAGGCACTGGTTTGATAATTGTTGAAAAACCAAATAATATGACTATTGAGGATGCCGAATGGTAAGTTGGCAATGATGCCCTTCTCTATACCTATCTTAAAGCCTTATATTGTGCTAAGGAAATGAGTTCATGGCTTGAAAATGGATTCCTTTCTCAAAAATAAAGTTTTATGAAGGCTATCTTTGTTGTCTGACTCCAGCATTGTCTGGAATTATGGAGAGAATGGAAAAACAGAATTTTAACCAGTCTAGAATTTCCTCTTCATTTTTTTGCTAATAAAATTTGCTTTGCCATGTTTACCCAAAAGAAAAGGAAAAAAGAAAGAAAGAAGAAAATGAAAAAATAAAAAAGAAAAAAGAAAGAAAAGAAAAGGAAAAAGAAGAAAATTTTCTTTGTCATGCATACAAAAAAGCATTGTCTAATTACCATTGTCTGCTTATTGTGTATGTCACATCCAATATGTATCAACTAATGTCACGACCCAGACCCAATAATCTTATAATACTACTATATCTACCAGATCTGTCACATGACAAACTGAACTTCGGGATTGGTACCCAATGCTCACACACTAAGTCCCAATCTCGGTGTTCGGCAAGGTAATGTAAAGGATAAATCTCACCATTCATTCTTCACAAAAGAAACATCAGAGATAAGATAATTAACATTAACATCTGCAAACAAGTAAACTGGGTACTACAAAATTCTAAAAGTACATCATCTGTCTACGCGTTACATATATTCATCATGTACAATTCAAAATTTTCAAAAGTCAAATCAGTTCCCTTAACGTGGCACCTAACTCGTAGTCGCTACTTGTTTTTCTTCTTTAGATCCTTTACCTGAGTGGTTAAAAGAAAAGTAAGTCTTATAACTTGACAAGTGCAAAGTCTTCATGGTAAGTACGCAAGATGGGTTAACATAAAAGATATAATTGACAAATGCGAAGTCCACATGATAAGTATGCAAGATAAGTTACCTTAAAAGATATAATGAAAGAATTGCTAAAAGTAATAAATTGTGAAAAGCGATGTCTTAATGAATGATGGAGCATGATCATCTGTGAAATGCATAACATAACTATATGTTAACTGTAGAAACACCTGTTAATAGTCCTCTCACCACGGACTTGACCGCACTACTCCTGAACATCATCATATCGACTATGATCAATATATTGTTGGAACTTAGGATCCACCAGGGTCGATGCCCATGCGCCAGACACTAGCAATCGACCTCACTACCTACCAATGGGGTTACAACTAACATTATGTACACTAGTAGTGGACCTCGTTCGTGCTTCCCCTCGCCAGCGGGTCAAACCGGTCCCCGTTTGCCACCTCAGCCCTAAGGTGGGTCGGACTGTCCCCTTCTCAACCTGGCCTCATCAATGGGAATCAAATCCATAGCTCATGTATCCACCCGACCCAATGGTGAGGCATCCCAAGGTACCATTAGGGTTTAGGGTCTCTCAACCCAAGGGGCACATCATCCCCTACTATTTTCATATTTTCGGTGTCCATGATTCAATATCATCATCCTTATCGTAATACAGTCAATCCGTGATGTTGTGAAGAATTTAGTTACTATTTCTCATCATATATCATGCCATGGAATGCATAATGATGATAATGACAAGCGACTTAAGGATAACTAGAACTCAATGTATACCGATATGCAGGGTGCAAATTATTAAAGAGCCGTGTACCTGGATAACCAATTCCTACATGATGCTGCCAACTTGTGGCCTCGTAGCTTGGTACTTTCAACTACAAAATACTTTTCTCTACTTGTTTTAATCATGACTAATCGAATTGTAGTCCTTGTAATTTTTAAACTATGGTACTTGATCGTAATTTTAGTTATGACTCATTTTTATAAATTAACATCCCTTCTTATGTATGAATATCCTACTAACAATCGAATTGCATACTCCACAATTTGATCATTGCATTGTATTGGGTGATTTACATGCCTAACATGACTATTTAAGATAATTATGAAATTGGGCAACAAATTCCTGTCATATAGGGTGACCTTAAGTCCAACACACAACGAAGTATTCATGGTGGGCTTATATGGGCTTTGGATTGGGTTTTGATGAGGAGAACATATAGTTATTGAGAGGCCCAAAATTTAGTTTCACCATATATGTATTATGTATATACACCCTGATCCATTGCTCAGGTGGTAAACTGAGTGAAAGATACCTCATTTCAACACTTAGGTCTTGGTATGGATCCCTACTGGGGGTGGTTAACAGTGAAGTGTGGACTAATAGTGGGGTGTACTAACCAGCTAAAATATTTTATATATATATAGGAAAAGGTTCTAAGTGGTCCAGCACATGGGGACTTCCCATGAGGTCATGATGTGTGGGCCCAACATAATCAAACTGTGTGGGCCCATCCTAATGCATGTTGAACGCCTACCCACAACAGTTAAACAACTGTGTGGACCCAGCGTGATGCGTGTAGATCATTTGCCCCATCAATTAGATGCACCGTTACATGGTGGGCGGGTTTAAAAATCAAGTCCACCAGTGACTTGGGGTCAGGCACACCATACGCAAAAGACGAGGGGGTCACCCTTCATTCCAACATTCTTAATCATTTATTGGGCCCACCAAGGTGAGGTTCACAAATCCAGTCCATCCATTATGTGTGTCCCACTTGATTAAGAGGTCAGTCCAAGTTTTAGATGCATCCAAATTTCAGGTGGGGCCCAGCGAGTGCTTTTATACGTTTTAACATGTCTTCACCTGATTTTAGATGGTGTGGGCCACTTGAGTTCCATTTATGGCTGATTTTTGGGATGACCCAATTTTTAAAGGGGACTCATCAAATGGACGATGTAGATAGTCTACATACATTAAGATGGGACCAGTGGTGGGACCCACCCTTCCTCCAGCATCCAGCGGTAGGACACTGCTAGCTGCAGCGTCCAGAGGGCGCTGACAACAGCAGCGTCTAGTGTATTTTTTATTTTTGTGGTTTTTCAGTGGTGGGGCCTACATCAGGACGATCTAATTCGTCTAATGGGTCCTCTGGTTCGGAACGGGTCAAATGAGACCAATATTCAGTATGTTTGAAGTGTAGAAACATTACAGTGGGCCCTAACAGACTTTAACCGTAATTATCACTGTCTTCTATAATGTGGCTCGCCAGTAATTCAGATTGGCTTCATTTTCCAAGTCAACGCCTAAAATGATCTAGAAAATAGGATGGACGGTGTGGATCAGGTACATAAGTCATGTTGGGAGTGTTTTGGGCCCACAGCCCCCTTCCCTATCAAAGCAGCTTAGACGCTGCAACGTCTATGCTTCCTGCAACAACTCCTAGACAGCATCCACTCCCATATCTCTCTTTCTCTCTCTCTCTCACTCTATATATATATATATATATATATATATATATATATATATATATATATATTTGTATATTGATTTATCTATTTATTTATTTTTATTTCTAAATTTTTGTGTGGTGTGTGAGAGATGTGTGTGTGAGTTTAGCCCCATATATGGACAGTTTAGATGACATAGAAACATTCTGGTGGGGCCCACTGTCAGTGGGTCCCACATGAAGTCCTTAACAATTTGATTTTTCATTTTTCTTTTTTCTATGCATCCACACCATTAATCACATCATCAACATCATTATAATTATCTAGATCATCATCATCCTCTCCACTATACATAAACACAAAAAAATAAAATAGGAATAAGTGAGGAGGGTGTACTTACCTCGTTGGATTAAATGGATGGTTGAGATGGATGGAAGGGATGAAATTGATGGAATGGATGGTTGAGATGGATGGAAGGGATGGGATTGATGGAATGGATGGTTGAGATGGATGGAAGGGATGGGATTGATGGCCCACTAAGCTCACTCCTCTCTCTCTCTCTCTCTCTTGTTGTAGAAAAATGGTGAAAATGCTATGGGGTGGAGGGGTTTATGTAGAGAAATGGAGAAGACTATGGTTAGGTTAAGCTAATGTGATTAATCTTAGCTTAGGCTAAGATTATGGGAATTTGTACATGATTAAGAATTAATGTGGATTAAAGGGGCATGGGATGGCATGGTGTGATGATGTCATGCATGAGAGATGGTATGGAGAAGAGTTGACTTTGGGGTGTACATGAGAGAGGGAGGGGTATGGGTGTGTGACATCACACACATGAGTAGAGATTCTCTCACCCATGTGTGGTATGGTACATGTGTGGGAGCATGTGTTGTGCACATGTTATATGGCGCCATGCGCATATGAGACACCGACTATTCTTCACGGCGTATCTCACTAACAGAGCATCGCACAGATGCACGGGTGGTACCTCTGCGATCGCGGTGATGTGGCGGTCGACATAGAATAGGTTTCGAAGTCTTGGGGTTCTGATCAGTCGAGTGTGTACTATGCACGGCCGCACTAGGTCTGGCCAAAAGCGTCAATCATCGTGCACATAGGCATAGAAAATGGTATGGAATGGTCAGGGTGGTCATCATGGTATCGTTTTCAATTATTTATGGTCGCATTATGAGGGGTGTACTATAAGGGGTTCTTTTGAGTATTTAAATTATACATGTAGGTATTATCGAGTTTTATTTCGAAAGGTGAGTCTCACCTACTAACCGGTCGGTCATACTTATAGGATGGTTCAGGTGTTATAACTAACATCTCTCTTTCCTCTCTCATGCAGTTACTTGAACCATGGTTTATTAGCAGCTCGAGCTGAGATATTCAAGGCTGTGGGGGCCTCTGATAATCCATGCATTTTGGATGGTTATCATGGTATGTTGGCTGTCCCCATTTTTAAATTTCTTAGAAATGTTGTCTGCACCCTTTTTCAACTTTTCTAGGAAAACATGAAATGATTTTTGTGTGTACTAGTAAGATCTCTTTATTTCCAATATGACAAAAAAGAGCTCCATCCACTCAATGTGTTCATGCCCCTGTTTGAGTGCCCATCCACTCAATACAAGATAAGCAAGGCAAAGGGAAACCTCATCCTTCAGCTCAGAGCTTCAAAGTTTTTAAAGTTTTAAGAGCTAAACTCTTCTTTAATATTATTTTAGACCTTTGATGTTTATCATAACTTACATAAATACAAAATGTTCATAATATGAAGACAGTCTGAGAACAATTCAGAATGGCTTTAATTCCCTTCAAGTCATAGGTTGTCTGCTTACTTGTTCATTTTTCCTCAAGCACAAGATAGTTATTGATTTATGAAAAAAATATTTTGTACTATGTACTTTTATGTGTTTATGAGATTCAGATTCTCCTTCAAAGGTCCAATGTTAAGGTTTTTTGGTTTCCCATTGTTGTCTTGCTATCAATAGCCTTTCAACTTACAACTTTAAACTTAGGAACTGAGGAGAATTGCTAAAAAGTAAATATCTTCTATGTAAAAGATTATGTCGTCTGATTTTGCAAGTTTTTCTTCTACGTAAATATCTTTTTTCGAGTACATGAATGAGTCTTGAATACTTGATTGAGTTCATAATTATGTACTAAAATGTTAATCTGTACCGATGTGTCGATTAAGATTTTCTTTTCTTTGGCAGACTGCTTTGAAGTTATTAGCAGGGGATGAGCAAGAGTTGCTATGTGTAATTCCTGTCCTTCTTGGCCACTGAAGTGAAATGATTTGACTTTTTTTCTTGATTTTTGCAGGTTATCTTGGAAACAGCACCTGAGACTTTGTATGATAAGCTTTTCATGAAAGTTTTTAGTGTGGCAGTTTTGTTATCCAAGCATTAGTTTCTTCTATAAGATCCAAAGGTCAAGTATGTGCTATAACATTTCCATTCATTTTGGAGCTTTTTTTTTTCTATTTTCTTATGTTGTTTTGAAGTCCTAATTGAGCCATGATGGACAATTCCATTCTTTAAGGTAAGATTACTGGTACTGATTGTATATACATCTCTGATAAAATCTGTTGGCTTGGGTAAAGGCTGCTGAAGAAGTGAGCATTGTAAGTGGTTTGTTGTTTTAGGTGAGATGGATGGTGAGGAACACATTGAAATTGAATCTGCAGTAGAGTTGTTATATGGTCTTATACATGCCCGGTATATCATAACCAGCAAATGATTAAATGCCCGGTCTTATACATGCCTGTTTTATCAATAGTTTTCCTGATCGTTGGTACAGATGATGGGTGGGTCATGCCCCAAACTCAAAATCTATTTTAAAATTTACCTTCCACATAATCTGTTTTGGCTCTACTAATTGCAAAACTTGTAAATTTGACAGTTCTTTAATAGTGCTTGTCTGGTATTCAGAAGATAATGAATACTTACCCGGCGTGGATCCTTCGCTTGAATTTGTCATCACATCAAAAGACATCACTGCAACTGGCACTTCCTCCACTCTCCTTATATTCAATAATGAAGAGGCTTCTCCAAGGAGAATATCAACTCTATATGTAACATTGGACAATCCACAAAGAAAGGGAAAAGATAATGTGGATATATTGGAGAGGAAGGTATTCCAATTCGGCAACAGTTATTCCTCCCACCACTTCTATTACTATTTTTTTTTGTGTTTTTCTTGAAGTGGATACATTACAACATCTTTGGTGTTTTTTACTACAAAATTTTCAGTTGGGTTAAGTATTTCCTTGGTTAACAATAAAAATTAAAGTAGTCATCTATAAATTTTGCTATCGTCTAGATTTCACACTAGAAATTAGAAATTTCACTAGATGGTCAATGTAATTAAATGTCCACTTGGATGGGTGGATCCTTCCATGGATCTGCAACTTTGACAAAATCTCACTGTTCAGACAATCTTAACAGTTCGATGTTGAGACATACAAAAGGATGATGGAAAAGGATATTGACAACTGTTAGCAATGAATGTGACAAGTTCCCCCAATTGTGCAGGTGAGGTTGCACATTGTGTGATTGGCAAACAATATCCTATCCATGGTGGGAATGACCTCATGAATGGTCTTGACAATGGATGGTCATGACACGTGTCCAACGTGAGAGCATGTCATCAGATAAGAACTTGTTGAGCTCCCTAATTTCATCCATGGTGGCACTTGCCTGATGAATGGTCTTGACAATGGACACTTCCAACTTGAGAGCAGTATAGCTGATGAGAACTTGCTTAGCTCTCCAGTTTCATCATCATCATAGCTATTTGAGGTTATTGAAGTTTCGAAATTTAAATTTTCCAGATGTCTTTGTTGTTTTCATCATGCATTCTCTTTTAGGTGTTCCTAAATTCTAACGCATTGTGGAAGTTGGTTTTGTTTTATGTTTTGATATTTAGAGCTTGAACAATGTATCTTCACTTGTTAAGCCTTCTATTCTTGTTTCATGCTTGAAGTTATTTATAACTATCTGAAACATGCTCTTGCATTCATCTAACTGTAAGCTTCTTGTTTGCTCAATGAATCTTGATTTTGGTTGTGGTCTGAATGGGGAGTTTTTAAATACTCGGCAACATATGACTCTTGATATGCTGACTAAATTGTTTTCACTAAGTCCAAAAGTGAGATTGTTGAACAATCCTAACCCTTGATATGTGGTCACTTGTTTGTTAAAATATGACCTGGGTGTTTTTAACTTCTAATCCAATAGTCAGATATCAAATAAACGTTTTCATGATGCAGCTATACCGGAACCCATAATTGGACTTTTTGATTTGAATTACTTGTATTCCACGTATGCAATTTCTAAATAATTTCCAAGTGCTTGCATATCACCCATCACTCTACCAGAGTCTTAAAAGTGTTTTATATATATATATATATATATATATATATATATATATATATATATATATCTTCTTCTTCTTTTTCATTTTGAATTACCATTCTCTTATGAACAAGGGGTTCAATTTAAGACCTTTCACCATCATCATAGTTACATTTTCCTGACTTTATGGCTCACTTTCGGACCTTCGTTTCACCATCATTGTAGCCTTGTCCCGGCTATGGGGTTCATCAACATCATATCTTGTTCAAGCTATTTTGGGGTTAATCTTCATAGTGGCCTTGTCCCGGCTATGGGGTTCATCAACATCATATCTTGTTCAAGCTATTTTGGGGTTAATCTTCATAGTGGCCTTGTACTAGCTATTTGGGGTCAATCATCATAATTCCCTGGGTTGATGTACAAATCTTGCTTTACCAATTGCCTTCTAAATATGAATCTTCAAGATTGCTTGGCAAAAGAAGTATGACTAGCTGCTCACCTTCTCTTGTATATTGGCCTTCCAACTGGCTGACTTCCAGGTGGATTTTCCCGTTACATCTCAGATATTCCGTAAAAACTGCATGGAATTTGAAGACTGTTTTGGAAAAAAGGATCTCTTGTCAGGGGCCATCAGATATTTTGATTTATTAATGTAACTGTGTCTTCAATTCACAGAAGCTCTAGCATATCCTAGGAGACCTAGCTGATCAGGAACTCGTAAACTTTAGTATCAAATGGCACATGAATACAGAGAAAGCAAGGTGGGTGCAGATAGATTGGCTCAGTTAGGCAGGAGCTAGCAAGCAGACCTTCCTTTAGAGATGAAATGCATCATGACGATGATTAATGCCAGAATTGGCCATGTCCAATGTAGATAGCCCCAACAAAGCACTTACGGAATTATTCCCTTGACTTGGTTATCGTATCTCTTATATCTGGTAATTCAGTGCTAGTGCAATCTGCATACTCTCATAATGCAGGGAGCTCTTGTTTCAGGGCTACATGACGCTGACTAGCCAAGGTTTTGGATGCACTCTTTGGTTGCAGATTATCTACACTTTTGTATCTTCCTTGCTTCAACTGATGTTGCTTACAAGTATCTTAATAACTACTAGTTGTGTTTTGTTTTGAAGGATTTTAGCTCCAGGTTTCACATACTAATCCAAGTACTAACAAAATTATTACTAATTTGAGGAATCCAGTTGGATGGTTAGGATTGTCCATCAATATATAGGATTTGTGAGCTAAGGATTCTTCATGATATGTCCACCTGATGAACGGTCCAGATCTCACAATGTGTGACAGATTGCAATTTTGAATCAATGACATTATTTTTTGTGTTCATGTTAGGTAAGATTCTTGCTTTTTTATGTATCATTTATTTTGGACTAAAATCATTAATTAAAACCCTTTTCATATCCTTTTATGTTGCATGATTTAGTGGTGTTCAATGACTAATTGCAGTTAATTTTTCCTGTCAGAAATTATTCATGGTGGAGATATAGGAATATCCTGTTTTGGTCCTTTTTTCTACTGAATGAAAATAGTATTCAAAACATCATTTTCTGAGTGCCCCTTTCAATGCCTTACGGTGTTTTTGGTTGCACCAGATTTTATTAAATATCATAAAATTCTACACCAAACTTATTAATCATGAGATATTTGGTGCAACCAAAAGCACCCTTAGACACAATTTTGACAACTTACATGTTTCTCCTAAGTTCATCAGTTCTTTAGTTTTTCTCTGAAAATAATAAAATGACAAAAAGGATTTTAAAGCATTATTTAATATGTATACTAAAATTTTCCTCAAATGAATTCAAAGACTCTAAAATGATCAAACCTAATGACCCAATATTTTCATGATGTTAATGGAAATTGTTGGTATAAATATTCATAATACACGAATCGTTTAATCTTACCAATAAATTCCTGATATGATATGGAAAATGGAATTTGTCCCTTTATGAATATTGGAGGAGAATGTGAAGTTGTTTTTGTATGGCAGGTCCTAATTGTTCTTCAGTGGGCTATGGAGTAACACAAGAGATTGGTCCTTTCATCATTGATTCAGATAGAGGGCTTAAATTCAATCCTTACTCATGAAACAAGGTCTTGAAATATATTCACATCATACATGCCCTATAGATATACATACATACATCTAAACATGCATGCATTCTTACAGATGCATATAGTAGGGAAAATGGTACATAAATTTTCATAATATGCTGCAGAGGCGAAATTTTGGAACATTCAATCTAAAAAGGAAAATGTGGGGGGTTTTGTGTTTTTGGTAACATTGGTTTAGCAGGGTTCTTTAACGTTTTTGGGATTACTTGGGCACTACGAGGGATGCTCGAGTGTTTTGTTTAGGCTTGTCAGGGGTTATTCCAGGTGAAAGAGAAGTCTCTTTAGGGCTTGTCTCTGTGGGATGGTCTATGGTGTATCTGGATGGAATGGAACAACAACACCTTTTGTAATAGAGGAGAGTCGATGGATGTTACTTTCTTAGGGTGAGGAGCAAAGTTGTTCATCAGGTGGCAGGTCTTGAAACATTTGCATAGTGTAGTAAGGCTCATATAGAGGCATCTTAGAAAGTAGCCTTTGTTTGTTAATGTTCTTGTTGGACTTTTCCTTGTATACTTGTGTTGTCCAGGAAACAAGTAGATTTTGTATCATTTATGGTTTGCTCTTACCTGAAATGAATTTTGTACATAGTCCAATAGGAAAGTTAAACTTATTGGTAGCACAATCTCTTGGTCTTTTGAAGTTTACATAGGTTTCAAATTCTCTGGTTTATTTATTTGTGTAATTATTTATTTTATTTTTTTGTAAAATTGTTGTCTTATTTGTATTTCTTTGACCTGGAACTGATTACATACTGCTGCTTCTAGTGTTGTGCAATTCGTGGGTTAGCATTTTTCCTCCTGCGTTTGATAGAAGTGAGGTAACTCCTCTCTTGAAGGTTTCTTCTCCTGAAATTTGTGAAATTCTCAGGTACCCATTTATGTTCTTCATGTATAGTGTCCTTCTGGGAGTAGACGATATCATTTATAGAACTGTTTAGAATTCATGAACATACATGGATGGGTAACTCCTATTTAATTTCCATTAAAATGTACATGACTTTTCCATTAAAACAAATCTATAAACATACATGAGTTTTCCATTAAAACCCATTAATGCAACTCCTATGTAATTTTCGAAATGTTATTTCTCTGACTGTTGGATTTGTTCTAAAATTTTGGATTGTGCTTGCACTCGTGTTGATTCTAACCCGACTTTCCTCATTTCTGGCCTTCAAAGAAATGCCAATAGTCCAGTATTGCCTTTTATATCTGCTCTCTACATTAAATTCATTCATATTTACTAGATTGTGTTAGATGTTACATTTGAATTTGGAAGTTCATACATGCACCTAAACCCACTTGAGTACACATATATTGGGATCTCTTCCCTTAGAAAAGGCACATTGTTCCATTGTCATTGAATGCAAGTCCCCATTGTGTATAAATATTCTCCTAAAATACATGGATCTTCATGTGCTTCTACATGATCAACATATTCATGTAGGTTTTCTTTTTCCCCATGAAATGCTAAGGTAAAGGGCATCATGTAAGAATAAACATATTGGGAGCATTGCCCAATGGTGCCATCTTGTCTTTAGAATTTCATCAGTATGCTTTTACTTATGCAGGGCAGTTTTACAGGACCTAAGATCTTTTGGTCTGGTTCTAGTCTCCCGATTGAAGCTACTGGCTATGGACTGGTACTCTTGAATTCTAATGCCTACTAATGTTTTTCATATGTAAAAGATTCACTGCCATTGTTCACTTGTTGTGTTTCTGTTTAAGCCTCAACGTCAATAGTTTCTAGACCAATGCTTTCTTCTAGTTTAAAAACACATGGTGATTGTTATATATAGTTTTATATATATATATATATATATATATATATATATTGTTAATGGTCTGTTCTATAATTGGAGTGAAAAGAATTAATAATTTGTTTTGAATAAGCCTATGCATGTGGTTTACTCTTTGCTTAAAAAAAAAGAAGTTATTTCTAAATTCAAGCATTTTTGTCCAGATCCATAGCTTAATTGGCAGACTGAGTGGAGATACCTCGTTTCAACACTTGAGGTCTTGGTCTCGATCCCTAGTGGGGGTGGCTAACATGGAGTGTGTGTACTAACATGGGTGTGTACTAACAAGCTAACCCAAAAAAAGAAGAAGCATTTTTGTCTTGATCATCATGCAAGATTCGTAGATGTACGGCCCATGCTCCAGGATCTAAACCATTGATATATGCATTTTCTTTAATGGGTTCATTCGTCTCATTAATTTCTCTAACAGTTGTGCATGTTAGTTTGGACTAATTAGCATTTTCATATTATAGAATTGCTTCGGGCCCTCAGTTTTTTATGGACACCAATACCTTGTATTCTTTGGTGAGACCTTTTCTTTCATTAAACTGCTAGTTTTTCTGTCATATTGTTATAGAGAAATGCTTCTACAATGGGTGTTTTCGTACAATTCCATGAAGTGTGCACCATAAGTGCACAATATTCCCTAGAATCTTAACACTCTTCCTTGATGATTTAAAACAGGGTTGCCTTCAGATGGCCAAGCAACTTGAATGCTGACATGGGACTAAAAATTTAATAATTGTAATTTAATGTGATAGTGCATCCAAATGCAATGAAATATCTTCAAGCACATTATTTTCTTATGTTTTTCTTTGGATTAATCTCTATTTCGATGGATGCAATAAACTTCTATTAATTTATTTCCCTTGACCTTAAATTTCGCGTGTTTATCAGGGTTTAAAATTGTTCCTAAAATTTCATCCTAAAATCTGACCGTTGGCAACATTAAGAACGGTTTAAAACCGTTCCTAAAATTTCTGTGACTATCGGTACTAAAACGGTTTCAAACCGTTTCTAAAACTTGAAACGGTACCCAAAACGGTTCTAAACCGTTCCTATTTTTTGTGACACCTAATTTAGGAATGGTTTTAAACTGTTCCTAAAGCATTTAGGAACAGTTTAAAACCATTCCTAAATGATGATTTTGGTGTAGTGCAATAGGGTTCAAGGACGTGAGATGCATATGCAACATGAAGAACACATTATAAGTACATGTTGTAATAATGGTGAGAGAACCTAGATTCCTAGTTTAACTGGTTTTAGAGTCATTGCCATTTGCCAACTCTCCTAGAAGGAAAGGCAGCTACTATTTAGTAAGAATAGATTCAAAACCATGTCCAAGAGTAGAACTATTAAACCTTTTACTAGTCATGCATGTTTGTTTGAGTGCATTAGGTGATGGGACTAGTCAACTTTTAACAGTCATGCGTGTTGATATGAGTAATCGATTGCATTATGCATCATTTAATCCAAGCCATTGGATTTTGTGATTGGAGTGGATGTATATGGATAAGACCATTTGTTAGAAAAAGAAAAATAGATGATTGGTTCTCTATGGCATATACAATTCCCACTCTTTCATGCTAGAAGGCTGAAAACCATGAGCTTCACCATATTTGGTGTCATAGTAGTTTTCATGGAATCAATGCTGTTTTTTTGCAACAAATTCAGTCATACACATGATCTTCAAGGTTTTCATTTAGTGTTGCAATTTAGGTCAATTGCAGCTTGACAACGATTCATGTGGTTGAAAACTAGCCATCCACAGAAGGATATGAATGTTATGGAGCGAGATTCCATCAGCATGCCTTGATTCAGAAAAGCAAAGGATTATTTATGGGGCCCATGGGCCTCTTTAGCGTACACTATACAGTTAAATTGAAGAAAGAATAAGTGAAACCTTCTATCATGGGTAATAGAACATTAGCTTCTTGTTAGTTTCAAAACTTTATTGCTCCCCTCCATAAATGTGAGCTAATAAATGTTAACAAAGTTATGGGTGTATTTGGATGCTCTATTGAACTGAACTTAATTAAGTAGAAGATATGAACACAACGGAGGTGATGCCATTTTATAATTCATAAAGATGACAAAATCCATAATTGCAATTCCATGCATTTCAATTTGGAGTTCAAAATATGTATATTTTCAGTTTGGAGATTGACCAACTGTCATGAACGGATTGGGGATGGCATCACTTTGGTTCTTTCTCCTGCATCATTGATTTAAGCCATAAGAATATAAAAGAAAAAAATAACCATGTCAGCTACTGAAAAACAAAGGAGAGAGAATCAACTAATGAATAAAATCTTCTAAGTCATGGCTGAATCACCATGTTCTCGAAGTTTTTATTGATAGGATTATGTTAAGAAGTAGTTGCCATGAATACATATGACTTCCAATATAAGATGAAATTTGGAGAAGAATTGCAGGGTTCTGATAGTTGGCAAACACAAAATTTTCTAATAGTTGGCACACCCATGGATGTTGATGCCCCAAAAGTCTCACCAATTGCAAGATCCTAACAATTTAATTATTTCCCGACAAATGGCCACATTCGAGTGGAACAAAGCCCAAAGATTAAATAGCTAGGATCTTCCAATCTGCAAGATCTCTGGGACATCCATGGTAGGGAGAGATCGATGGTCTGGATCAAAAATTATGGATTGCACATGTTTGCAATTCTCTTTTTTTCTCCCTTTCTTTTTTCTTTCTTTCTTTAACGCATGAGACCATATAAACAACTCTCACATGTAAAACAACAACCTACCTTAACTCTTGGGCTAAACCACCATGTTCATTGCCTAGATTAAGAGAAGCAGAATGTCTTGATAAGTCCTCCTCAAGTTTATTGGCACAGATGATTTCTTGGGCCAAACTCTCATTCCTTGGGATAGCCAATTTAGAAGAAGCAGAGGCTTTGCTTCTAATAGTCAGAATTTACATAAATACTACATGCCCTATGGCCTTCACTTAAGTTTTAATGCTTCTTTTGGAAACCTCTAGTATTGTGGTTTTGCAAGAAATCTCTGTTAAATGACACACTACAACTGACAATAGCATGAAACCTATCAAAATCAGGATTAAGAGTTAATCATGAATTTGACATTCTATTTCCTGTCCAAACATAATATTAAAGTGATGATGCAATTGCATTCAAGGCCACCAAAACTCTCCAGTCCATGTCAGTGAACGTTGACTAGTAGTTTCCGGACTTGGTATAAAGCAAACGGTGATGGTAGTCATGAAAATCAGCACTGTAACCAACTTCACGAGCGAGGCCAAAATCAGCGACTTGGATTATGTCTTTTGTAACCAACTGGTTCTCTATCCAATATCAGGAATTGTTTGTTACAGCGATTCACAATATTGTGTCTTTCCATTAACATGAAAGAATATTTACTTTCTAAGCAAACACCAATTAAAATAAAAGCAACCTCAAACTCTCACCAAATTCCCAAAGGTTTCCACATTAGATTCCCTATACAAGCATTTGATTGGCCAAAGACACTCAAAATGAAGAAGATAACAAAAATATGCAGAGGGACAATAAGAGGTTTTTTTTTTTTTTAAAAAAAAGAATAAAGAAAAAGGAAAAAAGGAAACCCGCTGGGCAAAAGATGTGTACCTCTGATCCTCAATCCAATCTTCTTACCTTGTCTCTGACCCCAAATCTCAATTCCTTCTATCACCTGAATTCAGATTCGTCTCCCCTTCATTATTATTACCATTCCCATTGTTTCTTATCTCCGCTGGTGATCCAAAAGCCCTAAAGGGCCATGGCAACAAGATCCTAAATATTTGCTCTGAGGTTTAAGCAGCTGGAGAATTCCCCTGTGACTCACCAACCTGTAACGACCAGAAAAATTTTGTGCAAAGACCCGAGTACTACCTCAAATTCTTTAGAAGTTAAATGTGGGTTAATTCGCGCTAAACTCAATTGCTTGTGATATTAGCACCAATCACTTTAAATTTGATCTGCAAGATTCAAAACCTGTAGAATCGTTAGCGCTATGTTACCCTGAAATCTTAGATTCAACGCTAAATCCAGTTGCTCTCGGGAGTACTTAAAAACTTTGTATCGGACCTGGACCGCGCGTCAAAGTCCGATGGCGATGATCTAAGATATTTATGATCACCTTGTTGGGCTTGACCATCACCTCAAAAATCAAGTCCAGATGATGTCCTGGGTCGATTTGTTTGAGTCCGGAGTAAAGAGTGTGAGAAAGCTGAGAAATTAAATATGAATTTATGAAACCTGAGTCGTGTCGCTTGCGCACTGATTCTAAGCTTTCTGACCATTGGATTCTGACTCAATTTCACCCTCGGATCAGGGAAGATGGCCCTGGCATGTCGTAGTGCTTGTGGACCTGATCGAGTTTCGGTGACCGTTGAATTGAGATTGGTCTGCCACGGCTGATCTGTAAATCTGATCAATACAAAAACCCAGCCTGACCTAGATCCATGGTCATTGAGCTTAAGTCCGACTGCACGTGGAAAAGGGACCACCACAAGTGCTCCGTTGGACCAATATAGACCTGATTTGGTTATAACCTAAGTATACCTTGGTCCTGGGGCTATTTTCATCAATGTTAGGCCTATATATAGACCTTAAAACCCTCACTCTCAATTCCATACAAATTTTCTAACCCAAGCTAAGAGAGAGAGAGAGAGAGAGGAAAAGAGAGAGAAAGTGAGAGAGAAGTTGGTGCATCATCTTGAGATTCTTCCTTGTTACTCTGCATCCTTAAACCATCACTTCTGAATCGTTATTCTGGTGATTCTAAGTTCATTCTTGGGTAAGTCATTCAAACCTTAGTCTGTTTTGGAGCTTAGAATGATCTATGTGTTGATGTAGTTCATTTTATTCATGCCTTAGGTTATCTAGTCGCCGTTGATGAAGACTTATCGTCTGAATCAGATCTGTGCGCATTTTCTAGTTTAAGGTGCGGACTATATTCGTATAGGTTATGGTTTTCAAGGCTTTCAATGTCAGATAATGGTTTATTATTGTTGTGGGTGCAATTTCACATGCCAAATGCGATGTTTATATTGCATTCCTAATATATATGAGCTATATTGAGACTTGTGTATTCCTTGTATATGTAGAAAGTATCCTATACGTATGAAATACGAACATGTGTTTGCCATGATTAATTGTCGTGTATTCGTGCTAGTTGTATGTGTATCAACTCCTTGGCAAAAGGAATTATCCAAATGTGTGTTACCACCAACATACGTCATGTTTGTTGGAATATGTAGTCTAGGTGTTTGTAGAAATGTCTGAATGAATAAGTGTGTCATATATTATACTTTTTATGGACATTGAGAAGATATTCTCAACTATCTTATTGATGTGTATGATTTCCTACATGCAATTTACATTCTTTGTTATTTAAGTTCATGCACTACCTATGTGTAAATCCATGTTAAGTTGATATTCATCAAATGCTCACATACTGTATGATAGGAATTGTTGATCCATTATTGTTCTGAATTGCTAGTATAAATATCTGTTATACTTGAATGTGTTTGGGACTATGAAATAGTCCAGGAATCGGTAACGGACCTTGAGTTCGTGGCCGAGGTTATTTTCGCCACGTAAGACGTGTTTGACAAATCCGAGTCATATTAGGGTTGTCGGCAGTGGTTTGGCCACACGGAGTGGTTGCGCACTCTATGTCGTTCAACTCAACGTGCGCTCGTGCTAGTCGAGCTCGTCAAGTAACCCGATTGTCCCGGTGGATGTACACCATGTATGGACGCTATTGTTTGAATCTAGGAGACCAAAGTTACCGATGCAATCCCGTTAACCGTTGTACCTTAATCTAATAAGACTCAGGAGCCGGACATGGTGGTATGGGACACCGTGGTCGAGCTGTCGGCCTACGTTGAGGTGGTGAGCCTCCCCGTAGTGACCAGTGAGCACACCAGACTCGTGAGCCGATTATGGTGGTATGGGATACTATATTCGCGCTGTCGGCCTACATTGATTGGTGACGAGACCTTTTTAGTGACCTCGAGCATACCTTGATACTGCATTGAGGCGACGAACCTTAGCGTAGTAACTAAGGTATGATAGGCATGCATTGATTGGTGACGAGCCCTTTGCAGCGACCTAGAACCATATGATTGTATGAGACTCTAGGACTGACGACCCTAGAATGGATCACCGTTTGAGAATTAATATGAGGAAGGTACTTTAGCTTCCCAATCCTGCTGTATGAAAAGGACTAATAATAACTTGGTAATCATGTTCATGCACCGCATTGCATGTGCATTGGCGTCGTTGCCACTGCAGGAGGTTGTCATGCGTACCGTAAGATGAAGACGCTGAGGGAGTGTAGGTGAGGGCATGCATCATTTCTTCATACATCCTTGCATTAACAAGAGTACTTGGGATGTGTTTGATTGTATTGCCTTATCATTACTGCTTGATTGATTTGATATCATGTTAACTTTCACTGTATAGTTTCATTGAGTTGATCACTCACTCCCACCTTCTGGGACGGTGTTTCAACACCAACCAGACTCTGTCTTAGATGGAGATGATGACGCGACCCCTGAGGCAGAGCAGGAGTATGAGGATGATGAGGACGCGTTTTCTTTTATATAGTTCTCAGGCGGGTTCATGTGAGCCGTGTCCTGATCTACGGGGAAACAGGGTTTATTTTATAATGGTTTATTTCATTTGATACTTGCATTTTGAGACACACATGAATGTAATTATAACCTGGTAGAGTATGTATATCTCAGGGACATATACTAATATCTATACTTCTTTAAGTCTTCCACTTGCGACTTTCACTTATCCCTGAATTATGTTGCAGTTTGACTTAATCTATTCCATGTTTTATGCACTCATACAGACAACATACATCCATCATTACATATGTTGCATAAGTGATGTTTTGAAACTCGGGAGCTGAGTTATGCTCGACCCCCGAATTTCAGGGCGTTACAAGTTGATATCAGATCATGATTTGGATTAAACCGGACCTAGGTTATGGTCACACACCGCATGCTGACGCCACCTTAGTGTAGGAGGGTGCAAGATTAATCTAGAAATTGTGTAAGTTTTCCCGTTGCTCCTATCGGCGAAAGTCTACTGAAAATGATCACCAAGATCGAGTCTGTACACACTCCTGATCACACACAGTAACCCCAAATCTCTTCTAGACCATCCATTGACGGGTTTAGATGGTGTATCATCCCATCCCAGACATTAAAATGTCTGTAAACCTGCATCTATATCAGATTCTCCTCCTAGTGGCCCAATAAGCGTCGAATCGGACTAAGGGCCTAATTGGGGCAATTCCAGGGGGACCCAGGGGGGAACCGACATCATTTTTCAGCTTAGGGGCTAGGAGGACCTTGCCCAAATAGCGAGTCATCGCCAGACTGTCCAGAGACCGGCAATGACCTCGCCAGTTCGGTAAGCCCTCGCCGCCCAGCGGGCCGGCTCGAGCCGATGCTTGTGGGGTCTAGTGTGGCCCACTCATCTAGGGTTGTACAATTTTAACCCTTTCTAAACCCTCATTCCTTCACAAACCCACCCTCCAAGCTTTCCTTTTCTTGAAATTTCTCTCAAAACCCCACAAAAATTCCTCCCCAAATCCTTTCTTCTTTCATTTTCGTGCATCCCCATTATACCCATCTCAAAACCCACCTCCATTACTGTTTTCCCTCTCCTTTCTTTCCATTTGAGCACTCAAGTCCTTCCTTTGAGCCTCAAATTCATGGAAGCCTCACCATTCTTCCCATTTCCCTCTTTTCTCTCATTTTTCATGGCCCTATTGAGCATGTTACAGCCATATTTTCTATCTCCACCATTCTCTCTTTGATGGGGAAGAAGAGAGCTCCCGTTGATGAAGCCGAGCCTAGCTACCCAACCCGTGCACGGAGGCCGAGAGGTGCCGTCGCAAGCACGACCGCCACTCGAGAGTTTCAGACAAAGCAGGACCTCGATCCTCAAGCTCCTGTCGGAAGAACCTTATTGGTGGAGCTATCTCGTGGAGTTTATGAAGGCTGTAGGGTCCTTTCTGAAGCTCATGTAAATTCATGGCTATTTGGTGAATTTCTCTTATTGAAGTGCTTGGAAGGGGTCGGTTGGTGTCCCCTGTTCGAGGGCGAATACTGCGCCAATGTGGGTACTGTCCGAGCTTTTTATGCCCATATCGGGAACCTTCGCTGGAGCCATTACAGTTCAAGATCCCTTGCGGAAGAGATCGGGAGGCCACAATCAACGTCGCTTTGATATCCCGACTTCTAAGCATGTCACTTGGCGAGGTTCATGCTAGTGAGAAGAATCTGAGTAGTGCGCGTGAGAGGGATCGCCGCACGCGGTTCCTGTGTGGTCGTCTGGTCGAATGACAACCTAACAGAAGCCTTTTAGCAACCAACATGATGAACAACTTTCGCTTGCTTCACCACATGTGCACATTCAATGTTTATCCAAGGTGGAGCAACTGCAGTGAGTGTACGCGCCTGATGATGGATTTCCTGTATCAGGTGGGGTAAGGAGAGAAGTTATGTGTGCCAACGTACATCTTACATCAGATTGTCCTTATTGCTCGTTCGAATAGGAGGATCGAATCGCTCCCATTTGGCCGACTCATTTGTAAGCTTGCACATGAGTTTGGCTACAGGCTTGGGGCGAAAAAGCCGGTACCTGTTCGTTACATTAATGAGACGACCCTTAATCAGATGGACATTGGGCCTCGTTGACGACAAGCCTCACTTGAAGAAAGTGAGAATGAGACTGAGAGCGATGAGGAAGAGAGTTATAAAGATGGTGGAGCTGAGATAGAGGAAGAAGAAGAAGACTAGGACGAGGAAGAAGTGGGGCCCAAGACACGAGTGAGAGTTCTCCTCCTATGGCACCAGAGCAGGGCACAAAATAGGCCACCAGGGATGCTCGTATAGCTAGCTTGAGGAGGGTCAGGTTGTCCTACGCCAGGATATTATGGATCTTCGAGGCCTCATGAAGCATAAGTTCAAGAAGATGTCTCGAACTCTGAAGTCCATCCTGTGTTGCCTGCAGGATAAGTGTGCCCCTCCTTCATCTCCTGATTCTGATGAGTAGTTGCAGATGCAGTCGTTCTTTGCTCAGTTTGTTGTTTGTTATTGTGTGTAGCCGTTATAGGCATAGTAGTTTGGAGGTTGTTTGTTGTTTGAAGCTTTAGATGTGATAGCTCGCATGCTTTCTCTGTCGTGATTCATATAATGTTGCACTTCTTGTATTGCGACAATTTTGTTAAATGAAATGCATGTTGTTTATCTTTGAGTTGTGATGTAAATGCTGTGTGGGTGGATTATATGGATGTTGAATCTCATAGGTTGCATCCTCTGTTGAATGTAGGGTATGCCTCCTAAGGGTTCGAAGACTTCGGCCCGTCTCTCCTTGGGCGAATCGCTTGCCGAGGTTTCTCCCCCAGGCGATAGCCAGACGGATCCACAGTTGGGCCCGTCTCATTTTGGTGCTGGGTCGGACTCTCAACCAGCTACTGGCCCCGCTGCTGGGTCGACTCCTGTGTACCACCTATGGCTCCTCCAGTCACTCCTTCGGTTCCTGATCCGAACTGTGCAACTGCGTCGACACCTTATGTATCTTCGTCCGCTCCGCCTCTTGATAGGTTTGAGCAGATGATGCTGTTGATGCAGCGGCAGCAGCACCAGCAGTTTTTGTCTTCCATGGCTGGCATCTTTGCTCAGTCGATGAGAGCGACTCCACCTGCTTCACCCATGCACCCATCTGGGAACGCTAGTGCTAGCGGCACATTTGAGCGATTCTAACGCTTACGACCTCCCACATTTGCGGGTTCTCATAGACCCGAGGAGGCCGAGTATTGGATTGATCGCATCTCTAAGATGCTGAGGTCGCTTCACTGTTCTGAGGCTGAGCAGGTCGAGCTGGCCTCCTTCATGTTTGAGAAGGAGGCCAGTTTATGGTGGGACAGTGTTCTCCGTATAGTTGCGGAGGGTTTTGAGTGGACATGGCAGGCGTTTGAGACACGCTTCCACGAAAAGTATTTTTCGGTCACTTACCAACACGAGAAGGAGAGTGAGTTCTTTCGCCTCCGTCAGGGAGGGATGTCGGTGACTGAGTATGAGAACTGATTTACTGAACTAGGTCGTTATGCTCCATTGCTTCTGGGTGATCAGCTGATGCAGATGCGGCATTTTTCTGAGGGGTTGAGGCCTGAGATTCGATCGAAGATGTGCTGTGCTAGCATATCTTCTTATGCTGAGTTAGTGAGCATATCCCTGCGAGCTGATCAAGACGGGGACAAGTCGTCCCGTATGCGAGCACCTATGGTTCCCAGACCATGACCTGACTTTCCGAGTACACCATTTCTCAGCAAGAGGCCGCGGGTGAATTCTCCTTTGAGGCGTCCAGCGCCGCTTGCTCAGCCGATGCGTTCTGACTTATGTTGTTCGTACTATAGAAAGATTGGGCATTCGAATCGTAATTACTTTATGCAAATGCGGGACAATGGATTTACTCCACCGCAGAGGATCAGCCATCCGATGCCTCAGGTCATATCACCTCCACCCCTTCGGTCAGCGCCAAGTCACCCATCCTTCAGACCTTCTGTGCTTCGCTTCAGGCCACCTCAGCGGCCCATGGTTCCTCCACCGAATCGCCCGCAGCAACCTCGAGTTCATGCGCTTACAGCTGAAGCGCCTAGGGCTGACTTGACACCGAGATCTTTTGAGGTTACAGCTCACATCCAAGGTATTCTCGTTTCTTTGTTGGTGGATACAGGGTCCACTACCTCTATTATATCGTATGCGGCAGTTAAGCGCCTGAGTTTGGACACTGTTACTATGAAGGGAGTGACGCTCACTACCGCTACAGGGACCTCCTCTGATATTACCAAGATTTGTATGGGTTGTTTGATTGATCTAGGGAGCAGATCAATTTTTGTTGACCTGTTCGTCACATCTCTATATCATTACGATGTCATTTTGGGTATGGATTGGCTCACGAAGATGCGAGCAGAGATTGATCGTGAAGCTAGGCTGCTAACAGTCCATGGACCTGAGAGCGAGACATTTACTTTCCCTGTTCAGGTCAGTTACCCTTTTTGTTTTGGTTGATATACTTCTCTATTGGAGAGTATTGCTAGTTCGGTGCTTGAAAGTATGCCTGTAGTTCAGGATTTTAAAGATGTGTTCAAGTCGATTCCTAGATTACCCCCTCGGCGCGAGATTGATTTTACTATCGATCTCATGCCTGGTGCGACACCTATTTCTTTGCCCACCTATCGCATGCCTCCAAGTGAAATGGAGGAATTGAGGAAGCAGATAGATGGCTTGTTGAATTTGGGCTTTATTCGACCTAGTGTGTCCCCTTGGGGAGCACCTGTTCTATTTCTCAAGAAGAAGGATAGTTCCTTACGATTATGTATAGATTATCCCAGGTTAAATCAGGTGACTGTGAAAAACAAGTATCCTTTGCCTAGGATCGATGATCTATTTGATCAGTTGAAGGGGGCACGATACTTTTCGAAGGTTGATCTACAGTCAAGGTATAATCAGTTGCGTGTCAAGAATGAGGACGTGTAGAAGACCGCATTGAGGACTAGTTTTGGCCATTATGAGTTCCTTGTGATGTTGTTCGGTCTTACGAACGCACCACCCGTGTTCATGGATCTGATGAATAGGATGTTTTGGCCATTTTTGTTTTGTTTCGTCATTGTCTTTATCGATGACATTTTGATATACTCTGCGAGTTGGGAAGAGCACGAGGAGCACTTAAGAGCAGTCTTGGATGCTCTCAGGAAGAATCAGCTTTTTGCGCAGTTCAAGAAATGTGATTTCTTGAAGGAGGAAGTCAAGTTCCTAGGACATGTGGTGTCCAAGGAAGGGATAGCTGTCGATCTCGCTAAGGTAGCTGCAGTTCAGGACTGGACTGAGGTGAGAAGCTTTCTGGGTCTAGCAAGCTATTATCGACGTTTCATACGAGACTTCTCGAAGATAGCCAGACCGTTGTCTCAGTTGACACGGAAAGACTTGAAGTTTGCTTGGAATGAAAAGGCGGAGATAGCTTTTCAAGAGCTGAAGGATAAGTTGACATCCGCCCCTGTGCTAGTATTGCCAGAGCAAGGGGTTAAGTATATAATATATACTAATGCCTCTCGCATTGGTCTGGGTTGTGTCCTTATGCAGAAGGACAGGGTAATTGCATATGCCTTGAGACAGTTGAGGAAACACGAAGAGAATTACCCTACACACGACCTAGAATTGGTAGCTGTCATTTTCGCATTAAAGCTCTGGAGACATTACCCCTACGGAGAGGAGTTCGAGCTCTTTTGCGACCATAAGAGCCTTAAGTATATTTTCACACAGCGTGACTTGAATATGAGGCAGCACCAATGGATGGAAACATTGAAGGACTTTAAGTTCGATGTCTCTTACCATCCGGGCAAGGCAAACCTTGTGGCAGACGCGTTGAGTCGCAAGAAGGCTATAGAGTTTGCGGCTCCGCTAATGATAGCAGAATGGGACATGATGGAGTTTGTGCGAGACTTTGAGCAGAAACTTACGGTGGAAGAGCCGTATGGGTTATCGTACACATTCGAGTACAGCCCCTCATTGACGAGAGGATCATTGTAGCTCAGGCAGATGATGAGTTATTGGCGAAGATGAGAGAGCGGGTCGGTACAGATGAGGACTCCAAGTGGAATGTTAGTTCAGATAGGGGCCTACGATATCGTGGCCGGCTATGTGTCCCAGACATTCCTAACTTGAGACGGGAGGTTCTCGAGTCAGCTCATAATTCTAAGCTTGCGATGCATCCTGGTAGCATGAAGATGTATCAAGATATGAGAAGATCCTATTGGTGGGACAACATGAAGGTTCACATTGCTGAGTTTGTATCTCATTGTCTCACATGCCAGCAGGTCAAGGCAGAGCATTGCCGACCTCCTGGACTGCTTCAGCCCATGCCCATAGCGGAATGGAAATGGGACTTCATCTCTATGGATTTTATTTCAGGGTTACCGAGAACGAAGAAGGGACATGACTCTATTTGGGTGATCGTCGACCAATTGACGAAGTCGGCTCATTTCTTACTGATCAGAGTCATAAACTCTACAGACGAGTTGGCTAGGTTGTACATCAAGGAGATTGTAAGTCTGCACAGAGTTCCCTTGGAGATTGTGTCTGATAGAGACGTGATTCACATCTATCTTCTGGACTCGTATCCAAGAAGCGATGGGTGTGAAATTGAAGTTCAGCACCGCGTTTCATCCTCAGACAGACGTGCAAACGGAACGTGTGAATTAGATTCTGGAAGACATGTTGCGAGCTTGTGTTTTAGATTTCAAGGACAGTTGGGATGATTGTCTCCCTTATGCAGAGTTCGCTTATAACAACAGCATCCAGGTGAGTATCGGCATGGCTCCATACGAGGTATTGTATGGTCGCCCGTGTAGAGCACCGCATTGCTGGGCAGAAGTTGGCGAGCGTAGCTTGATTGGCCCAAAGTTGGTTCAGGTGATTTCAGAGAAAGTTGACATTATTCGACGTCGACTTCTGACAGCCCAGAGCAGGCAGAAGAGTTACGCTGATGCTAGGTGGCGACCGCTTAAGTTTGTGGTTGGAGACCATGTATTTCTTAAGGTTTCCCTATGAAGAGAGTTCTGTGGTTCGGTAAGAAGGGAAAGCTCACGCTGAGATTTATTGGTCCATTTCAAATTCTGGATCGAGTGGGAGCGGTAGCATACCGCCCTGCTTTGCCCACACCACTTGCGGGCGTGCATAACGTATTTCATGTTTCTATGCTGAAGAAGTACGTTCCTGATCCTTCACATATTATCAGTTGGGAGCAGGTGCAGTTGAGCGAGGATGCTACATATGTCCTGCGACCGACACGTATCCTAGACAGGAAGGAGCAGGTATTGCGTAGCAAGGTCATCCCTCTTGTGAAAGTACTGTGGATGCATCATAGTGAAGAAGAGGCTACTTGGGAGACTGAAGCTGAGGTCAGAAAGAGCGACCCTCAGATCCTTGAGGAGTATGAGAAGGTACGAATTTCGAGGACGAAATTTTTCTTTAAGGGGGGTAGATTGTAATGACCCAAAAAATTTCGTGCAAAGATCCGAGTACTACCTCAAATTCTTTAGAAGTTAAATGTGGGTTAATTCGTGCTAAACTCAATTGCTTGTGATATTAGGACCAATCACTTTAAATTTGATCTGCAAGACTCAAAACATGTAGAATTGTTAGCGCTATGTTACCCTGAAATCTTGGATTCAACGCTAAATCTAGTTGCTCTCGGGAGTACTTAGAAATTTTGTATCGGACCTGGACCGCGTGTGGAAAGTCCGATAGTGATGATCTTAGACATTTATGATCACCTTGTTGAGTTTGACCATCACCTCAAAAATCAAGTCTAGATGATGTCCTGGGTTGATTTGTTTGAGTCCGGAGTAAAGAGTGTGAGAAAGCTGAGAAATTAAATATGAATTTATGAAATCTGAGTCGTGTCGCTTGCACGCCGATTCTAAGCTTTCTGACCATTGGATTCTTACCCAATTTCACCCTCGGATCAGGCAAGATGACCCTGGCATGTCGTAGTGCTTGTGGACCTGATCGAGTTTTGGTGACCGTTGAATTGAGATTGATCTGCCACGGCTGATCTGTAAATCCGATCGGTACAAAAATTCAGCCTGACCTAGATCCATAGTCAATGAGCTTAAGTCCAACCGCACGTGAAAAAGGGACCACCACAAGTGCTCCGTTGGACCAATATAGACCTGATTTGGTTATAACCTAAGTATACCTTGGCCCTGGGGCTATTTTCATCAATGTTAGGCCTATATATAGACCTTAAAACCCTCACTCTCAATTCCATACGAATTTTCTAACCCTAGCTAAGAGAGAGAAAGTGAGAGAGAAGTTGATGCATCATCTTGAGATTCTTCCTTGTTACTTTGCATCCCTAAACAATCACTTCTGAATCGTTATTCCGGCGATTCTAAGTTTATTCTTGGGTAAGTCAATCAAACCATAGTCTGTTTTGGAGCTTAGAATGGTCTATGTGTTGATGTAGTTCATTTTATTCATGCCTTAGCTTATCTAGTCGCCGTTGACGAAGACTTATCGTCTGAATCAGATCTGTGCGCATTTTCTAGTTTAAGGTGCGGACTATATTCGTATAGGTTATGGTTTTCAAGGCTTTCAATGTCAGATAATGGTTTACTATTGTTATAGGTGCAATTTCACATGCCAAATGCGATGTTTATATTGCGTTCCCGATATATATGAGCTATATTGAGATTTGTGTATTCCTTGTATATGTAGAAAGTATCGTATACGTATGAAATATGAACATGTGTTTTCCATGATTAATTGTCGTGTATTCGTGCTAGTTGTATGTGTATCAACTCCTTGGCAAAAGGAATTGTCCAAATGTGTGTTACCACCAACATACGTCATGTTTGTTGGAATATGTAGTCTAGGTGTTTGTAGAAATGTCTGAATGAATAAGTGTGTCATATATTGTACTTTTTATGGGCGTTGAGAAGAGATTCTCAACTATCTTATTGATGTGTATGATTTCCTACATGCAATTTACATTCTTTGTTATTTAAGTTCATGCACTACCTATGTGTAAATCCATGTTAAGTTGATATTCATCAAATGCTCACATACTGTATGATAGGAATTGTTGATCCATTACTGTTCTGAATTGCTAGTATGAATATCTATTATACTTGAATGTGTTTGGGACTATGAAATAGTCCAGGGAATCGTTAACAGACCTTGAGTTCGTGGTCGAGGTTGTTTTCGCCACGTAGGACGTGTTTGACGAACCCGAGTCGTATTAGGGTTGTCGGCAGTGGTTTGGCCACACGGAGTGGTTGCACACTCTATGTCATTCAACTCAACGTGCGCTCATGCTAGTCGAGCTCGTCAAGTAACCCGATTGTCCCGGTGGATGTACACCCTGTATGGATGCTATTGTTTGAATCTAGGGTACCAAAGTTACCGATGCAATCTCGTTAACCGTTGTACCTTGATCCGCTAAGACTCATGAGCCGGGCATGGTTGTATGGGACACTGTGGTCGAGCTGTCGGCCTACGCTGAGGTGACGAGCCTCCCCGTAGTGACCAGTGAGCACACCAGAGTCATGAGCCGATTATGGTGGTATGGGACACTATATTCGCGCTGTCAGCTTACATTGATTGGTGACGAGCCCTTTTTAGTGACCTCGAGCATACCTTGATACTGCATTGAGGCGACGAGCCTTAGCGTAGTAACTAAGGTATGATAAGCATGCATTGATTGGTGACGAACCCTTTGCAGCGACCTAGAACCATATGATCGTATGAGACTGTCTAGGACTGACGACCCTAGAATGGATCACCGTTTGGGAATTGATATGAGGAAGGTACTGTAGCTTCCCAATCCTACTATATGAAAAGAACTAATAACAACTTGGTAATCATGTTCATGCACCGCATTGCATGTGCGTTGGTATCGTTGGCACTGCGGGAGGTTGTTATGCGTACCGTAAGATGAAGACGCTGATGGAGTGCAGGCGAGGGCATGCATCATTTCTTTATACATCCTTACATTAATAAGAGTACTTAGGACATGTTTGATTATATTGCCTTATCATTACTGCTTGATTGATTTGATATCATGTTAACTTTCACTGTATAGTTCAACTGAGTTGATCACTCACTCCCACCTTCTGGGACGGTGTTTCAACACCAAGCAGACTCTGTCTTAGATAGAGATGATGACGCGACCCCTGAGGCAGAGCAAGAGTATGAGGATGACGAGGACACGTTTTCTTTTATGCAGTTCTCAGGGGGGTTCATGTGAGCCGTGTCCTGATCTACGAGGAAACAGGGTTTATTTTGTAATAGTTTATTTCATTTGATACTTGCATTTTAAGACACACATGAATGTAATTATAACCTGGCAGAGTATGCATATCTCAGGGACATATACTATTATCTATACTTCTTTAAGTCTTCCGCTTGCGACTTTCACTTATCCATGAATTATGTTGCAATTTGGCTTAATCTATTCCATGTTTTATGCACTCATACAAACAACATATATCCATCATTGCATATGTTGCATAAGTGATGTTTTGGAACTTGGGAGCTGAGTTATACTCGACCCCCGAATTTCAGGGCGTTACACAACCCCACCAGAATCTGCCACTACCGGATTCGTTGGGGCCTACATCCCTTGAATCTACTGCTCATAGTTTGGATCATCCGTGGGGAGCTCATACCGGCAAACAGGGTGAGAATTGTGCAGAGCAAGCCAGGGGAGGATGTAGTTTGAATGGTAGATGTGCTTTGTCATGCCCCAAACTCAGAAACCAAGCTCACAGAATTCCTAATCAGCGAATCTGATGCCGACAACCTCCGTAGTACCCCATTCTTGGCTCCCAACACCCATACGCCAGATTTTGATCCTGGAATCCTACAAGGAGGACTTTCCAATGTACATTTATCTCGTAAGAAACATAACCACAAGTTTACCCAAATCACAAAGGCAACATCATCATCACATATCCACTAATATAAATAGTTAAATACAGTGCTGAAAGGGAAATACATATATCAAAAATCAATGCTCCAAAAGATAGCTACACACTTCAAGCTCAATGCTGCTACGACCTAACGCCACCTATATGCATCTATCGTGCATAAGCTTATAGAAAGCTTAGAGAGTGGTGTAAGTGTGTGCGCAAGGTAAGTGCCAAGTATGCAATATCATAGCAGTGCGGGAACATGTTGGTAAGTCCATAAATACCATCAGCCTTATTCAGGCTATGCAATGTAGAAGCATAGTAAACCAAATGTTATGTACTGAGGATGTAATGAAATATGCGGTGAGAATGAAATGACCAATGCTAGAATGTGAAGTCAGGATGATAGTACGTGGTATCGCAAGTTGTAAGGTCCATCACAGGGGACTTCTATCCAAACCAATCCCATACCTAAATTTGGATAGCTAGACTCAATATGGTAAACTCCTGATCTCAGGTTGGTCGCGCGCCCAACCGAAATCCTGGCCACTACGAAATTACACAATGATTTGGTTGCGTACCGCCAGCCCGAGTGGATAGTGAATGAATGAATGAATCAAATTCTAAGTATGCAACTCCTACTCAGTAAGTCCACATATCAGTACCGTACATCTCTGGGATCATCACTGAGGTCTAGTATACTCTACACTAGATCGCCGCCCACTGGACGCGCAACTATGCAAGTAGAAGAGGCCTCACTATCCGCCTGGCAAGTAGTCAGTCAATATCTACCTGACACGTCGATAGCAGAACCATTTATGAGCTGGTCAAACTCAACCTAGCTATGCCCCTTACCCTCAGTCGGGTAAGGCCACACCCCCCTTTCAACTGACCACAATTAGTGGGAATGCTGCTTACTGGTATTCGCATCCGGGTGCTCTTATTTTCCACCCGGTCTCGATGTTGGAGCATCCTCTGGTACCAAGAGGGTTTAGGGACTTTCACTTAGGGACATCTATAGCACCTCATGTCTAAAAAGATTTTTGATGTCCCATCTGGCCATCCACGATATGCCTGTAGAGGCTACGACCTTGATATCGCTAGGGCGTACAACACACAATGCAAGATGCATGAGTTACACAATCCAGTCATACATCAATCCTGCATATACCGTGTGCTCATGTGAGACAACTCCGCTTATCAGGGAGTCCCATAACAACCTGTCCAATGGTATATGCAATGGTCAACTACATCTCATATCAAGCATGCAGAAGATGCGTATAGGCATGAATCATGGAGCTATACTAAGCATGTTATAGGTGATGAACTCTCTTCAAAACAAGGATGGGCCTAGACGGCCTACACATAACAAGTATGGGCCTAACTATGGGCCCTAGGGAGAGTTACAATGCAGACATTTAACCATCATTGCTCTTACAATGTGGATGTCAAACCATCATTGCTCCCAAGGCATAGCCCATCATAAACATCATTACATACATCCTGATGGAATCACACATCATAATGGACCTCATATACATCACATTAGGCCTCATACAAAGGCCTCATATACATCACATTGAACCTCACTCATGGTCCTTATATACATCACATTGGGCCTCACTCATGGGCCTTATATACATCACATTGGGCCTCACTCATGGGACTCAAATACATCACAATGGGCGTTATATACATCAAGTGGGCCGCAACAATGGGCCTCATATACATCAACTGGGCTGCATCACATGGGCCACATATACATCAACTGGGCCACAACAATGGGCCTCATATACATCAAGTGGGCCGCATCACATGGGCCATATATACATCAAGTGAGACCCACCATCCTAGCTAGACTATCTATACCATTCATTTATTTATAGAGATTATTTTAGAGCATTACCCAAAAAATGAATCATATCGGAAGATCATCTGGACCATACCACAAATAGCAGTGGAGATAATGATTTTCACTGTTAACAATTCACGGGGCCACCATAACGTTTATTTTCCATCCAATCTGTTCACAAGGTCACAAAGGCCTAAATTAAGAGGAAAAACAAATTTCATATCGATCCAGAACTTCTGTGACCCCAAAACAATTTCAATGGTGGATGTTCAATCCTCCACTGATTTTTGTAGTGTGGTTCACCTGATAGGCAGATCTATCTATCTCGTCTCAAGCATTAAGACGAGCTCGCAGGGTGGATGGACGGTTTAGATAAAACACATATATCATGGTGGGTCTCACCGTCCCAGCTGACGGTGTGGACACCACACGTGCATCATAGGTGGGTCCACCATCAGATGGATGGACGGATGAAACATGTACATTAAGGGTGGGGTCCACAACCATGTCCAGATGGCTGGATGGTCTAGATTAAACGGGTGGACGGTTTGGGATATATCACATACCTCATGTTCCTACCCACAGAACTTGCTGTCAATATTACAGCAATTATTGCTGCTGGCCGTCCAGATGGACGGCCCAGATATGAAATATAAATGGATGGCATGGAATGAAGTACATACATCATGCGGGAGCCACAGAACTTGCTGACGTTATATACAACAGCTACGAGGGCTGTTGGCCCACCGTCTAGATGATGGATGGATGATGGATGGCTGGGATATAACGCATATCTCATGCGCAGACCCACAACTATATAGCTGATGGAAGGCACTCCAGTCAATTCGATTTTACAGAGGTGGGTCGCATGTGGGGCCCACCATATAATACTATATATATATATATATATATATTATTATATTATATTATATTATATTATCTCTTTTTTTAATCAGTTCCAGCGTCCAAGCCCTGGACGGCCTGGATAAGGGACACGATATCAAGGTAGGGTCCCACCGTCCCTACTGGATGGTGTTGGACTCCACATGAGTACGTGGGTCCCACCGTCCAGTCAGGTGGACGACGAGGATAAAACACATAATCATGGTGATCCTACGTTCAGTGTGCGCATAATGCATCGAGTTGATATTTGTGATTTCCTTCATCCAAGGCCTACCAAAAGGCAATAGCAAGGTCGACCTCATAATCAATCGGTGTGGATACAACACATCATAGTGGGTCATACAATCAAGAGAGAGAGAGAGAGACGTGTGATGGGAGGGCTTCGCCACTATGAGCCCTCTAGGGATGACACACAATGCATACATCAAGATGGGTCCCATCCTCATGTGGGCCCTCAAATCAAAATCAAGGTAGAAATGCCATTCCCACCAAAGAATCAAGGTCTAGGTGACCTTTTACAAATTGGATATCAAATAAACATCATGATGGGGTCCATGGAGAATGGCCCCATCGTGGATTTATATATATGAATCATGGTGGGCCATTGCCACACCTTGGGTCCCAAATGGGATCCATACCATCAATCAGTAGGCCTCACTTGTCCCAACACTAAAATCACAATCTAATCCTACAAACACCCACCAATTTCACTCCTTCTTGGCTCCTTGGAATGCTAAGCTCCTAAGCTCTATCTTTGATGAAGGTTGATGAAGTATGGATGGCTAGGATGGGAGATTGGGTGGTAGGGAGTGGGCCACACTCGACTCTCTCTCTCTCTCTCTCTGGGAATGCTTGGACGATCTCTCCTCTTTATTTGCTTGAAAAATGGGTAGGGAAGAGAGAGAGAGAGAGAGAGAGAGAGTGGTTGTAAGGGAGAGGGATGGGTTGTGTTGACTTTAGGGAAGAGAGAGGTATGGGTGAGTGATGGGTTGTACTTTGATTGATTGATGTGAAAGGTGGTAGAGACTCTCTCAGAATTCACAATGTGCGGCGTTTCTTTAGAATATATGCGGGCCCACAACTCCTAGCCTGGGTATCACATCGGCGAGTGAGACACGACATTGGAACTGCAGCGACGCCGCGGTCGCAAGGGTATAAGTCTCAGGTCGAGTTGACTTAGATCGACAAGATGCAACTCAGGTTCACGTGCAAATACGATATACGCGTCGCGGGTTGCCAGAATTCAATAAGGAGGATCATAGAAGTCTAAGGAGCAGTACGGTCTAGGATACGGGCCTTACCATCTTGCATGACATCTTCTTTGCCATCGAACCAAATGCAAACATGTCCTTATAGATGGCACACTACGATGAGTTAGACGCCAGCAGGTTGTCCAAGACTTTGATATCAGGGAGTGACTGAATGGAAGACTTTAATGCAGGTGGGGTACTATAATGATTGGGATCATTCTCAGCAAGATGCTTGATGAGCTGCTTGAAGCCAGGCCTAATGAAGTAGTCACCCAGGTTGGCGGCGAGTCAGAACGGGGAATCGCCACTTGAATTCTTGAGAACGAATTAGATATTGGCACTGCCAAACATGAGGTTTTAGAGGTAGTTTTGGAGGAAAAGGAAAGGGTTGAAGACTTCAAGATCGATGGCAGTGGCTGAAGAGGATGAGGATTGGTGGTGGGGGCCATCGAAGAGGACAGATAGATCGAAAGGGGATTGGAGATCAAGGGCGGGATTGGAGGAGGAAAACAAGAAAGGAAATGGAGAATGGAAGCGAGGGAGATTGTCTGAGGAGGAGGAGAAGAAGACATTAGGGTTAAGGTTTGAGGGGGGTTCATATTCTTCGAGGAAACCACCATTGCAAATAGGGCAGACAAGATCAGAGGAAGGTAATGGGGTTATGGATGTAGTGTGATTGCATTGGCAGAAGTAGGGCTAGGGCCCTTTATTGTACATTTAAAATAGTTTTAAACGGTTCCAAATTTGGAACGGCCTAAATCTGCTCTTAAACCAAAGATGTTACCATTTCAAATTTACAATATTGGTGTAGTGATAAGCAATTGAGAGGCAACATTAATTAGGTAATCATGCCTTTTATGACAGAATGGCTCTTTTGAGACACATGTCAATTCAGGAATCATTAGTCATCTTGAATCGATGCGATCGACGTCAGTAATAGCAATTGAAGACGGTTCATATTTGGGTAACACGTGCAAATGTTTATGGCAGTGTTGGTAAAATCTCAAATGTCACAGTCACTTTCTCCGAAAGGACAACAACGAGGGGGTCAATGTTTGTACCATATCTGGCCGATTCCTATTCATGGTTATTCAGGATCAAACACGTGTGAGTTGTATGTGTGCATGTTCCAACGGTCACAGGAATACTATGGATATGTACGACTATATTTTAAAGGGGGGCAGCAATGTATCGATCACATTAGAAGCAATTGACATAGGTGCGACCGAGTTCGAGCAGCTTACCAAAGAATAGCCAGTGGTTAAGTTCATGTGAGCACTGGACAGATGTCAGAAGACCACAATAAGCAAAAATGTGGGAAGTATTTAGAAGTAGAAAGAGGGAAGAAATGGTTACAATAACCATCAGATCGTGGGAAGCATATAGAGTAATGAAGCAACATTAATAATAAAAGATCAAGCAAGTTTAAAAAATCATCTCGCACTAACCCAAATAAATCAGCAAATCAATTATCTTTCAATTATCTTATCCACTTTACATTTCATAGTGTAATCGCTACCTTTATCATGTAAATTCTTCTCCTTAGCATAATTATTTTACTTTCCTCATTTGCTATTTACATTCCTTGGCTCAGTTCATAGTGTAAACACAATAGCTGATAATTATAGTCATAATTAGGGCTCTCTATAGCAGTAGATCTTAACTTTTCTCTCTTATTCCATTTAATCTGCATTGAGAAAGTCCTTTTATATGAAAGGTAAGAAGAAACCCATCATCAAAGGACAAACCCCACCCTTTGACCATCGCCTAATCCATTTACACTTTGAGTGAGTGGCTTAATAGGTGACCGATCTTCTCAGCCTCGGTCATACTCAGTGTCTGCCTACTTCGGTACTTGGGGTCATTGTTGTTCGGTTTGAATTGGAACCACAATCCCAATTTTGGCACGCCTGCGTACTACTAGTGCTGGAGAAAAGGATCACAAAAACCATGGCAAACAATACGAAAGAGGGGTTTCTTTGTAAAATGGTGAGAAATAAAGAGAGTCTTGTGTGTGTAACCCTAGTTAATACCCTTCTTTCTAAGCTCTCTTTCGTCATGGATTTCATCATTCAATCCATGTCTTAAATACATTTATTAAGCATTTAAAGCTTGGATTGAAGAATGAACTCCAGCATTCATTAATGCTCTAGCTGTCACACCCCAAACTCGGAAACCGGGTTCATAAAATTCCCAATTGCTGAATCCGGTGCCAATAACCTCCGTAGTACCCCATTCTTGGCTCCCAGCGCCCATACACCATATTCTGATCCTGGGATCCTAGAAGGAGGATTTTTAAACATACATTTATTTCGTAAGAAGCATAACCATAAGTTTACCCAAATCACAAAGGTAACATCATTATCAAATATCTACTAATAAAAAGAGTTGAATATAGTGTTGAAAGGGAAATTCATGTGTCAAAAATCAAGCTCTAGAAGACAGCTACACGCTCCAAGCTCAACGCTGCTATGACCTAACGTCACCTGCACACATCTATCGTGCATAAGCTTATAAAAAGCTTAGAGGGTGGTATAAGTGTGTGCGATGCACGTGCCAAGCATATAGATATCAGAGTAAGCGAAAATACTGGTAATACATAAATCGTTAAATATCAAAGTAATGCGGAAACATGCTGGTAAGTCTATAAATACCATCAACCTTATTCAGGCTATGTGATGCAAAAACATAATAAGTCAATATCATATACTGAGGAAGCAATGTAGATCAGCTATGCAATACAGAGACATAGTAAGCCAAATATCATATACTGAAGATGCAATGCAATATACAAATCCTGACGAGTACACGAATGCCATCAACCTCATCTAGGCCATATAAATGCAAAAATATAGTAACCTAGAATACTATATGCCGCGGATGTAATGCAATATACGGTGTGAATGAAATGACCAAGCTGGAGTGTGAAGTCAGGAAGATAGTATGTAGGATTGTAGGCTAAGGGGTCTATCATAAGGGACTTCTATACATACCTAAATTTGGATAGATAGATTCAATGTGGTAAACTCCTGACCTTAGGTTGTCGTGCGCCCCAACTGAAATTCTAGCCATTGCGAAGGTACACATATCAATTAGTTGTGAACCATCAGCTTGAGTGGATAGTGAATGAATAAGTAAAATGCTGAGTATGTAACTCTTGCTCAATAAGTCCACATATCAGTACTATACATCTTTGGGATCATCACCAGGGTCTAATACACTCTATACGCGATTGTCGCCCACTTGACGCGCAACCATGTAAGTGGAAGAGACATCACTATCTGCCTATCCAATAATCAGCCAATATCTCCCCGACACATCGATAGCGGACACATTTATGAGCTAGTCAAACTCAGCCTAGCTATGCCCCTTACCCTCTGGTGGGTAAGGCCACACTGCCTTCCAACTAACCACGACACAGTGGGAGACATGGCCTACTAGTATTCGACACTCGAGCGCTCATGTATCCACTTAGTCTAGACGTTGGAGTGTCTCCTGGCCACGGAGGTTTAGGAACTTTCACCCAGAGACATATATGGCACCTCATGTAGAAAAAGATTTTTGGTGTCTCATCTGGTCATCCACAATATGCTTGTGGAGGCCACAGCCCTGATGTCGCTAGGGCATATAGTAGTCATATCCTAAAATGTGAGATGCATGAGTCATACAATCCAATCATGCATCAATCCTACACATACCGTGTGCTCATATGGGATGACTCCACCTATCAAGGAGTCCCATAAACAACCTGCCTTGCGGCATATTCAATAGTCATCCACATCTCATAATAAACATGTAGATGATGCGTATGGACATGTATCATAATGTTATGCTGTCACATACTCATAATCGGTATCGATAACCGGCATCGATAATCGACATCAACAATCAGCCTTGATAATCGGCCTCAATAATGGGCCTAACAAATGGCCTAAAGGAAGGTCACAATGTGGACATTTAACCAACATTGCTCCCAAGGAGTGACCTTCATAGGGCCAAACATATAGTGGGCACATGGCCTTACACAAGGGCCTCATACATAACATAATGGGCCACATACAATCTCAACGGGCCTCATACAATCATAGTGGGCCTTAACATATGGGCCTCACATACCACAATGGGCCGCATCACATGGGCTTCATATACAACACATCGGGCCTCATCATATGGGCCTTATATACATCAAGTGGGCCGCATCAACGGGCCACACCAATGGGCCTCATAAATGTCAAGTGGGCTGCATCAATGGGCCGCATTAATGGGCCTCATAAACATTAAGTTGGTCGCATCAACGGGCCACACCAATGGGCCTCATAAATGTTAAGTGGGCTGCATCAATGGGCAGCACCAATGGCCTCATAAACATTAAGTGGGCCACATCAACGGGCTGCACCAATGGGCCTCATATACATCAAGTGGGCCGTATCAACAGGCCATGCCAATGGGCCTTATATACATCCAGTGGGCCACATCAACGAGCCACACCAATGGGCCTCATATGAATCACAGCAGGCCTCATCCCATGGGCCTCATGTACATCACATTAGGCCTCACACATGGCCTCATGTATAGCAGGTGGGCCCTGTACATAAAGCAGGTGGTCTTGTACGAGTCAGATGGACCCCACCAGATGGACATCATGGATATACAATGCATAATCACAATGGGCTACCTGCCCTGGACGGCGCGGATAAAATACATCATGGTGGACCACAACCCATGAACGGCGTACATACAAAACATACCTCAGGTGGGTCCTGTCCCAGCTGGACAGTGTCGATAAAATAAATACACCATGGTAGGGCCCACCATCCTATGGACAGTGTAGATAAAACACATACATCATTGTGGGACTCACGGAACTTGCTGACGAATACAGCAACTGGGAGGGTTGCTGGCCCACCGTCTAGATGATGGACGATTGGGATACAACATATACTTCATGAGGGCCCCACATAGCACTGTCCAGATCTGGACGGTGCAGATACAAGACACGTACATCAAGGTGGGTCCCACCCCACACGTGTGACACATGTGGTGGGTCCCACGTCCAAGACAATGGACAGCTAGAGAAAACACATTCATCATGGTGGGCTATAAAAGCACCGTCCAGATGGACGGTGTGTATAAAACACATATATAGGTGGCCCACATGGCTCGTTGATGTTGGTCAGTGGTGGGACCCATCGTCCTGGACGGATGGTTTGCATAAAATGCATACATCATATAAGTGGGGTCCACGTCCCCAAACGGACGGACAGACAGTCTGGATCATCAGACCCCACCTATTGATGTTAATACACCAGTTATGTAGCTAGTGTGTAGTAGACTAGCCAATCCACTTCCATCATCCAATTAGGCGATGTGGATGAATAGGCATCAAGGTGGGTCCACACGTGTGACCCACCTGCTTGCAACAAGCAAAGACATGTGGTTTTCCCACCGTCCAGACCCACTGGATGGTGAGGATGAACCGAGCATCAGGAGGGGCAGGGTCCACGTAGACGTGGCCTAAAGATGAGTTGATATTTGTGCTTTCTTTCATCCGGGCTTGTCCAGATGGACGGGCAGCAATCCCGTCTGCTGGATAGTTCAGCAAGGTGGGCCTAATGCATGGACAGCATGGACATGATACATACTTCATAGGTGGGCCACACACACACATTAGGTGGGCCACATGTCATCATCATTAACACTATACAAAAAGGAAAAGAGAGAGAGAGAGAGAAACGGCGGAGATGGGAGGAGCTCCACCACTATGAGCCCCTCTATGCACATACATCAAGATGGGTCCCATCACAAGTGGGCCCTCAATTAAAATCAACGGTGGATCACCCACCTATATCACTCCTTTAGCTCCTTGCACTCATAAACTTCATGGCTTTCCCTTTGATGGAAGTTGATGAGATTTGAAGGATGAAGATGAGAGATCTAAGGGTATGGAGTGGGCCACAGTTGGCTCCTCTCATGGACGTTTCCTCTCCTTGAAAATTGCTTGAATGGAGTGAGAAAATGAGAGAGAGAGAGGTGATGTAAGAAAGGGATGGGTGAAGAGAGAAAGAGAGTTGACTTTAGGAATGGGATAGAGATGGGTAGGGTATGGGTTACTTGTACTTGTGATAGGATGTGTACTTGATTGATTGATATGATTGGTTTCTAGAGATTCTCTCGAAATTCGTAACGTATTGTGTTTCTTCACAAAATAAGCGGGGCCACAACTCCTGGCCTGGGTATCGCATCGTTGCGCAAGATGCGGCGTTGGAACCGCGGTGACGGTGCAATCGCGATGGTATAAGTTTCGAGGTAAGTTGACTCAGAATCACAGGATGCGACTTAGGGTCACATGCAAATGCCGATTATAAGTCGAGGGTTGCTGAAATTTGACAGGGCGGATCGCAGGAGTTTATGGAACAGTACAGATTAGGATACGGGCCTTACACCAGTAACCACATCTATTGGCAAATCTTTTATACTAGATAGCATTGAAAGCTTAGCCTTGGGAATCCTAGACTTAACCATAAAGACTCATCATTCTTATGTTAGGATTCACCAAACCCTTAACCTAAACCTCAACATCTCCAAAGGCAAATCATCATTATGGTTGCGGTTCAAGGGAGCTAAAGATGCTTCACAATTCAAGAAGATCTTCAACAAGGTGCTTTAATGAGGCTCATCTACTTTAGGTAAGAAAGTATAATTCAGTCCATTGTGTCTGGAAGCCATTCATTATGTAGCATTGGTTTTCAAAGTTTAAAATACCAAACTCAACAAGTCGTTGTGTAGGCCTCTGATGAGAGAGTACATTCGTCGTCCTTGTGTAGGACTTCGTGTTGGAATTTAATATCCAAACTCCTTAAGATCTTATGTAAGCTATCGATGAATGAAAATCGTGTAGACCTTGTGTAGGTTGTGAAGGTTTATGGCGAAGCTCACTTAAAACCATCTAAATGGTGAAATCTAACACACTCTAGGAGAGAGTGTGTTAGCTAAGAGTGAAGTAGGCATGTAGTTGAACCACTATACATCGTATGCAATGGGTTGAATGTTTTATCTCTAATCTGTTATATTTTGCTAAACAATATACATGATTTACTTTACTACAGCAAACATGTTTAACAGAATGTATGAATGATGTTTTTACTTGAGTAGATTGAATAGTTGCACTTCTTCTTGTTTGTAGAACTCTACATAAGTGTTTAGAAGTAAGTGCATGTAACTTATCCAGTTAAAATTGAAAAAGTCTTATTCACCCCCCTCTAGGACAGTAGGCATATATTCAAGCTTCGCTTGTAGCGGTAAAGCTACAATTTCAATTGGTATCAGAGTGGGTTCCTCTTGAAGAGCTTAACAGCCTAGAGAGAGATCTTTGTTGAAGATGAAAATATGTCTAAAACTAAGGGAACATTGGTCTCAAGACCACACCTTTTTTACGAATCTAACTATGCTTACTGGAAAGCTAGGATTCGTATCTTCCTTAGATCCCTAGACCATCTTGTTTGGGACATAGTAGAAAATGGGTAGCAAGCACCAATGGATCAAATTGTATCAAACGATGGTGCTACCACCTTAAGACCCAAACCTCAAGTGCTTTGGACTGACTATGACAAAACTAGGTCCAACTGGGATGCAAAAGCCTTGAAAGCTATTTATTGTGCCATTTCTCAAGAAGAGTTTAAAAGAATATGCATGTGCAAAACATCTAAACAAGCATGGAATTCATTTAAAACCACCCATGAAGGAACAAGGGCAGTAAAGTGTTCCAAAATCTAGCTCCTAACAACTCAATTTAAAAATATAAAAATGAAGGAGCATGAAACTTTTATTGAGTTTTACACCAAGCTGAGTGATATGTGTAACTCCTTGTGTGGGTTAGGAGAAAGAGTTCTGGTTGCATGAATTTATAGGAAAATCTTAAGATCTCTACTGGAACGATTCTCTTCTAAGGTCACAACTATAGAGGAATATAGCAATATAGACGACATAAAAGTAGAAGAACTATTAGGTTCCTTATAAACATATGAACTACATTTCAAAACTCCTACGAAAATACAAAAATATTGTCCTAAAAGCCTCACAGAAAAAACATGAATCTGAGGATGAAAGTGATGGCAATGAAGATGATGAAGAAAAGGCTTTGCTGGACAAAAGGTTCAAAAAATTCTTTAATAAGAATGAAGGGAAGACCTACTACAAAAAGGTGATGAAATATTACACGAAACGCCAAATAGGTGTTGAGTGTGAAATATTTCTTATTTTCCCCTACTTATACCTTAGTTTTATAAACATGATAGTGCTTAATCGATTTAATTATGCATGTTTTCATGTGCGAGGTGATTTCGAGAGCTTAAGGTGAACTTGATGCCAAAAGGAAGATTTATGCTCAAAAGATTACTAAATCAAGATTTAGAGATTTGGAAGTCATTAATGAAAAATTCATATGACAAAGATCCAAGAAAACCAAGTGAGAAATGAAGATAATCAAAGATTTGAAGTAAAGAAAAGGAATCCTGAAATTGTCCTGAAAACAAACATATTCTTGAAATTGTCTTGAAAAAAACATATCTGAAATTCGAGTCTATTTTAAGAAACTGGGTAGAGTGAAGTCTATTTTGGGAAACTGTGCAGAGTGCGTAAATTTAAGGCGGTTTCTAAATTTTTCCAACTCGATGCAAAAGTTGGAGTTCCACAACTATAAATAGGACTCCTTAGGATGCTCTAAAGCATCTTCAAGGGTTTAAAAAGGTCTCAAGGAGCATACACAAGAGTGGAGCAACTGCCAAAGAGTTTTTCTTCTTCCCTAGTTTATTTTTCATGCTTTATTTAAGAGATTTAGTTTTAATCATGTCTATGGTTGGTTAAACCACTTAGCTAGGGCTAAGAGGTGAAGCTTGTAGCGTGTTTGGATATTTATTTTTCTTTGATTATTGTTCTTATTGAGCTTCATTGATTTCTAGTTTGATATTAAGGGAATATTTTTAGTTTTCTATTATTGATTGTGACTCAAATTACAATAGATGTTATGATAGCTTTGGATATTTTCTTTTCCTGTTTTGAGATAGTGAGATTGGTAAATCCCATTGTTCACCATCATCTCCTGGGCATGGCAAGGTGATGGAATCCCTTCCAATCATCACAACTCTCCTCCATTGAGAATTAGGTCAATGAAATGTTCACATTTTGATTTAAATTGCTTTATCTTCTAATTGGATAGTATAGGACTTCAATTCCAATTATGTTCCTTGAATCAAGTAAGGTAGCATCTTGATAGCTACAAGTGGATCCTTAACACCATACTTCCCACCTTTAATTGATAGTTTAAACATTATTCACAATTACTCGCTTTTTTTTTAAAATTCAGAATTCAGATTTAGATTTCTTTTAGTTTTAGTTCTAGTTCTAGTTCTTTTCAGAATACGTACAAGTTTAGTCCCTGTGGATTAGTCCTCATTCTCACAAGTTATTACTACATCGCGACCCTATACTTAAGGTTGTGAACAATAGGTAAATCACCCAAACAGTCAAAAGATCCTCAATGTTACAGTTATAAAAGGTATGGTAATCTTTCTTCTGAATGTCGCACTAAAAAAATCAAAAGGGAAGGTAATGGCTGCTACATGGGATGACTTTGAGGATTCAAACTTAGACTTAGAAGAATCTCAAAGTGATGGAGACCAAGGCTCCTTGAGAATACTCATGTCCTCCACTACCACTGTCATTCCTTAAGCAAGGGACATTGGGAATAAAGATGAATATATGGAAGAAAAGTCTTCCTCTGAAGAAGAAGAAGAAGAAGAAGAAGAAGAAGAAGAAGATGTTGATAATACCAGTCTGCAAGAAGCCTATGACCAACTTTAAACTTAAAGCTTAAGAGTTCTTAAAAAGCTTGGTCAAGTTAGGACCGAAAATAAGCAGTTGAGCATGAAGGTTGAAGAAGTCAGGGCAGAAAATGAACGGTTGGTTGATGAGATTCAAGAACACATCATAGACGATGCCAACTACGCCCAAGAAAATGCCTCATATGAAAGTAACTTGGTTGACATAACATAGATAAATGAATACCTAAAAACAAAACTTAACAAAATGAGAACAATCAACCAAGGTCTAAAATTAGAGTTAGAAAAATCCAAAACTCATGCCAACATAAGTCACAAGTTTACCCAGAGTGAGGAAAAACTAGAAAGACTTCTGGGAATGGGTAAAATTTCAAGCGATAAGAGAGGATTAGGATATGAAAGCAACAAAACAAGTCCTATTCATGTTCCTCTTGTGATTGGAAAAGAATTGAGGGCTTTAGGTAGGAAAATACAATCACATCCAGTCTGTCATTAAGACGCTCCCAAATCATCCTAGGTATAAGCTACATAGGTAAATATATTTCAACTAGAAAATTACTAGAAACTGTGACAAGTCCACCTAGGAAGCCACCACAAAAGGAAAAGGAGAGGAGGAAGTATCCCACTCCTCCCAAAATGAATAGAAGAATGGAAGAACTGTTCAAACAATTGCCCAACTAAATTAAAAAATAAGGGAAATGATGAGTCAAGTGAATAAGGGCAATGAACAGTTGGCTATTCTCCTAGAAAGAACTCGCATTTTAGAGAGCAGCCCAAGAAAGATACTCTTATAAAACCAGTACCGACCCAAAGAAAGTTGTCTCCAAATGTATCATTAAAGATAAAGAAATTTATATATACCACTATTAAAGCTGGCAGTAATGCTAGATGGTATCTAGATAGTGGGTGCTCAAGACACATGACTAGTGACCGGACCCAATTCTGCAATTACACCGATTTTGATGGTGGTCAGTCAGTTTTGGAGATGGAAGCACTACTAGGATAGTAGGGCGATGAACAATTTTTGGGCTAGGATTTCCCAAAATTGAGAATGTTCTCTACATGGAGGGATTGAAACATAACCTCTTAAGCGTATCACAGATCTGTGACAAGGAACATTCAGTTAAATTCTCCAAAGAAATGTACGAGATCTCATACTCCATAGGTAAATTAATTATGAGAGGCCTTCGCACCAGCGATAATTGTTATGTCATTGAGAGCAATGGAGGATCCATGTCTCCAATTGTATGCCACATGGCTAGAGATAATGAGTTTGAACTTTAGCACTAAAGACTTGCTCATGTCCACTATAGAAATTTTCTCACCTAAGCTCTAATAATCTGGTAAGAGCGCTTCCTAAAATTGGGGAAAAGGCTAGAATTGTCTGTGGCGACGACCAAAAAGGTTTTAAAAAAATGAAAGATCAAAGTCACTCACAAAAAGACAACCTATGTGGCTACTTCTAAGCCCCTCAAACTCTTACACATGGACCTTGTCGATCTTACCAGAGTCTAGAGTCAGGGCGAAAAAAGACACTTTCTAGTTGTAGTGGATGATTATTCCAGGTTCAACTGGGTCTCCTTCTTAAGGGAAAAATCAGATCCTTTTGATGAATGTAGAAAGAGGTGACTCTAAAATTAAAAAGGATACATGATAGATAGGATCAGGAGTGATCATGGTGGAGAATTTGAGAATGATCGATTTCAAAAAATTCTGTGATGAATTTGAAATTCAGCATGAATTCTCAACACCCAAAACTCCACAACAAAATGGAGTTGTTGAAAGGAAAATAGAGTGCAGCAAGAAATGGCCTTAGTAATGTTAAACGGTTAAGATTTATCAAAAACCTTCTAGGCCAAAGCTGTTAATATAGCTTATTATACTATTAATAGATATTATTTAAAAGCAGGGCTGGAAAAGACAGCATATGAGTTGTGGCATGGAAAGCCACCTAGTGTTAAGTATTTTAGGGTCTTTGGTAGTAAATGTTACATTCTAAGAGACCACAAAAGCTTTGTCAAGTTTGACCTCAAGAGCGATGATAGGATCTTCTTAGAATACTCCTTAAATAGTCAAGCTTATAAGGTGTACAATCATAGGACCCCAGCAATACAAGAATCAATTAATGTGGTTGTTGATGACCAACCCCATAACAAATCTGGTCCTAAGATGGATATGGATGAAGATATGGGTTTAAGTGAAATAGGTAAATTTGATGAAAGACCCAAACTCCATGAGTGTCTCAACCCTTGGGTGACCTTCTGATTAGCAAGGATCATACTCTCAATCAAATCATTGGAGATCCTAGTACTGGTGTGAAAACCAAAAGGCAACTTGAAACCATAAATAATCATCTTTACTTCACATCTAAGATTGAATTGAAAAATGTTTTAGAAGCTCTACAAGATGACTATTGGATGTTAGCTATGCAAGAAGAGCTACAACAATTTGAGAGAAATGAGGTGTGGCAACTACTTCCTAGGCCACAAAACACAAATATCATCAGGACCAAACGGATATACAAGAACAAATCCAATGAATCTGGCAATGAAACAAAGTTAGACTAGTTACGCAAGGCTACTCTCAAATTGAGGGAATTGATTTTAATGAAACATTTTCCCTTGTAGCATGACTTGAGTCTATTCAAATCCTTATGTCTATAACTTGTGCTTTATAATTCAAACTATTTCAGATTGATGTGAAAAGTTCCTTCTTAAATGGTATACTTGAGGAAGAAGTATATGTTAAACAACCAAAGGTATTTGTTGATCCCAAATATCCTCATCAAGTGTACAGATTAAGGAAAACACTTTACAGTCTTAAACAAGCTCCGCATGCATGGTATGAATGGTTAACTCAATTCTTAATTGACCATAAGTTCACTAGGGGGAGTGTGGACAAAACAATCTTTGCTCAAAAGACCGAGGATTCCATACTTATTGCACAGATCTATGTGGACGACATAGTGTTTGGTTCCACATGTGAGGAAATGGCTCATCAGTTTACCCACTTGATGCAATCTAAATTTGAAATAATCATGGTGGGAGAATTGAATTTATTTTTAGGCTTACAAGTCAAGAAGCTCAAGAATGGCATTTTTGTAAGCCAGACCAAGTATGTAAAAGAATTAGTAAAATGATTTGGACTTGGGTCTGGTCGTACACATCACGCGCCTACGAGCACTACACTGAAGTTATCCAATGACATATTTGGAAAAAGCGTGGATCAACATTTGTATAATAGCATGATAGGGAGCCTACTTTATCTCACAACAAGTCAACCTGATATAGCCTTTAGTGTAGGAGCAAATGCTCAATTTTAGGCCAACCCCAAAGAATCACATATAAGCATTGTGAAGAGAATGATTAGATATGTGGCTAGGACCACAGATTTTGGTCTCTGGTACCCATTTAACACCTCAGCCACAATTGTCAGGTATTCAAATGCCGACTGGACCGGAAACATGGATGACAAAAAATTGACTAGTGGTAGGTGCTTTTACATAGGAACTGTTTAGTATCTTGGCATAGTAAAAAGAAGAATTTCATTTCATTATCCACTGCCAATTGTGCCCAGCTTTTGTGGATGAGACAAATGTTGATGGATAATGGGATTGAATAAACTATAATGACACTATTTTGTGATAATACTAGTGCCATAAATATTTCCAAAAATCTGCTTCAACATTCTAGGATGAAACACATAAATATCTAGTATCATTTCATTTTAGAGTTTGTTAAGGAGCATATCATATCACTAGATTACGTGCCCATTGAAAGGCAATTAACTAATATATTGACTAAACCCCTAGACAAAAATCGATTTGGAGATCTCTAAAAGTCCACTGGGGTATGTGCTACATCGGTAATTATCAGCTTTTCATGACTTATCGACAAATCTGAGGATTTATAGACTCATTTTGTAATTTAATTTTTTATTATTTTATTTCTTTTTTGTCTTGTTCTAGTCTTGTTTGGGTGTCGATTATGAATCTTAAATCTCAAATTTTGCGTACACCTCAAGTCAGAAATCTACCCCACACATAGTTGAAAAAAATAAATTTCATTATCTATTGTTCAATGACACTTGGATGCCATTAAAAATCAAATTTCGATGCCATCAAAAATCATATTTCGATGCCATCGAAATATCAGGTCTGTGTTTAAAAGGGGCACGACTATTCCTCTTTTAAATATACTTCTTGGCATTTTTTTGCACCAAACCCCTAAACTCACTGTCCAATGAAGTTTTTAGGGCTTCTAACACTCTGATTCTCTCTGTTAGCTCCGGTCCACATCAAACATCAGCTCTGAATCTCCTTTTGCTCCGGTTCATCGTGGGTTGTTAGATTGAATGTATTTGCTTCTTTCCTAAATTGTCTTGGTTTCATTCCTTTCCACACTCATTTCATTAAATCCAAGTGTGCTGAGCTACAAATCCCCTTCTGAAATGAAGCAAACTTAGACTCATAATCCTACATCCCACACATTCCCTGTAACGCCCTGGAAATCGGGTGTCGAGTAAAAGTCCAACTCCCGAGTTCCAACGCATCACTTATGCAACATAGATAATGATGATTAAATGTTGTCTGTGTTAGTGCATTAATCATGAGTGGGATTATACCAAAACAGTAATTCATACTCCAGATCAATTCATATAACGCAAGCGGAAGACTGAAAAATATATATAAATGTGTATGAGCCGAAAGGATCACGATCGGTCTCCAGAGTATGAATACATCACTGAGTCACCATATACATGTAATAGTTCAAAATAGTTTAACTACAATAATAAACCCTGTAGCCCCGTCAATCCGGATGGCCTAAGCGAAACCACCGGAGAATTACATATATGAGAACTCATCCTGATCATCATAATATTCGGGCTCTGCCTCCTGAGTCGTATCGTCATCTACAACTAAGACAGAGTCTGGTGGGTGTTCAGAACATCGTCCCAGAACGTGGGAGTGAGTGATCAACTCAGTGGAACTATAGCGTAAAGGTTAATATGTTATTAATTCAATCAAGCAGTAATGATAAAGAAAATATATCAGACATTCCTAGATACTCTTATTAATGCAAGGATGAAATGTAAGTATGATGCATGCCCTCGCGTACACTCCCTCGTGCGACACCATCTTACGGTCGCGGCATGCTTTCTTCCCTCTGTGCTCTTCAACTTGGGGCACATGCAGTGCAATGAAATGAGCATGATTACCGAGTTATTATTAGTCCCTTTCATACAACAGGATTGGAAAGCTAAGGTACCTCCCTTATAACAATTCCCAAACAATGATCCATTCTAAGGTCGTCAATCCTAGTAAATCTCATATGATGTTACGGTTCTAGGTCACTGCAAAGGGCTCGTCACCTTATCAATGCAGGCCTAGTGTACTCTTATTGCTACGTAAGGGCTCGTCGCCTCTATGCAGTCTTAGTGTACGCTCGAGGTCACTACAAAGGGCTCGTCACCTTATCAGTGTAGGCCGACAGCTCGAATACAGTGTCCCATACCACCGTATTCGGCTCACGAGTCTGGGTTGCTCACTGGTCACTACGGGGAGGCTCCTCACCCTAGTGTAGGCCGACAGCTCGACCACGGTGTCTCATACCACCATACCCGGCTCATGAGTCTTAGTGGATCGAGGTACCAAGGTTAACGGGATTTTCACTGGTGAGTTTAATACCTTAGGTTTAAGCAGTAGAGTCCATACATGGTGAACATACATGGAGTCAATCGGGTTACTTAACGAGCTCGATTAGTACGAGTGCACGTTGAGTTAATCGACATGAAGTGCGATCATATCCATATAGTTTCGGCGAAATCGGACTTTCGACGTGCAGTACAGGTCCGATACGGAGTTTCGGTGTGCTCCCAAGAGCAACTGGGTTTAAGAATGGATTCTAAATTTCAGGGTACTGTAGCGTCAATGATTCTACACGTTTTGGGTCTTGCAGATCATATTTAAAGTGATTAGTGCTAATTTCACAAGCACTCTAGCTTAGCACTTGCTAACATTAACCTAATTTTCTAAAGGTTTTGATCCTGGGTAATTTCTGCCTAAGGTGGTACTCGGGTCTTTATACGGATTTTTCCGAGATGTTACAATCTACCGCCCTTAAAAAAAATTTGTCCTCGAAATTAGTACCTTTTCGTACTCCTCGAGAATCTAAGGGTAGTTCTTTCGAACCTCGGCTTCTGTTTCCCAAGTAGCCTCTTCTTCCGTGTGATGTGTCCACAACACTTTCACAAGTGGAATAACCTTGCTACGCAGTACCTGCTCCTTCCTATCTAGTATACGCGTCGGTCGCAGTACATATGTAACGTCCTCGCTCAACTGTACCTGCTCCCATCTGATAATGTGGGAAGGATCGGGAATGTATTTCTTCAACATAAATACAAGAAATACGTTATGCACGTCCGCAAGTGGTGTGGGCAAAGCAAGGCGGTACGCTACCGCCCCCACCGATCAAGTATCTGGAATGGGCCAATGAATTGAGGCATAAGCTTCCCCTTCTTGCCAAACCGAAGGACTCCCTTCATAGGGGAAACTTTGAGGAATACATGGTCTCCGACCTCGAACTCTAGCGGTCGCCGCCTCGTATCGGCGTAGCTCTTCTGTCTGCTCTGCACTGTCAGAAGTCGGCCCCTGATTATGTCGACTTTCTCTGAAGTCGCCTGTACTAACTCTGGGCCAATCAAGCTCTTCTCGCCAATCCCTACCCAACAATGCGGCGCTTTGCACAGGCGCCCATATAGTGCCTCGTAAGGAGCCATGCCAATACTCGCCTGGAAGCTGTTGTTATAGGCGAACTTTGCATATGGAAGACAGTCATCCCAACTGTCCTTGAAATCCAGCACACAGGCCCGCAACATATCTTCCAGAATCTGATTCACCCGTTCCGTCTATCCGTCAGTCTATGGGTGGAACGCGGTACTGAACTTCAACTTTACACCCATCGCTTCCTGGATGGGAGTCCAGAAAATGGATGTAAATCGTGTGTCTCGGTCTGACACGATATCCAATGGAACTCCATGCAGGCGTACAATCTCTTTGATGTATAACCTGGCCAACTCGTTTGCAGAGTTCGATACTCTGATAGGGAGGAAATGAACTAATTTTGTCAACCGGTCCATGATCACCCAAATAGAATCATGACCCTTCCTCGTCTTCGGTAGACCTGATATGAAATCGATAAAGATGAAGTCCCACTTCCATTCTGCTATGGGCATGGGCTGAAGTAGTCTAGGAGGTCGGCGATGCTCTGCCTTGACCTGCTGGCACGTGAGACAACGGGATACATAATCTGCTATGTAAGTCTTCATATTGTCCCACCAGTACGACCTCTTCATGTCACGATACATCTTCATACTACCTGGAGGCATAGCCATCCTAGAATCGTGAGCAGCCTCAAGAACTTCTTTCCTCAAGTCAAGGAGGTTCGGGACGCATAGGCGGCCACGGTAACGTAAGCCTCCATCCATTCCAACTCTCCATTCGGCGTCCTCATCGCTGCTAGCCTGTTCTCTCATCTTCGCCAATAGCTCATCGTCTGTCTGAGCCGCGATGATCTTGTCATCAATAAGGGTGTGCGATGCCCTCATACGGCTCCTCCACCGTGAGTTTCTACTCAAAGTCTCACACGAACTCTACCATGTCCCACTCTGCTACCATCAATGGAGCCGCAAATGCCAATGCCTTCTTGGCGGCTCAGTGCGTTTGCCACAAGGTTGGCCTTGCCAGGATGGTAAGAGACTTCGAACTTGAAGTCCTTCAGTGTCTCCATCCATCGTCGCTGCCTCATATTCAAATCCCGCTGAGTGAATATATACTTAAGGCTCTTGTGGTCGCAAAAGAGCTCGAACTCCTCTCCGTAGAGGTAATGTCTCTAGAGCTTTAATGAAAATATGACCGCTGCTAACTCTAGGTCGTGTGTAGGGTAGTTCTCCTCATGTTTCCTCAATTGTCTTGAGGCATATGCAATCACCCTATCCTTTTGCATAAGGAAACAACCCAAACCAACACGAGACGCGTCAGAATATATGACATACTTGACCCCTTGCTCTGGCAATACTAGCACAGGGGCGGACGTCAACCTATCCTTCAGCTCCTAAAAAGCTGCTTCTGCCTTTTCATTCCAGGCGAACTTCAAATCTTTCTGTGTCAACTGAGACAAAAGTCTGGCTATCTTCAAGAAATCTCGAATGAATTGTCGATAGTAACCTGCCAGACCGAGAAAACTCCTCACCTCGATAACCAAACCGGGCTGCTCCCAGTCCTGAACTGCGGCTACCTTAGCAAGGTCCATAGTTATCCCTTCCTTGGACACCACATGTCCCAGGAACTTGACTTCTTCTTTCCAGAAGTCGCATTTCTTGTACTAGGCAAACAACTGGTTCTTCCTCAGAGTATCCAAGATTTCTCGTAGGTGTTCCTCGTATTCTTCCTGACTCTTGGAGTACATCAGAATGTCGTCAATAAACACAATGATGAATCGGTAAAGGAACGGCTGAAATACTCTGTTCATCAAGTCCATGAACACAGTCGGAGCGTTCGTAAGACAGAACGACATCACAAGAAATTCATAGTGCCCAAAACAAGTCCTAAAAGCCTTCTTCTGCACGTCTTCATCCCTGATGCACAACTGATGATACTCTGACTGTAAGTCGATCTTCGTGAAATACTGCACTCCTCTCAACTGATCAAACAAATCGTCTATCCTGGGCAGAGGATACTTGTTCTTCACTGTCACTTGGTTCAATTTGCGATAATCAATATACAACCGCAGTGACCCATCCTTCTTCTTCACAAACAACATGGGTGCTCCCCAAGGAGACACACTCGGCCGTATGAAGCCAGCATCTAACAGATCGTCAATCTGTTTCCTCAGTTCCTCCATCTCACATAGAGCCATGCGATAAGTCAGAAGAGATATGGGTGTCACACCAGGCCCTAGATCAATGGTAAAATCAATTTCATAATGGGGAGGTAGCCCCGGTATCTTACTGAACACTTCCGCAAAATCCCGAACTACAGGCGTATTTTCAAGTGCCGGGACATCAATATTCTTCAGTAAGGAAGCATAACAAAGAACTCAAAAAGGGCAACTGACCTGCATGGGAAATGTAAAGGGCTTGTCCTCAGGTCCATACGCTGTCACTAGACGGGTCTTACAGTCAATCTCGGCCCTTGCTTCAGTTAACCAATCTATACCAAGGATGACGTCGAAATGGTATAGTGTGGTGACAATCAAGTCAATGCATATTGTCCTGCTCCCTAGATCTATCAAACAACCCACACACATTTTGGTGGCATCTGAAAAAGTCCCTGGTGCTACGATAACTCGCACCCCAACCATCGGAGTCGTATTTAGCCCAAAGCGCTGGACTGCAGAACATGATATTACGGATATAGTGGATCCCATATCCACCAACAGAAATATAGGGGTACCTTCAACATGGGCGGTGAGCTCAAAGGCCAAAGGTGCGGTAGTTGTAGTGTCAGGTGGTTCCGCTGTTAGTGCGTGAACGTGTGCCTCCTGAGATCTGTTGGGCTGAGGCACCATAGGTCACTGAGGTGGCCTAAATTGAGGTGCAGGGGGCCTGAAGGAAGGATGTGCAGGTGCTGTCCATAGGGGTGGAGCCAATAGAGCCTGAGGGTAAGGGCAGTCAATTCTCTGTGGTGGTGAAAACCCATTATCTCTCATGTGTGTAAAACAGCTCTCTGCAGCATGACCTGGTCTCCCACAATACATACATGTCACTCCAAGTCGCCTCATTGGAACTAGTGGTGCCGCGATCCTGGGAGGAGAGTCGGTACGGGATCTCTTGCCGAGGAATGGCCTGCTCGGCATATCTAGTCGTGGCCTAGGGATCATAGGCCCATGAGAACATGACAGTCGATCCCCATCCTGCTCTACTCACATAGACATATGTACTAGCTCGACATAGGAGGGTATGCTAGCACAACACATCTTCGAGCGAATATCAGGTCGTAGGCCCTCGAAAAAATGTTGCATCCACATCAGCGCGTCAGCAAGTACTGTAGGGATGTACCTGCCCAACTCCGTAAATCAGTGCTCATACTCTATCACTGACATGCCTCCCTGTCTGAGGCGTAAGAACTCATTCTCCTTCTCATGCCGATATGTCTGGGGATAATACTTCTCATGGAAGCGGAACTCAAAAGCTGCCCACGTCCATACATAGTCAACTCCAACGGTCCACAGGAAACTATCCCACCACAAGCTGGCCTCCTTTTCAAACATAAAGGTGGACAACTCGAACTACTCCGACTCTGTACAGTGTGGCATCCTCAGCATCTTAGAGATGCGGTCTAGCCAATATTCGGCCTCCTCGGGTCTATGAGAACCCGCAAAGGTAGGAGGCTGCAAGCACTGGAATCGCTCGAGGAGGCCACTCATACCCAAGTTCCCCATAGGGTATATAGCAGGTGCAGGTGAAGGCACACCCTCATCTTGAGCGGAAGGCCCTATAGTCCCAGCAGGGCATACAGATGGTGAAGGTGGAGTCACACTTCCACCCAGAGCTAGGGCCCCTGCAATCGTGGTCAAGAGCTGCTGGTGCTGCTGGTGCATCATCAAAATCAACTACTCCAACCTATCAGTAGGTGAGGCCGACTAAGGCTTATGCTGCGTCAAAGAGGACGCGCGGTTTTGATCATGAATTGGTGGTGTGTAAGGTGGCGGCTCAACTGTAAGACCAGTAGAAGGCTGAGGCTCAGGTATAGTTTCACGAACTGGGCCTAAACCAGGGTCCGTACAACCATCACTCTGGGGAGGTGCCTGGTCCATCGAATCAACAAGTGTGAGGCGTGCTGTGCTTCGCGTGACCTTAGGTGGCATTCCCTATATGAAATAGGGTGCAACGTACGTAAGATGCAGCATAACAATACGTAATCCTTTAAGCATTTGACAGAACTTTATAGCAAAAGAGACTGCATGTATTTCATTTACCAAAATTTGTCACAGCACATGGAATACAGTGTTATACGAATCATGACAGAAAATGCATACAAACGCAAACATCCTAGCACAGCAACAAAACAAGCTACGAGGCGACGACTTAGATAACTAAGCCTCTGAGTCTGGCGACGGAGGAGGGGCACCCTTATCCTGTAGGCAGCATAGGATGGACTTCAAAGTGTGGGTCACTTTCTTAAACTTATGTTTAAAGAGGCCCCAAAGATCCATTATTTCCTGTCGTAGGACAGCCTGACCTTCCTCAAGTCGAGTTAAGCGAGCTCGAACAGTGTCATGCTCCGGTGCCATAAGAGGGGAACTCTTATCCATATCATAGGCCTCCTCTTCTTCCTCGCTCTACTCTTCTTCTATTTCAGCTCCCCCTTCTTCCTCACTCTCTTCCTCTTCGCTCTCTGTCTCATCCTCACTCTCATCAAGTCGGGCTTGTCGTTGTCATGGCCTGATTCCCATCTGATTGAGAGTTGCTTCATTGATGTAATGGATCGGCAGCGGCTTTTCCGCCCCAAGTCTGTAACCAAACTCATGTGCATTCTTGCATATGAGTTGGCCGAATGGGAGCGAATCCGACCTCCTGTTAGAGCGTGCGGTGAGAACTATCTGTTGTAGAACATACGTAGGCACACACAGCTTCTCTCCCTGCCCACTTAATATAGGAAATCTACCATCAGGCGCGTGCACTCGCTGCGGTTGCTCCACCTGGGGTAGACGTTGAACGTGAAGATGTGGTGAAGTAGACGAAAGTCGCTAGTCATATTGGTCCCTAGAAGCTATTATTGGGTTACCACTGAACCAGTTGGCCACAAAGGGTCCATGTGCGCCGATCTCTTTCATGTGCACTCCTCAGATTCTTCTCACTTGCATGTACCTCGCCAAGAGGCACATTCATAAGCCGAGATACTAAACCAACGTCAATTGTGGCTTCCCGATCTCTTCCACAAGGGATCTTGAACTGTAAGGGCTCCAGCGTAGGCTCTCAAATGTGAGCATAGAAAGCTCAGACAGTGACCACATTTACGCGGTACTCATCCTCAAATAGTAGACCCCACCTGGCCTCTTCCAGGCGCTCGAGTAAGAGGTATTCTCCAAATAACCTTGCATCCACATGAGCTTTAAAAAGGACTATTCAGCCCTCATAAACTCAATGCGACAGCTCCGCCAACAGAGTTCTTCTGATGGGAGCCTGGGGATCAAGATCCCGTTTAGTCTGAAACTCCCGAATGACACTCGTACTCGCGGCAGCACCTCTCGGTCTCCTCGAACAAGTAGGGTAAATAGGCCTAGCTTCTTCCACAGGGGCTCTTTTCTTTCTCATGAGAGAAAGAAGGGCAGAAAGAGAGAAAATAGTCGTCACAAGCTCAAAAAGAGCCATCGAAATGGAAAGAAAAGTGGGAATAAGATGGGCTATGGGCTCACAAGATCGTTGAAGCACACAATGGTATTTGTATTTCCAAAAAGAAAAGGAATGAAGAAAGTTGAAGGAATGAGGAAGATTAAAAGAGGGATTGTTGGGTTTTGGAATCACAAGCTACAAAAAGGGGATGTGTAGGCTCAAATGAAGCGGATAAAGAGGGAAAATGATGGAATAGGATAGGTTAGTGAGTTTACACGAATTTGAGACTCAAATGGAGGGTTTAAGAGCTCAAATGAGAGAATGGAAAGGGATGGCAGTAGTAGTAGAGGGTTTTTGAAGGGGTGGTGCAAGGATTGCACGAAAATGAGAAAAGGAGCGTTTGAAGGAGGGGTTTAAATGGAAAATCTGGGATTTTTTGGAGAAAAGGAGAGCTTGGGGTGGTGGTTTGTGAAGGAGAGGTGGCGTAGGAGGGGTTTTAATCGACCCCACCTACGTGCGTGGGCCACACAGCACCCAGGACCCATCAGCCCGAGCCGGCCCGCCCGGCCAGGCCCATTTGACAGCGAGGCTTCGCCAAACCGGCGAGGTCTTCGCCAGTTGCTGGACTATCCAGCCAGGGCTCACCCTTTGGGCGAGGTCCTCCTACCCCCTGGGTCCCAAAAAGGTGTGGGTCCCACCCTGGGTCCCCCTAGAGATATGCTATTAGGCCCCCGACTCCGTTTTGACTCGTTTCAGGTCATTTCGAATAGACTCTGATGAAACCTCATCTTTTCTCAATTGTTGAAGGCTGGGAGTGGGTAAATCATGGTCTAAACTTATTAATTGATGGTCTAGGGATGATCTGGGGTCGACTCAAGCGATCACGGATGTGTACAGACCCGATCTCGGTGATCGTTTTCGGTGAACTTTGCTAATTGGCAAAATTGGGGAAACCTAAGCTTGTTTCTACATTTCTCTCACACCCACCTAGGTCTAAATGTATCAGCATACATCATGTGACCATAACCCAGGTCCGGTTTAATCCAAATCATGCTCTGATACCAACTTGTAATGCCTTGAAAATTGGGTGTCGAGTAAAAGTCTAAATCCCGAGTTCCAACACATCACTTATGTAACATAAATAATAATGATTAAATGTTATCTGTATTAGTGCATTAATCATGAGTGGGATTATACTAAAACAGTAATTCATACTCCAGATCAATTCATATAACGTACGCGAAAGACTGGAAAATATACATAAACGTGCATGAGCCAAAAGGATCACGATCGGTCTCCAGAGTATGAATACATCACTGAGTCACCATATACATGTAATAGTTCAAAATAGTTCAACTATAATAATAAACCCTGTAGCCCCGTCAATCCGGATGGCCTAAGCCAAACCACCAGAGAATTTCATATACGAGAACTCATCCTAATCATCATAGTAATCGGGCTCCGCCTCCTGAGTCGCATCATCATCTGCAACTAAGACAGAGTCTGGTGGGTGTTCAGAACACTGTCCCAGAACGTGGGAGTGAGTGATCAACTCAGTGGAACTATAGAGCAAAGGTTAATATGTTATCAATTCAATCAAGCAGTAATGATAAAGCAGACATATCAGACATTCCTAGATACTCTTATTAATGCAAGGATGAAATGTAAGCATGATGCATGCCCTCGCGTACACTCCCTCGTGCGACACCATCTTACGGTCGCGGCATGCTTTCTTCCCTCTGTGCTCTTCAACCCGGGGCATATGCAGTGCGATAAAATGAGTGTGATTACTGAGTTATTATTAGTCCCTTTCATATAGCAAGATTGGGAAGCTAAGGTACCTTCCTTATATCAATTCCCAAACAATGATCCCTTCTAGGGTCGTCAATCCTAGTAAATCTCATACGATATTACGGTTTTAGGTCGCTGCAAAGGACCCGTCACCTTATCAGTGTAGGCCTAGTGTACTCTTATTGCTACGTAAGGGCTCATCGCCTCTACGCAGTTTTAGTGTATGCTCGAGGTCACTATAAAGGACTCGTCACCTTATCAGTATAGGCCGACAGCTCGAATACAGTGTCTCATACTACCGTATTCGGCTCACAAGTCTGGGTTGCTCACTGGTCACTACGGGGAGGCTTCTCACCCCAGTGTAGGCCAACAGCTCGACCACGGTGTCTCATATCACCATGCCTGGCTCATGAGTCTTAGCGGATCGAGGTACCAAGGTAACGGGATTTTCACTGATGAGTTTGGTACCTTAGGTTCAGGCAGTAGTGTCCATACATGGTGAACATACATCGAGTCAATCGGGTTACTTGACGAGCTCGATTAGTACGAGCGCACATTGAGTTAATCGACATGAAGTGCGTAAGCACTCCGTGTGGCCTAACCACTGCCAACATCCCAAGTACGGCTCGGATTCATCAATCACGTCCTATGTGGCGAGACAACCTCAGTCACCAAATCAGAACCTGTTATCGATTGCCTGGACTATTTCATAGTCCCAAACACATTCAATTATAACGGATAATCATACAAGCTAATCAGAACAGTAATGGATCAACAATTCCAATCGTACAAGCATGTGAGCATTTGATGGATTTCAACTTAAACATGAATTCACACATAGGCGGTGTCTAAGTAAAACAGACAAAGAACATAAGTTACATGGAGGAAATTATATACATCGTTAAGATAGTTGAGAATTTCTTCTCAATACCCATATAAATTACAATTTATTACACACTTGTTCATTCAGACATTTCTACAAACACTTAGACTACATATTCCAACATACATGACGTATGTTGGTGATAGCACATATAAGGGCAAATCCTTTCACCAAGGAGTTGTTACACATACAACTAGCACAAACACACGACAATTAATCATGGCAAGCACACTTCAAATTTCATATGTATACTATACTTTCTACATATACATGGAATACACTAAACTCAATATAGTTCATATATATCAGAAACGCGATACAAACATCACATTTGGCATGTGAAATGGCACCCACATCAGTAATAAACCATTAACCGACATTGAAAGCCTTGAAAACCATAACCTATACATTTATAGTCTGCACCTTTCACCGGTAGACTCGTAACGAACTCAGTTTTAAAGCTAAGTCTTTGTCTACAGCAGATTGATAACCTATAGCATAAATTAGGTTAGTTATTTCATAACTTACACTATCTGAAACCCTAAAATAGATTAGGGTTAGGTTTTCTTACCTAAGAACGGGATTGGTATCGCCCGTATAGCGACACAGGAGTGGTGGCTAAGCACGTGGAGCGTCATGGAAAGATCCCAACATCTATCTCTCACTCTCTCTCTCTCTTCCTCACTTTCTTCTTCTCTTTTCTCTCTTCTTTCCCTTAGGGTTTGCAAAATTCGTATGGCATATGAGAGGGAGTGTTTAAGGTCCGTATATAGGCCTAGGTTTGATGGGAATGGCCCCAGGGCCAAGGTATACTTAGGTTATATCCAAATACGGACCGTTCTGGTCCAACGGAGCACTTCTGGTGGCCCCTTTTCCACGTGCGGTTGGACTTAAGCTCCCTGACCATGGATCTAGGTCAGGCTGAGTTTTCATTCCGATCGGATTTGCATATCAACCGTGACGGACCAGTTTCAGTTCAACGATCACGGTCACTCGATCAGGGCCACAAGTACATTGACATGTGTGGGACATTTCTCCTGATCTGAGGGTGTATTTGAGTCAGATTCTGACAGTCTGAATCCTTATATTTGGCCCACAAGCGACACGACTCGGATTACTTAAATTCAGATTTTTATTTCTAAATATTTTCACGTTTCTCACACACTTTGCTCCGGGCTCAAGTTATATATTTCTAGACACAATCAAGATTTGATTTCCGGGGGGGGTTGTCAAGTCCAGTAATGCGGTCATATCCATATAGTTTTGGGGTAATTGGACTTTTGACGTGTGGTCCAGGTCCAATACGGAGTTTCGGTGTGCTCCCGAGAGAAACCGGGTTTAAGGATGGATTCTAGATTTCAAGGTAATGTAGCGTCAATGATTCTGCACGTTTTGGGTCTTGCAGATCATATTTAAAGTGATTAGTGCTAATTTCACAAGCACTCTAGTTTAGCACTTGCTAACATTAACCTAATTTTCTAAAGGCTTTGATCCTGGGTAATTTCTGCCTGAGGTGGTACTCGGGTCTTTGTACGGGTTTTTCCGAGACGTTACATTCCCACATTTCCCAATTTTAGATTTATGCTATCTCTAGGGATTTTTTAATTAAAACTTAGGAAAGTCAACTGAGTTATCTTTGTGAGCCTAAAATCATGGCTAAAATGCCTAAAGATAATAAGGGAAAGTCCCCAGCTGCTGATGAAACCTCTCAGCCCACATGGTTCAAGAGGTTGGCACCTCGAAGGGCGAATCACACAACCCGTTGATCATCATTGCCTCAGCCATCACCTACTCATTCTGACCCTATAGAGGAGCCTGTTGTACCTGAGACACCCTCAACTGACAAGTTATTGGACGAATACAAGGGTTGCAAAATCATATTTAAGAAAAATGTCAATGTCGCAAGTGTCCAACCTTATGTCATAGACAGCATTTTAAAGTTGATAGAGTGGGAAAAAAGTATTAAAATTTAGAGGTATGGCTCAAAAGAAGTAGGTATACAAGTTCCTTTCAAAGTGTAGAAACCACACACTTCACCCTCCTTCTTTTCAAGTAGACATTGGTAGTCATCTCTGTTTGTACCCTATCCTACCGAGTACCATTTCCGGTCATTTGGATCAGATGTGTGTGAACTACATGTGCGCGTTCTCAATGGCCACAAGATTACTATAGATATGTTCGATCGTATTTTGAGAAAGGGTCATAAGACGTCAAGCGCATTTAAAGCAATCGGCAATGGTGCGACCGAGTTCGTATAGTTGAACAAACAATTAGCTAATGGTTAAGTTCACATGAGTGATAACAGATGTCAAAAGATTAGAGAAAGCAAGAACGTGGGAAGGGTCTGGAAGCAGAGAGAGGGAAGAAATGGTTACAATAACTGTCAAGACATGAGAAGCATTTAGAGTAGCAAAGCAGCAATATAAATGGAATATTAAACAAGTTCAGAAAATCATCCACCCCAAACTAAACAAACCAGCAAATCAATTATCTTCAATTATCTTTCAATTATCCTGTCAAATTTATATTCCATAGTGTAATTGATGTCTTTATCAAGTAAGTGTCCTTCCTTCGCATAATCACTGTACTTACTGGTTACATTCCTTAGCTTAATTAATATTGTAAGTATAATAGTTGATAATCATAGCTGTAATCAAAGCACTCTCTAGTAGTCAATAGCTATCGATCTTAATTTCCCCTTCCTGTTCCACTTCCCTTACATTAAGTAAGTCCTTTCGTACGGAAGGCAAGAAGAAACCTATCATCAGAGGACGAACCCTACCCTCTGACAATTGCATGATCCATTTACACTTTGAGCGAGTGGCTGAATAAGCAACCGATCACCTCAGACCTCGGTCATACCCATTGTCTGCCTACTTCGGTGCTCATGGTCATTGTTGTTCGGTTTAAATTAGAACCACAATCCCACTTCTGGCATGCCCTGCACTCAGCACCCATGTTGGTGAGAGGATTGCCAAAATCGCGGTGAACAATTTTCTGACATGCCCAGTGGGACCTTTATTATCGGCTATCAGTTTAACTATTGTTAGAATGCAGAGAATAAGTGGTAGGATTTTCGAGAACGAACTCGCAAAGCCAACTCACCGCCCCCAAGGGATGATGTGCAGGTTCAGGCACCTCCAAGTGAAATTAGTTTGAATATCAACCCAAATGGAAACCAAACAGGGTCATCAATGGCTTACCCTATTCTTCTAGATGAGGTATCTGATACTAAGGGATGTCCATATGAGCATCTAAATGGTACAGGAGCATGGGAGAATGCAAGTAGAGCAGCTCCGTCAACAGGCTGAAAGTACTAAGCGCTACATGGCCAGTCAGATAGAGGCTATGCACAACCAATGCAGCAACATAATGGTAGTTCGGTTGGTAATGTTGCCCCTTTCCCACCGATACCACCGTTGTAGTGTAATTCACCACTTATTCCTCCCCTAGAGATCAGGAATGTACTGCCTCCTGTAGATGTCAGGCGACCTAAACTGGATGCTAAGAATTATGAAAATAGAAATCAAGGACTGGCAATGGGGTTTTACCCGCCGCAAGGCCCTAAGTTGCAAGAGAATTTTAATAGATTTAGTCCAGATCATCTACCATCCATGAAACCTCCATGGATTGATCACGGCCAAATACTACAACTTATGCAAGAAGTTGTTGGCCAGGTGTTAGGCTGCAATGCTATTCATGTATATCATAAACCATACCCTATATGGGTGGATCGGCAGCACCCATTGCCAAGAAATTATCAACCGGATTTCACCTTATTTTCAGGTGAACACGATCAGTCAACTATTGAACATGTCGACTGGTTTACTATGCAATGTGGCGAACTAGCCAATAATAATTATTATAAATTAGATTTATTCAGTCATTCGTTAACTGTTGCGGCCTTCACGTGGTATTCCAATTTGTCGCTAGACTCAATACATAACTAGTAGAAATTGGAGGAAATATTTCATGCTCAATTTCTCTCTAAAAACAAGGACATAACTATGGGCAATCTCGCACGATTTTAGCAGTTGCCCTGTGAATCTTGCAAAAGTTATATTATGCAGTTCAAGTGGTAAAAAAGCCACTATAAGGTGGTCATGATTGAGGATGAATTTGTCTAGCTTGCATAAGATGGTTTAGAGCACAAACTCCATAAAAATTCCGTAAGCACGGAGTTTTTCGATTTATACGACCTCACAAAGAAGGTCTCTCAATATGAAGTGTTGCTTCAGGAAGGAGCTAGGCAAGCAAATTTGTTAATAGGAACGTATTACAATGATCCTAATTACGAGATTATGATCATCGAAGTGGTAGCTAAGAAACCATTAGTCTACTCAACATTGGTCAAAGCAGAATCGACCGCCCCAGCAACCTAGAAGACCCAGAAAGTATATAACTTTGATATTACTTGGGCTGAAGAAATTTTTGACTTCATGTTGGAGGTGAAGTTCATCAAAGTTCATATTAATCATAAGATACCTTTAGCCGAGGAACTAAAGAAGGTAGACTATTATAAATGGCACGGATCTCGTTCCCATTCTACTAACAAATGAGTTATTTTCAAGAATCTCATTCAAGATCATATCGACAATGGATTACTGAAATTTTAAAAAAATGAAAAGGAAGATATGCTAATTGATACTGATCCGTTCCCAACCGGCGTGGAGATAAACATTGTCATGGCCAACTTGAGGGATAGACCTTGATTGGAAATTAAACTCAGTCCAAGAAGTCTGCATAGAGCGAATGGTCGATACACTCTCAAACAGTGGCGGGCATCCCAATATTAGGACATACGCGGACAAAAGAATCATCAGTTTTGTGACTATTGTGCCTAACAGATCCCTTGGTATCCTAAAGACCGTCTCGCACAGAAAATTACAACCCTGACTACAATCAAGATCGTCAGCAGCGAGGTAGACAGTGTCTGATCGCCAATCACATTAGGGACTACCTTCGACTATGATGGTCAAACCCCCTGCTACACGAGAATGAGTATGGAAATGACTTATGCATGCAAAGTTCCTGGTGGTACCAAAGAATCTGACTAGAACTCAGAAACATCATTGGCAAAGAAATAGGGCTACAATAAAAAGAGAAAGAGAAGAGGGTGAAGTCCCTTCTCAAACAGAACCCAAGTTACCACATCCATTCTGGAAAGTTCCCTCACCGGAGGAACAAGTAGTAGTAAACACGGTCGAAGCTATTACTTTACCTACTAATCAGGAGAGCAAAGCTCCTCTCAAAAGCATCGAGATTCTAGTTGGTCTTAGAGAAGAAGACAGTGCTGGAAACTTGTCGGATTATTTCAATGAGGATTGCTTCCCCACAGAAAAATTGTTGCCTAGTGAATTCACATCCACTGCAAACACGCTAAGGGATATAGTGATCGATTGACTCCATAGTGAATGGAACTCTTAGTTAGACTGATGAGATTGAGTTTGATACATTAGGGGGATAAGGTTTCAGTAATAGCATTGTGTTTGGTTCGTTGCCACTAACGGTATTTCATTACAACATGGTACTCACTTTACCGTCTAACTTTCAAGCAAGAGCAACTCAGCCAAACATAATGCCTAGAGATGTAGAAAAACATGCTTCCTCGGTTGTTATTCAGCATGCTTCTTTCCCTTATGATGAGGAGAAACAAGACAAGGTGCATGCCAACATGGTCATTGTAGCGGCCAATGGCACTACCAATAGAGTAATTATCGATAGACCCACTACTGACATGACACAACACCTTAAACCATTTTATATTTCATCCCATTTGGATGGATGTCCCGTTACTAAGATCTTAGTGGACAACGGGGCTGCAGTAAATTTGTTACCAAAAAGAATGATGGCCAAGTTAGGGAAAACTGCAGCCGATCTGATCCCGTCTAAAGTGATTGTCAGCAATTTTACTAGCAATGTTACCAATACACATGGTGTTTTATCAATCGACCTTACGGTAGGCACCAAATCTGTTTTGGCATCGTTCTTTGTTGTTGACACTTAATCCAGCTACAATGCCTTGTTAAGGAGAGATTGGATTCGTTCTTTTGCATTCATCACATCCTCTCTCCATCAGTTTGTCATCTTTGGAATAAAAAACAGGGTCGAGCTTGTCTTAGCTGATAACAAGCATTTTCTAGCCACATCGAATGCCACTGAAGCTTATTATTATGGCAAGGAAATAGGGCATATCAAGTTCACTGGAAGGAATAAGCATGGATGACCAACCAATATTTCAATAAAGAAGAATCCAGATAGCATATTCAGGCTATGCCGATCCAAGAAAATGAGGCCCAGCCAAAGGATTTAGTCCTCAATTGGCCGATTGCAAGTTACGTCATTAAAGAGGTATCATGATTGTGACGACTGAAGGGATAGTGTGCTTGGTTGATTTCGTGGCCAGAATAAAAAGGCTTGAAGGAAGCTTGAAGAAAATTGATGAGGATGTTTTTATGAACTTGGCTAAGTTGATGGATCGGCCGAAGAAGATAGCTTTGAAATAAAATATTTACTACAAGAAGCGGAGAAGCGTCGACCACAAGTCCAAACCCGTTGGTTGAAGTGAATCTGAGGACGGATTAGAATCCAAGACCCACGTTCATATACAATTTGTTACGACCGCCTGAGCGGGACATAATAATAAGGCAATTGCAAGAGTTCATGGACTACTTCGCATGGCACTACCACGACATGCCAAGACTGGACAGATCTTTGGTCAAGCACAGATTACCGACCAAAGAGGGATATCGGCTGCATAAAAAACCCCCAAGAAGGATGATAGTCAAGGTCACTCTCAAAGTCAAAGAAGAGATCGAATGGCTTTTGAAGGTTGAGTTTATTCGACCGATCAAATACGTGGAGTGGATGTCAAACGTAGTCCCAGTAATGAAGAAGAATGGTAAGATAAGATTGTGCATGGTAAGATAAGAGTGTGCATGGATTTTAGAAATTTGAATCTAGCCACTCCAAAGGATGAGTATCCCATGTCCGTGGCCAATCAGTTAATTGATCAAGTTGCTGGGCACGGGATTGTGTCATTCTTGGACGGTCATTCAAGGTATAATCAGATCTATATAGCCTTGGATGACGTCTTAAAAAATGCGTTCAAACGTCCAGGACCCTTGGGGACTTATTGATTTATGGTAATGCCCTTTTGGGCTAAAAAAATGTAGGGGCTACATACCAAAGAGCTAAGAATACCATCTTTCATGATATGATCAGCCAATTTATGGAGGTCTACATTGATGACTCGTAGTCAAATCGACCGATGCGAACGAGCATTTGGTCCACTTATGCAAGTCTTTCGAGCGGATGCGGCTCCACAAATTAAAAATGAACCAAATGAAATGTGCTTTTGGGGTGTCAGCTAGTAATTTTCTAGGATTCTTTGTACATCAGAGAGGGATTGAAATCGATCAAAATAAAGCTCATGCCATGATCAATATAAGGCCATCTGTAAACAAGGCCGAGTTACAACGATTCATAGGCCACCTCAATTTCTTACAATGGTTTATATCCAATTGTGCGGACAGGACTAACACTTTTTCTCCATTGTTGAAATTAAAATAAGGGGCCGAATTTCTATGGGAAACAGAACATCAACTGGCTTTCAACCGAATCAAGGAATATTTGATGAAGTCGCTTGTGCTAATACCTCCTATCAAAGGTCGGCCGCTTAAGTTATATATAGTCACCTCTGCAAGATTGATCAGAGCTCTCCTAGTACAGGAAGATGGTTCACGAAAAGAGAGAGCAATCTACTATCTAAGCCAAGTATTACTCGATGCAGAAACGCGATTTTCAAACATGGAAAAATTGTGTCTATCTTTATACTTCGCAGCTACCAAGTTAAGGCATTATTTGTTTGCTGAAAGAGTTAATATAGTTTTAATTACTGATCTAATCAAATACATGTAAAATTGGCCTATTCTAAGTGGCCGAATTGGTAAATGGGTATTAGCATTATCTAAGTTTGATTTCCATTTCATGCCTTAGAAAGCGGTGAAGGGTAGGGCCATAGCAGATTTTTTGGCTAGCCACCCATCAGACCTAAAGGAACATATTCCCCCGGGTGTTATGGATTCATATGTTGTGCAAATCACGCTTTGAAAATTAATCTTTGATGGGTTAAGGACCCACAAGACATCTGAGGTAGGTATAGTGCTGGTTGCCCCCAACAAAAATTGATAAGAATTTGCATTTCAGTTGGAATTTGAGTGCACTGACAATCAGGCCGAATATGAGGGTATGATAATCGACTTGGAAATATTGTTAGAATTACAAGTGAAGGACGTGAGATCATCGAGGATTCTCAACTGGTGATAAATCAGATGGCTGATTTGTTTCGGTGCACTAGCCCATCTTTGTTACCATATTACATGTCACGCCCTAAACTCGGGAACCATGCTCACAAAATTCCTAATCGCCGAATTCAGTGTTGACAACCTCCATAATACCCCATTCTTGGCTCCCAGCGCTCATACACCAGATTCCGATCTTGGGATCCTACAAGGAGGATTTTCAGTGTGATTTTTTTAAAAGAAGCATAACCACGAGTATACCCAAATCACAAGAACAACATCATCGCCACATATCCACTAATATAAACATTAGATTATAAGGCTGAAAGGGAAATACAAATATAACAAAATTTCCAAAATGATCTGCCATAAGCTCCTGCCTCAACGCTACTAGGACCTAACGTCACCTGCACACAACGGTCGTGCATAAGCTTACTAAGAAGCTCAGAGGGTGGTACGTGTGTGAGTAATGCATGTGCCAAACACACAAATATTAGAGTAAGAGGAAATACTGGCAGGTCCATAAATACCATCATCCTTATCCAATGTCACGCCCCAAACTCAAAAATCGGGCTCACAAAATTCTCATTCGCTGAATCCGGTGTCGACAACCTCCGTAGTACCCCATTCTTAGCTTCCAGTGCCCATACGCCAGATTCCGATCCTGAGATCCTACAAGGAGGATTTTTCAACATAAATTTATCTCGTAAAAAGCATAACCACAAGTTTACCCAAATCACAAGGGCAACATCATCAATGTTATGACTTAACGCCACCTACACGCATCTATCATGCATAAGCTTATAGAAAGCTTAAAGGGTGGTGTAATTGTGTGTGTAAGGTAAGTGTCAAATATGCAATATCAGAGCAATGCGAAAACATGTCGGTAAGTCCGTAATTACCATCGTCATATCCAGGCTATGCGATGCAAAACATAATAAGCCAATATCATATACTGAGGAAATAATGTAGATCAACTATGCAATGTGGAGTCATAGTAAGCTAAATATCATATACTAAGGATGCACTGCAATATACAAATCTTGACGGGTCCACGAATACCATCAACCTCATCTAGGCCATATAAATGCAGAAACATAGCAACCCAAAATGCCATATGCCGCAGATGTAATGCAATATGCAGTGAGAATGAAATGACCAAGTTGGAGTGTGAAGTTGGGATGATAGTACATAATATCATAGGCTATGGGATTCATCACAAGGGACTTCTATCCAAACCAGTCTCATACCTAAATTTGGATAGCTAGACTCAATGTGGTAAACTCCTGATCTCAGGTTAGTCGCGCACCCCAACCGAAATCCTAGCCATTGTGAGGGTACACAACAATTAGTTGCGCACCACCAGCCTGAGTGGATAATGAATGAATCAATCAATCAAATGCTGAGTACGCAACTATTGCTCAATAAGTCCACATATCAGTATTGTACATCTCTGGGATCAGTACACTCCAAGCTGGCTACCACCCCTACCGGCCACGCAGTCCAGTGAGTGGAAAAGACCTCACTTCCCGCCTACCAATATCGACCCGGCTCGTCGATAGCGGACCCATTTGTGAGCTAGTCAAACTCAACCTAGCTTATAGCTCCCTCACTTGGGAAGATAAGGCCACACCCTCTCCCAACCGACCACGACATAGTGGGAAGCGCGGCCTCCTGGTATTTGGCACCCGGTGCTCATGTATTCCACTCGGTCTAGATGTTGGAACATCCCCTGGCCACGGGATTTTAGGGACTTTCACCAACGGACATCTAAAGTACCCATATGCTTAAACTAAATATTTTCGATGTCCCATCTAACCATCCACGATATACCTGTGGAGGCAACAACCCTAATGTTGCTAGGGCGCCAAATGATTATGTCACAAAATGCGAGACGCATGAGCCATACCATCCAGTCATGCATTAAACCTGTGCGTACCATTCATTCATGTAGGGCACCTCCATCTCTCGGGGAGTCCCATAAACAATCAGCCAATGGCACATGCTATGTTCAATTCAATCACTCCTCATAACAAGCATGCGAATGATGCATATGGGCATGTATCATGAAGTATACTAAGCATGATTATAATCACATACAGCATGGTGGGCCTATATAAGGCAGCCCATGGCCCGTAATAATGAATGAGTAGCGTGCACATAATCACATACACATGGTGGGTCTCACACATCACAATTGGGCCTCACACATACAAGGAGCTTCACACAATCACAATGGGCTTCATATAATCACTATGAGCCTCATATAATCGCAATGAGCCTCATATAATCACAATGGGCCTCATACAATCACACAATGGGCCTCATACAATTGCAATGGGCCTTATACAATCACAATGTTATGCTAACACATACTCAGTGTGTATACCAATCATAGTCATAATCGATAATCGGCCTATATATATGGCGAGGTTCATAGAAGGACAACAGATCTAATCCATAACATGAGGATCGGTCCTCAACAGTGAATATACCAAACCCGATACCACCAATCTTTCCATCTACGGTGACGATGTTCTCTCCTCATATCAAGGATGGGCCTAGATGGCCTACTCCTATCAAGAATGGGCCTAAGAACAAGAAGTGGGCTTCCTTGCCCATTCTATCACGTAGTAATCTGGGTTTCCTAAGGCCTTAATAAGCACAAGGTGGACCACATTCCCTATGGAAGGCTTAGTATGAATACAAGATGGGCTACAAGGCTTGGGTGGTCCTACAGGGTATGGTGGAAAGCATCATTATCAAATGGGGGCCCAACGGATTGGGATAGCCTAATCAAAGGAAAAAATGGATAATATAATCATAATAAGGACCCAATGGTTTGCGTTAGCTCATTAAGGGGAGATGAGAATGGGCCTAACAACGGGCCCTAGGGAGAGTTACAATGTGGACATCTAACCATCATTGCTCATACAACGTGGACATTAAACCATCATTGCTCCCAAGGCATGGCCAATTTAATATCAACCAGGAACATGGATGGGCATCATAAACATCATTATATACATCCTGGTGGAATCACACATCACAATGGGCCACATCACATGTGTCTAATACACATCACAATGGGCCGTATCACATGGGCCTCACTCATGGACCATATATAGATCATAATGGGCTATATCCCATAGGCTTCATGTACATCACAATGGGCCTTAAAGACGGGCCGCATGCTCATTATAATGGGCCACATATATGGGCCTCATATACATCACAATGGGCCTCATATACATCAAAATGGGTTGTATCACGTAGGCCTCATATACCTCAAGTGGGTTATATCACATGGGCCTCATATACATCAAGTGGGCTACATCGCATGGGCCTCATATAATCACAATGGGCCTCATATCTGGGCCTCAAATATATCACAATGGGCCGCAGTACATGGGCTTTAAATTCATCACAATGGGCCACTCATATGGGCCACACAAATATCATATTGGGCCATATGTATGGGCCATACAAACATCACATTGGGCCGCACATATGGGCCACACGAACTTCATATTGGGCCTCACCAAATGGGCTATATATACATCACAATAGGCCTCATTCAATGGCCATATATACATGGGCCTCAAATGCATTATATCGAGCCTCATCATATGGGCCTCAAATATGTCATAATGGGCCACGTTCCATGGGCCTCGCATACATCACACTGGGCCACAACCTATGGGCCTCAAACACATCACAATGGGCCTCACATCTGGGCCTCAAATACATCAAGTGGGCCGCATCACATGGGCCACACCAATGAGCCTCATATACATCAAGTGGGCCTCATCACATGGGTTGCACCAATGGGCCCACTGACCTAGATGGTCCATCAACACCATTCATCTATTTTAGAGCATTTTCCAAAAATGAATCATATCGAAAGATCATCTGGACCACGCCCTAAATAGCGACGGAGATGATGATTGAAAGATTATCTGGACCATACCACAATTAACAGTGGAGATAATGATTCTCGCTGTTAAACAATTCATCGGGCCGGGGCCCACGATCACATTTATTTCCATCCAATCTGTTTCATAAGGTCAAAAAGACTTGAATTAAAAGGAAAACAAATTTCATAATGATCCAAAACTTCTGTGACCAAAATGGTTTCAATGGTGGATGTTCAATCCCACTGTTTTTGGCAATGTGGTCCACTTGATAAATAGGTCTATCTTATTTTTAGTCTCAAGCCTTAAGATGAGCTCACCATCCGCATGGACTGTTTAGATGTAACACATACATCATACAGTGGGCCCCACACATGGATGGTGTGGGTCATCGTATACATCATGGAGGGACCCATAGAACTTGTTGATGCTATATAGCAGTTGTCCAGCTATGTGGGACCCACCGTCTAAGGTCTGGACGGTGTGGATCCTGCACATGCAAGGTGGGGGCCATGCTGGCGCAATACAGCAGCTATATAGCTAGTTTGAGGTACATCTAGACAATTCACTTCCATCCCAAGGTGGGTCCACATGCGTGGCCCACCAATCTAGTAGAATGGACAAATAGTGTGGATATTTACATATACATCATGGTGGGTCCCACCGTCCAAGGTCTGGATGGTGTGGACACCACATCATCATGGTGGATCTCACACATATGGACAGTGTGGGATAAAACTCATGTATCACGATGTGTCCCACCGTCCATCTGTTTGGATGGTGTAGATATAATAAATACATTAAGGTGGGTCCCACCGTCCCAGCTGCTGGATGGTGAGGATACACCACGTATCTCAAATGGATGGGGGTCCACGTGGATGGTCCACCATCTGGACTAAGCTGATGTTCATGTTTTCCCTTTCATGTAGTCCAGCAGCCTCTGTTGCTGGACGGTGTGAATGTAACACCCCCATCAATGTGGGGTCCACGTAAACGTGCCCCACCAACCACATACATCGAGGTGGCCCCATGTCCAACTGCTGGACAGCGTGGATGGCACACATACATCACATGGGGTCCATGAATCAAGCTAATATTTGTTATTTCCCTCCATCCTGGTTGGCCCAAAAATGGGCAATAAGGCAAGCCCCATGCACTGGACATCCAAAAAAATCTGGACAGTTCAAATTGTTGATCACATCAGGTGGGCCACACACATATCATTACATCATCAAAAAGAAAAAGAGAGAGAGAAGGAGAGAACGGTGAGACGAGGGAGCTTCGCCACTATGAGCTCCCCTAGGTGGGCCATATAAAACACATACAATAAGTGGGTCCCATATCATGTGGGCCTTAAATCAAAATCATAATCTAGTGCTATGAACACCCACCGATTGTCTTCTTCTTGGCTCCTTGACCTCCCAAGCTCCTAAGCTCAACCTTTAATGGTGGAAGAGGAGGATTGAAGGGTTGGATTAGGAGGTTTGGGGGTGGGAAGTGGGCCACACCTAGCTTCTCCTTGGGAAGAGCTTGGAGGTCCACTCCCCCTTGGTTGCTTAGAAAAAATGGCAGAGAAAATGAGAGAGAGAGAGAGAGAGAGGAGATGTAAGGAGAGAGGGATGGGAGGAATGGGTTGTTGTAAGGAACGGTTGACTTTGGGGATGGGAGACAGAGGGGTGCCATGCTTTGTTAGTAAGAGAGGGATGGGTTGTACTTTACTTGATTGATTGATTGATGTGATGGATGGTAGAGATTCTTTTCTCAGGATTTGCAATGCATGGCATTTTCTCAAAATAAATGCGGGCCCACAACTCCTGGCCTAGGTATCGCATCAGTGCGCAAGACGCGACGTTGGAACTGCGGCGACGAGATGGTCGCTAGGGAACAAGTCTCGGGTTGAGTTGACAGGGTGTGACTTAGGGTCGCATTGCAAGTTGCCGGGAGGATCGTGGAAGTCTACGGAATAGTACGGTCCAGGATACGGGCCGTACATCCAGGCTATATGATGCAAGGACATAATAAACCAAATGTCATATGATGAGGAAGTAATATTGATCAGCTATGTAATGAGGAAACATAGTAAGCTAAATATCATATACTGAGGATGCAATACAATATGCAAACCTAGAGAGTCCACGAATACCATTAGCCGTATCTAGGCCATGCAATGTTGAAACATAGTAAACTAAATGTCATATACTGAGGATACAATGCAATATACAAATCCTGGCGAGTCCACAAATACCATCAGCCATATCTAGGCCATGTAATACAAAAACATAGTAAACTAAATGTCATATACTAAGGGTGCAATGTAAAAGAAATGACAAAGTTGGAGTATGTAGTATGGATAATAGTACTTGGTATCGCAAGTTATGCAGTTCATCAAAAGGGACTTCTATACAAACCAGTCCCATACCTAAATTTGGATAGCTAGTCTCAATGTGGTAAACTCTTGATCCTAGGTTGGCCATTGCAAAGGTACATAATGATTTGGTTACACACCGCCAGCCTGAGTGGATGGTGAATGAATGAATGAATGAGTCAAATGCTGAGTACACAACTCCTGCCCAGTAAATACACATATCAGTACCGTACATCTCTGGAATATCACCGGGGTCTAGTACACTCCACATTAGTTGCCGCCCTCCCTGGCCGTGGAGCCCAACGAGTGAAAAAGACCTCACTACTTGCAGGCCAGTAGTCTGCCAATATCTACCCGGCTCATCGGTAGTCGACCCATTTACTAGTTGGTCAAACTCAGCCTAGCTTTGCCCCCTACCCTCAAGCAAATAAGGCCACATCCCCTTCCAACCGACCCTAACACAGTGGGAGACGCGGCCTACTGGTATTCGGCACTCGGGCGCTCATGTATCCACTCGGTCTAGACATCAGAGCATTCCATAGCCATAGGGGTTTAAAGACTTTCACCCAAGGACATACTGAATGCCCATATGTTATAACTAAACATTTTCAGTGTCCCATCTGGCCATCCACGATATGCCTGAGAAGGCCACAACCCTGGTGTCGCTAGGGTGTACAGCGATCATGTCACACAAATGTGATATGCATGAGTCATATTATCCAGTTATGCACCAATCTTGTGTATATTACATGCTCTTGTGGGGCAACTCCATCTCTTAGGGAGTCCCATAAACAATCAGCCTAATGGCTTATGCTATGATCAATCGCTCTTCATAACAAGCATATGAATGATGCGTATGGGCATGTATCATGATGCTCTACTACGCATGATTATCAGATAAAGCAGACAACAATAAACCACAATTGGCCTTAACCGGCATGTCACATACAAGAGTAGGGGTTGAACGATATTCCCTACTAGACATAAATAAATCTATATGGAATGGTCCATGTTAGACTATCATAACCTACTCAAGGTACTAGCATATTATGTATCCTAAGGCAAGGCCCCCTGTAAGGATGGTGGATCTAACTCACGAATCGAGATAAGCTTCAACAATAGATATACCAAATCTAATACCACATATTCTTCCATCTATGGTAAAGGGTGATGATGGACTAAACAACAGATATACTAACCTAACATCACATATCCTACCATCTATGGTAAGGGATGATAATGTATTAAATAATGGATGGCCTAAATGATACACTAATGTCAAAGGTGGACCTCACACTCGTCCCAACAAGGAGATGGATGGTGTGGATGATATGTACATGTTACGAGGTCCTAACAAATGGGGTACAAAGGTAGGATACACCTCTCGTGGTGAATCAAGTGTGTATACAACGAGGTGAGTTCATAGGGTGGGCTTTCTCAATCTCTCATCATGAATAAACTGGGCTTCCTCTTATGGGGCCCAATACATACACAAAGTGGGCATCCTGGGGTTCATATATCTAGGACTATGTGTCCTTCCAAACGGATTGGGTAGCCCACTCAACACCTAAGCGGGCCTTGGGTATGGTCACTAAGCTTGGGAAAAACATGTATCTAGGTAGGCCACATTTCTATGGAAGGCCCGATATGAACATAATGTGGGCTCCAAGGTTTGGTCAATCTTACAGGGCATGGTGGGAAGCACCATTATCAATAGTGGCCCAACGGTTTGGGTTAGCCTAATGGGTATTACTAACATTAGTGGGGACCCGACAGTTTGGGTTAGCCCAATGGGTATTACTAACATTAGTGGAGACCCGACGGTTTGGATTAGCCCACTAGAGTAAGGGTGGAAATGGGCTTATCAATGGACCCTAAGGAAGTTCACAACAGTGGACATTTAACCACCATTGTTTGTTGAGGGTCAATATTACATATTAGACCCTAATTATAACCTGATTTTATGAACATAATACTCTTTAACGTCCTATTTTGATATGTTTGTGTTGCAAGGTGAATTTAAGTGCCTAGACTGAAAAAGGGTACTAAAAACATGGATTTAATGCTCAGAAATCACCAAGGCAAGGGACGGATCTTAGGGAATCGAGATCAAAGAATTTACATGCCAAAGATCCGAGAAAATCAAGTGATTGGAGTTAAAGTGGCATGAAAGTCGTCCTGAATGCAAGATCACAGGGTTCCCACCATCTGTTTGGCTCGAAACTTTATATTTGGCCTGAGGACCCTAAATTAACCGTACATGTTGAATTTCAGCCCTTAGATCCTTATATAAGTGGCTCAATGGATAGATCAGCCCATAAATCATCAATATGGGGCCCACTTGATCTTTGGATATGCTTCAAGTTTGGTCTCAACCCTTAAAATTAGATGGGAAGTCTGATAGATGGACCGGATTTTTTATATACATCATAGTTGACCCCACCTAGGGGCGTGAGAGTGCACAGGCGGTGCACTCCCGCACTGCACCGGACCAAGAGTCCAGTTAAAACGTCAATGACCCAACTCCAAGCCAGCGTCCACACTGTAAATGCTATCTTTTCTAGATCCTAGGTTTGTCAAATTTTGTTATGCCAAAACCTCTTGGAATCTGTATCTTGTTTAGCGGTTATTGTAAGATCAACTTCATGTCATCCTTGCCAATCTTGTCTGCATTCAAGTACAAGATCAAGAAGTTCAAGTACAACATCAAGAAGTTCACTTTTAAGAACAAGAAGTTCAAGTATAAGATCAAGAGGTTCAAGAACAAGAAGTTCAAGTACTAGATCAAGTCTTTAAGCTTCAACTGCTTTAAGAGAATGATATGTGATGAATCAATCTTACAAGTAAGGTTTGTTTGACCTTAGATTGACCTTAGGATAGGTCATACAATTTGCACTTATATCATAAGTCATTTAATAATTTTATAGGTCATTTTTCGACCAATCCTAGTCATGGTTCGACTAGTCCAGACACTGGCTCAACCAGTCCAAGAATTTTCTCGACCAGTTCAAGGTTTGTTGTGAATTTTCAGAATTTTCTATTGGACCGTCGACCAGTCCTGGAGACTACTCGACCAGTCGAGTGAACAGTACTCGACTAGTTGAGTAGGCTCGACTCAAACTCCAGCAACATTTTTAGGTCCCACTCGACCAGTCTAGTGCAGGGCTCGACCAGTCGAGCAAGCCACTCAACTAGTCGAGTAGCGATCTTATCTTATCATGCCAAAAATTTTGAAATGTTGTTGGTCCTTCAACCAATTGAGCTGACCACTAGGCCAGTTAAGTGAAAGTATTTTTGTCTATAAATTAAGGATGATTTTCAAAGTTTTTAAAATTCATTCAAAGCTATTCAATTCACAACTCTAAGAAACATGTCCCCCCATTCAAGAAGCTAATTGGTTAGTATTTAAGATTCTTTTAATAGCTTTTTTACATTTAATTTTATGATCTCTATTCAATTCTATTTCTTTTGAAAAGAGAATATTGATTTTACCCATTTTGAGATCAAAATCAAATCAAGCTAGCCCAAGTTAATTTAATCTAAAAATCATTTAGACCTAAGAACCCTTCATATGTGAGATTGGACATTGAACATCTACATCGAATTGGTTCTACTGGGCTTCATCAGAAGAAGAATCTTCAGATAAGTACATTTTAATTTTCTGTATTTGGTTTGTAAGATTGTCAAAAAATCTTTCATTTTTAGTTTTGACTGAGATAGCCAGAAAATCTCAGTGAGTGGAGTTTTTAAATTATGGTAGCCCTTTAAAAACACAATTGTGAAGGTTTTGGGTTAACCTTGGAAAACCTATTTCATAGTGAAAGCCAATATCCCGTCGGTGAGGATATTAGGAGTGGAGTAGTTATGTGGCTGTTTTCTAACATTTGGTGTACACACAAGCGAACCACTATAATTGTTGGATTTGTGGTGAATGTTTATTATTGTGCATTTGTGGTGAATGATTGTAATTTATTTTCTGCACATTTGGTTAATGTTGTAACAGCAGTAGATATTTATTTCTGTTTTATTCTTTATTCCTCTATATTAGTTTGGGACTTTGATATACACTCCGTTCTAGAAATTAGGTTGTCCTACCATAAGCCATTGGTTTTTGGTGTAAGGTTATCCTTAAAACAACATCTGTATCAACCTCTCAATACTTGTGCATTTGAAGTTGCTATTTATTCCTGCTATTTGGGTTTGATAAGTGTTATCTTGTTCTAGTTCTTTCTTAATTCCGCATTTAAATTTTTATTTGGCATAGTCCTATTCACCTCCCCTCTAGGACTCTTAGCTCAGCCTTTCACACACTGTCTGGTCGGGCATGATCAGTGGGCCATCGTGATCATCCCATTGGCCATTGGACAATCTGAATCATCCAACATGCTCAGGGGGTGGCCACGACCCTAACCATGGAGGCATTTTGGTCCCATGCATGTGTACACACGTAGATCATCGAAAAACGCAAGATGAATGGCAGGAAGATTTGATACAGTGGGCCACACCAAAAATTGACCAAAACCACCTCTTTCCGACCGAAATCTCACCAGGAATCTAATGAAATGGGTGAATTTCTCCAAAAACATCATTGTGGGGCCCACCGAACACGTCAGCGCAACAAGCGTAAGGATTACATGAGTTCAAGAAAACTGAATTTTTATCATCATTCGACGATCAAGATCATGATCGGTTCGCTGATCTAAACCATTCAAATCACTCCCAAGGTAAGGCTGACCAGGGCCAAGAAGCCTAAATGGCTCAAATCCTGCACTTAGAATATCCACAGTCCGAAAATTCCCTCCAAACATAAGCTGATTTGCATTTTTTTTATTGCTTATGCACGTTGTTGCGTAAAGGAGTTGCTCCCACCAACTCCAGCCATTCCACCGCCCATATTCTCTATAAAAGGAGAAGGAAAGAGAGAGGGGGGGCATCCTGAGAGCTTGGATGTGAGAAGCATAAAGAGAGAGAGAGAGAGAGAGAGAGAGACATGGAATCGGCCAGCCATCCATCCTTCTTCACATCCTTTCTCTTTAGTTCTTTTTCCTCTTTCCTTATATTTTTAAGAGATCTTAGTTTCACCATGTCTATGATGAGCTAAACCTCTTAGCTAGGGCTAAGAGGTGAAGCCTGTAGCGTGATGGCTAGTTTCCTATTACTTTGATTCATGTGTTGAACTCTTTAATTGTTTGTTGTGACTTAAATTACAATAGATCTGTGATAGCTTTGAGTATATTCTGTGCATGTGTTTAGGATTGTGAACTTAGGAATCCTGTTGTTCACCATCGTCTCATGGACATGGTTGGATGATGAAACCTTCCCCTATGTTCATAACTTTCTCAGATTGGATATGATTGGTTAACTTTTGTTGTTTACTTTATCTCATGGGCATGGTTTTGTGATGGAATCAAGTCTAATTCACATCCTTCTCATCTCTTAAAAACTGGATCAAAGGAAGTTCAAATTTGATTTTTAATGTTATATCCTTCAACTGGATGAAGATGGGACTCTAAATCCAGTTGTGTTCTTGAATCAAGCGTAGATCTCCTTGATCTCTACAAGTAGATCCTTGGAAACCCTAGTTTCCCACATTTGAATTTTACAAGTTTTAGTTTAATACTTCAACATTATTCTTCTGGTTTAGATTACATCTTTGTCTAGTTCTAGTTCTGGTTACTTTCAAATTACGTACAAGGTTCAATCCCTGTAGATTCGACCTCGGTCTTACTGAGATTATTATTACATCGCAACCCTATACTTGGGGTGGTGAACAAGTTTTTGGGGCCACTGTTAGGGATTGACAGTTATGTTTTTTTGAGATTAACTAGTTTTAGAATTAGGTTAAGATTAGGGTTTTTTTAACTTTTAATTCTAGGTTTAGTTTTTTCTATTTGATTTCTAGAAACGAACCTAACTTTCCTGTTTTGTAGGACCCTGCTATAGGCTTTCTAAATTGGTAATATCTTTCTAATTTCTCTATTATTATATTTTTAGGATTATGGTTTTATTTTCTATTTTTAGAAACTTTCTAATTCTAGGATTTCTTTTATTTTTAGAAATTAATATACTTTCTAATTTTAGACTTTCTATTTTTAGAAACTGACTTGTTTTGTTTTGTTTTGCAGGTTTTTAACTTAGGAACTTCTGATTTGGTAACCTTTTTCCAACTCTTCTTTCTCTTTATTTCTAGATTTCTATTTCTTTTCTTCTTTAGGTTTATGTTAGAATCTGAGATTAAGGGTTGCGAGTGTTTCATGCCCAAGTGGGTCCGTGACAACACGCAACGTCTCTTGACTAAAGGAGGATTGGTTGAGGGGTTAACTATTGAAAAGGGCGAGCTCCAACTCTTAGAGGGGGGGTGAATAGGACTATGCCAAATAAAAATAAAATGTGGAAAGATAATACAGATAGCAACAATATAAAGCAACCTTAAATGCGCAAGTATTAAGAGGCTGATACAAACGTTGTTCTAAGGACAACCTTACACCAAAAACCAATGGCTTATGGTAGGACAACCTGATTTCTAGAATGTTTGTGAGTATCAAAAACTCAAACTAACACAGAGAAAAAAGAAATAAACCTAGTTATTACAACATTTACCACAAAAGCATAAAATAAATTATAGCATTCACATACATATATAAATATAACCATCCACCACAACTCCAAGAATTATAGTGGTTCGTGTGTGTACACCAACTGTTCGAAAATAGCCACACAACTACTCCACTCTCAATATCCTCTCCCATGGGATATTGGCTTTCACTAAGAAAGAAGGTTTTCTAAGGTTCACCTTAAAACCTTTACAATTGTTTTTCAATGGGCTATCATAATTAAAAACCCCACACACTGAGATTTTCTGGCTATCTCAGTCAAAACCATAAATAGAGATTTTCCTTGTTGAATCTCACAAACCAAAAATACAGAAAAATTGAAATAATACTTCTTTGAAGATTTTTCTTCAATGTAGCCCGGTAGAACCGATTCCTTGTAGATCTAGATGTTCAATGTTCAATCTCACAATTGGAAGGGTTCTAGGTCTAGATGAATTTTAAATTAAATCAACCTAGGGCTAGCTTGAATTTAATTTTAGATCTCAAAGGGTATAGCAGAGTTCCCTTTTAATAGAATAGATTTGAATAAGGAGATCAATAAAATCAAATAAAAAAGCTATAAAAGAATCTAAAACTATTAACCAATAACTTCTCAATAGTGGGGGCTTATCTCTCAAAGTGGTGACTTGAATTGGCTTGGAATGAATGAAAAATTCTGATAAAAGTCCACTATTTATAGGCTACAAATTGGTTCACTCGATCGGTCCTGGGTTCGGCTCGACTGGCCTTAGTTGAACGATATTTCAAAATTTCTAGCGTGATCGGATAAAACAAACCCTCGACTGGTTGAGTGGCCAGCTCGACTGGTCGAGCGGAGCGCTCGACTGGTCGAGTGAATAAAAATCGCGTTACTAGAGTTCAAGTTGAGCCACACTCGACTGGTCGAACCAGTATCCATGATTGGTCGAGTAGGGTACTCGACTGGTCGAGGACCTACTAAAAAAATTTGAAATTTGAAATTTAAATCTTGACTGGTTGAGAAAAAACCTGGACTGGTCGAACCAGTGCCTGGACTAGTCGAACCAAGACTAGGACTAGTCAAAGCAAAGCCTAAATAAAGTACAATGACCTAAATTAAACATGTAATGTTAATGACCTAATCCTAAGGTCTTTCTAAGGTCATGTATACCTTAAATGTGAGTATTGAAATTGAATTAACGGTCACTTTGGTAGATAGGGCATTGTGAAGCACATGAAGCTTGACCTTGAATTCTTAAACTTGTCTCGAACTCGTGTCTTGAGACTTGAGCAAATGTACTTAAGCTTGTTCTTGTGACTTAAGTTTAAAGTAGTGTACTTAAGCTTGAATTTGAGACTTGATCTTGAGCTTTAACATAAGCCTAAACTATAAGCCTGAAGATCGAAGTAGTGATGCACTTGAACTTGAGTACCTCGACTTAATGATCTTCAACATGATGTTGTAGATGAAAATGCGTACTTGTAGCATATATAACATTGAAGGTGAACTTTCCATTAATTTAAACTTGAAGATGAACTTTCCATCTATCAAAATAAGTCAACCATACTGCGGTGTTTTGGCACAACAAAATTTGACAACTCAGGGTGCTAGATTTACAACTTAGCACTTATAACTATCCATTGCAGGACTAGACACTGCTCGAGATCCTTAGAGTTAATTAATGTTATAGCCGCAAATCAACTGGCCAAACAACCAGAAGGACTACCTTAACCAAGGGTTGGGGAAGTCCAAGATGAGAATGAGGTGCACCAAGCACCCCCGCCTCGTACCTTACGAGATTATTTAAAACCAGCAGGGGTGAGCATGCCCTCATGTATGGTTTTTCTAGAGAATATAAGACATGGATATCAAGACAGGGGTGATCCAACTCCTTCCTAAATTTCATGGGCTTGAGTCAGAAAATCTATATTTACACTTAAAGGAGTTTGATGAGATCATAGCCCCTTTATATTTTAAAAACGTGTCTGAGGACACAGTCAGGCTAAAACTCTTTCCCTTTTTCCTTGAAAGAGAAAGCTAAGACGTGGTTGCATTCACTACGTCCTAGATATATTAGCACATGGAATGATATGATAAGGGAGTTCATAAAGAAATTCTTTCCACATCATAAAATGAACACCCTTAGAAAGTCAATCATGAACCTCACCCAAAAGGAGGATGAAACAGTCTTCCAATGTTAAGAAAGGTTCAAGGATCTTGTCAGTTTATACCCACAATACAGTTTTGAAACATGGCGCATTAAACACTTTTTCTATGATGGTCTGACATCTTCCATGCACCAAATGATTGAGACAATGTGCAATGGGAAATTTAAGAATAAAAATGTCGATGATGTGTGAGATTACTTGGACAGACTTGCTGAAAACGCACAATCATGGGACACTTACCCAAAATCAAGCACCATGTCTAGGTCGATTCAATATAAGGAGAGGGCTAAAATGTATCGTCGATTCAATATAAGGAGAGGGCTAAAATGTATCTCCTGAAAGCGGACGATGATATCAATTCTAGAGTGACTAATGTCATAAGGAAATTTGAGGCCATGGACTTAAAGAAGGATAAGGTTAATGAAACTGTTTGTGGTATTTGTGATTGCAACGTTCACATAACTGAAAATTTTCCAATAATACCTGCCTTTCAAGGGGTGCTGAATGAGGAATCTAATGTCGTGAATAATCACCAAAGACCTTTCAATGGACCTACCTCCAATACATATAATCCTAATTGGAGAAATCATCTAAACTTCAGTTGGAGGAATGGACAAACTGCTACTCCTCAAGCTTTTTTCAATCAAATTCCAAATCAAGTGAAACCTCAAGAGGATCCGGTTCTAAAACATATTCAAAACTAAGAGCTTATCACTCAGGGTATATTGTAAACCCTTCAAAACATTTTAAAGGCCATACAAGTGCGTGAGACAAAAAATTCAATTGGGGAAAAAGGGATTCTTCCAGCCCAACCTTTCCCCAATCCTAAACCGCAATATGAGATAAGTTATCCAAGCTCTTCAAATCAGATGGAGCAAGCTAAGTCTATCACCACTCTTAGGAGTGGGAAAATAATTGACAAATCTATTCCGGTAAGAGCTAAAAAGCCTAAGGACCTAGAAGAGGACAAAGATGATAGACCTAGCACTGCTCTACAAGAATTAGAACCGAAACTTCAAGGCAAGCCAGTTGCTCCATTTTCTCAATGGTTGGTTGCACCAAAACCTCTCTCTAACTCTCAGGACATTCTAGAGGTGTTAAAACAAGTGAAGATCAATATTCCTCTAGTTGATGCTGTAAAACAAATATCTTCATATGCCAAATTCCTGAAAGACTTGTGTATGACCAAAAGACGGTAAAATATTCAAAAAAAAATCTTCTTGACTGAGAAAGTGAGTGCTATCCTAAAGCAAGATGTGCTGCAGAAATTTAAGGATCCCGATAGGCCAACTGTACCTTGTGTAATTGGGAACTACCGAATTGAGCACACACTTCTTGAATTAGGAGCGAGCATAAATCTAATTCCCTACTCAGTGTACAAACAATTAGGTTTGGGTGAATTAAAACCCACCCTAACCACATTACAACTTGTTGATTGCTCTGTTAGTGTACCAAGAGGGATAATTGAGGATATGTTGGTCCAGATTGATAGATTTTACTATCCTGTAGATTTTATCATCCTAGATACCCAACCCATCAATAACATGAGCACTCAGATTCTTGTCATTCTTTGTCGCCCATTCCTTGCCATTTCAAATGCAATTATCAATTGTAGAAATGGAGTCATGAGTATATCTTTCGGGAATATGACATTGGAGTTAAATATCTTTTTCAACACAGGCAGACGGTTAGAGGATGATGACGATTTTCATGACATTAACATGATTGACTCTTTCGTGGAAGATAGAACACCTTTGACCTTATCCTCTGATCTTCTAGAGACGTGCCTGGCCTACTCCTATGATTTTGATGATGACATGATTAGGGAGATGGGTGTGATACTTGATACTGTGCTGGTACTTGAAATTAACTGGTGGAGGCCATAATTTGATGAGTTGCCCCAAACTGGTGAAGTGTCTCTACCGTCTAACCTCAACCACCGAAGCTTGACCTAAAACTGTTGCCCTCTAATTTGAAATATGTTTATTAAGGTCAAAATGAGACATACCCGGTGATGATTTCTTCCCACCTTGAGCAAGAACAGGAGAGTATGCTTATATCTACTCTCATTAAGCATAAGCGAGCCCTTAGATGGACGATTTCAGACCTTAAGGGAATTAAACCTTCGATTTATACTCACCGCATTTATCTCGAGGATAATGCGAAGACCTCTCGAAAATCACAACATAGACTAAACCCAAACATGAAGGAGGTGGTTAAAGCTAAGGTTTTTAAAATATTAGATGTGGGTATCATACACCCTATATCCGATAGTCAATGGGTGAGTCTAACTCAGGTGGTTCCCAAGAAGTCTGGAATCACCATCGCAGCCAATGTCGATAATGAACTCGTGCCAACTAGAGTTAGTACTGGTTAAAGAATGTGCATTGACTACAGAAAGTTGAATACCATCACAAGGAAGGACCACTTTCCTTTACCCTTCATCGATCAAATTTTAGAAAGGCTAACTGGTCAGTCATATTACTGTATCCTTGACAGGTAATCGGGCTACAATCAGATAGAGATATCCCCTGAAGATCAGGAAAAGACCACGTTTACGTGTCCCTAAAGCACCTTTACTTACCGAAGGATGTCATTCAAACTATGTAATGCTCCTGCCAGCGATGTATGATGAGTATTTTTTCTAACATGGTTGGGCAATATCTAAAGGTCTTCATTAACGATTTCTCTGTCTTCGGTCCATCTTTCAGCAATTTCTTAGAGAGTCTTAAATGTGTGTTGAGAGGATGTGAAGAAAAGAATTTGGTACTCAATTGGGAGAAGTGGCATTTCATGGTTCGTAAGGGAATTAGCCTTGGACATATCATCTCGTCCAAAGGAATCAAGGTAGATAAGGCTAAAATTCATCATATCTTTAACATACCTCCACCCAAGAACATATGAGACGTGCGATCCTCCTTAGGACATGTTGATTTTTATAGACGATTCATAAAGGACTTTAGTCTCCTCTCTCATCGTTTATGTAATCTACTTCAAAAGGATGTAACATACGAGTGGACTGAGCAATGCTAAGAAGCTTTTACTAAGCTTAAGGGCATGTTGACCACTACACCCATCATGCAGCCACCCGACTGGAGCCTTCCTTTTGAACTTATGTGCGACGCATTTGACTATGCGCTTGGGGCGGTTTTAGGCCAGAGAAAACAAAAGAAACCCTATGTTATCCATTACACAAGTAGAACTCTAAATCGTGCCCAAGTGAACTACTCGACTATGAAAAAGGAACTCTTGGCTGTAGTGTTCACTTTGGACAAATTTAGGTCCCACTTGATCGGATCCAAGATCATCATTTACGTAGATCATGTGACATTCAAGTATCTTCTTTATAAGAACAATGCTCAGCCTCGCCCGATAAGATGGATCCTCCTACTCTAAGAATTTGATTTAGAAATAAAGGATAAAAAGGGAGTAGAGAATGTAGTGGCTGACCATCTTTCCTGCCTTAATCCATCTGATTCCCTTGAGACAGCACATATTAATGACATGTTCCTTGACAAACAATTGTTTAAAGTCTTCCATTCACCTTGTGTTGCTGATATTGCCAATTATCTTGCCACAGGTTTCACACCGACACATTGGACTGCGTAAGATAAGAGAAAATTTTTCACCGAGGTGCGCAAATTCTTCTGGGATGATCCGTATTTGTTTAAACATTGCCCAGACCAAATCTTAAGGAGATGTGTGCCAGATAATGAGCATCAAAGTATCATCTCCTTCTGTCACTCTCAGGCCTGTGGTGGTCACTTTTCTGCTAAAAAGACCATGGCCAAGATTCTTCAGTGTGGCTTTTACTGGCCCACTATGTTCAGGGACACTCATGAGTTTTGCAAAGCTTGTGAGCGTTGTCAGAAATTGGAAGCATTGTCTCATCAAAATATGATGCCCTTGAACCTCATTCTTATCATAGAAGCATTAATTGTTGGGGCATCGATTTCATGGGACCATTCCCCCAATCCTTTGAAAATCTATATATTTTACTCGCTGTAGACAATGTCACTAAATGGGTCAAAGCGTGACCATCGAACAATCATTAAATTCTTAAAAGAGAACATCCTTTCACGGTTCGGAACACCTCGAGCCATCATTAGTGATGGGGGCTCACATTTTTGTAATAGGTCATTCAAGAATTTAATGAAGAAATATGGTATCTCTCATAAGGTGAGCACTCCATACCACCCACAAGTAAGTGGACAAGCTGAGATTTCCAATAAGGAGATCAAACACATCTTAGAAAAGACGGTTAATCCTGACCATAAGGATTGGTCAATCTAATTGACCAATGCTTTATGGGCTTACCATACTGCATTCAAGACCCCTATTAAAATGTCTCCCTTTAGACTTGTCTATGGGAAGGCTTGTCACTTGCCTATGGAGTTAGAACATAAAGCCTACTGAGCGATTAAAAATCTAAATTTTAATCTGGACAATGCTGGCTCGTTGCGCAAACTTTAGTTGAATGAAGTTGAAGAAATCTGGAATGATGCGTACGAGAACTCAAGAATTTATAAGGACAGGATGAAGGCATTTCATAACCAACATATTCTGTGAAAATCATTTATGCTAGGTCAGAAAGTTCTTTTGTATAATTCTCAGTTACATCTATTTCCGGGTAAGCTTCGATCTCGTTGGACCGACCATTTCACTGTTATCAATGTTTATCCTCATAGGGCTGTCGAGATTCAGAATCCAGATAATGGTAATGAGTTTAAAGTAAATGGACATTGATTAAAGCCATTTATTGAGAAATTTGATTCAGAAGACATGTCCATGCCTCTAAATGATCCTATTTACCAGGATTGATCTCCTAGTCTGATGGAGGTATAGGTAGGTTTTCTGCTTTCATAAAACTAGGATAGTTTACTTTTTGTCATTCTAGGATAGTCGGCTTTATGCTGTTAGGGTAGTTTGCTTTCCATTTGTTCTAAGATAATTTGCTTTTGTTGATTTAACTCTTGTGCTGAGCCACCTTCATGTTGAGATCTCTTCGAAAAAAGTTGTTCAATTTCCTTCATCAGGTACTATCTTTCCATCACATCTCCTTTACTTTCGTTGTCTCATGTGCATTGTATATTCATATATTTTACATTAAGGACAGTGTAGATTTTAGGTTGGGGATGGGAGATTAGGTTACCTAATCAGTATTTTCTTGGTCTTGAATAAAAATTGTGAAATTTTTCTGGAAATTCTTATGAATTCAAAGTGATTTTAACAGTCGTCTTTGATTTAGAAGTATAAGATACATAATGTTGATAATTTATGACTCTTGGATTCAACTACCTGTTAGATTTCACAGTTAAGTTCGGATTATTAATCTGTGATTAGAAATTTTAAACATTGATTGAGTCCTGATTTCACATGTCACATCTAGCTTACACATTAAGGTTTCAGTTCGATATTGAATTATTAACCTAGTAATCACTAAGCGTTGAAGGAACCAACCTGAGGGAATTTGTCCATCATGTTCTTTGGAAAAAAAAAAGAATATCCAGTTAAAAAAACAGTTATCATAAAAAACGGCTGCCTGTTAAAAATCTTTAAAAAGGTTGACACAGCGTGAAGCCATTGATGGAAAAATCAAAAGCTGGAAGAATGAAAAGGTTGAACTATAAGGCAAGTTTCGGTTTGGGTTGGGTTATCCAGTAATGCTCTGTTTGATTATCAATGTTACCATGAAAATTGATGATTGGACTCTTAATGATGATAAGCCAAGTTTTCACTATACACCCATGAAACTTAATGTTTAGAATTGTTCTAATTGATGGATTAATACTTTGAACTTGACTATGAATTTTACCGTGCGCTTGAGTTTAGGAGAAGAAAATGCCCAATATTGATGTATCTTGGAATTCTAATATCTGGCTTGTTTTTCAAAAATCACTCAAGTTTTTGTCCCGTAATTCTTAAATTATTTTTTGCATACTTTGCTCGGGACTAGCAAAATTCTAGTTGGGGATTGTGTTGAGGGTCAACTATTACATATTAGACCCCAGTTATTACCTGATTTTACGAACATGATACTGTTTAACATCCTATTTTGATCATGTTTGTGTTGCAAGGTGAATTTAAGAGCCTAGACTGAAAAAGGGTACTAAAAGCATGGATTTAACACTCAGAAATTACCAAGGTAAGGGTTAGATTTTAAGGGACCGAGATCGAAGAATTTACACGCCAAAGATCTGAGAAAATCAAGTGATTGGAGTTAAAGGGTCCTAAAAGTTGTCCTGAATGCAAGATCACAGGGTTCCTACCATCTATTTAGCTGAAAACTTTATATCTGGCCTGAGGACCCTAAATTAATTGTACACGTTGAATTTCAGCCATTGGATCCTTGTAGAAGTGGCTCAACGGACAGATCAGCCCATAAATCATCAATCTAGGGCCCACCTGATCTTTGAATATGCTTCAAGTTTGGTCTCAACCCTTAAAATTAGATGGGAAGTCGGATAGACGGAGCATATTTTTTATATAAATCACAGTGGACCCACATGGGGGCGTGAGAGTGCATAGGTGACGCACTCCCGCACCGCATCGGACCAAGAGTCCAGTCAAAATGTCGTTGACCCAACTCCAAGCCAGCGTCTGCACGCTATCTCGCCGAGCGTGATTAGTGGGCCACCATGATCATCCCATTGGATAATCTGAACCGTCCAACGTGCTCAGGGGGTGGCCACGACACTAGCCATGGTGCCCTTTTGGTCTCATGCACGTGTACACACGTAGATCACTGAAAAATGTAGGATGAATGACGAGAAGATTTGATACAGTAGGTCGCACCAAAAATCAACCAAAACCACCCATTTCCAACCGAAATATCCCCAGGAATCTAATGAACAGGGTGGATTTCTCTGAAAACATCACCATGGGGCCCACCGAACACGTCAGCGCAACTTGCGTAAGGCTTACGCGCGTCTGGGAAAACCGAATTTTCACCATCATTCGACGATCAAGATCATGATCGGTTCGTTGATCTGAACCATTCAAATCACTCCCAAGGTGAGGCCGACTAGGGCCAAGAAGCCTGAACGGCTCAAATCCTACACTTGGAACATCCACCGTCTAAAAATTCCCTCCAAACGCAAGTTGATTTGCATTTTTTTTGCTGCATGCGCACATTGCTGCGTAAAGGAGTTGCTCCCACCAACCCCGGTCATTCCACCGCCCCTATTCTCTATAAAAGGAGAAGAAAAGAGAGCGGAGGGGGCATCCTAAGAGCTTGGACGTGAGAAGCATATAGAGAGAGAGAGAGACGTGGAATCGGCCAGCCATCCATCCTTCTTCCCATCCTTCCTCTTTAGTTCTTTTTCCTCTTCCCTTATGTTTTTAAGAGATCTTAGTTTTGTCATGTCTATAAAGAGCTAAATCTCTTAGGTAGGGCTAAGAGGTGAAGCCTGTAGCATGATGGGTAATTCCCTATTGCTTTGATTCATGTGTTTAACTCTCTTTGATTCTAGTTTGATTATAAGATATACTTTCAGTTTTTAATGGTTTGTTGTGACTTAAATTACAATAGATCTGCGATAGCTTTGAGTATATTATGTGCATGTGTTTAGGATTGTGAACTTGGGAATCCTGTTGTTCACCATCGTCTCATGGACATGGTTGGATGATGGAACCTTCCCCTATGTTCATAACTCTCTTAGATTGGATATGATTGGTTAAATTTTGTTGTTTACTTTGTCTCATGGGCATGGTTTTGTGATGGAATCAAGTCTAATTCACATCCTTCTCATCTCTTGAAAACTGGATCAAAGGAAGTTCAGATTTGATTTTTAATGTTATATCCTCTAACTGGATGAAGATAGGACTCTAAATCTAGTTGTGTTCTTGAATCAAGCGTAGATCTCCCTGATCTCTGCAAGTGGATCCTTGAAAACCCTAGTTTCCCACCTTTGAATTTTACAAGTTTTAGTTTAATACTCCACCATTATTCTTCTAGTTTAGATTACATCTTCATCTAGTTCTAGTTCTAGTTACTTTCAGATTACGTACAAGGTTCAGTCCCTGTGAATTCGACCTCGGTCTTACTGAGATTATTATTACATCGCAACCCTATACTTGGGGTGGTGAACATTGTCCTAAGGTGCAGTCCATTTGGGATAGAAATCGGAATCACAACGGGGCCCTTGGCCCTCCAAATATCTTGGAAATGGATGGCCAACGTGCATGCAACATTCACACATCAGGGTGGGCCTCATTCATCACAATGGGCCCCACATATCATAATGGGCCTCACATATCAAAATGGGCCTCATCACATGGGCCTTACACATCACAATGGGCCTCATTCACATCACAATGAGCCACACACATCATAGTGGGCCTCAAGCTTCTCAATGGGCCTCACATACGGCAGGTGGGCCTCACATTCAACAATTCGGCCTCACATATAGCAGGTGGGCCTGCATAAGGTGGTCCGTGTAAATGAATGGATAGTGTGCATACAACGCATACATCTTGGTGGGCCTTACACTGCACAATGGGCTTATGCATCATAATAGGCCACATCACATCACAATGGGCCTTATACATGGGCCTCGCGCATCATAATGAGCCACATACATCGTAATGGGCTTAATGCATCACAATGGGCCACATACATCGCAATGGGCCTCATACATTCACAATGGGCCTCACATACAATCATAATGGCCCTCACATACGGCCACAATGGGCGTCACATACAGCCACAATGGGCCTCACATACGGTCATAATGGGCCTCACAAACATCAACTGGGCCCTGCATACAGCAGGTGGGCCTACACATTGGCAAGTGGGCCTCATGGTGGGCCTAAAAGATGGACCCCACCAGATGGACAGTGGAGATATAATACATACATTGGGTGGGCCAGCTGGTGGGTGGCCAGCCCACCAACACCCTGGCCCAGATGGGCATCCAACAAATGGATGGCCTGGATGAAACACATCATAAGGGGTCCCACCACATATGAAGCAGGTGCAAGGTGGGTCCCACCATCTAGAATCACTAGACGGCATGGATGAAACACGTACATCATGGTGGATCCCACCGTCCAACACATATATTGAAATTACAGTGAGGACCGCTTTAGTTGAAGTGGAAATAGCTCAAGGTGTTCTAGAGGGGGGGTGAATAGGACTTTATAAAATTTTATACCTTACTCTTGATCTAATGTGCAACTATCAAGATATTCCCAATTTAACTCTAATGGCTTCCAAGCCAAGTAGAGGATCCAATCACAAGACTATTTAATATTAAACATGATATAACAATTAGTCTAAGATGGATGAGAAGTGTGAATGTGTGTGAGATGTGATTCAAATCAAAGCATTCATATTATCAAGCTTGCATGTAAAAGATTAACATAATGAAAGATCAAGCAAGAATCAATCCCAAACACAGTTGTTTATAGTGGTTCGGCTATGTACCTACTCCACTCCCAGTGGACGCACTCATCCCATGAGTGTACCGGATTTCACTAACGGAGGTTTCAAATCAGGTTCACCTCAAACCGTTACAACCTACACAAGGTTGACTCTAGGACCTACATAACGTACCTAAGACATGCCTAGACAAGACAAGTTTATGCCCTACACAAGAGCAAAGGTCAACACGAAATACTTAAGTTTTATGCCCTACACAAGAGTAAATGATCCACACAAGGAACCTCTGTTTTAGGCCACACAGGCCAAAGATCCATACAATGAACCTCCGTTTTAGGCCACACAAGCTAAGGATCCACACACACTGTGAAAAAGGGAAAAATAAGATGAATTTTAAGACGGTTGTGACCATCTTTAAAATCCCTTGGTTTAAAAATGGCTGTAAACCGTCTCTAAAATTTCAGACGGCTCTTAATCGTCTTTAATATGAACTAAAATTGTCTTAAAATGTTAAACATCCACAAATCATTTAAGACAGTCAAATCCGTCGATAACTACTTAGAAAAGATGGTTATCGATCGTCTGGAATTTAAAAAAAAAAAAAAAGTCATTAGCTATCTTATAGGAAGTCATCTAAGACCGTCAGAGACCGTCTACATTAGAGACTGTCCTTAGCCGTCTTATAGTGGTCATCTGAGATGGTCAGAAGCCGTCTGCATTAAAGATGGTCTTTAGCTGTTTTATAATGGTCATTTGAGATAGTCAGAGACTGTTTGCATTAGAGACGGTCATTGGCTGTCATATAGGCTTAAAACTGCCTTACCCTTCCATGGTCATGACTTCCTCACATAAGGTAGAGCATGCCTTAACGTGGGGTTACTGTGGGGGCCACCTTGATGTATGTATTATGTATCCAAGTCATCCATTAGTTTCTCACTCTACATCCTTCTTATTTTATTAAAAATCGAGATTTTAGGAAATAAAGTTCGAAAAAAAATTGAGATTAAAAAAAATAAGATTTTGATATATAATTGACATTCTAAAAAAGAAAATTGAGAAGTTTAAAAAATTTATGAATTTAAAAAAAAATAATAGAGAAGGTTAGAAAAATAATTAACAAAGTTTGAGAAAAATTGAGATTAAAAAAAAACTATGATTTAATAAAAATCTAGATTAAAAAAAAAAAATTTAGAACTTTGAATAAAGTTTGATCATTTGTAAAAATAATTAGATTTCTAAAAAAAAAAATGATATTTTGAAAATGAAATTTGAAAATATTAAAAAATTTGTGAAAATTTTGACAACTTTGAAAAAAAAAATATTTCGAAAAAGAAATTGAGATTTTGTATTTCGAAAATAAAAAAATTTTGAGAAGTTCAATAAGAAAAGTGAGATTTTAATGATGTGTTGTATATCCATTCCGTCCATATGTTTCTCCAGCCCATTTTTGGGCAAGGTATAAAAAAAGTGTAGATTAAATCTTAAGTGGACTGCACCACCCAAAAAAGTGGTAATATAGTGCCTTGCCATTAAAAATTATAAAGTGCCCATCATAAGGTCTTAATAGTGTTTATTTGTAATCCAACTTGTTGATTATGTAAAGAAGATCTGGATGAAGGGAAACTACAAAGATCAAATTAATCCAAAACTTTTGTGGCCTTCAAAAGGTTTCTAATGGTTATTCATCACTGTTTTTATTGGTATGGCCCACCTGAGGTTACCGAGTTCTTATGATTTGGAATCACATCCTAAAATATGATGGAAAAATATATGGACAGTATCGATGTACACAAACTATATTAAGGTAGGCTCTACACGGTTAGGATAACACACATGAAGGAGTTACCTAATTAGTAAAATGGTATTATAACGTCGATTTCATGGGAACTTCCCATGAGGTCAATCTGTATGGGCCCCACCATCATGTGTGTAGAACATCAATACCATGCATTTGATGTGTCCCCTTTAGGTTATAAGATATCCCAAAAATTTGTCGTATACGAAACTCAAGTGGGCCATAACATCTAAAACTATGTGAAGATCATCCCTAAAGGATATAAAAGCACTTGGTAGGGCTCACATGAGTTTTGGATGTGGCTGAAACTTGGTCTTACCCATCATCCTACATAATGAATGGGTTGGATCTATGAACCACATCTAGGTGGGCCCAATAAATGATTATGAATGCTTTAATGGGAGGGTAACCCCTCTCAACTATAGTATATGGTGTGGCCCACCCAAGTCAATGTACTTTATTTTTAAACCCATGGTCACATTGGAATGGTGCATCAAAGTGATGGGGCAGATCTAAAGTTTAAGTGGACTCCACAGTAGAAAAGAGTGGAATAGTGACACCCATTGTTGAAACCTTCTTAGGGCCGATCATGATGTTTATTTGATATCCAACCTGTTTATACGTTAATATAGACATGGAATAAGGGAAAACATAAATATTAGCTTGATCGAAAACTTCTATGGCCTAAAGAAGTTTTTAATGGTAGGCATTCAATCCCAATTATTTTATGTGGTGGGGTTCACTCAAACTTTAGATCTGCCTCATACTTTGTCTCATACTCTAAAATTATATGGTAAAATGGATGGATGGCGTGGATAAGCCACATGCATTCACATGGGTTATTGTGGGGGCCACCTTGATGCATGTATTATGTATCCATGCCATCCATTAGTATTTTCAAATCATTATTTGGGAAAGCTAGATTTTTAACAGTGGACGTCCAATCACTATTATTTTTGCATTGTGTGGTCCACCCAAGTTTTAGTTCATGCTCATTTTTTGGGATTGATGATAAAATTATGTTGAAAAATAGATGGACAGCATGGATGAAACAAATCGATCATGGTGGGGCCCACATATCCATACTAGATCCAAAGCTCAATTTACTATTTTCATTTTTCTGTTTTTCACCATGAGTTTTGTATTTTATGTAAAATAGCGGTGACTTGTTCATAACAATGGTGGCTAAGACATAAAATAGTGGTGACCATCCAAATAATCGATCTAGTTGTAAATGGTAAATATTTATACATTTTTATTATATAACACAATCTTAACCATCTAAAAATTGGTCCCATGCATGTACGACCGTTAATAGAGTTTGTTATTTAGTAGAAAACTCACATCATACGGATTTCAAATTTTTATCTTATTTGGAAGAGGATTTCCAAATCCATCCCAAATCAATCGGGCACCCCTCTCTTTCATCCTCCATCGAGCGCCCACATTCAAACGGCCCCTTAGATTTCCTCCATCGATCTCCATGTCCTGTCCTGCGATGGACCCTTCATAGGCGCACCTCAACAATTCTTCACTAGCCATGAAGAAGATCTGATCTCTCTCTCTCTCTCTCTCTCTCTCTCTCCGGCAAACTTTCCTAGCAAAAGACACGAGTCCTATAGGATTTCCGGCCTCTGTCACAGAAATTCGGTAGTTAGTCTTGCAAGACTCTTTCAGAAATCTAGCAGTTGGTGATGTCCTTCCATCGGCCACCAAAATCTCCATCTCCCATGCAATTTAGTAGCAACCTTCAGAGGGCCCCATCTCCTTCAACGCCTTCCGTTGGTTTCATGGGCCCCACCATGAAACAAACGTCTTTGATTGCGAAGACAGATGGAGGGGCTGAGTTAGGTGGTCTTGCTGATGGTCCCACTGGTGATGAGAGCATCGATAAGCGGGCTGCGATCTTCATATCATGCGTTCAAGGGCAAATTAGGCTCGAATGAGTCGAACAAGCTATGAATCTTCATTGATAAAGCTAGCATTAGTCATTTTATTTGCCCTTTTTAGTAATATAATCATCTGATCTTTGAAACAAGTTGATGTGCTCCGTTTGTTTTCATGTGATCGAGTCATAGGGTCCATTTATTAAAAAATATGGACATGTTTGTTAATGTTTGTTTTTTTTTTTTTTTTTGGGTTTTAGTACATAGCAAGAGCTGTTTCTCATGAATAAGAAATCATTTTATGCATTTCCTTACAAGTGATGATCTGTTACAGCGTATTTGTAAGCTTATATGTCACACGTTTAGAACATCTGAACCGTGCAAAACTTGGGTTCTGACATGAAGATGATCCATGTCAGAGATCAGATCAATCCACTCATTAGGTGAGGTGCACCTTATGTTGAATCAGATTCTTAGATATACCTTTATTTTGATGGTGTGGTCCACCTGATGACTGGGTTCTGTAGACACGCTACTATAGAATGGGCTTAGATGGGATGTTTTGATCATAATTAACGACTTGGATTTAATCGGGTACGGAATCAAGTGTAAGAAATGCTTCCAATCAGGCGAAACAAGTTGGCCCTTCTACACTTGGCCCTTATACACTTGGTCGGTGTATAAGAAAATGCTTGGAACACCTAAAAATGAGTGACCCTGTCATCACTTTAACTCACACAGGAGAATGTCGGAAAGCCCCAGAGAATTACAATAAGAAGGATAATTGAAAGGCTGATGTCATACTTCCAGACATGCCTTTATGCTTTATAATAGAAGAGAGTCAAGAGAAGGACTAAAACCACCCATTTTTACATACACACAAGTAAGTAAATAAATAAATAAAGTTTTTGAGCTCTGCTTACTCAGAAATTTCTTACAATATTAATAGTTGTGTGTGAAATTCTACTATAAAATAAAGTTCATATGTGCAGGGAGGTGTATGAACGTTTTCGAGCTTCCTATAAAGGCAAGGAAGACATCCACACCAGGTTGATGAGGAAGTACAAGGACATTCTTGAATGGTGGTTCTACCTGTTGCTGGTGGTGACTGTTGGAATCTCGCTTATCATGTGCACTGCCCTAAAAGACCAGGTTCAACTGCCATGGTGGGGTCTCCTATTCGCCTGCGCTATTGCCTTTGTTTTCACTCTTCCCATCAGCATTATAACTGCCACTACAAATCAGGTACAGAGAATCATATCCACTTTCCTTCTCTTTCGTTTATTCCATTTGCACCCAAAAACCAAACCAGGCTTATGTTGGAGGTGCCTTCAATAGTGTATAACCATTCACAAAAAACCTTATGATCACAAAAGAGGACTTGAATAGCTGATGCTACTACAATTCATGTTATCACAACAATATCCTAAGGTTCTAATATATATCAACACTCTAAAGATAATACTGACATTTCATTTATTGCCATAAATTCCAGTGCATGAAAGTGTCACAAAGGAGTCCTTAAAAATACCAAGATATTTTTGTATGCTCTTATATTTATTGGTACCTTCAATTTTCAGACGCTGGGGCTGAACATCATCACAGAATACATCATGGGTTTAATACTACCAGGAAGGCCAATAGCCAATGTTTGCTTCAAAGTGTATGGGTATAGGAGCATGACACAGGCCATCTCCTTCCTTTCTGATTTCAAGCTTGGACACTACATGAAGATCCTGCCAAGATCAATGTTCTTAGTTCAGGTTTTTTTTTTTTTTTTCTCCATTCAACCTTCAATAATAGTCTATAAGGCATTTAGAAAAGAAACAGGGGAATCAAGCAGAGAATGTTAAGATGCTTATATGATAAACCTTACTATTGGATTAGCATTTGAATATTTGAATAATGGTTGCCAACATGAATTTAGGAAATTGTAAGTAACAGCTAGTTATGATTTGAGAAATAATGAAGGCCAGTGTATGTGTGAGGACTGGCCATTCATCATGTAGGCCCCACCGTGTATATGCTATGGCCCGAAAATCAGGCTAGCCTGATCATCATGTGGGCCTCATTCATTTGGACGATAAAAAGGAATAGACGAACAGTCCACATTCTACCTCTATATGTGCCCACTTGATGAATGACATTAGTTTCACTAAGAGTTGTTCACATGTGCAGCTCCTAATCCAGAGTTGTTCAAATTTCTTGTCCAGATCAAATCTAGACCATTGCCACCTGTAGTGTTCAAGATAACCTAGAAATTGTTCACTAGCTATAACTATAAGAAAAAATTGGTCATGATAGATTATGTATTTGTACTCTTTATAAGACATGAAATATCTATCTTACAAGTTGACAATAATAGTCTATAGTAATAGTTCAAGCATGCATGAGAGAATGCTGTGATTTGAGGTTGTTCAGGCATCCATCTGATGGGGCTAATCAATACAAAGTAGGATGATACAGAGGACTAACTGCATGATTGCTGGCTATTGAAATTATAGAAACATACATGATCTCTAATACATAGTTATGGTTAATAAAATTGAGATGAACTCATTTATAAGTGACACCCTAACAAGCCTTAAGATTTACCAAGAGAACACACAGTATGCTAACAAACTGGCACATTTCTTTCCATTTCCTTTTCAGATATAAGATTCAAATAGAGAAGCAGGTTTTATGGGGAAAAAACACAAGCCCATTCAATCCACTATGCACGTGGTAGAAGCAGATTTTTTGAATTCATCATCTTAATGCTTTGAAAAGTGGAAACAAATTAGACTTGATTCAATCTTCTTCCCACTCTAAACCATCCCACCATTGCAAAACTTCTGGCAAATCCTTAATTCATCAAATGAATTTTTCTCATCAGGTGAAACATACTTTTCCAGTTCTCCATGAACACAGTAATTTTTACCTCAATATAGCTATACTTTCCATTTTGATGGTTCCCTGTGGATTGATCTTACAAGATAATGGTATGTTTACAAAGGATTTGGTTTGGCCACACAAACGCTTACTGAAATGAGAAAAAATGGTTGTTTTCATCCACAAATTAAGTTACTAAGAAAGCTCATCATTTTTTGTTTGATTGGGGTTGAATCTTCTCTTTTGATCTACTTCGGCTAGTTAGAAATTCAATCGCCCATCCCACCATTCTCACTGTCTAGAAAGGCAGCGATCCAATGACTAGAGAACTGCACCGGTATCTCCAGATGGCTCTTATGCATTGCCAAGTGGCGCTGTTGCTGTTCTCAAACCAAATTACTAAGATGATATCTTTATCTTGGAGATGGTTTCTTCAGGTTGTCATTGGAGCTAGGTTATAGCATGTTAACCATTTGAACTTCTGAAAACAGGGTTGCTTTTGAGAGGGAAATTGAGGGTTTACCTTCTACTCGGCATGTCAACAATCTCCCCACAAAATTGCATTGTCCATTGTGTAAAGAAGTAATGAAAGATGCTGTCCTCACTAGCAAGTGTTATTTCAAGAGTTTTTGTGACAAATGTAGGTGCTTTGATGGTTGGAACTGTATTTTGAATTTCCTTGTCTAGATTTTAGTGTGCCAACCCCAATTAGTTGGCACGAGGATTAGATGATGATGATCTTTAGATTTTAGTAGCAAGTGCCCAATTTTTATATGATCTTTGGTTCGTTTTTTTTTTAATTTCATTTAAAAAAATTGATCTTCAAAGTGAATTGGCAATTTGAAAGTGCTATGTTGATAAACCTTACGTATTGTCAAATTTTTGTGTGACAAACCAATTCAAGTTTGTATCTTGATTTGTATCAAGCTTGTGCATCTGTTCATATTGAATCTTCGATGTTCGTTTTGTTCGTGCTGAATCTATATTGCCGATATCTATGACGAACTTACCGAGATCTTCAAACTAGAAGAAAGTGAAGACTTTCATATATTGAGTGAAGACTTAGTTTTCAAGAACATTGTGGTTCAAGATCTGGAACCAGAGAAGTCCAAGAACTCAAGACCTAGTTGAAGATTATGTTTGGTATGTCGAGTTCAAGCTTTGAAGATTGCAAGAATTAAAACTACTGAAGTGATCGATACATTAAGTGTTCATATGTTCTATCTCACAAGGTATGATTGACCTAGATTGACCTTAGATCATTTCATATTTTTGGTCGGTCATTTTGGTCATTTTATAAGTATAAAATTCTGTTCTTTCAACTAGCCCTTGAACCAGCTCGACCAATCCTAGTATTTCCTCGACCAATCAGGATTTGTTATAAATTTTTGGAATTTTTCTGTTGGTCTACGACTAGTCCTGGAAACTGCTCGACCAGTCGTGTGAATAGTGCTCGACCAGTTGTCCAGTGCTCAACTCATTTTCCAGTGTGTAATTTGGACTTACACGACCAATCGTGTGGTGTCCACGACCAGTCGAGCAAGCCACTCAACCAGTCGTGGGACCCACAAGGCCAGTCGTGCAATCGAAAAATCTTATCGTGCCAGAATTTTTGAAAATCTATTTGGATAAGGCCAGTCGTAGCTAATCAAAGGCCAGTCGTGTGAACCAATTTTTCTCCTATAAATAGTGCTCAAATTTCAGAGTTTTCTATTAAATTCTTATCATTCTTAAGCAATCACTCTAAGATAATTTTAAGTACGTTCTAAGCTATTTTGTGCATATTTAAGATTCTTTATAGTAGCTATTGTAATTTGATTTTGAATCTCTATTCTATTCTTATATTGAAAAGGGATATCCGATTTGCCCTTTCTTAAGATCAAAATCAATACAAAGCCCTTGCTGATTTAATTAAAAATCATCTAGACTTAGAACCCTATACACTTGTGAGACTGAACGTAGAATATCTATGTCGTCATCAAGTTGGTTCTACCAGGCTGCTTCAGAATCTTCATACAGATAAGTATTTTGCTTTTTCTATAATTTAGTTCCTTTTTGGTTTGTGAGATTGTTCCAGAAAATCTCCATTTTTGGTTAGTCTGAGGTGATCCAGAAAACTCAGAGTGTAGGGTTTTTAAATTGTGTAAGGCCACTTGAAAGACATAATTGTAAAGGTTTTAGGTGAACCTTGAAAAACATATTTTGGATTAGTGAACGCTAATATCCCGAGGGAGTGGATATTAAGAGTGGAGTAGTTTTGTGGCTGTTGTTTAACAGTTGGTGTACACAGAAGCGAACTACTATAATTCTCTATGTTTGGTGGGTGTGTGGTTTATTTCTTTATCTTTTATGGTATAAGATTGTGGGATGTATTTGTGGATATGAATGTTGTAATCTTTACATTTCAGCATTGTGTGGTAAACGTTGTAATAGATTAGATTCTATTTATTGCATATCCTCTTGAGTTTGAGTTTTTGATACTCACCCACGTTCTAGTAAGGTTGCCTGCCATAAACCATTGGTTTTTTGTGTTAGGTTGTCCTTAGAACCAAGTTTGTATTAACCTTTCTATACTTGATTTTTGAGGTTGTTATTTCCTTTGGTTATTTACATTTTATTTGGCTATCTGTTGTCTTTATTCCGCTTATTATTTTTTATTTGGCATAGTCCTATCCCCCTCCCCCCTCTAGGACATTGCTCGGCCTTTTCACAATTTCCGCTGTATCTTTGTTTGCATGGGCAACACCTTTCCCAAAATTGTTTGGTAAGTTCATGGCCTATTTGGATGCCACTCGAAAATGAGTTTATCTCATTTTATTTAATATCGATTACACATTGGTTATATTTTTAAACCGTACAAATAAAATTGATCTCTAATATATAATTTGTAATTAAATAAAGTGAGATGAAACTCAATTTCAAGCGGCAACCAAACAAGCCCTTGGCTTTTAGAAATCAAAACAGGGACATCACAGCGGAAACTGATGGCTATTATTCGCATTGTCTTATTGAACTGATACCTAAAAGTAAACTTATTGTGGTATGTGGATTCAGTCATTTCAAAGAATTACTCTTCCATATATTTTCTTTTTCTACTTGCAATTATTGGGATCTAGATGGAATTAAAATGTGGCTTGGGTGTGTTTTGCATTAAATCCATGCCTTGTGTTTTTAATTATTTGGATTCTTATTTTCTTCGTTTTGATTGGTTTATTTAATCTCTGGACCCATAGTTGTTGCATTTTGGAGTTTTGAAATCTATTATTCTTATGCAATTTAATCAGGTATCCAAGACCACGTAATTTCAAATTTCATGTGTGTATGTGGAGCTACAAATATACTTGCAGATGGCGCTTAGGGAAACTATCAACCGCATCTTGGAGTCAACTACCAGTAGTCCAGAAAATGCTGGAAGTGTATTACATGTGCAAGGTTTGTAAGCTGGTGATGACAATCTAGTTTAGTGTATTGAAATCAAACATTTCATGTAAGTTGATCTAACCTGTTTTCTTCGGATATGGAGTCCACTCGGTGTTCACTGTCTAAAGCTCCATCCCCTACTCTTTCTGCCACTGCAAAAGAGGAAATTATGACAGATCATCGTGAAGATCATACTCATAATATAAAGGAGACCTTTTCTATACATTGGAAGTTTCTAGTGGAGGGACCCACTATTCCTATGTTATTGTTCAAACCATTCGTAATTTTATTTTAATGTAATTTATTCTATTTGTCTGTGTTGCAGTTGCTAACTTGCAATGGAGAACCCCTCAAGATAATGCTGGTGAAAACCATGCAATGCCTTTTGGCCATTTGGCCTACAACCCAGATTGGTCTAGCATGCAATGGGGAATGGATTGATATATGGCACCTCTTACTGGTCCTACGCCCTTATATGGGTTATACACCAAGTCCATTTGAGGTTCCCTTCGGGGGGTCTTACCTTAAGATCCCTTTGGAGGACAAGGTTATATGATGCCAGTCGTTCCTCCTCAAAGGTAATCTGGGCACTTCCAACACTGCGATCACTGTATTAGATTACAACACTTGAAAAAAGAAAAAGAAATCACTGTATTAGATTACATACACACACCATGTCTTGTTTGAATTTCAATGGCTATATAACACTTGTAGTCACTCAAATGTAAAAATTCAAAATGGTTATACCATAGGCTGTCCTGCATAAAGTTGAATGGATATTCAAATTGCATGTTTGGATGTCAAAATTTAGAGTTCCGTAGATGTTAAGATTTCTTTTCGTGTTTGGATGACAGTCTGTAGAAGTCTCATGATCCATAATCCAAAAGCATACTGCAGGAGCATACATGGAATAGGTGAGTAGTGGAACATGTGCTCATGACTCATGTGCAAGAGATTTGAGCTATTTACTAAGTGTCCTAAAATGTGAACATACTATCCTAATGGGTTGTTTATGTTTTGGATAGGGCTGCGGCAAGGAAATATTGCAGAGAGCATTGTTTAGTGGCAGCAGGAAAAAAAAAAACATCTATTACTTTAGAGAATTGATAATGTGCATGCCTGCATATGCTTGTCTTTTTGGGTCTTTACCGGCGGTTTTAACCCCTAGTAAAGGTCGGTTTTCTTGTAGTGACTTTTTTTTTTTAAAAAATGGTATTGTGCTTTTATGAATGGATAACTTTTTTTAAATTGGTATTGTACTTTTATGAATAGATTAAAATGAATTATTGTATTTTATTGAATGAATGAATGAGTATGCTAGGTTTGTGAATGTATTAAAATGAATGATTTAGCCTCAATTGTTAAGAATTGAGGTTAAAAATTGAATTTAACCTTAGTTGATGCCAATTGAGGCTAAATTTATCTTTAGCCTCAAGTATCCAAACCGAGACTACAACTCCCGTAGCTAAAGGCTTTAGCCTTGATTGTTGAGAACTGAGGTTAAAAATAGTTTTAGCTTCGGTTGGAGGCAATTGAGTCTAAATTTTGGATTTAGTCTCAGTTGGAAACAATTGTGTAACATCTCAGAAATATCCGTACAAAGACCCGAGTACCACCTCAGGTAGAAATCCCTAAGGACTGTATTCTGTAGAAATGTAATGACCCGGAAAATTTCGTGCCAAGACCCGAGTACTACCTCTATTTTCCTTAGAAGCTATTTGTGGGTTAATTAGCGTTAAACTTGATTGCTTGTGAAATTATTGTCAATCACTTTAAATTTGATCTGTAGGACTCAAAACCTGTAGAATAGTTAGCGCTATGTTACTCTGAAATCTGAGATTCAACGCTAAATCCAGTTGCTCTTGGGAATTTTTAGAAACTTTGGATCGGACCTGGACCGCGCATCGAAAGTTCGATAGCGATGATCTTAAACAATTATGGTCACCATGTTGGACTTGGCCATCGCCTCAAAAATCAAGTCCAGATGATGTCCTGGGTCGATTTGAATGAGTCCGAAGTGAAGAGTGTGAGAACGGTGAGAAATTAAATATGATTTTATGAAATCTGAGTCTTGTCGCTTGCGCGACGATTTTTAAGCAATCTGACCGTTGGATTCTGACCCAATTTCACCATTGGATCAGGGAAGATGGCCTAGGCATGTCATTGTGCTTGTGGACCTGATCGAGTTTCGGTAACCGTTGAATTGAGTGTGGTCCACCACGGCTGATCTGTAAAGCCGATCGGTACGAAAACTTAGCCTGACCTAAATCCATGGTCAGTGAGCTTAAGTCCGACCGCACGTGGAGAAAGGACCACCAGAAGTGCTCCGTTGGATCGAGAGAGGCCTGATTTGGTTATAACCTAAGTATACCTTGGCCCTGGGGTTATTTTTATCAATGTTAGGCCTATATAAAGACCTTAAAACCTTCACTCTCTTTTCCATACGAATTTTCTAACCCTAGCTAAGAAAGAGAGAGGAAAAGAGAGAAAGTGAGAGAAAAGTTGGTGAATCATCTTAAGATTCTTTCCTATTACTCTACATCCTTCAACCATCATTGTTGAATCGTTATTCCGACGATTCTAAGTTCCTTCTTGGGTAAGTTAATCTAACCATAATCTGTTTTAGAGCTTAGAATAGTCTGTGTGTTGTTGTAGCTCATTTCTATTCTTGCCTTAGGTTATTTAGTCGCCGTTGACGAAGACATATCGTCTGAATCAGTTTGGTGCGCTATTTCTGGTTTAAGGTACGGACTATATTCGTATAAGTTATGGTTTTCAAGGCTTTCAATGTCAGATAATGGTTTATTCTTGTTGTGGGTGAAATTTCACATACCAAATGCTATGTTTATCTTGTGTTCCTGATATGTATGCGTTATATTGAGATTTGTGTATTCTATGTGTATGTAGGAAGTACCGTATACGTATAAAATATGAACATATGTTTGCCATGATTATTTGTCGTGTACTTGTGCTAATTGTATGTGTGTCAACTCCTTGGCAAAAGGAATTGTCCAAATGCGTGTATTCCAACATACGTCATGTATGTTGATCTATGTAGGCTAAGTGTTTGTAGAAATGTCTGAATGGTTTAAAGTGCAATATATTATCCTATTTGCGGGCGTTGAGAAGAGATTCTCAACTCTCCTATCTGGTGTGTATGATTCCTTACATTCAATTTACATTCTTTGTTCTTTAAGTTCAAGCACTACTTATGTTGAAATCCATGTTAAGTGATATTCTTCAAATGCTCACATACTGTGTGATTTAAATTATTGTTCCATTACTGTTCTAAATTGTATATGCATATATGTTGTAATGGAATGTGTTTGGGACTAGGAAATAGTCCAGAAAATCGGTAATCGGCCTTGAGTTCGTGGCCGAGGTTGCTTTCGCCACGAAGGACGTGATTTGACGAACCCGAGTCGTATTAGGGTTGTCGGCAGTGGTTTGGTCACACAGAGTGTTTTGCGCACTCTATGTCGTTCAACTCAACGTGCGCTCGTGCTAGTCGAGTTCGTCAAGTAACCCGATTGTCCGATGTATGTTCATCATGTATGAATGCTATTGTTTGAATCTAAGGTACCAAACTTACCGATGAAATCCCGTTAACCGTTATACCTTGATTCGCTAAGACTCATGAGCCGGACATGGTGGTATGGGACACCGTAGTCGAGCTGTCGGCCTACGCTGGGGTGACGAGCCTCCCCATAGTGACCAGTGAGCAACCAAACTCGTGAGCCGACTATGGTGGTATGGGATACTATATTTGTGTTGTCGGCCTACATTGATTGGTGACGAGCCCTTTGTAGTGACCTCGAGCATACCTTGATACTGCATTAGGGCGACGAGCCTTAGAGTAGTAACGGAGGTATGATAGGCGTGCATTGATTGGTGACGAGCCCCTTGCAGCCACCTAAAACCATATGATCGTATGAGATGCCTAGGATTAACGACCCTAGAATGGATCACTGTGTGAAAATTGATATGAGAAAGGTACCTTAGCTTCCCAATCCTGCTGTATGAAAAGGACTAATAACAACTTGTAATCATGTTCATGCACCGCATTTGCATGTACGTGGTAGTCGTTGGCACTGCGAGAGGATGTCATGCGTAACGTAAGATGAAAACGCCGAGGGCGTAAGGCAAGGGCATGCATCATTCTCCATATATCCTTACATTAACAAGAGTAATTAGGACATGTTGGATTGTTCTACTTTATCATTACTGCTTGATTGAGTTGATAACATGTTAACCTTTACTTTATTGTTCCACTGAGTTGATCACTCACTCCCACATTCTGGGACGGTGTTTAAACACCAACCAGACTCTGTCTTAGATATAAATGTTGATGCGACCCCTGAGGCAGAGCAGGAGTTCGAGGATGATGAGGCCGCATTTTCTTTTATGCAGTTTTTAGGCGGGTTCATGTGAGTCATGTCCTGATGCGCGGGAATTCTGAGTTTTCTTTTGGAATAGATAATATCTTTTGATGCTTGTATTTTTTAGAGCAACACTTGTAGTATGACCTGGCATGTATACGTACTTCAGGGACTTGCACATGTACACATATTGTTCTTTAAGTCTTCCGCTTGCGTCTATCACTTATCCGTGAATTATGTTTGAAGTTTGGCTTAATCTATTCCATGTTTTATGTACTCTTACAGACAACATACATCAACCATTAAATATGTTGCATAAGTGATGTTTTGAAACTCGGGAGCTGAGTTATGCTCAACCCCCGAATTTCAGGGCGTTACAAGAAATTTAGACGAAAATTAAGTACTCGTTGAATTAATTGGTGGATTCAATTCGAACCACTATTTATACAAATGGCAAGACCCAAAACTACTAATACCGCTATCTCAACACTACTATAAAACCTAGGAAGAATCCTAAAAGCTCGTTGCTCTCGGGAACACATTGAAACTCCGTATCGGACCGGGACCGCACGTCGAAAGTCTAATTACCGTGAAACTATAGGGTTATGACCGTCTTATTGGACTTGACAACCATCGCGGGAATCGAGCCCAGATGTGTCAAAAAATGTACAACTTGAGCCCTGAGAGAAGTGTGTGAGAAACGCGAATATCTTTAGAAAACATAATGAAACTTAAGTGAATTGAAGATTTCAAACCGTCAGTTTCTAACCAAACTTCACCCATGGATAAGGGAAATTTTGTTGCTCATATTCGTGTATTTCTGGACCCGATCGAGTAAGAATGACTGTTGATCGGACACAGGTCCTCCACAGCTGATCAGCCAATCCAATCGCGCCAAAATCACATCCTGGCATAGATCCATTGTCATGGAACTTACTTGTGACGTAGGTGAGTAATAGACCTCCCAATGAGCCCCGTTTGCCAGAAACAGGCACCCTTTGGTTATAAACTAAGTATACCATGGCCCTTAGGCCATTTACATCACTACTGAGCATTTACATCACTACTGAGCCTATATAAAGCCCTTAAACCACCCTATTTCTATTCCATACGAATTTATTCCAAACCTTAGGAGAGCGAAGAGAGAAAAGAAGAAAAAAGAGTGAGGAGAGAAGTGAAAGGTTGGGAGATTGTTGCAGTATTTCTCTCCCACCACTACACGTACCGAATCGCCTTTCCATCTAGCTAACCAATCTGTCTGGTTACGATTTGGGTAAGAAATCCTAACTCTAATCTTGATTTAGAAATATGAATTGAGTAATTGATAAACTAGCTAACCTATTTCATGGTTTAAGTACCTGTTGTTCTGTATTCGGGAGCGTAGTGTTTGAACTGAGTCCGAATCGAGTATTCCGACGGAAGGTGCGGACTATAAACATTTAGGTTATGGTTTTCAATGCTTTCAACATTAGCTAATGATTTTTGTCTGACTTGATTGTTGCCATATGATCTTAGTTACGGAGTTGTCCATATATTATGCATGTGTGAACTATGTTGAATACAAGATGCATTCCATGTGTTTGTTGAAATATTTGAATGAACATGAACTTGTGATTTGCGCTTATCGTGACTATAAATCTAGGATTCATATTTGCTGTATGTATGACGATCTCTTTGTGTAAGGATTTGTCATAATATATGTCATAACTAATCTAGTCTATGTGTTTGGTAATGTGTAGTCTAAGTGTTTGATAAAATGTCTGAATGAGAAATTATTGATGAATTGTATTTAATAGGGGTATTGAGATAGGATTCTCAATTACTTTATCCATATGTATAGTTTTCTTCATGTAAACTTAATTTTAACTACGCGATTTATGGATGAAATGCAAATGTTTGGTAACATGTTCAATGTGTTTGATGCAATGATTAAATGAGGAATTTACTTGAATTGTTTGTTAAATGCTGATATGATTATCACTTGTATTTACATGCTACATTTGAGTAAGATTGAGACTACAACGTAGTCCAGGCAATCAGTAACAGTTCCTGTTCAAGTGGCTGAATTAGTCTCCCACATTAGACACGTTCGATGAATCTGAGTCGTACGACGATTGTCGACAGTGGTTAGGCCACGTGGGGTGCTTATGCGCTCCATGTCGATTAAGTTAGCATGCGCTCGTACCAATTGAACTTGTCTAATAAACCGATTAGCCTATTGTGTGTTTACCATATATGGACATCACTGCTTGAATCTAAGGTACCACTTACCAATGTAAAAGCCCGTTTCAACCATGGTACCATGATCAGCTAAGACTCATGAGCTAGGTATGGTGGTACGAGACACCGTGGTCGAGCTGTGGGCCTACGCTAGAGTGACGAGCCTCCACGTAGTGACCAGTGAGTAACCCAAACTCGTGAGCCAGGCATGGTGGTATGGGACACCGTGTTCGAGATGTCGGACTACGCTGAAGTGACGAGCATCCCGTAGTGACCGCGAGTATAAACTATGAATTTTCCTATCGACTGCTTTTCATTAGGGGTAATGCCCTACAACTTGCCTATCGTATGTGATTAATTAGGATTGACGATCCTAGTGGATCCTTTGGTTGGGTAAATGATATAAAAGGAGGTACCTTAGCTTTCCGAACTTGCTGTATGAATAAGTTTAATTAAGTACTCGGCTAACATGACCATGCACCGCATTGCATGTGCTTTGGTGAGGAAGTTGCACTTTAGGGAGGTTGTCATGGGCGAACTTGGTTGTCGGAGTCACTTGTGAGGGAGCTTTGTGCGAGGGCATGCATCATTACTACATTTCATCCTTGCATTAATAAGAGTAGTTAGGGAATGATTGTTGTACTGCTTTATCATTACTGCTTAATTGACTTGATAACATGTTAAGCTTTACCTTATAGTACCACTGAGTTGATCACTCACTCCCACCTTGGGACAGTGTTTTAAAACACTAACCAGACTCTGTTGTAGATGCAAGTGATGATGAAGTCTATGCGGCTGAGTTGGACTTCATAGATGAGGAGTAGGAATTCTCCTATGTTCAGCTATCAGGCGGGTCTATGTAGACCTTATGCTAATTCGACGGGATTACAGGATCACATGGATTAGTTGGACACCAACATTTTGACATTTTGTATATTTTGAAACAAACCTTATATATATTAAACCCTGTTGCATCATCATACTATGGAGGCTGTGAATCACTTACTTATTTCAATACATATACTTCAGACTTCTACTTGCTTAATTACGTTATCTCTGGAGTATGATATGTTGTTTTAGTATAATCCCACTCATGTTTAATACATTGATATGGATAACATTTAAACATCATTATCTATGTTACATAAGTGATGTGCTAGATCTCGGGAGTTGAGCTTTGCTCGACCCTCGAAATTCGAGGTATTACAAGTTGGTATTAGAGATTGATTTGGATCAAACTAGACCTGGGTTATAGGTAACACAACGTACACTGACACACTCTGACTTAGGATGGGGGCGATGGAATTTAGAAACGATCATAGGATCTCAAAGTTTCACCGATGGGCGAGATTGACCAGTGTAGTGTAGCCTGTATGCATCCTAGATCATGTGCAATGATCTTAGACCCTTTAGGGCCATCAATCGACGAGTTTGGACTATAATTCAACGAATCCCAACCTTAAAATAAGCCTAAAGGCGTGAATATGCGTGTGTTGAATGACGAAAGTAGACCCTGCGGGCTTAGGGACCCAAATCGTAAAATTCGGTGGGGCCTAGGGGGTCCCCCACATGTATTCAGCACCCCGGGAGGGGGTGGCCACCGCCCCAGGGCGGAGCCACTGCCGGACACCCCAGGGGGACGTGGCGGCACTGCCCGGCTAACGGCGCACCACCATCCGACCGTCTGTGTGGGGCCCACCCACGTGTGAGACCACCTATTTAACCTCTCCCTTGCCCCCTTTATTCATTCCACCCTATTTCAAACCCTCTAAACCCTCCAAAACCCCATTTTCTCTCTCAAAATCCCCATTCCCTACACTCCAAGCTACATTTTCTTCTATATGTCACTCCCATCTTCCACCATTCTCTCAAAACTACCTTTCCATCTCTCCATCTTCCTTATTTCCACTTATCTGAGCACAATAATCCTCTTTTTGTGTCTCATAATTCCCATATCCTCAAATCCACTTCACTCTCAAACTTTTCCATCTCCATGACTCTCTTTAAGCTTATAACCGCCATTTTCTCAATCCTAACGCTCCTTTCCCTTATGGGAAAAGGAGAGCGGCCCCGGATGAGGCCGAGCTGAGCCGTCCAACCCGCTCGACAAAGAAGGCGAGCGTTGAGGCTAGTACAAGTGTCGAGCGAGAGCGAAGATCGAAACGGGATCTTGATCGTCAAATCCCGCTTGAAAGATCTCTACCGGCGGGCACCGAACTTGGTAAGTTTCATGACCACTAAGTCGTATTTGAAGCTCATGTTGATAAGAAACTATTTGGATTGTATCCAGTTATTGACCTTCTGTTGGAGACTGGGTGGTGTCCCATGTTTGAAGGGAAGGCTTATGCAAGTGAAGGCACCGTACGAGCCTTCTATGCCCACATACGAAACCTCATGCTGGAGCCCCTTTAGTTTACTATCCCTTTGGGGAGGCAGGAAGCCATAGTTAATGTGGATGTGATGGCCCATATTATGGGAATTGAGCGTGGTGTGGTACATGCAAGTGCAACTCAACTCGCTAGTAGACGAGAGAAAGATCACCGCACACATTTTCTTTGTGGCTAACTAGCTCATTGGAGGTGAGACAATAGCCTCGCATCAACTAAGATGACGACAGACTTCCGCCTACTCCACCACATATGCACGTACAACGTCTATCTTAGGTGGAGTAACCATACAGAATGTACTCACCTTATGGTGGACTTCCTATATAAAGATGGACAAGGAGACAAGTTGTGCCTGCTTACTTTTGCCCTGTCATAGATAATCAAGACTGCACACTCTACTCGAGGAGACGCCTCACTCCCATTCGGCCAACTTATCTGCAAGATTGTTCGCAACTTCATATGGATAATCTTGTGCCCATCCACTTCATTAGTGAGACTACACTCAACAATATGGGGATTTACCCTAGGCAATGCCGAGCCCGACTTGACGAGTATGGGGATGAAATAGAAGAAGAAAGTGAAGAGGAAGATGGAAGTGAAGATGAGAAAGAAAATGAAGGGGAAGAAGGCAGTGAGGATGAAGAAGGAAGTGAGGAGGAAGAGCAAGAAGAGGTAGAGGAGACCCAAGATTCAGATGGGGAACCTCCTGCTACACATAAAGACCGCCATAATCAGGCTACCTTAGAAGCTCGCATGGCCAGGATTGAAGAAAACTAGGCCGCCCTGAAGTAGGAGTTCAAAGAGTATCAAGCTTATTTGAAACAGAAATTCAAGAGAATGTCTCACACCTTGAAGACCCTCATGTGTTGTGTGCAGGATAAGGGTGCGCCTCCACCTTCACCAGAGTCAGAGGACTAATCATGTGTTGCAGTTGTCTTTTAGTTTTCTTTATTTCTTATTTTTCTTTGTAATAGTCTTGGTTGGCTTAGTTGGATGTTAGAGTAGTTAGTGTTAAAACTTTTGGTAAATTAGCTCACATGGATTCTCTGTCATAATTCATGTAATACTACATCTCATGTATTGTGACAAAATTTTGGCTAAATGAAATGCATGAAGCTTCTTTTGATTTGGAATGTGTAGAATGTTTGGAAAAGTAGGTAATATTATCCTAATCTTACACTTGTTGTACATTATGTTGTATATAGGAAATGCCTCCTAAAAACACTCAGAATATAGCACGTCTCGCACTTGACGGATCGATTGACGGGGCACCTCCCCTGAGTAATATCCATACGGACCCTAGTTTGGGCCCAGATATTGAGACAATGCCAGATTCACAGCCGGCCACTGACCCTACAAATGGGCCAACACCGAATGCACAACTAGTTCTAGGACAAAACCGTGTCTTCGTCGACACCACACATGCCTCAGGCGACTCCTCCTTCTGATAGGTTAGAACAAATGATGTTCCTAATGCAGCAACAACAACAAGTCTTAGCCACAATAGTGGGGGCCATTGCCCGAAACATGAATGTGGTCCTGCCTGTACCACCTGTGCAGCCTGCTGGAACTATGGATACGAGTGGCTTATTCAAGTGCTTTTAGCATTTTTGCCCTCCTACCTTTGCGGGTACTCACAGACCCGAGGAGGCTGAGTATTGGTTGGATCGTATATCTAAGATGCTGAAGTCGTTATACTATACTGAGGCAGAGCAAGTGGAGCTTGTTACCTATATGTTTTAGAAGGAGGCTAGTCTTTTATGGGACAACATCCTACGAACCGTTCCCATAGGATACGTGTGGACGTGGGACGCTTTTGAAGTTCGTTTTCACAAAAAGTACTTCCCCCTCACTTATCGTAATGAAAAGGAGGGTGAATTTCTTCACCTCCGACAAGGGGGGATAATCATAGCTGAATGCGAGAACCGTTTCACGAAGCTATCCAGATATGATCTATTGATCCTAACAGACGAGCTGATGAGAATGTGACGATTTTCAGATCCGCACAAAGATGTGTTGTGCTAGCATTCCCAATTATGTTGAGCTAGTGAACATGTCCCTGCAAATTGAGCAGGATGGAGACAATGTCTTGAACACGTATACTAATGGGCTCGAGGCCTCGGCCTAAATTGTCGAACCGACCATTCCTCTGCTAATAGCTCCCCCGACCCAGCAGAGGCGATCAGATCTTTGGTGCGTCTACTGTAACAAGACGGGACATAACGAGCCCTTTTATTTTACTAAGATGACGTACAATGGCTTTACACCATCTCAGAAGATCAACTACCAGCCACCACAAGTTATTTCAGCTCCACCTCTATGATCGGCACCGCAGCACAACCGTACAACTGACCTCCCATATCTCAAAATAGGCCGCCTCAATGACCTATGGCAGCGCAACCCAATCGTTCTCAACAAGTGCGTGTACATGCATTTACAGCTGAAGCATCAGAGTCAGCAACGACAGTGCCTTTAGCCTTTGAAGTTAGTTCCCACATTCAAGGTACACCTGTATTTCTGTTGGTGAACACCGAGTCCACTATTTCGATGATATTATACTCTATAGTCAAGCGGTTAAGGTTGAATACTACCCTTATGGTTGGGGTGAGAGTCATTGCGGCTACTGGAGCCTTCACAGACGCCACTAAACTATGTAAGGGTTACCTAATAGACTTAAGGGGCAGGGTGGTATGTATTGACTTGATTGTCACCACAATATATCATTACGACGTCATCATCGGCATGGATTGGCTCACTGAAATGAAGGCAGAGATCAATTATGATCCCAGATTAGTGACAGCCCATGGACCCAATGGCACAATCTTCACCTTCCCTGTTCAGGTCAGTTATGCTTACCGCATTCGTTGTTACGCCTCCTTGTTAGAAAATTTTGATAGTCCGACGCTTGGGGACACATTGGTAGTCCAAGATTTCACGGACGTGTTCAGAACGATCCCTAGACTACCTCCTCAGCGCAAGATCGATTTTACCATCGACCTAGTGCCGAGTGCGACACCTATCTCTCTACCGACATATCGCATGTCTCCATATGAAATGGAGGAGTTGAGGAGACGGATTGATGATCTATTGGATTCAGGTTTCATACGACTGAGTGTATCTCTTTAGGAAGCACCTGTGTTATTTGTAAAGAAGAAAGACGGATCGCTGCGATTGTGTATTGATTATCACAAACTGAATCACATCACCGTCAAGAACAAGTATCCTCTGCCCAGGATAGATGACTTGTTCGACCAATTGAAAGGGGCATAATATTTCTCAAAAATCAACCTACAGTCTGGGTATCATCAGTTGTACATCAAGAATGAAGACATGCAGAAAACAGCATTTAGAACCAGTTTTAGGCACTACGAGTTCCTCGTAATGCCATTTGGACTTACAAATGCACCGACCATGTTCATGGACCTCATGAACCGGGTGTTTCAGCCGTATCTGTACCGATTCATCATCGTATTTATAGATGACATTTTGATATATCCAAGAGTCAGAAAGACCATGAAGAACACCTACGAGTATTCTTCGATACTCTCAGGAAGAATCAGTTATTTGCTCAGTACTGGAAATGTGACTTCTGGAAAGAAGAAATCAAGTTTCTAGGACACGTGGTGTCCAAGGAAGGAATTGTCATGGACCTTGCCAAGGTGACCACAGTACAAGACTGGGAACATCCCGGCTCCGTTTCAGAAGTGAGGAGTTTCCTCGGACTTGCTCGTTACTATTGCTGATTCATTAAAGATTTTTTCAAGATAACTAGACCGTTGTCTCAACTCACTCGAAAAGATCTTAAGTTTGCTTGGAACAAGAAAGCAGAAGCGGCCTTTCAGGAATTAAAGGACAAGTTGACGTTCGCACCCGTGCTAGTACTGTCAGAGCAAGGGGTCAAATATACTATATACACTGACGCCTCTCGTGTTGGTTTGGGTTGTGTACTGATGCAGAAGGATAGGGTGATCGCCTATGCCTCGCGACAGTTGAGGAAGCATAAAGAAAACTACCCCACGCACAACCTGGAATTGATAGCAGTCATCTTCACATTAAAGCTCTGGAGACATTACCTCTATGGAGAGGAGTTTGAGCTATTTTGTGATCACAAAAGCCTCAAGTACATTTTCACGCAGAGAGACCTAAACATGAGGCAACGACGTTGGATGGAAACCTTGAAAGACTTCAATTTTGAGGTTCCCTACCATCCTGGCAAGGCCAACCTTGTGGCAGATGCATTGAGCCGCAACAAAACTATAGAATTTGCGACCCCACTTATGATAGAAGAGTGGAATATGGTAGATTTTATGCGAGATTTTAAACAGAAGCTGAAGTAGAGGAGCTGTTCAAGAGCGTCACACACATACACGTATAACCACTTATTGATGACCGAATCATTGTGGCGCAGAAAGAAGATGAACTATTGGTGAAGATGAGAGAACGAGCAAGTGACAGTGAGGAATCCGAATGGAGAATTGGTTTAGATGGGGGTTTATGATATCATTGCTGCCTATGCGTCCCCAACCTCCACAACTTGAGAAAGGAAGTTCTAGAAGCCACACACAATTCAAAGATGGCGTTACATCCGGGCAGTACGAAGATGTATCAAGATATGAAGCGTTCATACTGGTGAGACAACATGAAGGCCCAGATAGCAGACTTTGTGTCCCGTTGTCTCATGTGTCAGCAGGTCAAGGCCGAACATTGCTGACCCCTTGGTTTGCTTCAGCTCATGCCCATAGCTGAATGGAAATGGGATTCCATATCTATGGATTTCATTTTCGGGTTATCAAAGATGAAAAAGGGGCATAACTCTATTTGGTTGATTATGGACCAGTTGACGAAATCGGCCCATTTCCTCCCGATTAAAGTTTCAAACTCAGCAGACGACCTAGGTGACAAGCCTCTCGTAGCGACCTGAACTTGCTTGTCCACTGTTTTTAAATCAGGGGTGACATTGCCCTATAACTTACCTATCGTATGTGATTAATTAGGATTGACGATCCTATATGGATCATCGTTTGGGTATATGATATAAAGGGAGGTACCTTAGCTTCCCAAATCTACTGTATAAATAGGTCTAATTAAAGACTTGGCTAACACGACCATGCATCGCATTGCATGTGCCTTTGGCGTGGGAGTTGAGTACAGTGGGAGTTTAGCATGCGCGACCATGAGATCATAGAGGGAGTGTAGGTAAAGGCATTCATCATTAATACATATCATCTTTGCATTAACCAGAGTACTTAGGTATGTTTCTTATATTGCTTTATCATTACTACTTGACTAAATTAATAACATGTTAACCTTTACCTTATAGCTCCACTGAGTTAATCACTCACTCCCACTCTGAGACGGTGTTTTAAAACACCAACCAGACTCTGTTGTAGTTGTAGATGATGTTGCGGCTTATGAGGCGGAGCCCAACTTCTATGATGATGAGTTCTCCTACTTACAACTCTCTAGCGGGTCTTTGTAGACTTGGAGTTGCGTCGGCGGGATTACAGGGATACAAACTAGCTGAACATTACATTGTATTATTTTGTGAACTTTTTGAACTATACATGTAATTATTTAACCTAGCGACATGTTCATACTCTGGGGACTTACAACTACTTATATGCTTTATATATCTATCACAGTCTTCCGCTTGTGTAATCTAATTGTCTCTGGAGTATGACATACTGATTTAGTGTAATCCCATTCATGTTTAATGCACTAATATGGACAACATTTTATCATCATTATCTATGTTGCATAAGTGATGTGTGTTGAAACTCGGGAGCCGAGCTTCTGCTCGACCCCCAATTTTTAGGGCATTACAAGTTAGTATCAAAGCATGATTTGGATTAAACTGGACCTGGGTTATGGTAACACATGCACACTAACGTATTTTGACTTAGGAGGGGGCGGTGAAACATAGAAACAATTGTAGGATTCCCAGTTTCGCTGACGAGCGAAACTGACAGTTGAAATCGGACCCGTAGGCATCTATGATCATGCGAGATGATCCCAATTCTTTTCCAGACCGTCCATCAACAGGTTTAGATGAGGATTCAGCCTATTCTACACTCAAATGACCAAAATGTGTGAATATATGCGAAATGGACTACGAAAACATCTCTAACGAACTCGGGGGACCTAAACGGTGCAAATCGGGGGGAACCAAGGTGGACCCCGCACATTACGGCATCCCAGGGGGATGCCATCACCCTAGGTCTAGGGGACCATGATGGCATCGCGCCTAGGGCGAGGCCTCGTGGTCTACGAACAACAAGTCGGTCGGGCCGTTGCGGGCCGAGCGGGCCAGCCATTGTAGACGCATGTGGGGCGCACGAAATCATGTGGGGGCCCCTTATACCTCTCTATTTGCTTCATTTCTTTCATTTCCACCTCTCCAAGCTTTCCAAATCTCTGAAAGATCCCATTTTTCTCTGTCAAACCTCCCCTCCATTCTCATATCATCATCTTCTTCATCACTACATACACACCTCCCACCCTTCCTTTCAAACCCATCTCCTATCTCCCTTATTTCCTCCTATTTGGGCACACAAACCCTCATTGGTGTCTCAAAAATCTCAAAGTCCAACAACCCATCCTATCCCTCCATTTTGTTTCACTCTCATGGCTCTTTTTGAGCTAGTGGCGGCCATATTTTTACTTTTCACACTTCTTTCTCTCATGGGAAAGAAGAGGGCTTCCACGGATGGAGTCGGGCCTAGCCGCCCTACCTGTTCAAGGAGGTAGAAAGGAGCCAAGGCTAGCACAAGCATCGATTGGGAGCTAAGGATGAAGCGGGATCTCGATCCCCAAATTTCTCTTGAAAGAGCCCTACTGGCGGATATGGCACATGGAAAGTTTCAAGGCCATAGGATTCTCTTTGAAGTGCACGTGGATGAGAAACTATTTGGACTTTATCCGGTGATGAATCTCCTGTTGGACGCCGGGTGGGGTCCCATATTTGAGGGCAAATCTCATGCGAATGAGAGCACTGTCCGAGCCTTCTACGCCCATATATGAGAGCCACTATTGGAGACTCTACAGTTCTCTATCCTCGTGGGAAGGTGGGAAGCCATTGTCAATGTGGACTTGATAGCCTAAATCATGGGAATGTCGCGTGGAGAGGTACATGCTAGCGAGAAAAATCTCAGGAGCGTACGTGAAAGAGATCGCCGCACGCAATTTCTTTGTGGCCGACTTGTCCACTGGAATCAAGGTAATTACCTCATGGCGTCCAAGATGACTCCTGACTTCTGCCTGCTCCACCACATCTTCACATACAATGTATATCCCAGGTGGAGCAATCGCAGCGATTGTCGCGTTTAATGATAGACTTCCTATACCGAGCTGGGCAAGGAGACAAGTTGTGCCTGCCTACGTATGTACTACTACAGATAGTTCAGACTGCACGCTCTCCTAGGACAGACATTTCACTCCCATTCGGCCGACTTATATGCAAGCTTGCTCGTGAATTTGGCTATAGACTTGGCTCAGAAAAGCTTACGCCGATCCATTTCATCAATGACACTACTCTTAGCAACATGGGTATTAGGTCACGACAACGTTAAGCCCGACTCGATGAGAGTGAGGATGAGATGGGAAGTGAAGAGGAAGAAAGTGATGAAGAAGAGGACGAAAATGAAATAGAGGAAGGAAGCGAGGAAGAGGAAGAGCAGGAAGAGGAAGAAGAGGAGGCCCAAGACACTGATGAGGGCTCTCCACCTGCTACACTTGAACCCCACCATGAACGGGCTGCTCTAGAAGCCTGCTTGACTCAGATTGAGGAGGGCCAAGTCACCCTGCAATAGGAGGTCAGAGAGACCCAGGCCAAGCTTGAAGAGAATCAGGCCTTCATGAAGTAGAAATTTAAGAAGGTGTCTTGCACCTTGAAGGCTCTCCTGTGCTGCATGCAGGACAAGGGTGCCCCTCCACCATCACCAGATTCTGACAACTAATCCTATGTTGTAGTCGTCCTTGAGTTTTCTTTGCTTTCCTATTTCCTACGTTATAGCCTTGCTAGGCTTAGTAGTAGGGCAGATTTGATGGTGCGTTTGGTGTTTAAAGCTTTGATTAGATTAGCTCACATGCATCTTCTGTCATGATTCATGTAAAACTATATCTCATGTGTTGTGACAAATTTTGTTAAATGAAATGCATGCAGCTCCTTTTGCTATGAAATGTGTAGAATGCTTGAGAAATTGAGTGTTTTTATGCAAAAATCTTAAACATGTTGTACCCTATGTTGTGTATAGGGAATGCCTCCGAAAGTCACTTGGACTACAGCATGTCTTGCACTTGGCGGATCATTTGACGGGGCACCTCCCCTAAGCGATAGCCACACGAACCCCAGTTTGGGCCCTGATAGTGACACTATGTCGGATCCCCAGTCGGACACTAGCCCCACAAATGGGCTAACACCTATTGCACCACCGGTTCTAGAGCAGAACCATGCATCTTCGTCGATGCCTCACATGTATCAGGCTCCTCCTCCTGATAGGTTGGAGCAGATGATACTCCTTATGCAGCAGTAATAGCAGATTTAGACCACCATCGCTAAGGCCCTTGCCCAGAACATGAATGTGGTTCCACCTGCACCTCTTGTGCACCCTGTTGAAAACATAGGTGCCACTGGCTTGTTCGAGCGATTCCAGCGCTTCCGACCTTCCACTTTTGTGGGTACTCACAGACCTGAGAAGGCCGAGTATTGGCTTGACCGCATCTCTAAGATGCTGAAGCTGCTGCACTGCACCGAGGTAGAGCAAATCGAGTTGGTTACGTACATGTTCGAGAAGGAAGCAAGTCTCTGGTGGGACAGCATCCTTCGAACCATTGCTCTTGGTTACATATGGACATGGGAGGCTTTTAAAACACGCTTCCACGTGAAGTACTTTCCCCTCACGTACCGTAATGAGAAGGAGAGTGACTTCCTTTACCTCCATCAGGGAGGGATGACCGTGGCAGAATACTAGAATAGGTTCACGAAGTTGGACAGATACGCTCCTTTGATCCTAACAAACGAGCCGATGAAGATGCGACAATTTTCTGAGGGTTTGCGGCCTGAGATCTGCTTGAAGATGTGTTGCGCTAGCATTACAACTATGCTGAACTAGTGAGCATGTTCTTGCGAGCTGAGCAGGATGGGGATAGGTTATCCCGTACACGTGTACCCATGGGACCTAGGCCTCGACCAGAATTGTCGAGCAGACCGTTCCTCGGCAAGAGGCCGCATGCAGATTCTCTTCCTTGGCTTACGACTCCATTGACATAGCTGAGGCGACCTGATGTATGGTGTACCTATTGCAAGAGGTCGGGCCATTCTGACGCTTACTGTTTTACCCAGATGAGGGATAATGGCTTCATGCCCCCTCAGAAGATCAACCGTCAGATGCCCCCAGCTATCTCGGCTCCACCTCTATGTTCAGTACCACCTGCACAGTCTTCTTACTGGCCGCCTGTACCTCGATTTAGGCCGCCTCAACGACCTATGGCACCACAGCCGAATCGTTCTCAACAGGCGTGAGTACATGCACTTGCAGCTGAAGCATCTGAGGCAGCAGCTATAGTGCCTTTAGCCTTCGAGGTCATTGCCCACATCCAAGGTACACCCATATTCCTGTTATTGGACATTGGGTCCACTATTTCGATGATATCATGTTCTGCGGTCAAGCGCTTAGGGCTAAATATGACCCTTATGGTTAGGGTGAGAGTTATCGCAGCAGTAGGAACTTTTACAGATGTCACTAAGTTGTGTGAGGGTTGCTTAATAGATTTAGGGAGCAAGACAACATGCATTGACCTGATTGTCACCACGATATACCATTACGACGTCATCCTCGACATAGATTGGCTTACTGAAATGAGAGCTGAGATCGACTGCGAGACCTGACTAGTGACAGCACACGGACCCGAAAGCACAACCTTCACATTCCCCGTACAGGTCAGCTGCCCCTTCCGGGTTCTTTATTATTTTTCCCTATTGAAAGATCATAATGATCCAACACTTGAAAACACACTTGTGGTCCAGGACTTTTTGGAAGTATTTAAGACGATACCTGGATTACCTCCCCGGTGTGAGATTGACTTCACTATCGACCTTGTGCCTGGTGCAACACCCATTTCCTTACCCACATATCACATGCCTTCATGTGAGATAGAGGAATTGAGGAGACAAATTGATGACCTGTTGGACTCAGGTTTCATACGGCCTAGCGTGTCTCCTTGGGGAGCACCTGTGTTATTCGTGAAGAAGGATGGGTCACTGTGGTTGTGTATGGATTATCGCAGGTTGAACCAAGTGACAGTGAAAAACAAGTATCCTTTGCCGAGGATAGATGATCTGTTCGATCAGTTAAAAGGGGCACAATATTTCTCAAAGATCAACTTGCAGTTAGGGTATCACCAGTTGCACGTCAGGGATGAAGACGTGCAAAAGACAGCGTTTAGAACCAGCTTTGGGCATTACAAGTTCCTCGTTATGTCATTTGGACTCACGAATACACCCGCCGTGTTCATGGACATGATGAACCAGGTGTTTCGGCCGTATCTATACTGATTCATCATCATATTTCTAGATGACATCCTGATATACTCCAAGAGTCAGGAAGATCACAATGAGCACCTGTGAGAAGTCTTTGATACGCTCAAGAAAAACCAGTTGTTTGCCCAGTACAAGAAGTGTGACTTCTGGAAAGAATAGGTCAAGTTCCTGGGACATGTTGTGTCCAAGGAAGGAATAGTCGTGGACCTTGCTAAGGTGACCACAGTTCAGGACTGGAAGCAGCCCAGTTCGATTACTGAAGTGAGAAGTTTCCTTGGCCTGGTAGGTTACTATAGTCGTTTCATTAAAGACTTTTCCAATATAGCCAGACCGTTGTCTCAGCTCACTTGGAAGGATCTCAAGTTTGCCTGGAATGAGAAGGCAGAAGCAGCCTTTCAGGAACTGAAAGACAAGTTGACATTCGCCCCCGTGCTAGTATTGCCAGAGCAGGGGGTTAGATATACCATTTACACCAATGCCTCTCATGTTGGTTTGGGTTGTGTTCTGATGCAGAAGGACAGAGTGATTGCCTATGCATCGCAACAGTTGAGGAAGCATGAGGAAAACTACCCTACGCATGAGCCATCATCTTTGTATTAAAGCTCTGGAGACATTACCTCTATGGAGAGGAGTTCGAGCTCTTTTGCGACCACAAGAGCCTCAGATACATATTCACACAGAGAGACTTGAATATGAGGCAGCGACGGTGGATGGAAACCTTGAAGGACTTTAAGTTTAAGGTTTCCTACCATCCCGGCAAGGCCAACCTTGTGGTAGACGTGTTGAGCCGCAAGACAACAATAGCATTTGTAGCTCCGCTGATGATTGATGAATGGAACGTGATAGAGTTTGTGCAAGACTTTGAGCAGAAACTTATGGTAGAGGAACCGTTCGAGAGCAGCGCACATATTCATGTACAGCCACTTATCGATGACCAAATCAAAGTGGCTCAGTGGGAAGATGAAGGGTTAGTTGAGTTGAGAAAGCGAGCTAATGACAATAAAGACTCTGAGTAAAGAGGTGGTACAGATAGGGGTTTACGTTATTATGGCCGCCTATATGTCCCAAACCTTCATGACTTGAGAAGGGAAGTTCTCAAAGCTGCTCACAATTTGAAGATGGCGATGCATCCTGATAGTACGAAGATGTATCGAGATATGAACCGCTTGTACTGGTGGGATAACATGAAGGCCCACATAGTGGACTATGTATCCTGTTGCCTCACGTGCCAGCAGGTCAAGGCAAAACATCGTCGACTTCCTAGTTTATTTCAGCCCATGCCCATAGCTGAATGGAAATGGGATTTCATCTCTATGGATTTCATCTTAGGGTTACCGAAGACGAGGAAGGGACATGACTCCATTTGGGTGATTATGGACCGGTTGACGAAATTGGCTCATTTTCTCTCGATTAGAGTCTCAAACTCAGCAGACGATTTGGCCAGGTTGTACATCAAGGAGATAGTATGTCTACATGGAGTGCTTATGGAGATCGTGTCGGACCGAGATACGTGATTAACATCTATCTTCTGGACTCGTATCCAGGAAGCAATGGGTGTAAAACTGAAGTTCAGTACGTGTTCCACCTACAAAAGGATGGGTAGACGGAACGGGTGAATCAGGTGTTGGAAGATATGCTGCGAGCTTGTGTGTTTGATTTCAAGGACAGTTGGGATGACTATCTTCCTTATGTTGAGTTCGCTTATAACAACAGCTTTCAGGCGAGTATTGGCATGGCCCCCTACGAAGCACTGTATGGGCGTCCGTGTAGAGCACCGCATTACTGGGCAGAGGTTGGCGAGAAGAGTTTGATTGGCCCAGAGTTAGTACAGGCGACCTCAGAGAAGATCGACATTATCAGGAGTCGACTTCTTGCAGCACAGAGTAGAAAAAAGATCACGCCGATACGAGGCGGCGACCGCTAGAATTTGAAGTCGGGGACTAGGTATTCCTGAAGGTTTCCTAATGAAGAGAGTCCACCAGTTTGGAAAGAAAGAGAAATTCACGCCGAGATTCATTGGCCTATTCCAGATACTAGACCGAGTGGGTGTAGTAGCGTACTGCCTTCCTTTGGCCACACCACTCACCGGCATGCACAACGTATTTCACGTATCGATGCTAAAGAAATACGTTCCTGATCCTTCCCATATTATCAAATGAGAGTAGGTACAATTGAGTGAAGATGTTACTTATATACTGCGACCAACCCGTATCCTAGGCAGGAAGGAGCAGGTGTTGCGTAGTAAAGTTATTCCACTTGTGAAGGTACTGTGGACGCATCACACTGAGGAAGATGCTACTTGGGAAACAGAAGTCGAGGTCCACAAGAACTACCCTCAGATTCTCGAGGAGTACGAAAAGGTAATAATTTCGAGGATAAAATTTTTCTTTAAGGGGGGTAGATTGTAACGTCTCAAAAAAAAATTTGTACAATGACCCGAGTACCACCTCAAACAGAAATCGCTAAGGACCGAATCCTTTAGAAATTAGATGGAAATTAATTAAGTACTAAACTGAATTAATCGGCGAGTTAGTTCAAATCACTTTCTATACGAACTGCAAGACCCAAAACCAGTAGAATCGCTAACTCTACGTTACTTAAAAACCTAGGATCAATCTCAAAACCCAGTTGCTCTCGGGAGCATCTTGAAACTCCGTATCGGACCTGGACCGCATGTCAAAAGTCTGATTAACGTGAAGCTATAAGGTTATGACCGCCTTACTGGGCTTGACAACCATCTCGGGAATCAAGTCCAAATAGTATCCGAAAACACACAACTTAAGCCCGGAGCGAGGTGTGTGAGAAACGCGAATATCTTTAGAAAATGAACTCAAACTTAAGTGATTTGGGTCGTTCACTTGCAAGACAAATTTAAGATTTCAGACAGTCAGATTCTGACCCAACTACACCCTTGGATCAGGGAAATTTTTCTACAAATGTCAGTGCACTTGTGGCCCTGATCGAGTAATGATGATTGTTAAACTGAAATAGGTCCACCGCGGTTGATCTGTAAATTCGATCAGACCAAAATCTTAACCTGACATAGATCTATTGTCAGGAAACTTTCCCCAAACTATATGTAGGCAATGGACCTCCAAATGAGCTCCGTTAGCCCGAAACGAACAACTTTTGGCTATAACTTAAGTATACCATGGCCCTCGGGCCATTGACATCACTTCTGGGCCTATATAAGGGCCTTAACCCACACCTCTCTCATTCCATACGAATTTCCTAAACCCTAGGAGAGAGAAGAGAGAAAAGAGAAGGAGAAGGGGAGGAGAAGTGAGAGAGAGTTGTGGTTTGTTGCTGGGATTCATTCCCGCCACTCCACATGCTGAATCCCCTCTTCCGTGTCGCTATACTGGCAATTTTAACTTCATTTTTGGATAAGGAATCCTAACCCTAATCTGTTTAAGGTATCTAAACAGGTAGATCGGTGAAATAGCTAACCTATTTCATGCTATAGGTAGCCGTTGTGCCATAAGCAAAGGCGTAGTGTATGAACTGAGTTCGTAATCAGCGTACCGATGAAAGGTGCATACTATAAACATTTAGGTTATGGTTTTCAAGGCTTTCAATGTCAGTTAATGATTTATGACTGACTTGATTGCTGTCACATGTACTTGGATGCTTTGCTTTCCGTGTATTACACATATATATGAACTATGTTGAATATGATGCATTTCATGTGTTTGTTGAAATGTTTGAGTGAATATGGAATCATGATTTGTGCTTGAGAATACATGATCATTGTATACATGATAACTTCTTTGTGAAAGGATTTGTATAATATATGTTATAACTAATTTATTACATGTATATTGATATATGTAGTCTAAGTGTTTGATAAAATGTCTGAATGAGAAAATGCTTGTTGGAACGTATTTAATGAGGGTGTTGAGATAGGATTCTCAATTACCTTATCTATAATTACAGTTTCCTTCATGTAAACTATCTTGCTACTATGTGCTTTATGGATGAAATGCCTATGTATGATAACATGTGCCCTATATATTTGTTAAAATGCTCAAATGAGATTTATATCTGAATTAGTTGTCACATGTTATATTGACTATCACATATGAATGCCTATTGTGTTTGAATATAATTGGGACTAATACGTCGTCCAGGCAATCGGTAACAGTTTACGATCCGTGGCCGAATTAGTATCACCACAATGGTACGTTCAATGAATCCGAGTCGTACGGTGATTATCGACAGTGGTTAGGCCAGGAGGAGTACGTATGCGCTCCGTGTTGATTAATTTAACATGCGCTCGTACCAGTCGAGCCTATCAAGTAACCTGATTAGCCTAATGTATGTTCACCATATATGGATGCTACTGCTTGAATCTAAGGTACCACTTACTATTAGAAAGCCCGTTTAACCTTGGTATCACGATCTGCTAAGAATCATGAGTCAGGCATGGTGGTATGGGACCCCGTGGTCAAGCTGCCGGCCTACGCTGGGGTGACGAGCCTCCCCGTAGTGTCCAGTGAGCAACCCAAACTCGTGAGCCGAATACGGTGATATGGGATACTGTATTCGAGCTGTCGGCCTACGCTAAGGTGACGAGCCTTTCCCGTAGTGACCTCGAGTATAAACTAGGCCTACGCCGATGTGACGAGCCTCCTGTACTGACCTGAACTTGTTTGTCCACTGTTTTTTAAATCAGGAGTGACGTTGCCCTATAACTTGCCTATCATATGTAATTAACTAGGATTGACGACCCTATATGGATCATTGTTTGGGTATATGATATAAAGAGAGGTACCTTAGCTTCCCGAATTTGCTGTATGAATAGGTCTAATTAAAGACTTAGCTAACACGACCATGCACTACATTGCATGTGCCTTTGGCTTGAGAGTTGAGCACAGTGGGAGTTTAGCATGCGCGACCGTGAGATGATGTCGTAGAGGGAGTGCAGGCGAGGGCATGCATCATGAATACATATCATCCTTGCATTAATCAGAGTACTTAGGAATACTTCTTGTATTGCTTTATCATAATTGATAATATGTTAACCTTTGCCTTATAGCTCCACTAAGTTGATCACTCACTCCCACTCTGGGACGTTTTTTAAAACACCAACCAGACTCTATTGTAGTTTTAGATGATGTTGCGGCTTACGAGGTGGAGCCTAACTTCTATGATGATGAGGAGTTCTCCTACTTGTAACTCTCTAACGGGTCTATGTAGACCTAGAGTTGCGTCGGCAGGATTGTAGGGATACAAACTAGTTGAACATTACATTATATCATTTTGTGAACTTTTGGAACTATACATGTAATTATTTAACCTGACGACATGTTCATACTCTGGGGACTTACAACTACTTATATGCTTTATATATCTATCATAGTCTTTCGCTTGCATAATCTAATTGTCTCTGGAGTATGATATGTTGATTTAGTGTAATCTCATTCATGTTTAATGCACTAATATAGACAACATTTAATCATCATTATCTATGTTGCCTAAGTGATGAGTTGGAACTCGGAAGCCGATTTTCAGGGCATTACAAGCAAGTACAGCTAAGTGAAGATGCTACCTTTGTATTGTGACCAACACGTGTTCTAGATAGGAAGGAACAGGTGCTACGCAGCAAAGTTATCCCACTTGTGAAAGTATTATGGACACATCATACTGAAAAAGAGGCTACTTGGGAAACAGAAGCTGAAGTCCATAAGAACTACCCTCAGATCCTCGAGGAGTATGAAAAGGTACTAATTTCAGGGATAAAATTTTTCTTTAAGGGGGGTAGATTGTAATGTCTCGAAAAAATTCATACAAAGACCTGAGTACCACCTCAAGCAGAAATCCCTAAGGATCGTATTCTGTAGAAATTTAGGTGAAAATTAATTGAGTACTCGCTGAATTAATCAGTGGATTCAACTCGAACCACTATTTATACAAGTGGCAAGACTCAAAACCACCAATACCACTATCTTAACACTACTTTAAAACCTAGGAAGAATCCCAAAAGCTTGTTGCTCTCGGGAGCACATTAAAACTCCGTATCGGACTGGGACCGTACGTCGAAAGTCTGATGACCACGAAACTATAGGGTTATGACCATCTTATTAGGTGTAACAACCATCCCGGGAATCGAGCCCAGATTTTGTCAAGAAATGCACAACTTGAGCCCTGAGCAACGTGTGTGAGAAATGCGACTATCTTTAGAAAACGTAATGAAACGTAAGTGAATTGGGCCATTCACTTACGCGCGAAATTGAGGATTCCAGACCATCAGTTTCTGATCAAACTTTACCCATGGATAAGGGAAATTTTGTCGCTCATATCCCTGTACTTGTGGCCCCGATCGAGTAAGCATAACCGTTAATCTGACAAAGGTCCTCTACGGCTGATCGACCAATCCAATCGTGCCAAAAACACATCCTGAAATAGATCCATTGTCAGGGAACTTACTCTATGACGTAGGTGAGTAATTGAACTCCCGATAAGTCCCATTTGCCAGAAATAGGCACCCTCTGGTTATAAACTAAGTATACCGTGGCCCTAAGGCCATTTACATCACTACTGGGCCTATATAAAGCCCTTAAACCACCCCATTTCTATTCCATGCAAATTTGCTCCAAACCCTAGGAGAGAGAAGAGAGAAAAGAAGAGAAAAGAGTGAGGAGAGAAGTGAAAGGTCGGGAGATTATTGCGGTGTTTCTCTCCCACCACTACACGCACCGAATCGCCTTTCCATCTAGCTAACCGATCTATTCGGTTACGATTTGGGTAAGAAATCCTAACCTTAATCTTGATTTAGAAGTTTGGATTGAGTAATCGATAAACTAGCGAACCTATTTCATGGTTTAGGTACCCATTGTTCTGTATTCGGGAACGTAGTGTTTGAACTGAGTCCGAATCGAGTATTCCGACAGAAGGTGCAGACTATAAACATTTAGGTTATGGTTTTCAATGCTTTCAATGTCAGCTAATGATTTATGTCTAACTTGATTGCTACCATATGATCTTAGTTACGGCGTTGTCGATATATTATGCATTGTGAACTATGTTAAATACAAGATGCATTCCATATGTTTGTTGAAATGTTTGAATGAACATAAAATTATGATTTACGCATATCGTGACTGTAAATCTAGGATTCATGTTTGCCATATGTATGACGATCTCTGTGTAAGGATTTGCCATAATATATGTCGTAACTAATCTAGTCTATGTATTTACATGCTACATCTGAGTAAGATTGGGACTATAACGTAGTCCAAGCAATCGGTAACAGTTCCTGTTCGAGTGGCAGAATTAGTATCGCCACATTTGACACGTTTGATGAATCTGAGTCGTATGACGATTGTCGACAGTGGTTAGGCCATGTGGGGTGCTTATGCGCTCCATGTCGATTAAGTCAGCGTGCGCTCGTACCAATCGAACTTATCTAATAAACCGATTGACCTATTGTGTATTTACCATATATGGACATCACTGCTTGAATCTAAGGTATTACTTACCAATGTAAAAGCCCGTTTCAACCATGGTACCACGAACCTCTAAGACTCATAAGCTGGGCATGGTGGTATGGGACACCGTGGTTGAGCTATCGACCTACGCTAGGGTGACGAGCCTCCCCATAGTGACCAGTGAGCAACCCAAACTCGTGAGCCGAGCATGGTGGTATAGGACACCGTGTTCAAGCTGTCGGCCTACGCTAAGGTGACGAGCCTCTCCGTAGTGACCGCAAGTATAAACTATTGAATTTGCCTATCGACTGCTTTCCATTAAGGATGATGCCCCATAACTTGCCTATCGTATGTGATTAACTAGGATTGACGACCCTAGATGGATCCTTCAGTTTGGGTTATGATATAAAGGGAGGTACCTTAGCTTCCCAAATCTGTTGTATGAATGAGCTTAATTAAGTACTCGGCTAACACGACCATGCACCGCATTGCATGTGCTTTGGCGAGGAAGTTGCACTTTAGGAAGGTTGTCATGCGTCAACTTGGTTGTCGGAGTCACTTGTGAGGGAACTTCGTGTGAGAGCATGCATCATTACTACATTCCATCCCTGCATTAATAAGAGTAATTAGGGAATGATTTTATACTGCTTTATCATTACTGCTTGATTGATTTGATAACATGTTAACCTTTGCCTTATAGTACCACTGAGTTGATCACTCACTCCCACCCTGGGACAGTGTTTTAAAACACCAACCAGACTCTATTGTAAATGCAGGTGATGATGAAGTCTATGCGGCTGAGTTGGACTTCAATGATGAGGAGGAGGAATTCTCCTATGTTCAGCTATCAGGCAGGTCTATGTAGACCTCATGCTGATTCGATGAGATTACAGGGTCACATGGATTAGTTGGAAACCTACATTTTAACATTTTGTATATTTTGAAACTAACCTTGTATATATTAAACCCTGTTACATCATCATACTCTGGAGGCTATGAATCGCTTACTTATTTCAATACATATACTTCAGACTTCCGCTTGCTTAATTACGTTATCTCTGGAGTATGATATGTTGTTTTAGTATAATTGAAAAGGTCAAGGTATTAAGTCCTAGAGGGGGGGTGAATAGGACTATGTCAAATTAAAAATTAAGAGCGGAATTTAAACAAATATAAATACTGATGCAATAAACAATCTCACAATGTTGAAATTAAATAGAACCTCAAATGTACGAGTATTAAGAGATTGATACAGATGTTGTTCTAAGGACAACCTTACACCAAAAACTAAAGGCTTATGATAGAACAACCTGATTCCTAGAAAGGTCTGTGTATCAAAAACTCAAACTGATATAGAGGAATAAAGAAATAAATAGCAAGGAAAGAAATCTAAGCTATTACAACATTCCCACACTTGCATAAAAGAAATTACAACATTCTCCACAAATGCAAAAGGGGAAATTACAAACATCCACAAAAAGAAATAAACAATCAATCCACAAGACCAGAAATTATACTGTTTCGCTTGTGTGTACACCAACTGTTTAGAAAAACGGCCACACAACTACTCTACTCCTAATATCCTCACACAGTGGATATTAGCATTCACTATGAAAATAAGTTTTTCAAGGTTCACCTAAAACCCTCACAATTGTGTCTTTCAAGTGGGCTTACACAATTCAAAAAATTCCACACTTTGAGTTTTCTAGATTACCTCAGACAAACCAAAACAGAGAGATTTTTCTAGCTCAATCTCAATGAAACTAAAAGATAGAAATTTACAATAATGTAAAATACCTAGATATTCTCCTTTAGATGCAGCCTCGGAAGAACCAAATCGGAGTAGAAGTTCAACGTAGAAGTTCAATGTCCACACTCACTTATGAAATGGTTCTAAGGTCTAGATAGATTTTAGATTTAAAGCACCTTGGGCTAGCTTGATTTGATTTTAATTTCAAGAAATGGGAATACTTCAATCCCTCTTTCAAATATAATTGGAATACAGAATACAAAATTAAATATAAAGAAAGCTAATTAAAGAGAATATAAATGAGCACTAGATAGCTTAAGAATATCACTAACTTATGTCTTAGAGCGACATATTGATTTAGCTTGAATTGAATATAAAACTCTGAAATTTGTGCTCTATTTATAGTTGCAGAAATCGCACTCTCGACTGGTCCTGAGGTTGGCACAACTGGCCGTAGGACCAACAGATTTTTAAAATTTTGAGCGCGATAGGATAAAGTCGTTCCATGATTGGTCGTAGGCTCTGCTCGACCGGTCGAGTCCTGTCCACGACTGGTCGTGTGGAACCATTTTTAGTTGCTAGACTTTGAGTCGAGGCTGCAGGACTAGTCGAGCACAAGTTGAGCATTGTTCACACGACCGGTCGAGCAGTCTCCAGGACCGGTCGAGGCTTTAACAAAAATTCCCAAAAATCAGTAACAACCTTAGGACTGGTCAAGGAATTCTTGGACTGGTTGAGCCAGTACTAGGACTAGTCGAAAAAAGTCCAAGACTAGTCGAGAAACAGTCTATGCACTTATAAAGTGATCCAATTTAAATTATGTATACAAAATGACCTACCCTATGGTCAATCTAGGGTCATTCATACCTCATACATGATGTATGAACAGTGAAACTTCTTTTCCTTCGGTTGATAGATGTTCTTTGAAGTTCACGACACTTAAGATCTTGTTATTCGTAGAAGCTTGAACTCGAGACTTCTAAAGCTTGAATTTGTGACATATTGAAGCTTGAGCTTGAGGATCAAAGTATAGAAACTTTTTCATAACTTGTACGAAGCCTTGAAAAACTTGAACTTTTGAAGCTTGAAAGCTTGAATTCACACTTGATTTTGTACTTGAACATGAACAAGTAATCTTACATTTAAAGATCTTAAAGTAAAGACCATTGTCCTTGTACATTAGATGCACTGTCTTGAATATATCGATGTGCTACACAAGACACATATTTCAAGAGGTTTTGGCACTACAAAATTTGACAATCATAGGATCTTGAACCAATAGCACTTAACAATAATCCCACTCATGTTAATACATAGATATGGACAACATTTAAACATCACTATCCATGTTGCATAAGTGATATGCTAGATCTCGAGAGTTGAGCTTTGCTCAACCCTAGAAATCTGAGGCATTACAAATAGAGGCTAAAATTTTGATTTAACATCATTTCAAGGCAACTGAAGCTAAAAAACTTCTTTTAACTTCACTTGAAGAACTAAGGTTATTAAAGCCTTTTTAGCCTCGGTTGCTAAAATTGAGGCTAAAGCCTTTAACCACGAGGGTTCCAACCTCGGTTAGGATAATTAAGGCAAAACCAAGGCTAAATGCTTTAGCCTCAGTTTTTAACCTTTTTAGCCATAGTTTTGAATGGAGGCTAAAGCCTTTTTTTTCTTGTAGTGGTGGCTAGTGATTTAGAGGTCTATAATAGGCTATGGAAGCTGTTATGGATTTGACTTTTGGCTATGGAAATGCTAAAAGTAGATTTAGTTAAACACTTGTCGGTAAAAATAGTTTGCCAATATCATGAAAATAAATTTTCAAAACTTTATAAATGCTTCATGGTTGCAAATTCACATGGACCATAGAACCCATGAATTTAATAGCCTTTTGTTTTATGCTACTAGAGTTTATAATGTCATTATATTAGAAGTTTGTAGACCATGAATGCCATCTCACTAAATGAATATTGTCATTTCTATTTTTTTTCAAACCCTCTTTTAATTCATTAATTAGTTTTCATAAGATTGTACATATTTTGTTGCAAAGGAAAATAAAAGGGCTTGATTAGTTTTTGAGCTCTTCTCAGCTTCCTTATCATTCATGTATGGCAGTGTAAACCTTTGCTAAATTGTAGCTCTAATCTAAACTTTGTGCGCAATCTGATCGAGTACATTAACGGTTCAATTTAATCAAGTGCATTAACATCTAATACTATAGTTAACATCTAATACTATCCTATTTCTTTGCGGGATAACATTGCCATATTTATGGACCCTTTTGCTACAATTCTTGTTATCATCATCATTGGACTCTTATGCATGAGAATCAATGAGGTATCCCTTTAACACATGCCTCTTTTTACAAAGTTTTAATTTTTGTTGTTGTTTCTAGTAACTTGAATTAGAATACTTTTCTTTATTATTTCCTTATTATTTCATTGTCCACTTAAATGAAGCTTCTATTTAAGCTTAATAATTCTTCTTAATTCTAAATTATAACCATGTTTTGTTGGTTAAATATTTTTTTATTAGATGAAAGAAACACAAAAAGAAAATTGTTGCTTTTTTTTTAGTGCAAGAAATTTTCTAAGGCTTTAGGTCGTCTATATTTTCTAAAATATTAAAATCTGAGATGATCCATAACCGTCCTTTTTTTAAGACATTAAATGCACACTAATGACGGCCACAGACCGTTAGTGTTTTAGACAGTTTGTAACTGTCAAACATCAGAGACGGTCTATAACAGACCTTTTATTGTCCATCTTTAATGATGGTCCATGACCGTCCTTCTTTACAGACCGTCCATAATCGTCCTTTTAACGTCCATCTTTAATGACGGTCCATGACCGTCCTTTAACTAATACGACACAACAAAATAAGACGGCCCATGTGATGGTTCAAGACCATCATTTATTGAGATTTGAGATGGTTTTCAGCTGTACTTTTTCCACTGTTTTGGCGTAATGACAAGGTACCTAGGTTTAGGCCATATAGGCCAAGGACTTACACAAAGGACTGAAGTTTATGCCCTACATAAGAGCAAGGGTCGACACATAGCACCCAGACATAGTCTCCCATCGGAGGCCTCCTATGAGGACTTATATGGGGTGAGATGTACCTATGACCCAATCCTACACAAGGAATGATCAACGGGGTCTCTGGACTCTAATGACTTACAAATAAGTAGATGAGCCTCATTAAGCACATTGATGAAGATCTCCTCCTTGATGATGAAGATTCTTCTGCTCCCTTGATTTGCAACACTTGATGATGTTCTAATAAAGGCGACAGGTTGGGTCAAGGTTATGTTAGAATCCTACTCTAGTAAATGTTTTCCTTTTTTAGAGGAGTGATTCCAAACATTCAAGAATTCAAGGTATCCCAGCTCAATGATTTGTCATTAAGATAGTAGTTGGATGATCCTTGAATGGGAAAGTTCATTCCTCAATCCACTATTAAATATCATTGATGAGGGTGAATTGAAGGATGAACTTCCATGAGAAAATGAGCTTAGCGTAGGTAATATGCAAATACTCTCTCAAAGCTCTCTCTATTTTTTTCTCACACAGCAATCAAGAACAAGCTCCCCTTTTATAGACAAAAAGTACCAATGAAAATAAAATAGTCAGTATTTTATAGAGTTCAGTGTCATCGAACATATACTTTCAATGACGTCGAATGTCGTTCGATGATACAAACTCAACTAACAAACACAGCTAGAACTTTTTGACAGAAACTCGATGATATCAAACCTGCTTTGATGGCATCGGTATTTGAACTCTGGTGTAATCGAACCAAGGTTCGATTCCTCGACAATGTATACAAAAGAGCTTGCTGGACATGAACAGGCTGGCTTCGATGTCATCAAATTTTAAATGTCGATGACATCGAAACCTAGTTCGATACATCGATCTTTTCAAAAGATTTTCCTTGAGAGTTTGCTGGACATTCCTTTATCCAAAATCGATGTCATCAACCTAGATTCAATATGATCGAGATTTGAATTTCAATATCATCAAGGGTAGCTCGATTCCTCGAACATATCCAGATGATTTTCCTATCAAGCTTGTTGGACATGACTTATCCGAATTCGATGACATCGAAGCTCCCTCGATGTCATTGGGATTTGAATTCCAATGTCATCGAGGCTCGTTTCGAGTTATCGACGAAATTTTTAATTTACCTTTGAAGCTTGCTGGACACAAACTAGCCTATATTCGATGACACGAACCTTTCTCGATGTCATCAGAATTTGAATTCCGATGTCATTGAAGATCAGTCGATTCATCGAGAATATTGTCCAAATATCATGTTGGTTGCTGGACATAAAAGACCTCAATTCGATGTCATCGAGGATATATCGATGCCATCGAAAACAAGTGTTTGATGTCATCGATGTAAGCTCGATACATCGAAGAAATCTGAAAACTTAGAGAATTTTCCTGTTTGCAAACTCAGTTTTCATACTTATATTCCAATGTCGTTCTAAGCTTTTTAAGGATTTATATACATGGGTGTTTTGGGACATGGGATGTGAGGCTAAGTTTACTTTTGATGAGTTCGGGGCACACATCCGGTTGAGGTGATAGCTTGATCAATCTTCATATGGGGCACACGTAACTCACCGACTCAATCATCACGCTAATTGACAAACCAGGGCACTTTCATATATCATGGTGGGTCCCACCGTCCCAACTGGATGATGTGGACACCACACGTGTAGCAAGGCCCCACCGTCCCATTGCTGGACGGTGGACGGTGTGGATAAAACACTTATATCAGTGGGTCCCACGTCCAGATTCTGGAGGGTGAGGATACCACATACATCACGGTCAGTCCCACCGTCCCATGTGTGGACGGTGAGGATACAACATATATATCAGGGTGGGGTCCACACGTGTGGCCCACCAATGGGAGATCCAGCTGATATTTGTATTTTTCCCTTCAATCGGGCCAGTCCAGGCAGGTGGGCCTGCCTACTGGACAGTCCGGCGTCCCACGAATGGGACGGCATGGATGCAGCACATGTATCACAGTGGGGTCCACATGAGCGGGCCACCCCACACAATGATCAAGCTAATAATTGTGTTTTCCCTTCATTCAGATTGGCCCGAAAATGGGCAACAAGGTGGGCCCCTGTTTGGGCAGCAAGGTGCGTCCCACAATGGGACAATGGGGTAAAACATATACATCATCAAGGTGGGCCATCAATAAGGAAAAAGAGAGAAAACATGTGTGTGAGGGAGGAGCTTTGCCACTATGAGCTCCCCTCCAAGCATTACTACACATACATCAATTGGGTCCCACCACATGTGGGCCTACAATATGAAATCAAGGTGGGGATACCATCCCCACCACTAGATCAAGGGTCTAGATGACCACTACATGTTGATTATCAAATAAACATCAGTGGGGTCCATGGAGAATGGCCCCATCATGGATTAAACATATGAATCACGATGGGCCATTAGCCACACCTTGGGTCCAAAATGGGGTCCATACCATCAAACGGTAGGCCCCCCTTAGTCCAGCACTAAAATTATAATCCAATCCTACAAAACACCCACCTATGGTCCTTTTCTTTACCTCCTTGGACTCCTTAGCTCTTAGGCTCTCTCTCTCTAATGGAGGATGATGAAGTTTGGATGGTTGGATGGTGAGATCTTAGGGGTAGGGAGATGGGCCTTGAACTTGGGTTCTTTTTCTCTCCCTAGAATTTTTCTCTCTTGGTTGCTTGGAAATGGTAGAGAATGAGATGGGATGGAGTGAAATGAGAGAGGAGTGGCGTTGTGTAAGAGGGATGGGATGAGAGGAATGAGTGTGTAAGAGGAGCGACATGAGAGGTATGGGTTTGGTTGACTTTTGGGTGAAAGAGGGATGGGTGTCATGCCTTGTTGGTAAGAGAGGGATGGGCTAGGTATGGGTTTAAATGATGGCTGTACTTGATTGATTGATGTGATAGGTTGGGTAGAGATTCTCTGGAATCTCTCAGAATTCGCAACACGCGGCGTTTCCTCAAGATATACGAGGGCCTACTACTCTTAGCCTGAGCATCGCATTGGTACGCAAGACACGACGTTGGAACCGCGGAGACGACGCGGTCGCTAGGGTATAGGTTTCGAGTAGAGTTAACTCAGATTTTTGGGATGTGACTTAGGATCGTGAGCAATCGCTGTATACAGGTCGCTGGTTGCCGGAATTCGATGGGGAGGATCGCGGGAATTAGAGAAATGAAACGCACAAGGATATGGGCCTTACATTACGCGGTGGCCATCAAATTGCTAGAACGATTCAATGACGTCCAACTAATGTATGTTACTCAAAATAACAATGTAAATGCTAATGAAATTGCACAATTGGCAGCAGGGTTGGAAATATGGAAGGGATCAAATGGTTAGTCGATTACAGTTTAAAAAAGATTGTTGCCTTTTGTCTTCCGAAGGGGAAGCATAGAATAAGTTCGTTTAATCAATGTAGAGGAAAACGATTGGAGAGCCCCTAGTATGGGTTATTTACAAAGCCCTTGGACAAAAGCCGACAGAAGCATGAGAAGGTCGGCCGTAAATTATGTCATGATCGACGATGAACTATACTGTAAAGGGGTTGATGGGGTTTTGCATCATTGTTTGTCAAAGAATGAAGCAATGTCAGTCATGAAAGGGATCCATGAAGATGTTTGTAGGGCTCACCACGCAGGAAGGAAGATGAAACTTATGTTAAGGTGTTACGAATACTTTTGGTCAAAAATGACGGTCGATTGTGTTCAATATGTAGAAGGTTATGAGGCATGCTAAAGAAATGGGCTAGTTCAACATGTACCCATAACCAAATTACACCATATCATAAAACCTTAGCCATTTCGAGGATGGGCGATCGACTTGATTGGGTAGATCCATCCACCTTCAACCAAGTTAGACACGTTCATCATTGTGGCAATTGGTTACTTTACCAAATGAGTAGAGCCCATGCCTATGAAAATGGTTGATCACAAAGACAATATCAATTTTACAGAAGCCAATATCATTCATCATTTTAGTGTTCCAGAATCCATTAATATGGAATGAGAGGCTACATTCGCAGCCAAGGAGACACATGTCATGGCTGATCGATATGAGATAAAAATTCTCCATTCAACCCTGTTTTATGCTCAAGAAAATGGCCAGGTCGAGGCCAATAATAAAGTGATCAAAAATATCTTGAGGAAAATTGAAAAGCCCAAGCTATATGTCCTAAAAGGGGGGTGAATAGACTATGCCAAATTAAAATGATAACAGCGAAATTTAATTAAATAAAGGAAAGAAGCGCTTTAAACAATTCACAATACAGAAATGTAAAGCAACCTTAAAATTCTAGATGTTCTATGGACAACCTTACACTGTAAAAACTAAGGGTTTATGGCAAGGACAACCTTACTAGAACAATCTAAGAATCAATAACACAAACTGAAGAGAAATAAAATAGTAAGAATTAAAATCTACACTATTACAACATTCCCCACAATGCTTGAAATGAAAATATTACAACATTCACATCCAAAAATACATCCCACAACTTTGAATGATAAAAGATATAGAAAATAAATCACACATCCACAAAACACGAAGAATTATAGTGGTTCGCCTGTGTGTACACCAACTGTTCAACAACAGCCACACAGCTACTCTACTCCTAATATCCTCACACAGTGGATATTAGTGTTCACTATGAAAATAGGTTTTCCTCAAGTTCACCTAAAACCCTCACAATTGTGTCTTTCAAGTGGGCTTACACAATTCAAAAACCACACACTCTGAGTTTTTTGGCTCCCCTTAGATAACCAAAAAGAATGAGATTTTTTTGGATTAATATCAAAAGAAACCAACACAATGGAAATTACAATAATGCAAAATACCTTGATTTCTTCTTTTGTTGCAGCTCGGAAAAACTAAGACGGAGTAGAAATTCGAATATAGAAGTTCAATGTCCACACTCACTTTGAAATGGTTCTAGGTTCTAATTGATTTTAAATTAAATCAAGTTGGGGCTAGCTCTATTTGATTTTGATTCCAAGAAGTGGAATATCACAATTCCTCTTTCAAATCAGATTGAAATGCAGAAACCAAATCAAATATAAAAAACTAATAAAAAGAGAATATTAAATATGCACAATCTAGCTTAAGTAGATTACAAACTTATCTCTTAGAGTGATGCCTTGATTTTACTTGAATTGAATATTAAACTCTGAAAATCATGCTTTATTTATAGTTGTAAAAATCACGTCTACGACTGGTCCTGTGGACATTACGACTGGTCGTAGAACGAACTGATTTTCAAAATTTTGAGTGTGATCGGATAAAACCGTTCCACGACTGGTCGTAGGCACTTCACGACTGGTCATGAGACCTCCATGACTGGTCGTGAGGAGCCAGGAATAGTTGCTGGAGTTTGAGTCATAGCTGCTAGACTGGTCGTGAACGAGTCGAGCACTGTTCACACGACCGGTCGAGTAGACTCCAGGACTGGTCGTGGCTTAACGAAAAGATTTCAAAAATTTGCAACAAACTTAGGACTGGTCTTCAAATTTCTTAGACTGGTCGAGCCAGTGCTAGGACTAGTCGAACAGAGTCTGAGACTAGTCGTAGAATAATCCAAACACTTATAAAGTGATTCAATTTGAATTATGTATTAAAAAATGACCTACCCTAAGGTTAATCTAAGGTCATTCATACCTTAAACATGAAGTGTGAACATTAAACCTTCTTTTCTTCAAATAATGGATGATCTTTTACATTCATGAAGCTTGAGATCTCGACACATGATGAAGCTTGAACTTTAGATTTTTGGAAGCTTGAATTCATAGTTCTTGAGTTTACTTCACCTTGAGTCTTGAACAGGATCTCGTCTTTCGATGTAGTTTTAAAACACTGAGCTTTGAAGCTTACAGAAGAGAACAATGTACTTGATCTTGCAGTTCTTGAAGTAGATCTTTGCTCTTGACTTGAAGCATTGTCCTTGTACATGTGATGCATTGCCTTGAACATATACACCAATGTGCTACACAAGACACAGATTGAGGTTTTAGCACTACAAAATTTGACAATCAAAGGAGCATGACACCATAGCATTTACAATCTCTCCCTTTGTCAAATTTGTGACAAAACACACTCAAAAAATAAGAGATGCATCTTAATAAAGAATCATGCACCAGTTATAAAAGAAAACCAGTTACAGCCTGGTTAAAGAATCATGCTATAAGTGTTATGGTCTCATGCTCCTTTGGTTGTCAATTTTTGTTGTGCAAAAACTCTATTTGTGTCTTGTATTTGTATGTTGTTATATATGCTCCAGACACTGCTTCACAAGTGCTTCAAGTTAAGTACAATGATCGACTTCAAGCCAAGTCAAGCCATGTACTGTAAACATCAATGTTCAGAGCTACATCAATAAAGAGTACAAGACTCAAGTACATTTCAAGACTCAAGAGCAACTTAAGTTGAAGTTTGATGTCAAGCTTTCGAAGATCTCAAGATCAAGCTACATCAAGTAGAGATCTCAAGCTTTGTAAACTTCAAAGGTCAACAATCATTTGATAGAATGGAATTTCAATGTCCATACTTCATGTCCCAGGTATGATTGACCTTAGATTGACCTTAGGGTAGGTCATTTCGGATACATAATTCAAACTGTATGTTTATATAAGAATTTGGTCTGTTCTAAGACTAGTCATAGACCTTATTCGACTAGTCCTAGCACTGGTTCAACTAGTCCAAGAAATTTCACGACCAGTCCTAAGTTGTTGAAGATTTTCAGAATTTTTTGGTTAGCCCACGACCAGTCCTGGAGGTCCTTCGACCGGTCGTAGGTGTGTTCACGACTCGAACTTCGACCAGTCGTGGGTCCTTGACTCAAACTACAATGACCTACTCATGCAGTCTACGACTAGTCCTCGGTCATCTACGACCGGTTGTAGGTGGTCCACGACCAGTCGTAGACACCCCACGATCAATCATAAAACGGTTTTCAAAGATCGTGCTTAAATATTCAAAATGCCGTTGAAGCTATGACCAGTCGAAGTTTCCCTAAGACCAGTCGTAGACGTGATTTCTACTTCTAAAAATTGAGCACGAATCTCAGAATTTCATAACTCAATTCAAAGAAATTCAAGGCTCCACTCTGAGATAAGTTAGTGTTCATTTTAAGCTACTTTGTGCATAATTAATATTTCCTTTTGTTAGCTTATTTTTATTTGATTTTGATCTACATTCCAATCTGATTTGAAAAGGGGAAATTCTGTAATTCCTTCTTCTTGGAATCAAAATCAAATAGAGCTAGCCCATTTGATTTAATTTAAAATCAATTAGAACTTAGAAGCATTTTAAGTGAGTATTGGACATTGAACGTTGATTCAAACTTCTACTCCGATTGGTTCTTCCGGGCTGCTACAAAAGGAGAATTCCAGGTATTTTATGTTTATGTAAAATTCTATTCTTTTTGTTTTTGTTTGAGATTCGCCAGAAAAATCTCATTGTGTGGTTATCTGAGGAGAGCCAGAAAACTCAGAAAGTGTGGGTTTTTGGATTGTGTAAGCCCAAGTTAAAAAGACACAATTGTGAAGGTTTTAAGTAAACTTGTGAAACCTATTTTGTTAGTGAATGCTAATATCCCCTGTGTGAGGATATTATGAGTGGAGTAGCATTCTGTGTGGCTGTTGTGAAACAATTAGTGTACACACAGGCGAACCACTATAATTTTTTATCTTGTGGTTTGAATGCTTGCTTAAGTTTTATATCTTTTATCATTCAAGTTTGTGGGATGTATGTGTGGATGTGAATGTTGTAAAATTTACATTTCAAGCAAGTGTATGGAATGTTGTAATAATTTAGATTTAAATTCCTGTAATTTATTTCAATTTCTTACTGTTTATTTATTTCTCTTCAGATTGAGTTTTTAATACAAAGGACATTCTAGAAATAAGGTTGTCCTGCCATAAACCCTTGGTTTTTATGGTGTAAGGTTGTCCTTAGAACTGAATTCGTATCAACCTCTCAATACTTGTTTATTGAGGTTGATTTTATTTTAGCATTGTGAATTGATTTATTTTATTTAGTTATCTCTTTATTTTATTCCGCTGTTATAATTATAATTTGGTATAGTCCTATTCACCCCCCCCCCCCTCCCCCCTCTAGGACGTATAGCTTGGCCGTTTCAAGTGGTATCAGAGCCTAATAGCTCACTATTATTCTTTTTATTTGGATTTATTTCCTGTAATCTAAGATATATAAAAGACGTCAAATTTTGATAGCCTATCAGTCACTAGGCCTCCACCCTTTGATGGCTCCAACTATGCCTATTGGAAAGCCAGGATGAGGATCTTCCTCAAATCAATGGATGAGAGTGTGTGGCAAGCCACTATGACTGAATGGAATTCTCCTACCTCTGAAGTGACTGGAATCAATGGTTCAAAATCAATGAGAGTATCTCCTTATTTCTCTTGGACCACCCTTCAGAAAAATGAGAGTAGTGCCAATGCAAAAGCACTAAATGCAATCACTTGCGCACTATCACCAGATGAGTTCAAAAGAATCATATCCTATGATACTGGAAAGCAAGCCTGGGATATATTAGAAATGACACGTGAGGGTACTACAATTGTCAAAAAATCTAAAGTCCAACTCCTCACAACCAAATTTGAAGAAATTCATATGGAGGAAAATGATATGTTTATGGACTTTTACACAAGATTAAATGACATTGTAAACTCGATGTGAGGTCTTGGCGATAAAATCCCAGAAAGTAAAGTGTGTGCAAAGATACTACGCTCTCTTCCTGAATGGTTCAACTCTAAAGTAACCGCGATCCAGGAACTTCGTGATACGGACAATATGAGGGTAGAAGAACTAGTTAGTTCTTTACAAACCTATGAGTTAAACTTTAAAGCTCCTAAAAGTAAATCCATCGCTCTTAAATCTTCTAAAGGTATTTCTCAAGAAAACTCGGATTTAGAAAATTCTGAAGATGATATGGCTCTTTTAGCGAAAAAGTTTGACAAGATTTTCAAAAGCAAGAAAAGGATAGATTTTCAAAAATCAAATGATAAGAAAAGATCTAAATCTAAATCTAAAAATTGGAAGTCTTTAAAAGATAGTCAATGTTACAACTTCCAAGAGTATGGGCACTTAGCAAACAAATGTCCTAAAAAGGACAAAACAAAAAAGAAGGGTATGTTGGCTACTTGGGATGAATCGTCTGATCCTGAAGCTTCTTCTGAATCAGAAGATTCTGAAACTGAGTTGGACAATAAAGTTAAAGCCCTTATGACTCTGGCCAAGTTCACTTTTTCAGATCATGATGATTCAACTAGTGAGGAAAATTTGAACAGTGAATGTGAAAATGAAGAGGATCTTCAAGATGCTTATAATGCCCTATACAAGGAAAGTTGTAAAATTGCTGTCAAACTTAAACTTTAAAAAGAAAAGTTTTTTAAACTCAAAGAATGTTTTGAATCACTTGTTTTAGAAAAATCCCAAATTACAGAATGTTTTGAAAAATAAAATGCGATTTAGAATTCAAAACCTCCCTAATTGAAAATCTGAAATCTGAAAATGAGAAACTTAAAAATGAAGTATCTTCTCTTCTGAGTATAAAGGACACATGGAGATATGCCCAAGGTGATCCAAGTTAGAAAACTATTATCCGGATCAAGAAAATGTGGCGATCGATCCAGGTTGGGCTATGATAAGAATATACCTCCTAAACAAAAGAATACTCCTCCTAAGTTTGTGAATGGAGAGACCTTAAACTCAAAAGGGAAAAGTACTTATCAATGTTTTTCTAAAAATACAAAAACTTTTCAAAAACCTAAAAGCAGCTATGTCAACTTTAAAAATCAGAACTGAAACCCACTAGTTGAAAAGATAGTTGATTTACTCAAGGAGCTCTTAAAATCTAACTCGGTAGGTCATTCTTACAACAACAAACAGAAGAAGACCAACTGTACTCCTAAACCCAAAACAATTTTGAAATGGGTTACTAAAGTTGCCTGCTTGGCTGCCCACACTACTTTCAAAGCAACAAGCCATTCAAAGTGGTACTTAGATAGTGGATGCTCCAGGCATATGACAGGCAACAAGGCTTTATTCACCGATCTAAAAGATATGACTAATGGGTCAGTCACATTTGGTGATGGTAGCAATTGCAAGATTATTGGCAAAGATACGGTCCAACTCTATAACCTCCCTTTATTTAAAGATGTTTTATATGTTGAGGGACTAAAACACAACCTGTTAAGCATATCTCAAATACGCGATAACAACCATAGTATGAAATTTTCCAATCAAGATTGTGAAATAATAAACAAAAAGGGTTCTGTTATATTAACTGGTCGCAGAACTTCTGAAAAATGCTATATTGTAAGTGATGGTAGCTCATCTAAGCAATCGTGCTACATGGTCCATACTGAGGAGACAAATTTATGGCATAAACGCCTTGGACATGTACACTACCGAAATTTATACAGATTGAGCAAAGGAGAACTAATTAGAGGTCTACCAAAGTTATAAAAAGTAGGTAAAATATGTGGTGAATGCCAGTATCGTAAATAAACTAGGAGCTCTCACAAAAAGGTGAACTCCAATGCCACATCAAGACCACTCGAACTGCTCCACATGGATCTTATAAGACCAGCCAGAACGGAGAGTCGAGGTGGCAAAAAATACATCTTGGTTATCGTAGATGATTATACCAGATTCACTTGGGTAACATTTTTAAGGGACAATTCAGAAACCCTTGATGAAGTGAAAAAGATCATCAAACGAATCTAAATTGAAAAAGGTTCTCATGTCAGTAAGAACCATAGTGATCATAGATCTGAATTCAAGAATAGTAGTTTTGAGAAATTTTGTAGCGATCAGGGAATATTGCATGAATTCTCTGCGCCCAAAACACCACAACAAAATGAAATTGTGGAAAGAAAAAATAGATTACTTCAAGAAATGGGAAACGTAATGTTAAATAGTATGAAGCTCCCTAGACATCTTTGGGCTGAAGCAGTGAATACCGCCTGCTATATTGTTAACCAGGTTTATACTTGTAACTCTAATAATAAAATGTCTTATGAACTTTGGTTTGATAAGAAGCCTACTGTCGAATACTTTCGAGTTTTTGGCAGCAAGTGCTATATTTTACGTGACCGTGAAAATTTGAAAAAGTTTGACACTAAGAGTGATGAAGGGATCTTTTTAGGATATTCTTTAAACAGTAGTGTATATCGTGTACTGAACAATAGGACTAGTGTGATTCAAGAATCCATTAATGTGGTCATTGATGATCAATTGAATACACCTACCCCTATTCCAGATAATGATGAAGTTCTTTTAATTAACAAACCAGATAATTCATCAAATCAAGTTAATTCTGAATTAAGGACTATTAAAGATCATCCAACTACTCAGATTCTTGGAAACCCTTTCACTGGTGTGCGCACTCATAGACAATTAGAAGACATATGTAATTATGTATGCTTTACATCCCAAATTGAACCGGCTAACATAAAAGAAGCTCTTTCTAATGAAAACTGGATAGTTGCCATGCAGGAAGAACTTAATCAATTTGTTCATAATGATGTCTGGTATCTCGTTCCTAGACCTAAAGATAAATACATTATCGGAACAAAGTGGATTTTCAAAAATAAGTCTGATAAACTTGGAAATATAATTCGAAATAAGGCAAGACTGGTTGTACAAGGGTACACTCAAATTGAAGGCATCGATTACGATAAAACCTTTGCCCCAGTTGCGTGCCTTGAATCAATCAGACTTTTTATATCCATTACATGCTATAGAAAATTTAAGATTTATCAAATGGATGTAAAGAGTACCTTTTTGAATGGCGATTTACATGAAGAGGTATATGTTGAACAACCTACAGGGTTTGAAGACCCTAAGTTAACTGATCATGTATACCATCTTAAAAAGGCTCTCTATAGTCTAAAACAAGCTCCTAGGGCATGGTATGAGAAATTGACTAAGTTTTTACTCAGTCATAATTTTCAAATGGGTAGTGTCGATAAGACGCTTTTTGTTAAGAAACACAACAATGATATTTTAATGGTTCAGATCTATGTTGATGATATTATTTATGGATCAACTTGTACTAACATGACTATTGAGTTTGCAGATTTAATGAAATCTAAGTTCGAGATGAGCATGGTTGGGGAATTAAATTATTTCCTAAGGTTGCAAGTAAAACAACAACCTGATGGAATTTTTATTTCTCAAACCAAGTATGCTTTGAACTTAATTAAAAGGTTCGGATTTGAGAATGGTAAGAATTTTGATACTCCCATGAGTACAACTTTAAGACTCTCAAAAGACTCTACAGGTAAAGATGTAGATCCTAAATTGTATCATAGCATGATTGGCAGTTTACTTTATTTAACTGCTAGTAGACCTGATATTGCTTTTTATGTTGGTATTTGCGCTAGATATTAGTCTAATCCTAAAGAATCTTATTTAACTGTTGTTAAGCGAATTATGCGATACATCACAAGTTCTGCTAATTTGGGTCTTTGGTATTCATATGATACTAGTGTTCAGTTGGCTGGGTACTCAGATGCTGATTGGGCTGGTAATATAAATGACAGAAAATCAACCAGTGGTGGTTGTTTTTATATTGAAAATTGCTTGGTTTCTTGGTTTAGCAAGAAGTAAAGTTCTATATCGCTTTCCACTGCTGAGGCTGAATACATCGCAGCAGGAAATGCATGTACTCAGCTTGTTTGGATGAAACGTATGTTAAGCGATTATGGAATTGCACAAGACTCAATGGTTTTATATTGCGATAATTCCAGTGCAATAAATATTTCTAAAAATCTAATCCAGCATTCACGTACCAAGCACATTAACATTAGGTATCATTACATTCATGAATTAGTAGAAGAAAAAACAATATCTGGGGAATACATTCCAACCAAGACTCAACTTGCTGACATTTTCACTAAACCGCTCAACAAAAGCAGGTTCAATAAATTAAAGTTTGACCTCGGTATGTGCAATTTATATTAAATATTCTTGCATAATTGTAACATATTGTATATATGTTTATGTATTTTGTGGTTAAATTTTTAAATTCACTGAAAAATATAATTTTTGGCCGGTACTTGACCAGTCGTGGTACGACCGATCTTGTATTTCCCAAGACCAGTCGTGGAGCATGCTGACCTCTTTAATTTGGAGAAATCTCTCTTCTTCCTCATTTTCACTTTTCTCTCAAACAAGTCGAGCTACGACTAGTCGAACCTGAGTGTTCGATTCAATCAGGTCAAAGCATTTTGCTTGTCTTTCTTGTAGATTCATGGTTTATTTTCTTCAATTTCTTCATTGGAGTAGTTGATTTCAAGTTTGCCTTGAGCTTTTTGGGATTTTCTTCTCCATTTGCTGATCTAGAAAAACCCATCTCTACTTCTTTGAGATTTCTTATTTTTATTCAAGAATATGGACTCTAGAGGGAAAAAGAAAAAATACTAGAGTCCATATTCTTTGTTAAACCCAACTCCTATTACAAGACGCCATCTTCGGTCTCCCGAAGATGATCCATCTTACGTGCATGATTTGCGTCTGCGTAATATCATTGTGGAAAAAGCCGTTGATTTAAGATCACATCGCTCGTTTCGGTCTCCTTCCTCTTCTCCAATCTGTAGGTTGGGATAACATCCTACGTTGGGGCGGGGGAGCATATAAATCCATTGCGCAGAGCATGTTTGCATGAATATCTGAATTTTCTACTGAACAATTAACTTTCTCTATTGCTACTAGAGAAGGGCCTTTTCCTATTGATTGTCATTTAATTTCAGGCCTTATGGATATACCTGTTAATGATGATGGTATTCCACCTTGCACTCTAGCTAAGAAAGTTTCTAAATCTGAAAAATGTATTTATACTAGAGCACTTTGTAACATGGATGCTCAATGGACTCAGAACAGGAATGCCCTCACAACCAAATATTTGTTACCCAGATACAGAGTTTTGCATCGTATCTTTACTTCTAATCTGTATCCTCGTTCTGGTAACAAAATAGAACTGACTGCATTCATGGTTCATATCTTGTATTCTATCATCACTGGTGTAAATGTTTGTCTGCCCTCTCCATCATTCAGTTCTGTATCCATCCAGGTCATAGTGATCTTCCCTTTGCCTACTTAATGACTATGTTAGCTACTCACATGCTAGTCGTTATGCCTGTTGGAGAGGCTCCTATCCAACACCTCATTTTCAACAACTCCAACTTAAACAAAATGAAGTTGCGATTGGCTGAGGGCCAAGTAGATGTTGGAGAAGGTAGAGCAGCAGGTGTGAATGAAGAAGAGGGTGATAATCTTCCTCCAGACAATATTAATATGGATGATATATTTGATGAAATAGAATCTGATTTTGAAAATGATCCTGACTTTGTGTCGTCTAGCTTTGATGAGAGATTGCGTTCTCTTGAGGAACAGGTGGCTGAAATACGTGTAACCCAAACTTCTCAATTTGCTTATATGCGCAAGTATATGCGGTGTGTTACTAAGGATTTGCACAAAATTGATGCATCTATTCCTGCTCCTTCAGGATCTGACTAAATATTTTTATTTGCTAGTCTATAATAACTCATATACTATTTTGCTTTATCTCAATTTGTATGACTGTTTTTATTTGTCTTTGGACTTGACTGATTTTTGATATTTGGATGTATGGACTTTATTTCATCTCTTGCTTACTTTGCAATCCTAATTATCATTATTATCCTTGTGTTCTTCCTTTGTCATTTTGTGACAAGAAGGGGGAGAAGACTTTTTAGAGCTAATTGGTTATGGATTAAGTAGCATTTTTTATTTTGAATATCTATGTGTGCTACTCAGGGGGAGTACTAAGTATAGAGGAGTATAGAGGAGACTTGCCTCTAAATGAATGTGTGTGCTAGTTTATGATAACTAGTGCATGATTCTTTGTTGAACATGGTGTGCTTCTCTTATTCTCTTTGAGAGTGTTTTGTCACAAATTTGACAAAGGGGGAGATTGTAATTGTTATGGTCTCATGTTCCTTTGCTTGTCAAATTTTGTTGTGCCAAAACTCTATTTGTGTCTTGTGTTTGTATGTTGTTATATATGTTCCAGACACTACTTCACAAGTGCTTCAAGTTAAGTACAATGATCGACTTCAAGCCAAGTCAAGCCATGTATTGTAAACATCAATGTTCAGAGCTACATCAATAAAGAGTACAAGACTTAAGTACATTTCAAGATTTAAGAGCAACTCAAGTTGAAGTTTGATGTCAAGCTTTCGAAGATCTCAAGATCAAGCTACATCAAGTAGAGATCTCAAGCTTTGTAAACTTCAAAGGTCAACAATCATTTGATAGAATGGAGTTTTAATGTCCATACTTCATGTCCCAGGTATGATTGACCTTAGATTGACCTTAGGATAGGTCATTTCGGATACATAATTCAAACTGTATGTTTATATATGAATTTGGTCTGTTCTAAGACTAATCTTGGACCTTGTTCAACTAGTCCTAGCACTGGTTCGACCAGTCCAAGAAATTCTACGACCAGTCTTTAAGTTGTTAAAGATTTTCAAAATTTTTTGGTTAGCCCACGACCAGTCCTGGAGGTCCTTCGACCGGTCGTAGGTGTGTTCACGACTCGAACTTCGACCAGTCGTGGGTCCTTGACTCAAACTACAATGACCTACTCATGCAGTCTACGACTAGTCCTCGGTCATCTACGACCGGTCGTAGGTGGTCCACGACCAGTCGTAGACACCCCACGATCAGTCATAAAACGGTTTTCAAAGATCGTGCTTAAAAATTCAAAATGCCGTTGAAGCTATGACCAGTCGAAGTTTCCCTAAGACCAGTCGTAGACGTGATTTCTACTTCTAAAAATTGAGCACGAATCTCAGAATTTCATAACTCAATTCAAAGAAATTCAAGGCTCCACTCTGAGATAAGTTAGTGTTCATTTTAAGCTACTTTGTGCATAATTAATATTTCCTTTTGTTAGCTTATTTTTATTTGATTTTGATCTACATTCCAATCTGATTTGAAAAGGGGAAATTCTGTAATTCCTTCTTCTTGGAATCAAAATCAAATAGAGCTAGCCCATTTGATTTAATTTAAAATCAATTAGAACTTAGAACCATTTTAAGTGAGTATTGGACATTGAACATTGATTCAAACTTCTACTCTGATTGGTTCTTCCGGGCTAGTACGAAAGGAGAAATCCAGGTATTTTACGTTTATGTAAAAATTTTATTCTTTTTATTTTTATTTGAGATTCGCCAGAAAAATCTCATTGTGTGGTTATCTGAGGAGAGCCAGAAAACTCAGAAAGTGTGGGTTTTTGGATTGTGTAAGCCCAAGTTAAAAAGTCACAATTGTGAAGGTTTTAGGTGAACCTGTAAAACCTATTTTGTTAGTGAACACTAATATCCCCTGTGTGAGGATATTAGGAGTGGAGTAGCATTTTGTGTGGCTGTTGTGAAATAATTGGTGTACACACAGGCGAACCACTATAATTCTTTGTCTTGTGGTTTGAATGCTTGCTTAAGTTTTATATCTTTTATCATTCAAGTTTGTGGGATGTATGTGTGGATGTGAATGTTGTAAAATTTACATTTCAAGCAAGTGTGTGGAATGTTGTAATAATTTAGATTTAAATTCCTGCAATTTATTTCAATTTCTTACTGTTTATTTATTTATCTTCAAATTGAGTTTTTGATACAAAGGACATTCTAGAAATAAGGTTGTCCTGCCATAAACCCTTGGTTTTTATGGTGTAAGGTTGTCCTTAGAACTGAATTCGTATCAACCTCTCAATACTTGTTTATTGAGGTTGATTTTATTTCAGCATTGTGAATTGATTTATTTTATTTGGCTATCTCTTTATTTTATTCCGCTATTATAATTATAATTTGGCATAGTGCTATTTACCCCCCCCTCCCCCCCCCCCCCCCTCTAGGACATATAGCTAGGTCGTTTCACATGAACCTGTTATCATCAACTTAGCACACATCATCATGAACTAGTCAAAAGACCTCCTTACATACTCCCCCTAAGTAGCACACATATATCTAAAAAAAATACTACTATCCAATCCCAATCCATATCCATACAAGCATAACAAAATAAATCTCCCCCTTTTTATCACAATATGATAAAGGAAGCAACTAAGATATGAAAGAGGAAAAGAAAAGTGGAATAAGGAAGCAAACTAGTCATGTTATGAAACATATAAGCAAATTTAAAGATCACATATCATTAACTAGCATAAACCAAATTCGTCCAAAGTCAGTCTCAGAAACTGAAAGAAAAGAGTTAAGTATCATAAGAGTTATTACAGCCCAAAAAAAACTTAATCAGATCCAGATGATGGTGCAGGAATAGAAGGATCAATTTGGTGTAAACCCTTATTTAAGCACCTCATATATTTTCACATATAAGCAAATTGAGAATCTTAGGTTACACGAATCTGAGCCACCTGTTCCTCAAGAGATTGTAATCACTCAGCAAAATTAGAAGGCTAATAGTCAGGGTCAGCCTCAGAATCTGATTCAATCTCATTGAAGATATCATCCATATTT